>NC_135531.1:248199729-249399729 GCF_045843805.1 Urocitellus parryii
ACCTGCAAGATGTCTACAGTGATCCAATGTTTGTTTCCTGTGGCTGTTTGGAGTGCTACAATTTTGACTTCAGAACTTAAATAATAACAACACACTTTTACCAAATTCCCTCTGCTTTCAATATGTTAGACCTCACTTTACAATTATTTATTTTCCCGAGAAGGCATATATAAATTAAAAATCTCTATGTAGTGAAACACGAATTGGAATGACTTATTTTAAACCCAGATAAGCATGCAACCAGAAAAATATCTTCTTCTACAATGGGTCATATAAATGATTCTTAATAATTCTTAAATGACTCAAGATAACTTATATCTTAATTGCTATCCACTAAGTATGTATTACTTCTCAGACATTATTTGTTCCAAAATTTTAAAATCAAACGGAAATGCCTTTCCACATTATTAAAAAACACAAATACATTTGAATTATTCAGGAGCTGCTTTATTGGATAATAATACTGATTTCATACGGTTAGATCTTATGAAGTTGCTCTGATCCAAGTATTTAACAGAATAAACCAGTAAGACCTTCCAATGGTGATGTGTCTGTTGGGTAGAAGCAGACAATTCAGATGTATCTAAACCACATTACCCAGTTTTCATGAATTAAAAAATACCACAAAAGTATACCATTTAAAAATGCTGAAAAATAAAAATTCCATTGATTCTTTTGGGGTACAAGAGATTGAACTCAGGGGTACTCTATCACTGAGCCACAGCCACAGGCCTATTTTGTATTTTATTTAGAGACAGAATCTCACTGAGTTGCTTAGTGCCTCACTTTTGCTGAGGCTGGCTTTAAACTCTCAATCCTCCTGCCTCAGGCTCCTAAGCCACTGGGATTACATGCTGTGCCACCATGCTTGGCCCATTGATTTTTATATACAGAAGTAAATTAATTAGGCATCTCTAGGTAACTATTATACCTACATGAACCGCTTTTAAATTAGTGATTTCACTTAATTCCCTTAAAATATTATTTAATAAATAGTAATATACTAAGTATTTGGAATCTCAATAATTGACTATTAAAAGTATCACATTAATAATCATGAAAATTTTTAGAATTTAAAAACTTAAGTTCTAAATTTTAAAATATGCTGTAAGTCATTTAATACTATAATCATAGGAGGCAAGAACTATTACTATTCCCATTTTCTAGATAAGAAACCTGAGACTGAGAGGTTAAGTAATTTGCCCAAGGTCATCTGTGTAATGAGAGAGTTAGTTAAGATTTTTAACCCAAGCAGTTTTTCTCCAGAATCTATCATCTTCATTAACTAATAATGTATAATCCTAAACTCAGGGAGATCCATGGCAGGAGAGAATAAATTCTTCATTTAATGAGCAAGAAAGGGAGAGATTTTCTTTATAATGAATAAAGGTACTAATTGTGACTAGATATTGATTCATTTAACAAAAAAAAATAGGACATTAATATCTACACTGACAATACTTATATATTCTTTGACATACCGGTTCCATTTTTGTTTCTTATTTAAGACAACTGAATGCATGTTGGTTCTCAAATAAAAGTACCATAAGATCTTTGCATTTTGCTATATCTAAAGCAAAATTAAAGCATCAGTCTCTAATTCTTCCCTCAACTTCTAATACACACATGCTCATACATGTGAGTGTGTTTGTGGGTATGCACTCGTGCATAAACACACACACATACACACACACTCTTCTGAGATGCAAGATCTACCTAAGTAGTTTGACATTTCTGGAGAAAGCACACAGCTGACAAGAGCAGTATCCCTATTCTCTAATATGTTCTCCATCTCTGTGTTTTCCTCATAAAGACCATAAACTGGAGATGTAATCGTTCGTAACTGACAGATGTTGTGGCTCTGAGAGGCTGTGAAAGCAAAAAGGCCAGGGTGAGAAGTTGGCACTTGCCCTCACTCACTGGGTTAACTTACACAATTTTTAAAATTCCTCTGAGCTTTAGGCCTCCTCTCTAAGTGATGGCAATGATAATGTGACCTTATAAAGTTGTTGTATGTAGGCTCACCTGGGACAAGAATACAAATAGAGGCCCATATACCATATGTCTAAATATTGAAAAGTTATAAATCAAGCCAACAAACTGTTAAATAAAATATGTTCTATCATATTACCTTGACAAATATACCTTCATAATGACAATATGTGTACAGCTATGATTTTTATATGACCAAAAGTTGGCAAATATTAAAGACCAGTCCTTCTGTTGACAGGCCGGAGGCTTTGGGATGAGTAACAAAATAAAAATTTATAAAATGGAAACTCTCATATCTTTATTCCATAAGCAAAATGATTTTCACTTTTTTAAAACAAAAATCAAGATTCTACCATAATTTACCTTTTATTGATAATGATCTAGCTAAACCTTAAAATAATGTAATTAAATTCAAAGTATGCTCAAATTTTAAATATATTTTGTCATTACGAATAACAAGTATCAGACTTACATATCAAGATTATCCATTAAAGATGAAAATTTTTATCTCTTCATTTATCATTTGTGATGAAAACATTTAAAATGTATTCTTTTGTAGATTATCATTATCTATAGTCAATAGATAGTGTGTAATAGAACACCAAAACTTATTCTCCCAAGTGTAACTTCATACACACTTACCAACATTTTTTCATCCCTCCTTTCCCTGTAGACTCCCCAGCCTCTGGTAACTACCATTCTACTCCAAACTTCTATGAAATCAAAATTTGTAGCTTCCACATATCAGTGAGGTCATATATTGTTGGTCTTTCTGTGCCTGGCCTATTTTACTTTTTGTAATGACCTCCAGTTGCAAGCATGTAGTCACAAATGACAGGATTTCATCCTTTTTAAGTCTGAATAGTATTCTATTGTGTATACATACCACATTTTCTTTATCCATTCATCAGTGGATGGAAATTTAGGTTGATTCAATTTCTTAGGTATTGTGAAAACTACAGTAAAAAACATGGAAGTGCAGATATTTCTTTGACATGTTAATTTAATTTCTTTTGGATATATACACAGAAGTGGAATTTGGGGGTCATATTGTAGCTCTATTTTTAATGTTTTGAGGAACCTCCATGCTCTTTTCCATAATGGCTGCACTCACTCACATTCCCACCAATAGTTCCCGTAACTCCACATCCTGCCTATCCTTGCTATCTTTTGTCCTTTTCGTAATAGCTCTTCAGATTGCAAAGAGGTGATATCTCACTGTGTTTTTGATTTAATTTTCCCTGATCATTAGTGATGTTGTACATTTTTTACATACCTATTTATAATGTCTTTATTTAATAAAATATCTATTTAGGTCTATGTTCATTTTAAAAAATTGTATTATTTGGGTCTTGCTATTGTATTGAGTTGTTTACATGTTCTGTTTATTAATCCCTAGTCAGGTGGATAAATAGTTTGCAAATATATTTTCCTATTCTTTGGGCTGTCTCTTTGTTGATTATTTCCTTTGCTGTTCTTTTTATTTTGATGTAATCTCAATTGTCTAATTTTTACTTTTGTTTTCTATGCTTTAGGGAAATTATTTAAAAAGTCCTTACCCATTTCAATGTCATAAAGCGTCTCCCCCCATTTTCTTCTAGTAATTTCATTGTTTTAGATCTTATATTTAAGTCTTTCATATATTTTGAGTTAATTTTCATATATGGTGAGAGATGGGGATCTTGTTTCATTCTGCATGTAGCTATCCAATTTCCCAGTACCTTTTATTAAATAGACTGTCCTTTCTCTGATGTGTATTCTTAGCACCTTTGTCAAAAATCAGTTTGCTGTAGATGTGTATGGGTTTACTTCCAGGCTCTCTATTTTGTTCCATTGGAAACATAAACATTTTTCTCATTTTTAATATATAATCAAATCTTATTAAATATTTTACTGAAACTATTCATAGATTCTAATATTCAGTCTCTCCAACTGCCAATAAAATGGATGAAGACTACATTTCATATGTTACCTGCAGATGTATATATGTGTACATATGTGTGTGATATATATCACATATAGTGATATATATATCATATATAGTAATATATATCATATAAATATATGATATATATATATATATACGTATACACACAAAAACTTAAAGGTTGTCTTTGTTACAAAATGTTTCCATCAGCAAGTGCTACAGAATCTGTGCTAACTGATGAGTAGTACAACCATTATTTAGAACACACACACACAAAAAAAAAAAAAACAGAAAATGAAGCTCAATACTTCTATAAACAATGCTTGTTATGCAAGAAACTTTGCACTCATGTTATCTGAGAGGAAGAATTTTACTAATTAATCAGCATGACTTTTCTCTCATCTGAATGTTTTCACTTCTCAAATCCTCCTCATATTCCAAGTCCATGTTCACCCCAGAGGTCAACAGCAGCACAATCTACACTTCTTCACAGCATATGGAAGCACCATTCTTCATTTCAGAGACAGAGAGCAAAAGATATGTTATAGCTTTGCTCTGGGGTCATGAGAGTAGATGTATAAGACGAAGGGATCATGCTGTGTCCTTGCTGAGTGCCTGTCCTTGATCAAATCTAACAATGAATTTAACATCAAAGATGCCAAAAATAGAACAAATATATTGTCTGTTTTGTGTTTGTACTTGTTATATGTAGGGCTCTCTAAAACACAGGACTCAAGGCCTGGTCTCCTTTCTGCCCAGGTTTCAGGGAAGTTGTAGTCATGCACTAGCTTAAATATGAAGCTAGTACAGTATAACAGGCAAGTAATATGGGTTTGCTAGATGGTAGCCATTGAAAATGAATTTTGTCAAGTTAATAGTCTTGACTGATTACAGCATATCTGTAATATTCTGTGGAACTTGGTTTATTTCTGACTATATTTCAAATATTCATTGTAGAATTAAGAGATTTTTCTGTTTTTATAGTGATAATGAAAAATCTTGAGACCTCTAGTCATTTATTCATTCAACTAAAATTTATAGGGAATCTACTGGATTTAAGGCACTAGATTAAGGACCTAGAAATACAAAGATGTGATTCACAATCTAAAAAAGTTCATAGTGCAGAGCAGTGGTATTTAATCAGGCATAATTTGGGCCCCCAGGGGACATTTGAGAAAGTCTGAAGAAATTTTTGGTTGTCTCAACTGGAAAGGAGTTGTGGATGCTACAGATATCTAGTAGGTAGAGGCCTGGGATGCTGCTGAACATCCTACAGTACACAGGATAGCTGTTTCCCCTACTCCAATAAGAAATTATCTAGGCCAAAAATGTCCATTATAACATGAATAAATGCAAGGATCTAATGGGAAAAACCAACTATATGATATGATCTAAGTTGTATATACAATGTGCATCCAAAGTAAAGCAGAAGTAGTTCTGGGTTTATCACTGGAGAGCTATAGAGTCTTTGATTCACTAGGTCATCCTGGACCTGTGTCTGCATACAAAGTATTTGAAACATAAATGTGTTCAGAATATCATTTAGTTCATTTGAATCTGTAGGTGTGGTTCACAAATGATGATCATCCACAGATGCCCATGTCCTAAGCTCCAGATCTGCAAAAATGTTACATGGCACAGGGGAATTAAGATTTCAGATGAAAATAAATAAATAAATATAAAAGAAGAAATTAAGGTTGCCAATCAACTGATTTTAAAATAGTAGATTATCCTGGGTTATTTGGGTTCCCCAATATAATCACAAAGTTTCTTAAATGTGAAAAAGAAAACAAGAGTGAATGTTAGAGTGATACTATGTGAGAAATACTAGATTAGCCTTTTCTGACTTTGAAGATGGTAGAGGCCATAAGCTAATGAATACAGGCAGGCAATAGTATCACTCATTTAACACTTCTGACCACAAGAGCTCTAAGATAATAGATTTGTGTTTTCTAAACTATTAAATTTACAATAGCTTGTTAGAATAGCCACAAAAAAATTAACACATCTAAAACATCAATAAAATTTGAGAAGAAAGAATACCAGCAGGAATATGATCATATAGGTTGTCATTCATTCATTCATTACATTGGAAATTGTGGACCATCCTCATGGATTCTGCCAACCTGGATAATGTTGAAACGCTATTCGATGGTAACATTTGATAGCAGTGTGGCTAACTGTATATTCCTAGTTGATCTGGGTCCATATAAAAGAGAATAAGACTGTGTGTTTCTTCATCTTCCTGACCTGAGGAGACCTGTGTTAGAGTTCTGTTCACATGGTTAATTATCTATGTAACCTTGAATGAGTCCGACCATCTATCTGGATGTTAGATTCCTCAGCTGCAGTTTAGGAAGTGGGACTGAACAGTGAGTTTTTAAAGGAAAAGATCCACAACATGGTCATCTCAATGCTGATTAAGTAGCTAGCACAAAAGTACACAATATTTGTTGAATAAACAAACCATCTCCGAATTTCCACAATCATCACGGTCTGTCTTCCCTATAATATCTCAATGGAGATGGTGACCTGGCATTCTGAAAGAGAGTTGTCTTAGAAATTTTAATTTCATGCTTTTCCAATATTCAATCCCCACTGTCTCAGTTTCTTTGACAAGAAAATCACAAGATTTTTAGAAGAAAAACAGAATTCTGCCACCAATTTTAATGACATAAAAAACTGTAGAGTTTTGCTTAGAAATAAAAGAACAGCTTAGTATGATGTAGATTCAGTCATTGGTGTGCTCTTTCAATACACATAGGGAAATACCAATTAAGTCCTAATGAAGAAAAACCAGTTGAAAAGATAAAATAAAACAAAACAAAATAGAAACACTAATCTGTAAAGGGATCTTTCGCAAATGCTTACCCTTATTTTTTTCCTTTCTTTGTATTCTTCTATCTAAATCTTAATTTACAATGGTGAGATTTTAAAATCCCCTCACACACTGAGTGTGGTGGTGCACACCTATGATCCCAGCAACTCGGAGGCTGAGGCAGGAGGATCCATCGTGAGTTTAAAGTCAGCCTCAGCAATTTAGCAAGCCCCTGAGGAACTCAGAGGGACTCTGTCCCTAATAAAATATTAAAAAGGGCTGCGATGTGACTCGGTGGTTAAGTGCTCCTGGGTTTAATTCCTGGTATTAATTAATTAATTAATTAATTTAAAAAATCCCCTCATGAAGACTTTCTGCTATTCAAGTTCTGATTAAGCTTCTCTTTATATATTCTATTTAGGACTTGAGTATGGAACACTAAAACACTTTGGGCCATTAATTATATTGTTTTCAAATTGCTTTAAGTAATCTTGATTTAAATATATATATATATATATATATATATATATATATATATATATATATATATATATAAGTTCTTGTCTTGGATTTTCCACGATGTCCTATGAAACTTTTCATAGTCTTAGGCACACAAAAAAAATTCTTTTGGTTTAAAGGGAACATAGTTAAACAGAGACCTCTCACTATTTCTATCAAATAGATTTGGAGATTTCATTCCAATTCAGGTGAAACAGTAATATTGACAATATAAAGAAAATAAAGTGACTCTAAATCCATTAGTCACATTAAAGCAACCAAAACAAGTATTGGTACAAACAAGATGGGTAAATTAAAAAAAAAAGAAAAGAAAAAGAAACAAAGAAGGAGACAAATTTCTAGTTCAGGCAAAGATGAAAATTCTACTAAAATTCATCCCTCTGCAGGTGAATGTGTCAGATTTGGAGTCATTGTAAAGGTCCCACTGCCCTTTGTCTACACAAGTATCACACGTATAACAGCTTGTATAATCCTTAAGCATTATATAAAAGGCATTCAGAAGCACATGCTGTATGTATTAAGCGTTATATAATAAAAACCTGCTCTGAAGAGATTCATGAGACTGAAATATAACATAACCTAAGAAGCATATTGAAATAGATTTGATTTTGAAAACACTTTCATAGTCTATGTTCACCATCTCTAACTGCCTTTTCTTCATAACACATACCCACATGAGCACAGTATTGTTTTTAGGAATTTCAACTTGAATCCAGTGTGAATGATTCTTTTTACTGTTAATTCTGATACCAACTGACTGTAGTTATTGGCACTCCTGGTCTCTGGGTCATGCTTCTTTGTTGTCAGAAAGTAAACAGCAGAGATCTTAATTGATTTCATCTCATGTGGGGATGGCAATTAGAAAATCAAATATATTAAATCTCTCTACATCTCTTTACAATCTTTATGACTTAAAGATATTCTGCTTAAATTTTAAAGTTTCAAATCTAATAAATATATTTTATGCTATGGCTTCTAAATATTGCTTCTCAAATTCTTCAACTCCAATCCAAAATAAGAAAGAAAATAAATTTTATGGCTTCTGAATTAATGACAATATACCTCCCCCTTCATTTGCATTCATTCCTAAAAGTCTTCAGAGTACATTTTGTACTCAAGTTGATTCGATACAGATTTAACGTTTTCACAATTCACTTAGCGAAGTTTTTAAGTGGTACAGTTTCGCGAAATGCTGCCAAATTTGTAAAATAATGGCAAATTAAGCATAACTTTGCAATTCAACCAAAGTTCATAAAAACAAGTGACCCACCAAGTATCTAGTATTTGTTTAATAGTGTTTGAGAGTATTTGAAGATCATTATTATGAACTTATGTTCTTATCTGGTTTTAACAATGTTAGTATAGCTGCAACTTGCTTTTCTAAAAATAATGATATAAGAATAATCTGCTGAAATAATTGTTGTCTGTTCTCCTTATTGTCAGTTACTCACAACACTGAAAATAACTTTCCTCTTATTCTCTATCCTGGAAATATGGCCAATCTTCTGTTTCCTATATTTCTAACTTTTCCTAATCCCAAAGTACAGGCTCATGAACCTGTTAGAGATCTGCACTGTGTGTGGGTGAGAGGGACAAGTGTTAAGGAACAGGCAGTTGCATGGTGCAGAAATGTGATATTTTTTTTATTTCCAAGGGCATAGAAAAAAATGTACCTATTAAAATAAGATGTCCACCTCAATTCACACTTACAGTCTACTACTCTATTTCTGGGAAATAGTCCACTAATTTCTCTAAGATAATTGAGTAATTTTGACTAGATAAATATCAAAACTCATTATGCTAAAGGGTTTTCTGTCCTCAGTCCTGACAGCAATGAATGGCTCATGTTGTGACATCCAAAATAAGTGGACTGACTTCAGTATTATTTCACAAAGGGAAAGCATTTCTGTTTAACTTTCTAATAAGATAGTTAGAGGCAGCATTCCTTTCATAAGCTCTACTCCCAGTATAAATGCTATAATTTTCTGCCTGAGATGAAAACAGATGCATTTTGACTCATGAGGGAGGTCATGTCCTGATAACCCAAGGTAGGTTGAAAATATCATAAGTCAAAAATGTATTTGATGCACCTAACCTGCCCAACAGCATGGCTTAGATTGTCAGTTCTTTACCTCATAACTGAGTGGTGGACTAGGAGCCATGGTTCAGTGCTACTGCCAACATCAAACTGGAGGATGATACCACATATCAATAGCCCAGGAAAAGATCAAAATCAATGTATATCACTTTGGCATCATCATAAAGTTAAAAAATGCAAATTATCGTAGGTTGGTAACAACAGTATTCAGAAACAAATGAATGTGGATGAAACACATCCAGATATGTGAAAATCTCTTACACAGGTAGAACTGCTTAAAAGAAAATTGATTCTTCTGGGTGTGCGGTACACACCTGTAACCCCAGTGGCTCCAGAGGCTGAGGCAGGAGGATCATGAGTTCAAAGCCGGTCTCAGCAAAAGCAAAGTGCTAAGCAATTCAGTGAGACCCTGTCTTTAATTAAAATACAAAAAAATAGGCCTGGGGTTATGGCTCAGTGGTTTAGTTCTCCCGAGTTTAATCCCTGGTATCCTCTCCCTCCCGAAAAAAATAAAAGAAAGTTAATCCTTCTGTTGGTTACATTTCCTAGACTGACAGTATTCCATAAAAGCCCATGGGAAAAAATGAAATACTTACTTGGAAAAGTACATGTTAGTTAGTGTTAATCATGCACCTCCTGGGTGAGGCTTGCCATTCAGAAAGAATTTAATCAGGACAAGGCTGAGGGGTCTTAACCCTCATTGTGAAATGCCTTTCACAAATATCTACCCAATCACAGTGTTTTAGGCTACACTTCTATTTTTATCCCCAACTTCCCTTATTTCTAAGTAATGACCAACAATTGCCTTTCTTTATCAACTTGGAAACTGGATTAATTTAATAAGAGAGCCAAACAAATCAACTTTTACAAATGACAAGAGAAAAGTGCAAATTTCTCTTCTGTTTCTGAGTTAACTAAATTGCAAGAGTAAAGTTGACTTTACTAGGGGCTGGGGATGTGGCTCAAGCGGTAGAATGCTCGCCTGGCATGCGTGTGGCCCGGGTTCAATCCTCAGCACCACATACCAACAAAGATGTTGTGTCCACCGAAAACTAAAAAATAAATATTAAAAAAAATTAAAAAAAAAAGTTGACTTTACTATAGGCAAGTAGATTCAAATAAACCAATGAGGAATTATCAAAGACTGTTTATTTCTTACATTTGAGGAAGTTTCCAGTTAAAAGCCAACGACTATTTCAGCAAAACCAAAGTAATGTGATGTTATTGTCCTTCCTGAAAGGATCTGATTTATAAATATATAAGGCCTTTCTCATAGCTCTCAAACTTTTTAGAAAAAAGAAAATCTGTACCATAAATCTGTAATAAAATAAAAGATAGCATGTGATGATTTATCATATATACTCAGGCTACAGTGTGTGCGTTTTATGTTCATACAATGTTCTCCGCTCAAGTAAAATATTTAAATTTAGCATAGTATCTGAACTCCTTACATAACTTTATCAATTCACCACAAGGGACATCAATAGTTTTCAAGTAGAATTCTGTTTGTTTAATGTAGGAATTAGTAAGAATGCTAAGAGTCAAAGCTAAATATTCATTCAAACCATACTTTTTCCTTGTTTCTACTTTATATCAAAGCACATTCAGAGTACCCATTTTGAGAATTGCACAGTGCTAAGTACTTAGAGGTTTTGGGTAATTGCAGGAAAACATGTCTCTAACATTACTGGTGTACAGTTTTAAATTGCCACCTTATGTATTAATTTAGTGCGTTAAATTTTCACAAGAGGGATGCACGATTCCATGTGGAACCTAGAATTTAAAAGTTCCTCATTGACGTACATAAAATATCAAACAATATTGAATGAACAAAGAGAATTCCATGAACTTAATTAAATTGACAGTCAGAAGCTTTTTATATTATGAGTCTGTCATTATATCTTTTTTATTTAAAAGATATTCTTCCAGCAATAAAGTTCAGTGTTCTTGATGTCTTTTCAATAAGTGAAGGCTATAAAAAATATGAAGAATCTGTTTATTACAAAAGATTGTGTAGAGACCTTCTATTTAGCATGTTTACACACACACACACACACACACACACACACACACACACACACATTGTGGCCACGATTGCTTACTAGAATCTTTTCTGTATTGAAAAGTAAAGAGTATTTCTTATGTTTTAGTCTATAATGTGTGTTTAAAGAGTAAGAGTTTATCAGTACATAAGTATGAAGGTCTTCATTCACTCTCCTTCCAATAAAATCATTAATTAAAAACAGTCTTTGCGTATAGTGTATATTCAGAAAATTGTTTAATGTCTTTATTTTGTAAAGAGTTTTCTCTCTTCTCTCAAGAAAAGAATGAGACAGGATTTAACTCTGTGCTATGATATCACATGATAGAAACAAAAGAAAAAAATCTATCCATTCTTGGGTCTTCTAAGAAATAAATAATTTTAAATACATCTCAATTTAAACCCAAATCCTTCCAACACTAAAAAGATAAGAAAAGTATCTACCATTTTATTAACTCAATATTAAGAATTGGCAAGGTTTCAAAACAACTCAGCTTTATTTATAGGACCTGAAATACATAAGCCTGTGAAAATAGAATAATAATTTTATCCTTTGATTTTAAATGATACCTTTCATAGAGAAACATATTGACCTTTATTAAATAGAGATTTTTAAACTTTTAATAGATAATAGATTTCAAAAAGAGAACTATTCTATAATTTTATTGTGAAGTTTAAGACCTACATCACATTGGTCATATTTTGAAGTGATAAAAAACAGAAAATATATTTTCCTGAATTTGCCCTGTTATACTGTTATGGAATTATTTTTGTTGCCTTAATGGATACTAGGCTAAAAAGATTCCCAGATTGTATTTACATTTATTATTCTGGGAACTTCAGGAGTGGAAAAGTAGTCATTGGATACCAGAATTTTAGGGTCTAGGAGATAGTTGGAAAATATACAGTTCAGACAGGATAAACAGGAAAAAAAAATCAATAATCACATGGAGTTTAAAAAATACATAATTAGAAGTGTCTTTATGGAATACAATCAGAAAGTATAATACTTGCAGTTGCCAAAAGTTAAGTAGGTAGCATCCAGAAATCTAGAATAGATAGATTAGACTATATCATCAGGTCTATGCAACAGATCTGAAACCCAAGAAAATTTATGACGCATGGTCTTTTACCATTCTGGCCCTTTGCATACTGTGATGCTACCATTTTTAACCCCCTGGATGATGTATCCATTCTAGCCAGCTGAATAGGGAAAAGAACATGAAAATCAAACATAGAAAGCTAAAATGCCACACATTATTTTCATTCACATTCCATTGGCCAGAATTTAGTCATATGTCCATGTCTAACTTGAAGGGAACTTGGGGAATGTTGTGTAATTCTAACTCCAAAAGAAGAGAATATAGATCTTAGTAAGCCAAGAGCAGCTTCTTCTACAAATCTATATTAAGAACAGCTGATCTGGTCATATCTCTCCCCCATTCATTACCAAAGAGTCTGAATGTTTTTACTCCTAGAAATAACCCAACAAATGTCCTCTAAAGATAAACCATTTTCCTGAAAAGAAATAATGCTATAATTACATAAGAACATGTAAAGGTAAATCTTCCACAAGAATTATTGATAGAAAAAGATAAAAAAAAAGAAAACCAGCTCATCCAGAAGAGAAATACTCTAAGCTTATCTTATTTGCCAACCAGACAGGAAGAAGGGAGAGGACAGCTTGTCTGCCTGCCTCTCTCTCCCCACGTATCCTAAAGTTAAATCTGTCTATTGACATACCTGCTCACTTATAAGACTGCAGGGAAACCCATAAATATTTATTTATTTATTTATTTATTTATTTATTTATTTATTTATTTATTTCAGGGAGAATATATCATATCAGAATCCCCCAAATATCTTTGGAGAATTTCCTCCCCGTGAGTCTAGGTATAAATTAAAACTTGAAGATAAAAAGACATAAACTAAATGTTCAAACCTCTTTGCATCTAAGAGGCAGAAATTAGCAAATAGTAATAAGACTCTCCCACCCTGGATTTTGAATGGGGAGCTTATAATGTTAAAAGAAGGCTCAAGAAAATGGTCTGTGGAAGAGGTAGTGGTTGCATCATAATCAAGTTTCCTGACCAGCCTGGCAGTAGTAACAATAACAGTATCTAGCATCCAGGGGCAGAAGTAGACTGAAGTTAGTTTTGCTGACTGATTGCATTTTCTTTGAATATAATATCTTTGAAACTAATTATTCTGTTCTTCTGGAGCTTATATGAGCCATCCAATACTTTTTAAATGAGTATTTTTAAAGCATATATTAGCCAGGTCCATTTCTGTCTTGTAGCTGAGAACATTAATACAGTCATTTATTTCATGGGTAGCTGCAAGTACAAATAGTAAGACATTTATTGAGGTAGTAGGAGGAAACATGTGATTGGTAAATAGAAATCCAGGATTAGTTATCTAATCAAACTGGGACAGAAGACAATGAAAATTAGCTAGTAGTAAAAGAGGCTGGTAACAGAAGTAAAGTAGTAGTAACATTTTTATAAAATTATCATTTGTGCAACTCTCTAGAGGAAACCAAGGCTGAGTTAAAGAATATTATACATAGCTAAAGAATTCATGACTGTGGAAAAGGGTGATTTTTAACAGTATCAGTTAGCATATTATGTCATTTTAGAGTGATAATCTTGAAGTTTTAAGTTATCAGTCTAAGACACAAACTGAAATTAAGGACTTTTCTGTTTTAGAATACTTT
Organism: Urocitellus parryii; assembly: GCF_045843805.1. Taxonomy (NCBI): domain Eukaryota; kingdom Metazoa; phylum Chordata; class Mammalia; order Rodentia; family Sciuridae; genus Urocitellus; species Urocitellus parryii. Next base: position 248,213,841 of record NC_135531.1, read on the forward strand.
ATAATATGTTATAGCTGAAAATTTAAAGCTAAATGGATAAAAATAAAATGCAAAATTTGGATGAATAGGTTGTAAAATTATAAGATCTTTTCGAGTGAAAAACAAGCAATTTCTTATATGAAAGTAAGGACACTAATCAATGAAGAGTAAATGTTAAAATTAAAATGGAGATATCTTGGAGGAGTCAGAGGACTCAAAGTAGCCTTGCACACTCAACTTTACTAAGTCTCCTTTGCTAGATCAATCAACCCCCCTCCTCCCCATCTATGGAGGCTCTTTTTTGCCTTATTCAAGTACTTTGTATTATCTTTCATCTGAGAGAGCTGTTTTGGAAGGGAATGTCAACTCTATTTATATCTACTTCAACTACCCTTAATATCTCCAAGTCTTTACCTAGAGACAGAGCCTAGTATATTCACTAGCCATATACAAAGTCGGACTTGGAAGTAAGAAAGGTTTATACATCAAAATAATTCAAAATTTTGCTAGTTTATGTCAACAATATAACAAATTTGGGGAGAATAAAGATGAAATAATATAATTTTAGTTTGGGCTAAAATTATAAGTCCATTATATATGAAAGTAAGTATGTACTTGTATACAAATGTAAAACTATATATTTATACATACAAATATAAATAAATTATCAATATAAAAGTTTTTTATCTCAGCGTGCTAGCTAGACTAGATGGAAGTAGTTATAATTTTTTGCTTAGCTGGCTAAATTATGGACTCAGTGGTGGCTATACTAAATAAAGTTGACATGGCAAAAATAAAGCAATCTAAAGACTATAGATAATACAAATTTTAGGGTATATACTTAATGGATGCTTGTCTTATGCATCTCATAACTAAGTCCCCTAAGGGTTCATCAAAAGTTTGAGAAAGCTATTAGTTTAGAGATTAAAAATATCCCTGTGACTGTTTTAGTGGATATATTCTTGGGATCTATGAAAGAAGGTGCAAGAGAAATGAGTTCAACGATTTTAGAGTTGTGCCAGAATCCCAGTTTAACAAAGTTCAACTAGTGGTATTTAATTGCCTAAAATGAAATTAAAATGATGTATATAGTATGCATCAAGAACTGTATATGATCAGAATGGTCTGGAACTCCAGGAGCTGAGCCTACAGGTAAAAAAAGATTATGGACTGATAACCTCTAAATGTGATGAGCAGCCCACTAACAACTACTTGATGTGTTCAACAGAATAAATTCTAGTTCTGGGAGACAGACATCACTTGATCTACCAAAACACAAAGTCATAATCTCTGTCCCAATTCCAGTACCTAAATTCATTCATAAACTTACAGACACTTAAAGGGGAAGCCTAGAACTCTTTAGGAAGTGCCTCCTTACTTTCCCCAAAGGACCTGTAGCCATTGACAAGGATAACTATACTTGTAAAAGTAAATACCTAAATATTAGAAACTACTAAGTACTGGCTCTGAGACAAAAATAATTCCTAGAGATACAAAAAACAAAGAAGTTGGGGCAGGAGTCGTGGCTCAGTGGTAGAGCGCTTGCCTAGCATGTGTGAGGCACTGGGTTCAATTCTCAGCACTGCATATAAATAAATAAATAAATAAATAAATGTCCATCGACAACTAAAAAAAAAAATATATATATATATATATATTAAAAAAATAAGTACCATGAATCAGAGGGAGGATCATGGAGATCTTTCACAAAATTATCTCATTCCAAAATTAGAACAGACACAGTGGGATCCCAAATCTAGATCCTGGTGTTTATTAGAATACATGTTACCTAACAACTGGAAGAATCCCCATAGTGGATTCTTGACCCAGGGATAAAGTAATATGACCCATTTACAGTTTGGTAGAAACTCCTTTCTACCAAAATGGTAAATCATAAAAGATATATTACTAGGAAAATCACTAAGATTCGTGCTACCATCAAAGATAAATGGGACAAGGTAGATCATTATTAAGACATCCCTATTTATCTCTCCAGTTTGACAGGTATAATAAACATGGGACTGGGGAATAGCAATGAAGTTCATAAAACATAATCAGACTTTGAGTCCAATAATCTGTTCCAGATATGGTTCCATCAACTACTCCAAGTATAATTTCTTTTGAAATGGCACGTATCTCCTTTTATCTTTCCAGATAAGCAGAAAAAGCTATGGGCATTTGTCTAATAGTCTTTCTTCTGGTAAGACTACTAAAATACATAATCAACTTGCCTGAAAATTCCATAATTTCTCCCTTCTCAGTCACAATTTAAACTTTAAACATTGTGATAGTCTCAAAAATTCTATCATGAGGTCTATGCAGATCCACTACTTTAATTACATCATGGTGTAAAACTTCAAGATTGCTAGGCAATATTTTTTAAATGTCTTGATAAGACTTATAAGAGCTAGCTAATAGTAGTACAGGTTATCTTTCTGGAAATAGAGATTGCAGCATGTTTGTATGCAAAATTTGGATACTGAAAAAAATGAAATAGAAGTCACTATGTTGAGAACCAACCAACAAGATGAGGGACGCTTGTCTTCTTTGCATTTTTGAGGTCAAATTGGATGCCTTTCAATTTTTTCTCTTGCCTAATTTCTCTGGTTAACATTTCCAATACTAATGCTGAACAAAGGTAGCTATTTCCTGATCTTAGAAGAAAAAAATTTAAACTTTTCATCATTGCACGTAATGTTAGCTGCGACTTTGTCACATATGGTCTTTATTATGTTGAAGCACATTCCTCCTATATCTCACTTGTTAAGAGTTTATTAACATGAAAGGATGTTGAATTTTATCCAATGTTTTTTCTGCATTTATTAAGGTAATCATATGGCTTTTGTCTTTCATTCTGTTAATATGGTATATCACATTCATAGATTTGCATATGTTAAAACATCCTTTCATCCCTGGGATAAACCCCACTTGATCATGGTGAATGATTGTTTTAGTGTACTGTTGAATTCAGTTTGCTAACATTTTGTTAATTTCTGTATCTATGTTTATCAGTGATATTGGCCCCTAGCTTTCTATTCTTGTGGTGTCTTATCAGAAGGATGTTAGTTTCAAAAAATGAATTTGGAAGTAGTCCATCTTCAATATTTTAGAAGAGTTTGAGAAGAATTAATATTTTTTCTTTTCTAAATGTCTGGTAGAATTAAGCAGTGAAACCATCAAGTCCCCAGCTTTTCTTTGATGAGACACTTTTTTTATTTATGATTCAATCTCTTTACTCATTATGGGTCCATGCAGATTTTTGAATCATTGGTATTTCAGACTTTGTAGGTTATGCTTTATAGGTATTTATTCATTTCTTCTAGGTTATCCAATTTTTATTGCATAATTATTGAAAATAATTTATTGTGATCCACTGTATTTCCTTATTATCAGTGTAATAGTTGCTCTTTGATTTCTGATCTTAAGGGGATTTTATATTTTTTTATTTTTAGATACACATGACAGTACAGTGTATTTTGATATATTATACATACATTTTTTATTAGAATCCTATCCTATTCTTGTGTTTTTATATGTTGTGGAGTTTCACTGGTGATATAATCATATATGAACACACAGAAAATTTATGTCTGATTCATTTTACTGACTTCTAATTCCCAGTTGAGGTTTTTTGGTTTTTTTGTTTTGTTTTGTTTTCTTGTTTTGTTTTGTTTTTTGGATAGGCTAGCTAAAGATTTGTTATTATCTTTTCAAAAAACCAATTCCTAGTTTCATTGATATTTTCTATTTTATCTAGTCTTTATTTCATTTATTTCTGTACTGATTTTTATTATTTTATTTCTTATTCTAGGTTTTGGCATAGTTTGTTCTTCTTTTCCTAATTTCTTGATGTGTACCATGAAGTGTTTATTGGATTTTTTTCTCCTTTTTTGATGTAGATCTTTATTGCTATAAAATTTCCTCATTAACTTACTTTTATGCATCCTCTAAGTTTTGGTATGTTTTGCTTATATTTTAGTCTTGGTAGGTTGTCTCATTTGTCTCAAGTTATTTTTTAAAGCTTCTCTTTCAATATCTTTATTGGCATTTTGGTTATTCAGGAGAATGCTGTTTAATTTGAATGCATTTGTGAATTTTCTGAAATTCCTCCTCTCATTGATTTCTATTTTATTACTATTGTAGTCAAGAAAATATGATTTTAATATTCTTAAATTTGTTAAAACTTGTTTGTGGCCCAACATATTAACATATGGTCTATCCTAGATAATGTTCTGTGTGAACTTCAGAAGAATGTATATTCTGCTGCTGTTGGATAGAATGATCTGTATGTATCAGTTTTTCTTTGACCTTCTTGTACTTTGATATGTATATCTTTCTCCAAATTTGGAAAACTCTCTTCTATTATTTACTTAAAATACTGTTTCCACCCCTTTTTCTCTTCTAGTTCATGAATTCCTATAACTAAAACATTACTCTTTTGATGCTGCTCCATAAATATTAAAGCTTTCTCAATTTCTTTTATTCTTTTTCTCCCCTTACTGTATATTTTGAAATATTCTGTCTTTAAATTTACAGACTTTTCCTTCAGACTGATCAATTTTGCTGTTGATACTATCTATTATATTTTTCTTTCATTTATTGTTTTTCTCAGCTCTGAAATGTTTAATTTTTCTATAATTTCAATTTCTCTGTTTCTCATTTTAGATATCTATTTTTCTTGATCTAATTAACTTATTTCTCTGTATTTTCTTCAATTTCACTGTTTCCTTAAACTAATAACTTTGAATTCTTTGTCAGTCAGTTCATATATCTCCATTTCTTTAGTGTCAGTTACAAGGCGATTCTTGTGTTCTTTGGTATTATTATGTCTCCTTGGCTTCTCATGATTCTTGTTGCTTTATATTGATGTCTATACATTGAAGAAATTGGGGATTATTCCAGCTTCCACAGTATTTTTGTCTGAGAAAGCCCTTTGCTAGTCATCCTGTCCAGAGATTTTTAGGCAGACTTCCTAGTGTGGTTCAAGGGTAAACTTGCTGTTGGAGTCCTTGGGCAGACTAGCCTCTTACTTGGGTCAGCATATGGGCTTGAAGCCTGGACCAACTGAGGTACACCTGGAGATTGGGTTTGTGGGGATGGGCCTGGAGCATGTATCCACAGAGGATAGCTGAAGGTTGGGTCCATAGGGGCTTGATTTGGCACTGTAGTAGGCTTAGAGTTTAAGTCTTCATGGGCTTTTCAGATGTCGGGATGAATCCAGAGCCTAAGTCTACAGGGGCTACCATAGAGCCTATATCTGTCTTGGAATCTTGGTCCACAGGGTCTGACTTGGGACTGACATCTACTGGTGTGGAAATGGATCCTAAATCTTTTGGAGCAGATCTGGATCCTGAGTTTTATAGAGCCTGGAGATATAGGGACTGGTCTGGAACCTGTGCTCACTATTGCTAACTTAGACACCGAGTGCAAATATTGGCCAAGAGACTAAGGCCACAAGGGCTAACCTGAGATCTGGGTGCACAGAAGCAGTCTTGAAGTGTGGATCTGTAGGGTTTGATATACTTCTAGGTCTACTATGGCATGCTTGAAGTGTGGGCCAGACAGTAAAGTGAGACTGGCACTTAGAAGACCCAGACATTGTGTCTGTGGTGCCCACCTGGTGTTTGAAGGCAAGGGTACCAGATTAGTGCTGAGATAAACCTGAAGTCTTGGGCCACAGGGGCTAGCTTAGTCTTGGTGGGACTAAACTCTGTGTCTACGAGGGTCAGATTAGAAGCCAGAGTCCAAGGAGGCTTGATTGATTACCAGGGATAGGAGGGCTATCCTGTTGTAGTGGTGGACCTAAAGCCTGGATCTATGGAGATCGAACTAGTACTGGGAGTATTCCAGATTCTGTGGCTTCTTGGAATAGCTTGGGCCTAGGGCAGGGCTGGAGCTTGACTCTGTAGAGCTGTCTTGTTGCTGAGGTAGCTTCTAAGCTCAGGGCCACTGTGGCTTACCTGGCAATGGGTCCAAACCAGAGCCCGGTGATGCTGGGATTAGCTTGGACTCTGAATGACCCAGAGACTGAATCCATTAGTCAGGCCTGGAGCTTGAGTCTGCAGGGGCTGGCTTGGCACTGGGTAGGCCTGGAATCTATATCCATAGGGGCCTCTTGGAGGCTGGATCCAAGGGTTCTTGCCTGATGGATAGGGTTGCAGGGATTAGGCTTCATGCTGGGGGTAATTCAGAGCTTGAGGCCAGTGGGGTTGGTGCAGTGCTGAGGGTGGCCTAGAGATAGAGTGTGTCCCATAGACCTGAGTCTGGGGTTACAGGATCCCATCTGATGCTGGGTCAAGCCTGTAGGCTTAGTGCACTGGGATCAGCCTACAGTCTGGGGCTCTGGATACCTGTCTGGCACTGGGATCTAAGGCACAGTTTGGTGCTCCTTCACCCACACAGAGGATGTCTCTCTCCATGCCATGTTGCCTGGGATTGGGGAAAAAGTGATGCAGGTATAAAACTGTCCTTCCTACTTCTTCAATCTTTCTTTTCTTATTTCTGTCCAAGAATATAAACCAGGTGCTATAATCTCTCACCTGATTCCTAGGCTTTTGTCAAGGTGCTCTTGTGAGTGGATAATTGCTCAAATCAATGTTTCTGTGGGATCAGGACTGGAGAGTCCCATTTCATCATTTTGCTGACATCAGTCCTAGTATAAATTTTTTAAACAACAATAACAACAAAAAGACAATACAATGAATCCTGTAGTTAGGAAAGAGTTTTCTAAGGGTGGCATGAATTGCCCTAACAAAACACACAACAGACCCTGGCTCTCTCTTACATTGGTCCAGCAGATGAGAGTAAGAGGTCTAGACACACCAGAAATAGTTTCTCCCACCCACCCAAACCATTCCCAATTTAAAATTACAAATATTATAACTTAAAAGACCTCACTTGAAATTGAAGTGATTTTATGCTCTCTCCAGGGATTTAAAGTAAAAATACAACAATATGTTTTCAAAATTAAAAAAAATTTCTTTCCATTCAGTTTCTCTCTAGAGTATATATATTGTCGTAGGCTTTCTCTTGCCCTCTCAGTATAAGCTACTCTTGAGGAACTATCTTTTATTCCCTGGAATGAACAGACTTTTAACAGTTGTTTTCTATCTTTATTATTTACATGTATTAAGCCTGCTAATACCAATTCAGAGTAGATAATGAGCATTGGGCTAGTTTCTAGATTAAAGAAATCCTAAAAGACCCAGAAAACAGAGTAGTAGGAGAAATATTTTGCATTAATTCCCCTTTAAACCTCTGCTATGGACCGAATTAGGGAAGGAGGAAAGGAATGAGCTCTCAAGTGCGTAATTGCCCTTTTAGACAATAAAAGGCTTTCCTGACATTAGTTCCATATGCTAAAGATGACATCTTTTTCTTTCCTAGAACTAGAAATCAGTAGTTAACATAGGCATTGGATTCCACGTCTATTTCTAGAAACCACCTTTCTTTGGCTATTTTTTAAACACAGAAGTAACAGTTTGCAGCTTGCACATTGTCCATGCTGCCTTCACTGGAAGCAATTCACGTCACCCATTTAGAAAAACCACACTGACATCTTCTAGTGCAAGAAAACATATCCCCACAATGTTAATGCCTTCACCATTGCTTCATATTTAACAATGGTATTCTACCACAGAAAAACCTTGTTAACTCACACACTGATAATTCAGGATTTTTAGTAACTCATATATTTTGGATATTTCTCTGTTAGTGATAAAAGTAACACATATCAAACAAATTAAGAACCAACAAGGACAGGCAAAGAACAGCAGCTATACTTCATATTTTACCACTATGAAGACCCCACTTTCTGGGTTGTAAAGGAAAATATAAGGCTTCCAAATCAACATTTAATTTGTTAAATAAGGTAACTCAAGTTTTCTACAATAAACCAGCTGGGTGAGGGAAATGGAGGAATGGGGGCAAAGTGGAAGTCCTATGGAATCAAGGAATATGACTATCTTTCCCTTGAGCCCTCAGGTAAAATCCTTGTAACCCTGCCAATTCCCAAATTCCACTTTTCTTATTGCTAAAATTCCTGCAGCAGATATGATTAGAACTTGGAATAGGGCCTATGAGAGTATTTATGTCTTGCTTCCACTTTGGGCAATTTACTCAGTCTCTTTAAGCCTTAAATCCATTATCTGCTAAATGGAGATTAAAAATTGCTTTGAAGATTAAAATAAATAGTATATGTAGCCCAAGAACAGCACCTGGTCTAAGTTCTGGTTTCTTCTACCCTGTTCTCCATTCTCTCATTCAGGTTCTTCTCTTTCTATTTCTCTGTCATTATGCATTGCTAACACTCTTCCTATGTGCAACAGGTATTCTAAATGCTTTCTTCTTTAGTAGCGGATGGTAGCAGAGTCTCAGCCACTGCTACTGTCATTCTACTAAATTGATCCTGACAATAAAGCCAATGTAAGTCTTAGGTATAAGGGAAAGTCCAAATGTAGGTTTCCTAGAAGTCTCAGGGAAATTCCTCCATTCCACTGATGTCACCTGGGTCAGTACTTACATTTCTAACTAATTGCTGTGGTCATGGAATTAAAATTATAGATTATCTCAGACCTAAATTATATCTTCCAACCTTGAAAGAAATGCTGATGCTGGAACTCAACCATATTGCCCAAACAGGGGAAGGAGTGGATGTCCAGATGCCTGTTGCTAGAACTAAGGGTAAGTGAATCAGACAAGATAACATTCTCTTACACCTATGTCTTCTGGTACTTTTTAATGGCTGTATAATTCTTTTGCCTACAGTATTCTAAGAATTCCATAGTGTAAATATTTATATATGCAATTCAAAATGTTTGTGGCCTAAACATTCCCAAGTCTCTTTGTCTTTGGGGAATTCATTGTTTTTATAATTAAAGGATTAAGCCTCCAGTCCAAGTACTGAGGGAAGTCCAGAATTCTGGCATTTTAGTCAGGGGTATTTTAGTCAGCTTTTTTTTTTTTTTTTTTTTTTTTGCTCTGACCGATATACCTAACAAGATCAACTGAGAGGAGGTAACGTTTATTTTGGCTTATGGTTTCAGAGGTCCATAATCTGCTGAGTCTGTAGCAGTGGGTCCAAAGTAAGGCAGATCATGGTGGAAGGGTGTGGTGGAGGAAAGCTGCTCCATTCATGACAGCTGAGAAGAGAGAGAGAGAGAGAGAGAGAGAGAGAGAGAGAGAGAGAGCGAGCACATAAGTGCACCAGTTCTACTCCCCAGGGACAAACTAAAAACCCAAAGGCATGCCCCCAGTGACCCACTTACTCTAGTAACCACCCAATGCAGTAGTTTTTTCAAATTATTAATCCATCAAATAGATAAATTAAGTCACAGCTCTCATAATCTAATCTCTTCACCTCTGAACATTCCTGCATTGTCTCACACATGAGCTTTCAGGGTATACCTCATATCCAAACCATAACAGGGGACTCTTCACACTGATATAAGGTTTAGATGTCATAATTTATGTGCAATCGTACTTTTATTTAACTGATTGCTAATTTATGTTTTTAAGAAAAAAAACAAACTTGAGATTCAGTGCCTACCTTAAAAGGGTACTTTGAGAATTTAAAAAGCTCATAAGCTAATATATGAAAAGGATATAGTACAGTGCCTTGCATAGAATTAGTCATGTCCAAATGTTTGCCCTTATTTATTTTTCTTAAATGGGTTGAAATGACCACATAAGCTCAAAACTATTTCTTTTTAAATCTGAAAGCATTTGCATTAAAAAGTAAAAGCTCTACCTTTTCCAATAAGAGGTCTCTGCAGTCAGTCGAGGGATGATAGCAACAGTGGAGGTGGGCAGATTGAGAGAGAGGTAGGATTAAGTATATATAGACAAGGAGGGGTAGACTCAAGAACCACTTGAGTTTTGGCTAGAATCAACAAATGGGACTTACTTAAACTAAAAAGTTTTTTCTCAGTAAGAGAAACAATAAAAGAGGTAAATAGAGAGCCTACATCCTGGGAACAAATTTTTACCCCTCACACTTCAGATAGAGCCCTAATATCCAGAGTATACAAAGAACTCAAAAAATTAAACAATAAGATAACAAATAACCCAATCAACAAATGGGCCAAGGACCTGAACAGACACTTCACAGAGGAGGACATACAATCAATCAACAAGTACATGAAAAAATGCTCACCATCTCTAGCAGTCAGAGAAATGCAAATCAAAACCACCCTAAGATACCATCTCACTCCAGTAAGATTGGCAGCCATTATGAAGTCAAACAACAACAAGTGCTGGTGAGGATGTGGGGAAAAGGGAACACTTGTACACTGCTGGTGGGACTGCAAATTGGTGAGGCCAATTTGGAAAGCAGTATGGAGATTCCTGGGAAAGCTGGGAATGGATCCACCATTTGACCCAGCTATCGCCCTTCTCGGACTATTCCCTGAGGACCTTAAAAGAGCATACTATAGGGATACTGCCACATCAATGATCATAGCAGCACAATTCACAATAGCTAGACTGTGGAACCAACCTAGATGCCCTTCAATAGATGAATGGATAAAAAAAATGTGGCATCTATACACAATTGAGTATTACGAAGCACTACAAAATGACAAAATCATGGAATTTGCAGGGAAATGGATGGCATTAGAGCAGATTATGCTAAGCGAAGCTAGCCAATCCTTAAAAAACAAATGCCAAATGTCTTCTTTGATATAAAGAGAGCAACTAAGAACAGAACAGGGAGGAAGAGCATGAGGAAAAGATTAACATTAAACAAAGACGAGTGGGGAGAGAGAAGGGAAAGCATATGGAAATGGTAGGAGACCCTCAATGTTACACAAAATTACATATAAGAGGTTGTGAGGGGAAAGGGGGAGGGAAACAAGGGAGAGAATTGAACAACAGCAGAGGAGGTAGAGAGGGAAGATTCGAGGGGAGGGGAGGGGGGATAGTAGAGGATAGGAAAGGTAGCAGAATACAACAGTCACTAATATGCCATTATGTAAAAATGTGAGTGTGTAACCGATGTGATTCTGCAATTTGTATTTGGGGTAAAAATGGGAGTTCATAACCCAATTGAGTCAAATGTATGAAAGATGATAGATATATCATGAGCTTTGTAATGTTTTGAACAACCAATAAAAAAAACTAAAGGGCTGCTGATTTAATGAATTAAAAAATTATGAGACATTATAAGTTTAGAGGAGAAAACTAAGTGTTCTTTTATGGTACTTTTATTTTGGCCATGTGCACTGAATTTTGATGTTTATATTTTTCTAACTTGAAAAATAAACGAAAAAAAACTTGTTTTTAGCCTTCTGAAAGTTTAGCATTGGTGAGGTTAATACTAACTGACCAGAGAGAAAACCTCTCCCTCCCTGTATTACCTAATTTATGTGTTCCATTTAAGTACCCATAACACCTATAATTTAATGAATGTCTGCATTTCACTTTCCAATGTCTTTCCACTGGAAGTTCTAGAAAGTCTGAACTCAAGAGGAAGCAAAACCATACCTGCTCTTCTTTGTCCCAAACCCACAATATAATTTAGGACATGGAATGAGTGAATTGAAGTGTGCTGACCAGCCAAATTCGAGTTTCATTTGTCCACCAAAACATGTACCAAACAGCAGCTAATAAAATCTAGAACAGGTTGTATACAATATTGTATACTATTTCTTCAACATTAAATAGTTCTAGTTCTAAATGAGTCAGTTTTCATCTATTTTTTTGGCCTTTGACAAAGAGTATAATCAATTCTGCTATAAATCTTATTTTGAAAACACGAATATGTTTCTTTGTGATTGATACAGGGAGGAATAATTTGAGGAAAATGCATATTTCATATTTGCTTATGCACCATTTTGTCCATAAGCTGTACTAAATAAATTCATAAAGCTGCACCCAGTTGATTTGAGCCACACAGGAATACACAACACACACACAAGCTCCTCAAACATCTGCCAACTACTCAGTTCACCAGCCTGTGTTATAAGCCACACCCATCCACATCTGGTATGAGAACTTTCCATCTGATTTCAGATAACCCACCTTCCACCATTTCATAGTAACTCATAAGATACAATCCCTTTCAGTCCCACTTCCACAAGCAAACTGCAGGTTTGTTTTATTATAGCAATTATATATTCTCTAACCGTGTAAAGTACATAAAGTAGTACTACCAATTTTACTAGATTTCAATCTTTTATTTTGTTTTACTGACAAAGTTTTTGAGTGTTCTACCCTACATGCATAAGGCTGATAGCACAAATGACATGTTATAGCAGAACTGACTACATGTATTTGAAATCCAACTTCAGTCTTTCTAAGTTTCTAAAACTAAACAAACATCTAGAATCATCAGGTCAATTAGAGGAATCTATGTTTCTCTGAATTATAAAATATATTTCATAACAATGCTTGGAATAAGAAAGATTTTTCCAACAAAATCATTACTTTTTGATTGGATACTGTTCATCAGGTGTCATCTCATTCATAAGTATGGTCATTTCTGTCTTATTTGGATATTTAGTTTTTATACTTTATTGTTTTATATGTCAGATGTATACAAGACCAAAGTAATACTCGGAGAAGTTCTTCTTAATTTAAACAACCAATTTTGTGAAGTGTACATATGTGTGTGGGGTTTAATTTTCATCCTGGAAAAAAAGTGTTAATTCTTTCTAAAAGTTTTACACAGACAGTGAAAGGAAAAGAAAAAAAAAATAGGAGGAAAGGAACAGAAAAGTAAGTTTTACTCTTTTTTACTTTTAAGAAACTAAGAAAATCACTGTTTGAAAAAAAATTTAATAGCGAAGTAGAAAAGTCTTAATATTCATGAAAATAGTATAAAGCTCTTATAAGCCAGACATACAACTGTGTCATATTTTTATGAAAAAATAAAGGCAAAGAAATATTAACATCAAGAGTCTTGAGGACTGTTTGATTCTGAAGCTCTGGAGGTTTAGGCGGACCTCCCTCCAAGCTGTACCTAACTAGCTCAGTGTGGGGGCGTGTACCAGAGACTCCTGTCCACTAGGGGCTAGACTTTCACCAATAAACTGCTTTTAACTATGGCACTTAAATAAAGTCCTACTTGACTGGCAGACAGAAAAAAGATCCTTCTGTTAACTTCCTAAAATATAAAATTCTGATAATAAAAGAGATAATTTTAAGTTAGTAACTCAGATTAATAGTTCAAACTGAACTGACTCAAAGATGCATAGTCTCAAATAAAATACTACTGTGGGAAATTTATATTGTGATAGTAAAACAGTTTGACCATAGAAATATTTGCTCTTTTCCCTAGTTTTCACATCCTATTTTGTGAAGGCTAAAGACTTCACGACATCGAGATCAAGGAATCACAGTGAGCTAATTGTTAAATAAATAGATGCAATTCAAGACTACGGTTGTTTTTTTTTTAAAAAAAATTGGAATTCAAACATTTATCAAACATATATTAATTATTTCTGGATAATAAGATTCAAAAATGACATATTTTATTGTTCAATTTTCTATAATGAGCAAGTATAACTGCATAATCACAAAAAAGTACAATTTTAAAATTTAAAATACATTTATTAAATTCCTATGGATCCTGGCCACACAAGATGAACAAACTGAGAACCTGATCTCATTCTGGTCAGTCTCATCAGAAAGACAGGTATACAAACAGGACCCTGCCAAAACAATGAACTGCACTTTACAGTATGTAAAGGGAAGTAATATAATACAGTGCAAAATGTGCAACAGTTAAAGACAATGGCAGGTCCTGGCATGGTAGAGCACACCTCTAATCCCAGTGGCTCCAAAGGTCGAGGCAGGAGAATTACAAGTTCAAAGCCAGGCTCAGAAATTTATCAAGGCCCTGAGCAACTTAGCAAAACCCTGTCTCAAAATAAAAAAGGGCTGGAGATGTGGCTCAGTGTTGAGTGTCCCTGGGTTCAACCCCAGGTATCAAAAAAAAAAAAAAAAAAAATGAAAGCAATGGATTTGTACAGAGCAATGGTCTAAATATCAGCCCTGCTGTGTGATTCTCAATGTGTTTTTAGTCTCAACTTCTTTACAGTAGATAAAGAATAGCATTTTCTACCTCACAGGATTAAGCAAAATGAGGTACATGAAGCACTTAGTACAGTGCCTAACACATACTAAGTGTTCAAAAATGGCATGTTTTTGCCATAAAGCACTAGAAAACCCTGGAGTCCGGTGCTAGGACTGCCACATCTACTTATCAGTATGTGATGGACAGAGGAGGATAATTCCTCACACCACCAAGAGTCACCTACTTTAATGCCCTGCATTATAATTTTAGGGTGAGGTGGGGGGAAAAATACACATATACATACATACATGTACATTCTCCTAGAAGCATAAAAGTACAGAGTTTTGTTTTGAAACTCCAAAACCAATAAGATCATAGAACTCTCTCAGGAGGAATGAGGAGTTAGACAAGTTCTGCCCAAGGAAGTTCTCACAAGAAGGCATTGTAAAATATCCTTATTCCTCAGAACTGAACTTGAAAAATGTTCCCACTGAAGCCCAATGGGAGTTTTATGGGAGTAAAGGATAGAATTAGGTCTTGTGTATTTTTAAAGGGTCATTCAAAAAAGCAAAGTCTAAATTTCTTACAGATGGCAGAGCAAGGACTGATGCAGTTGGCCAAAACTGACTTTTTTATGTTTTCCAAAAGCAAATGTTTACTGAAAGAGACTCTACTATATTACTAAGGGGGGGGGGGGAAATCCTGGCTGCTTACATTGGATAACCCAGTGCACACTCACTGCCAAATACATTTATAAAAATCAATAATAATATTTTCCATGGTACCTGTTTTCAAGCCCCCCCCCACCCCGCCATTTTACCCTGTAGTTGCTTTTTCTCAAACACAAATATGTTTCTTAGGAAAAATAACATTTTTCATGAGAATTGGCTTGTGAAAGCATATGCATTTGAGGAATATTGCTGTCACTGTCATGGTCCCATCTCCACCAAAGTGGCGCACAGCCACCAGTGAGGACCATAGATTTTGCCAGGTCTCCTGGGTAGTGAATTCAGACGGATGCTCAGTCCTTCTGGAATGAAGCTCCTTTTAAACTCCTTTCAGCCTGGGAAAGAGATGCCAGAAATGTCTATGCTCTTTTGGACATTGAATAACTCTTTAAAGAAATTTGATGAGGTCAGCAAGAAAAAAAATGAAGTCAACAAGGAAAAAAGTGAGAAATACAGAAATCCATCAAACACAAACCGAAAAAGCAAAAGTGGTTTGTCACAATATATATCAAATTTGATTAACTTCAAAACTTCAGGGGAAAAACAGAACAGTGAACTCAAATTGTCAGTAGGATTTAACTTCCTACATGAACTGAGAAAGGAGACAGGTATAGTGTAGGACTTTCTTATTGTCTTATTTATAGAGTGGATTCCAAGTACACTTTACACATGTAGATTTTTTAAAAATGTTTTGTCTACAGCCAGTCCCCAGGAAATTAGACCACTCCTCTTTTATTTTGCTCAGGAGAAAGCAAACATAGTAGGTGTTTATGTAACACTTAAGTACTGGTACAGACAGAATAAATTTGACACCTAATCTCTGGATGGCCATTTGCTATTAAGGATTGCAGAAGTCTATATTTTTTTAAAAAAAATAAGAATAAATGGATACCATAAAGAATAAAATAGTGTATTCAGTTTGGAAAAGGATTTGATGGTTTCTCAAAAAGTTAAATATGTATCTGTTTTTTGATGTTGCAATTCTACCCCTAGACAATTATCAAAATTTTAAAAAAGCATGTATTCAAAAAACAAACAAACAAAACATTACACTTACCCAGGAATGCTCATAGCATCTTTATTCATCAGTAGCAAAAGTTTGAAGCTCAAATTCCATCATGAGAAAAAATAAATTTTAGCATAAGTTAAACATTTTAGGATAAACAAATTTTAGCATTGTCATATATAGGAATACTACTAAGCAATAAAAGAAATATTTATACACAAAATAATATGAATCTAACAGATGTTATGCTGAGCAAAAGAAGTTGAACACAAAAGGGTGTATGATTCTATTTGTATAAAGGTCAATGTTAGGTAAAACTAATCAGCAGTCTAAGAAATCCGAGAATTGGCTGTCTCCGTGAGAGAGATTAACTGGGAAAGGAGATGTTGGTACCTGCTAGGATGTGGTCAGTGTCTACCTTTCTCTTAGATGGCTAGTTATGTGCATTTGTCACAACTCTTCAATGTATACACTTGGGATTTGTATATTTCACTGTAGGTTAACATTATCTCAAAAATAATATTCTTTGAAATATTTTTAATTGTCCCATAGTATTTGTGCATATTATGTATGTGGTACAGTATGATATGATATCTCAATATAGGTATATAGTATATATTAATCAGATCAGGGTAATTGGCATGTTTATCAGACATATGTAACTTGTGTTAAGAACTTGCAAAATCCTCTGGTATTTTGAAATAATCAAGTAATTGTTGTCAACCATAGTTATCCTAAAAGTGTTGTAGAACATTAGAAGTTATTCTTCCTAAATGTACCCTTGTATTCATTCACCATCCTTTTTATATCCCCCCACACCCTTCCTAGGCTCTATAACAATTGTTCTATTTTCTATTTCTTTAAGGTCAACATTTTAGCTTCCACATATAAGTGAGAACATGCAGTATTTGTATTTCTGTGTCTGACTTATTTCACTTAATATAATGTCCTTCAATTCCATCCATGTTGCTGAAAATGACAAAATTTCATTCTTTTTAATGGATGAATAATATTCCATTGTGTTCATATGCTACTATGTACATTTTCTTCATATATTCATCCATCAACAGGCACCTAGGTTGATTTCTGTATCTTGGCTACTGTGAATAGTGCTTCACTTTGTTAGTACAGGAGTCTCTTAGACATACGGAATTCAATTCTTTTGGATCCATGCCCAGTACTAAGATTGCTGAATCATATGGTTATTCTATTTCTGTTTTATTTTTTTTCTTTTTGAGAATCTTTCATACTGTTTTCTATAATGGCTATACTAATTCATATTCCCATCAATAGTGTATGAATGATCCCCTTTCTGTGGATCCATTACTTTTTCTTTTTGATAATAACCATTCTCAGGAAAATTGATATCTCATTGTGATTTTAATATACATTTCCCTGATTAGTGATGTTGACCAACTTTTCATACAGTTATGGCAATTTGTAAACCCTCTTTTGATCCCTCGTGTTAATCATCAATTTTTATTTTTTTTGCTATTATGTTTCTTATGTATTCTTGAAATTAATCCCTTGTCAAATGAACAGTTTGCAAGTAATTTTTCCCATTCTGTAGTTAGTTCTCCATTCTATTCATTGTTTCCTTTACTGCAAAGTTTGATGTAATGTCATTTGTCAATATTTGCTTTTGATGCCTGGGCTTGGGGGGGGATCATATCCAAAAACTATTAGCCCAGAAATATGTCCAGAAGCATTTCCCTACATTTTCTTTTAGTAACTTCATAGTTTCAGGTCTTATATTTCTTTTACCCATTTTGAGATGGTGTATATTATGGGAGAAAGGGGTCTAATTTCTTTTTTATGCAAATATCTATCAAGTTTTCCCAGAATATTTAATAGAAGAGACAGTACTTTCTTCAAGGAATGTTCTTAACAGCTTTGTCAAATTTCAGTTGGCTATAAATATGTGGATTTATTCCTGAGTTCTTTAACCTATTCAATTGGTCTTGTTTCTGTTTTTATGTCATTACTATGTTGCTTTGGTTTCTATAGACTTGTAACTTTTATAGGCTGGGGCTATAGCTCACTTGGTAGAATGCTTGCCTTGTATGCATGAGGTCCTGGGTTCAAGCCCCTGTACCACCATAAAAACAAAAGTACAATTAGATTTGTAATTTTTGAAGTCAGGTACTGTAATATCCCCAGCTTTGTTCTTTTCTTCAATATTACTTCAGCTATTTAGGATCTATTGTGGTTCCATACACATATTAAGAGTGCTTTTCTATTTATGTGAAAAATGTCATTGGTATCTTGATAAAGATTTCATTGACTCTGTAGATAATTTTATTTATTTATTCTAATTAGGTATATATGACACAGAATGAATTTTTATTCATTCTACACAATTGCAGCAAAACTTTTCATTTTTATTAGTTGTACACGATGTAGTATGGCACCATATGTGCAGTCACACATGTACCTAAGGTAATAATGTCCATCTCACTCCACTATTTTTCCTGCCTCCATGCCCCCTCCTCTTCCCTTACCCCCTTTGCCCCATCAAAGTTCCTCCATTTTCCCATGCCCCCCCCCATTATGGATCAGCATCCACTTATCAGAGAGAATATTCGGCCTTTGGATTTTTGGGATTGGCTTACTTCACTTAACATGATATTCTCCAACTCCATCCATTCACCTGCAAATGCCATAATTTTATTCTCTTTTAATGCTGAGTGATATTCCATTGTTTTATATATACCACATACACACACACACACACACACACACACAGACATACACACACACCATTGTGTATATATATCACATTATGTATATATACCATTCATCTATTGAAGGGCATCAAGGTTGGTTCCACAGTTTAGCTATTGTGAATTGAGCTGCTATAAACATTGATGGGGCTGTGTTACTATACTATGCTGATTTTAAGTCCTTTGGGTAGAAACCGAGCAGTGGGTTAGCTGGGTCAAAAGGTGGTCATTCCAAGTGTTCTAAGGAATCTCCATACTGCTTTCCCCGATTGGTTGCACCAACTTACAGTCTCATCAGCAATGTATGAGTGTGCCTTTTCCCCCACATCCCTGCCAACACTTATTGTTGTCTGTATTTTTGATAACTGCTATTCTGACTGGAGTAAGATGAAATCTTAGAGTAGTTTTGATTTGCATTTCTCTATTTGCTAGAAATGTTGAACATTTTTTCATGTATTTGTTGATCACATGTATATCTTCTTCTAAGAAGTGTCTGTTCAACTCCTTAACCCATTTATTGATTAGGTTGTTTTTGTTGTTGTTGTTGTTGTTGTTGTTTTGTTTTGTTTTTGGTGTTTAGTTTTTTGAGTTCTTTATATATCCTGGATATTAGTGCACTATCTGATGTGCATGTGGCAAAAATTTGTTCTCAAAATGTAGGCTTTCTGTTCACCTCATTGATTGTTTCTTTTGCTGATAAGAAGTTTTTTAGTTTGAATCCACCCCATTTATTGATTCTTTATTTTATTTCTTGCACTTTAGGAGTCTTGTTAAGGAAGTTGGGGCCTCATCCAATGTAAAAAAGATTTGGGCCTACTTTTTCCTCTTTTAGCGGCAGAGTCTGTAGATAGTTTTAGGTAGTATGGACATTTTAACAATATTAATTTTTCCAATCCATGAATATGGAATTTCTTCCCATTTTAAATAACCTCTTCAATTCCTTTCATTAGTGTTTTATAATTTTTATTGAAGAAATCACTCATTTCCTTGATTAAACTTATTCCTAAGTATTTTATACTGTGAATAAAATTACTTTCTTGTTTTCTTTCTCAGATATTCCATTATTGGTATATTTAAAAATCTGCTGATTTTTGTAGGTTCACTTTGTATTGTGGAATCTTACCGAATTTATTTATCATCTCTAAAAAAATAATTTTGATGAGATTTTTAGGTTTTTCTCTATATAAAATCATGTTGTCTGCAAACAGGGATAATTCAACTCCATCCTTTCTTATTTGGATGTTCTTTATTTCTTTCTTTTGCATTGTTAGAGTGGCTAAGATTTTTAATACTACACTGAATAAGAGTAGTAAAGACATATGTCCTTGTTTTCTTTCTGACCTTAGAGAAAACAATTTCAGGTTTTCCTCATTTTCAGTATGAAGTAGGCTGTGGGTTTTCCATATATACCTCTTATTGTACTGAAATATATTCCTTCTATACTTGTTATATTGGGGTTTTTATCATGAAAAAAAATTGAATTTTATCTAATGCTTTTCCTGCTTCTATTAAGACTATTGCAAAGTTTTTGCCCTTTATTCTATGAAGTCATGTATTACATTTATCAGTTTGCATAGGTTGAACAATTCTTCCATCCATAAGATAAATTCCACACTGTCGTAGTGTATAAACTTTTATATGTTGGTGTTGGATGTGATTTGCTAGTATTTTGCTAAGAATAGTTGCATCCATGTTTATCAGAAATCCTTTTTCCCTACCTCCCCCCTCCCCCTCCTCCTCTTCTTCTTTCTTGTTTGTTCTTATTTTTGTTGTGTTTGTGTCCCTGTCTGGTTCTGGTATCAGAGTTCTGCTAGGCTTGTACAGTATATGAGGAATGGTTTTTTCCCTTTAAATACTTTGGACTAGTTTGAGAAGAAATTATATTAGTTCTTTAAAAGCTTGGTAAAATTTAGCAATAAAGCCATATAGTCTTGTGCTTTTCTTTGTTGAGAGACTGCTTATTATTGATTCAATCTCATTATTTGTTATTCATATCTTCAGATTTTCTGTGTCTTCATGGTTCAATTTTGGTAGGTTAAATGCATCCAGAAGTTTATCCATGTCTTTTAGGGTTTTCAATTTATTGACATATAGTATCTCATAATAATCTCCAGTAATTCTTGCAGTTTCTCTGGTATTGGTTGTACTGTCTCCTTTTCATATCTAATTTTATTTATTTGAGTCTTCTCTCTTTTGTCCTTGGTTAGTTTAGGTAAAAGTTTGTCAATTTTGTTTGCATTTATAGGAAATAACTCCTCTTTTCATTGATGTTTTGTAAATTTAATTCTAATCTCTATTTTGTTTACTTCTTTCTGATCTTTGTCATTTCTTTCCTTCTACTAATATGGGTTTGGTTTGTTATTTCTTTTCTAGTTCCTTGAATTGCACATTTAGACATTTTTAAAAAATTAATTTGAAATTGAAATCTTTTTGGGAGAATTGAAGGCACATTGCTTTAAACTTTCCTGCTAATATTGCCTTTGGTGTATCCCATATGTTTTGGCATGTTACATTTTCATTTTCATTTGTTTCAAGAAATGTTTTGATTTCCCTTCTGACTTTTTATTGACCCATTGGTCATTCAAGAGAATTTTTTGTTTATTTCTATGTATTTGTCCAATTTTAAAAGTTTCTCTTATTGATGTTTGATTTTATTCCATTGTGGTCAGAAAAGATACGTTTTATGATTTTATTTTTTTTTTTATTTATTGAAACTTGTTTTGTGGTCTAACATATGGTCTATTCTGGAGAATATTCCATGTGCTAATGAAAAGAATGTGTGTTCTGCAGCTTTTGGATGAAATGTTCTATAAATGTCTGTTAAGTCCACTTGGTCTGTAGTAGATCTGAACTTCAATGTGTTTTGTTGTTAATTTTTGGCCTGAGAATCTGTCCATTCATAAAAGTGAAGTTTTGAAGTTCCTCACTATCATTGTATTAGTCTCTCTCTCTTTTTAGATCTAATAATATTTTATTTATATAATCAGATGCTCCAGTGTTGAATGCATATATATTTTCAATTTTATTTCCTCTTGTTGAATTGATCCCTTTATCATTATATAATACTTTTCTTTATCTCATTTTACAATTTTTCATTTAAAGTCTATTTAATCTGATGTAACTACAACTACTGTTGTTTGATTATGGTTCCTGTTTGTATAGCATATCCTTTCCATTCTTTTACTTTCAGTTTGTGTGTCTTTAACAGTGAAGTGAATTTCTTATAAGTAACATACCTTTGAGTGTAATTTATGTTTGTTTGTTTGTTTGTTTGTTTGATCCATTCAACCAGTCTGTGTTTTTTAGTTGGGAAATTTAGGCTATTATTGATAAGCAAAGACACTCCTGTCATTTTTTTCTAGCTGTTTTGCATATTCTTTTTTTTCTTTCTCCCTTTTCTGTCATTTGTGGTTTTCCCTATGTATAGGGTTTTGTTCTCTTTCTCCTTCCTGTATCTGTTCTGTTGAGTTTTGTATTTTAGTGTGTCTTCATGATCCTTTCACTTCTAGTGTTGGGGTTCCTCAAGCATTTCTAATGGAGCTGCTCTGGTGGTGATGAATTCCCTCAATTTTCACTCATGATCACAGAAAGTCTTTATTTCATCTTCATTTCTGAAAATCAGCTTTGATGAGCATAGTATTCTTTTGGGGGGTTGCTTTTTTTCTTGTAAGACTTTGAATATATGATTTCATTCTCTCCTGACCAGTGAGATCTCTAGTAAGAAGTTGACTGTTAGTCTAATGAGAATTTCCTCATAAATGACTTGATACTTTTCTCTTGCTATTTTTAGAATTCTTTCTTTGTACTTTTGGCAATTTGGTTGTAATGTGACCTAGAAAGAACTTTTTTTTAGTCAAATCTATTAGAGGTCCTTTGAACTTCCAAGATCTGGAAAGTTTTTAGCAATTATTTCATTGATTAGGTTTCCCTCTGCCTTTTTCTTCTCTTGTCCTTTTAGAACACTGATAATGAGAATGTTTGTTCACTTAATGGTGTCCCCATAAGTCATGAAAGTTTTCTTCCTTCTTCAAATTTTGTTCTCCTTTTTCTTTTAATCTGATGGGTTATTTCAAAAGCCCTATCTGCAAGCTCAGAAATTCTGTCTTTTGTATGATCGGTTCTGCTATTAAGGCACTCAACTGTACTTTTATTTAATTTATTAAGCTCTTTAGCTTTCAGATTTCTGAGTGGTTCTTTTCTATGATCTCTATTTCTTTGGTGAATTTCTCATTCATATCATGAACTGTCATCCAAATTTCATTGCATTGTTTATAGTGGCTTATATCTTATTAAGTTTCCTCTTTTTAAAAAATAAATCATTCTTTTAAACTCTTTGTCAAGTAATTCATCAACTTACTTTTCTTTGAAGTCTGTAATTAGAGGGCTGTTGTGTTCCTTCAGAGGCATCATGTTAACTAATCTTTACATGCCTCTTATGACCCTGCATTGGTATCTGTGAGTCAGTTATCTCTACACACTTTATAAAGTAGCTTTTATAGGAAAAAACTTTATGTTGGTGATGTATCTTAGGGTGTTGGTTGGATATGTTGCATAGTCTTTGGTTCTAGGTGGGTACATTAGTGTAATGTTTATGCAGCTTCTTCAGTTATAATCAACATTGGTCATCTCTGCAGGTATCTCAGTGGTCCAGGCTGCAATACTTGTAGAAATGCACCATCAGCTGTGATGACATCCTCTTAATCAGGGTGGGTGTGCAGTTAGCTCCTGGCAAGGTGCATCTAGCTGTGTGGTACCCATCAGTTTCTACAGGTCCTATGGAGTCAAGGCCTCCCGACTGCTCCGTTTGGTGTGGTGCAACATACACAGTACGATAGTGGGCATCTATGGCTTACACAATGGGCTCAGATAGAGTTATCTATCAGTGTCTTTTTGCTACATGGTTGACTTTTTGGAGCCTCTGGGGCCAACCTGCTCAGAGAATTCTGCCTAGCTTCTTCTCAGTGACAAGGGTGGTTGGGGTAAAGCATCTGCTTCTCAGGGACTCAGTGAGTTAAGCTTCTGACAACAGGATGTGCAAATGCTTCTCAGAGTCAAAAAGGCTGGGCAGATCTACCCAGTTGCTTTTTGGAGGTCTTATGGGCCACACCCACTCAGGGAAGACTGATCAACTATATCCCAGAGCTTTGGATGGAAGGGCAGGTTTTTATTTAGTGTGCTTTGCTGAGCCTCTATGAGTGAAGATGCTCAGGTGGGCTGCCTAGCTATATTCCAGGACTGAAGGTGGGTACACAGGGCCACTTGGCTGCTTCCTGGCAGCCATGACAGTTCAAGTCACTCAGGGCTATTTGCCTGGCTTCTTACTGAGTCTGAGAATCTAAATAAATATATTTTTTAAAGATTTAAGTATATCACACAAATAAAGGAAGTGTGGCTTTTTTTTTTAATGTGTCTTCCTGTATCACTGCTTTTTAACATAAGTGGTTCTAACAAGTCAATAAACATATTTAATTCTGCAACTATGCATCATTTTTCTAACTGGTTTATTTTCCAGAAGGCAAGAGTTTGTCTTTTTTTAAATTTAAATTGTTTGTAATACAGCACATAAATTGCCATTAAACATGGCAATGCAATGAGAACCTCTAGAAGGAACAGGTGGGATTACTTCCCATTTTTTCTTATGACTTTGAGAATAAATCTCCCTCAAATGACACCTTTCTCCTTCAAACACTTCAGTTGTATATTTTATAACTTTTACATATGTCATTTTTACATGACAGTCACAGCTCCCACCTGGAGTTTTGCAACACTGTCCGCATGTTACTTTTTTTTTTTTAGAATATGCATGTTTTATTCTGAATAATTTTGCATAATAAAAATGAAAGTACAAAATAATTAAGACACAAAATATTTTAACAAGCTGAAATAAGTCATGAAAGTAAAAAGCAGAAATGTAATCCATAGCAGAGTCTTTCTTATAAAAGTTCCAAAAACATCCTTCCAGTTTCACTAATGGAAAGACCTGAAGGTCAAAATCTAAAATCCTGATATGATGAGTCTTAAGTATACTATACTGTTAGATTCAACAAGTGAAGTTAAAAAAGAAAAAAAAAAGTAATTGATGCAAATTGTTAAATAATTTCTGAAGATTGTAACTAAACAAATTAAGAAAAAAGAGTAATTGGTGTAAATTGTTATGTAAGTTACAAAGATTGTAACTAAACAAATTAAGAAAAACACCATAACCCCGATCCCTCCCTACTAGATATGTCCAAAAAAAAGTTAACCTTTATTCACTTCCTTCATGCTATTTATTCATTAATTTATTTGCTTATTGTATCAACAAACATTTGTCAGGCATCCATTATGGACCATAGTGTTCTAAAAGCTTGGAATGTATTGAAAATTAATAGATAAAAATCTCATTTTTTCAATGTGATATATTGTTTGATAATTATATATAAGTAGAGTAGTGAAAGGAATATGATATTAAGGAGAAGGTATTGAAAATTTTAATAAGGTATCCAGGACAAAAAAAAATCTCACTAGAAAACAGTTTTTGAGAAAAAAAAAACAGAAAATAAAAAATTTAGATATGTCAATATTTACATAATTAAAAAGACTTTTTTCCTTCCTTTAAAGGGATAAACATTATTAATAGTAGTTACAGTGGTTGTTTATTTCCCTTCCCTTTCCTTCTCTCTTTTCTTTATCCAGCATGATGCATGGCAATTGGAAAAAGGAATAAAAGAGTTGGAGATAAGAAATGATCTAGGTTTGTCTACCTTACATAAGGTTAATGACCTATGAGTCCCATTTATAGTAATTTTATTTAAAGATAAAGACTACATAGGAAATTCATTTTATTTTGTTAACACTGATGCCATGAGTAATGTAAATTGACTAAATAAAGAGTCATTGCTCTACAAAGAGAACATTTAGGCAAAATTCTTTAGGTACTAAATTATTTACACATTCCTCTTTTATATAAATACCAACAATGACTGAAACAATTTATATGACAAAGAACTTATGGGAAATGAAGATTTCTGACAGAAACATTTGCAAGTGACTATAATGATTAATGCATTTATTCTTCCTATTTGATAGAATTCTTCAACACAAGCTAAACTATCACTGTCAAGGCCATTAAACTTTAGGGTAATAACACAAAAAGTATTGTATCTGCAACACACAATGGGATTTGACTCAGTACCATAGCAAATGTAAAACTTTTCTGACAAAGAAAAAGGCTATTATTCAGCAGATTACCATATAGCCAAAATGAAGGGGACTGTGTGTGTGTACCTATGAGAGATAGAGAAACAGAGTGAAAATCTGATGTCAACATCACCCTATCCAGTTAAAGCAAACAAATCCTTGGATCCAAACTAAACCCGAATCCTTCTACTTACAAATAGCATAGCCATTTTCTTTCATGCAATGTCCAATCTCTAAAAGACTAATCTCGGGATTACCAGGATTTCTAAACCTTACAAATCCTTTGGAGATTTCTGGGAACAACAATTAATCTTGTGCACCTAGCAGTATCAGCAATCACACACTTAGGGTGGGCATGTTGATGGCATCATTATCCTCAACTCAGGAAATTGGATTATCCCTTGGCTGATATAAGAAGAAGGCAGAGAAACTACCATCAACTCAAGTCTATTGGTTAAAAGAATAAAAATTAAAAAAACACCTCTAAATGTATAGGAAAGATCATTGCTCCCAAATACAGGAATTTTTAAAAAACTCTTCTTTAATCGATATTTTTAGTGTGGCCCCGTTGAGAGATAGGAATAGAGGATGAATGAACTCTAGCCCTCAAATCTTCTTTTCTAAAACAATTACAAAGAAGGCAGTGGTCAGATTCTAAGTCACACAAGAGTCTACTCAGGAAAGAGAAGCCCAAAAGCACAGGTACCCAGAATTCCCTGAGAGGCCCTGTTTCAGTAAACGTTTCTTTTAGTAACACCACACAGGCCGATAACCATTTTCAACAAAACTGTATGAGGAAATAAAGACACAAATAATCCCTCAAAAATTTATTAAATATCTACTGTGTGGTAAGCTCTACCCCAAGTACTATAGATACTGAGAGAGTCACAACTACTGTCTGTGAAGAAGGCCAATCTAATGGGCATAAAAGGAATGCAAATATGTATTACCAAAGTACTAAGGGATTTATTAACAAAAATGCAAGTGATTTGGCAAACCAATGGAAGGAATAAATTGAATGTATAATTAAATGACTCTGTTATGGAAAATTGAAGGATCATTAATTCTTTAGGTCCTCTTTTAAAAAAATCACCACAAGACCTCCTTCTTCTGTGTCCATGGCAATCTCTCTTACACTTGATATAAATTTATGAAAATCCAACATCTAACCTAAATACAAGATAATGTATTGATCAAGAAGCAAAGGACAATAACTAAACAAAACTATATTAGAAAGAAACACTGAGGCTATCACCACATTTTTAGTTGGTCATGGTGATTTGACCTATGTTCTTTGGAAATATGCAATAGTCACAAAGAAATTTGATGAAAATTCTTAGCCACGAAATGAGGTGTCACCACTTACAACTAATAAAAGAGGTAGAATTCTCTCCACTATGAATTCCTTTTAGAACTTGACACAAAATGAGAAGAACACAAAACCAATAGATGGAAGGTCAGAAAGAATAGGAAAGCCATTTATGGAGTCCGACAAGCAATGCCATCGTTTGTCAGAAAAAAAGTAGAAAGGCCATAAAAAAATGATATGAAAATCTGATGGGTTGATTATTCAATGTCTTGTTTAGAAAGTAAATTTTGATGCCAATTATGGAAACCCAGGCATATTTCTCTCTCATATAAAGGAATTTCAGAGGTGGAAAGACAAAAGCTAGGACAGTAATTCCAAAGTCATCACAAGCCCAGGGTCCTTCAGTCTTTCTATCTAAAAACTTTTGAGTTTGCCTCATGATACAAGAGGGCTGCTGGAGATCTAGTTATTACAGCCACATACCAAAAACAGAAGACAGAAATATGTGTGTGGGACTGAAGAATTTTTGTAAAAACAAAAAAACAAAAAACCCTTCTTCTAACAACTTCTACAAACACCTCATTATTCATTCCTATTGTCAAGGAAGGCTGAGTGATATCATTTTTCAATTGCCAAAGGTTAGTAAAGAAAATGAAAAGGATAGACATTGGATAGTCCATTTCATAACATCAGTATTAAATGAAAAGACCATTTGTATTCTTTTACCTAAGAGAATATAAAACTACAACTGCCACTGATTTTTTTGTTCATTGTAATAACAAGAGGTAACAACCAGTGTTCTAATTCCTTAACATGTATTAATTTATATACTCACAATAACCCTATAAAATATGCATTTTTGTCCTTATTTATAGTTAAGAAACTAAAGCATAGAAAGGTTAAGAAATTCGCTCAAATTAACAAAACTGATAAATGCCGGAGCCATGATCTGAACCCAAAGAGTCTGTCTGCTTGAGTCCACAGAATACAAAACTATAATATAAATGAGATGGTAATTTTAAATAAAAGAAACAACTCTCCCTGCAGATAAAAACAAAAATATGACTCAGGAAAGTAAAACTGTACTGAAAATTTTAGCATTTTGTTAATGTTATCCATATTTTTTTCCTGAGTATCAAGAATCTGCTTCTTCTTTAAACTTCCCTGAATCTTTTGAAATCCCCATAATAGATGGGTATTGCTTTTGTTATAAGAAAGAAAAGATGTTTAGTAAAATAAGGACATCACTGAGTGATCAAAAGAGGAAAAGGTACTTATTTGTTAAGTTGAACAACAAAAAAAAAAAAAAAAGGAAAAACAGGAGATTGAGGAAGTCCTGCACAGGACTATTCATAAATGCTAACACTAACCAGCCACTGATGTACACAGAACTCAGTTACTGCACTTGAATGCAAATTCTTTCTAAAGGCAAACACAGTTGATCAACATGCTTTCTATAAACAGTCATCAGCCTAAATGCTAGATGTTTAAACATGTCCATTAAATTCAACTCATCCAGGCACAAATTCTAATAACAATGTCTACTGGAAACACCACGTTGTGATTCAACAGTCCTTAAAGAATATTTCTACTCCAAATGATAAAGAATGAGTGACAGAAGACCAAAAGGTATGGGAGAGTGATAAAGTTTGTCATTAAGCAAAATTCAGTGTTTTTGATCAGAGCCATCTCCTTTATCACTCTCAATGTATATAGACAAAGTCTTTGTGCTAATAGAAAAGAAAAAAAAAGGTTCTGGTAACTACTAAAAGGGCGGCTGACTAAGCATTGAACAAGAATACACTTTATTTTATAGGTCTTTTATGTGGAGTCATTACAATATAAGCAGTGACAAATGAACATTATGGAGCCTAAATTTGGGTTTGGGTTTGGGGTCTTTTACATCCACAACAAAACAAGACCAATAAAACAAGTCATTAGAAAAACTTTTCAAGAATTTATTGCATTCCAAGACCTATTCAATTATAGAACTCTTAAAGAACTGAGAATCATTTTAGAAAAGAAAAAAAAATATCTTCTACCTCGCCATCAAGTTATAGCCCTCTTGAGCAAAGAATTATTGACAACTGGGGAAATGAAGAGAAAATGACACTAGTGGGTCCTTGGAAACATGAATGACAGGGCTCTTTTCCATTAAATGGAGGATTTAGAGGAATAATAGGATGTGAATTGGAGGGTGAGAGGTCAACTCGGTCACGAAAAGGCCAGTCTCCTCTTCCAAAGAAGTATATGCAGTGAAGGAACTCAGGAAACAAGAATGGTAAATCTCAGAAAACTCAGAATGTGGGTTCAGTGGGTCTAAGAAATCAAAGTTCTTAGATGCTTAGATTTAGATCTTAGATCTGTTCATAGATTCAGATGCTTCGCTGAATCTACTACAAACCACTTGAGTTTGCAAAACTGAGCATGCTCATCTACCTCAAATACCTGCCCTCTTGGGAGACTGCAAGTCCTTTCACCTCCCGTCTAGGCGGAACTACTTAAATCCATTCATTTAGTGTCTTTTCTGGGGACCCCCCTTTTGTTAGAAAGTAGCAATCAAAGATACTAATTTCAATAGTTTTTCAATTATAAGTGATACTTGTATAATTTTTCTTGAATTAAAAGATTGTGAAGGGAATTCTCGGTTTATTGTATTTCACTCATGCTTGTGAAGAAAAAGGAAATAATATTCTTTTTATTTTGTCAGATTTTTAAATGAATGTTAAAGAACCACACTTCCTAGGAAAGTACTTCTTTGGATCTAAAATTAGTGCTATTAAATATTCTGAGCTGATTATGACATGTGGTTTCTATGCTCTTTTCATTTGCTTTAAGAAGAGACATAATGGGAATATAAGAATGTCTTTTCCTCACTTGTTCTAAACAAAGCCTTTATTGATACATTTAACAAAGCTTCACTTACTTTAGTGACTTTCGTGGAGTAATCTTTGTATTTCTGAAGTAGACTGGTAGGGCAAAAATTATTGTATTGGAGACACATGGAGGTGTCTTTCTCCATGGTAGAACTGAGGTGACTTCATGAAGGTAGGTGTCATTTGGAAAAATCATCTCCTTTCAATTCCAGGCATTGCACTTTTCCTCACTTTTATTTGGAGAAATGAGCTTAACTGCTCTGCATACATGCCTTTAAAGAAAGAATTACAAGTAACTTGGGACGTTCATAATCTTGCTCCTTCTTAGTGGAGAGGCGCACAGAGGGTAGCAGAGGCTATTAGCTGACCCCAATATCTTTCCTGGCTTCTTTGATAGGAATTGAAGTCTCAGTATCTGTGAAATGTCCCTAAAATGTAAGTGGTAAACCTATCTTGGGCTGGGGATGTGGCTCAAGTGGTAATGCGCTCACCTGGCATGCAGGGGCACTGGGTTCAATCCTCAGCACCACATAAAAATAAAATAAAGATGTTGTGTCTACCGAAAACTGAAAAAGAAACTTTAAAAAATTCTCTCTCTCTCTCTCTCTCTCTCTCTCCTTTATTTCTTTGTTCTTTTTACGTATAAATGACAGTAGAGTGTATTTTTACATATTATACATACACTCCCACAATCCTCCTGGTCTTGAGGCCGATTGGCTGGGTTGCATGGACGGAGCCAAAGAAGTCCCCCAATGAGCAGCTCTGTGGTCTGAAAGGGCAGGGAAACAGCCCAATGAGCATCACCGCAGAGGAGCCAATCAGCTAGATGTTGCTGGGGCCGCTGTGAGCCAATCATCAGCCAGCAGCTGGAAGTTTGCTGGGGCCCCTTCGGCTGTGGCTCTCAACACTCAAGACTTGGTCCTTTAGTCAGATGTCCTTAGTCAAATATTCTTTCTCAAGGGGGTTCCCTGGTCACTTACTTTGAATTACAGTCCTATGCCCATTAGTTCCTCTACTCCCTCCTTGCTTTGTCTCCTTTTTAGAATACGTTTTCCATCCACTGAAACAATTAAATATTTTATTTTTATTTAAAAATTCCTAAGCAGCAAATAGCCATTTGTTTGCTTTCCTTATATGTGTTCTTTGAAGGGATATTTGAATAGAAACACACACACACACACACACACACACACAGAGCAAGAGTACAGGTACTTCAGTCAAATAAAAGCAAATCCAAATAGCTAATGCAACCCTATTAGTAATATACTTGTGATTAAATTAACAAACATATCTCATCACTGGTTAGTAGTTTTTCTACCAGTAAAATGGGAAAAAAATGATCTTTACTTGCAAGGATTTCTAGTTGCAAATAATAGAAATAATAACATATATATAAAGGGACCAGCACATATGTGGCTCAGAAGAGCATTCAAAAAATACTAATCATTATAATAGTTCTATAATGATAGACCATGAAACCTTACCTTATTCCTCTCCTTTTCTAGGAGGACAATTTTACTTTTGTTTTTCCTCCAAGACCTTAAGAAAATAGAAAGAAAATAATATATATGTATTTTCCGTATTCTGATAATAGGTTCATAGAAACTATTCTTCATAATGCTTTATTTGGTACAATATTCAAACACAGCCTCCAAAAATGTGAGCCTTCTTTCTTTCGATCAAAAAAATCTATTCCACAGATTTTGATTCTATCAAAATTTCTATAGAAAAAAAAATCTGATGGAAGGTATAGAATTTGAAATGTTTGAGAGAACCTAATCAAAGAAGACGTGAATGTCTCTTCCACAAACGTATTTATTCCCTTTCATACTGAATAATGTTCCAGATGTTTTTGGGCAACACTCCTCCAGTGCAGCTGGTGTCTACAGCAACGTACCTGGGATATTCTGACACTTCAGTCATTCTAAGAGATGTGCTAAATAAAATTGCATGCAAGATGTTCATCTGGGGTATCAGCAATTAGCTGATTAAAATGAAATAATTACTGGCAAAATTGAAAAATGGCCACTTAAGCATGTGTTCATGGTACATAAAAGAATAGTACCAGATATTAATAAGAAACCTGTTTTCAACATGCCATTTGTTGTGAAAGTGCCACCATAGCAAAGAAATACACAACCAGGGAATTCATTAGATTACATGGTTGTAATTTGGTCTCTTGGTAATACAATCACATCAGACTTTGCTTACCCCCAAATGTTCCTTGACCTAATGAGTTCAAGGCCACATGGCCCAAGTTTTTGTTCCAAAGTTCTAAAATACTGAATTTAAGATGAAAATATTTCATACAATCTAAATATAAAAGTGATAATAATAAACAGTGTACTGTTTTTATAAATACTGGCATGATAGATGCAGTTCCTAACTGCTAATTTCTCCACTTCTACACAAAATCCTTTCCTTTTGTGTCTATTCAAATATAATGATCTACTCCAAATCTTATACACTGTTAACTTCAACCTATCTATTGGGACTTCTCATTAGCATTTCAAGTGGTTCAAGGGTCTACCAACCTATTAAAAACAAAATCTTTCCTTAAAACCTGTGACCCCATATGCTCCTCCGGCCTTTGCCTCTAGTTTTCTTTTTCCATATAAATTCTATGGTTTACACCCTCTCCAATCATATTAAGAAAATCACTGAATACTCATATTATTATTAACATTATTTCAAAATACTTCCCCAGTTGATTTGGATAGTAGCCAAAGGCTTTTTAAAGAAAAGACTACTCTCACTCTCTCCACTTCTCAATTCTCCCCCAAAATAATCTATGAAGGTCACTGGAAAACTTGTATTGCCATGATCCAAGGAATTCCTCCCACTTAACCCCTTATTCTCATTATTGTGTTCACTCACTTATACTGGGAACCTCTCTCCTCACTTTATTTCCATGACATATGGAAATCAATAAATGTAATTCATCACATAAATAGACTTAAAGATAAAGACCACATGATCATCACAATAGATGCAGAAAGAGCATTCAACCAAATACGGTACCCCTTCATGTTGAAAAACTAGAGATTACAGGAACATATCACAACACTATAAAAGCTATCTATGCTAAGCCCCAGACCAACATCATTCTAAATGGAGAAAAATTGAAAGCATTCCCTCTAAAACCTGGAACAAGACAGGGAAGCCCTCTTTTACCACTTCTATCTAACATAATTTTTGAAACACTGGCCAGAGCACTTAGAAGAAATTAAGGGATACAGATAGGTAAAGAACTCAAAATAGCACTGTTTGCCAATGATATGACTCTATACCTAGAAGACCCAAAAAATTCCACCAGAACACTTCTAGAACTAGTAAAAGAATTCAGCAAAGTAGCTGGATACAAGATCAACACCCATAAATCAAAGGCATTTCTGTGTATCAGTGACAAATCATCTGAAAGGGAAATGAGAAAAACTACCCCATTTACAATAGCATCAATAAATAAATAAATAAATACTTGGGAATCAACTTAACAAAAGAGATGAAAGACCTCTACAATAAAAACTGCATAACTTTAAAGAAAGAAATTAAAGAAGACCTTAGAAGATGGAAAGATCTACCTTGTTCTTGGATAGGGCAAAATTAATATTGTCAAAATGACCATACTACCAAAAGCACTATACAGATTTAATGCAATTCCAATCAAAATCTCAATCACATATCTCATAGAAATAGAAAAGGCAGTAACGAAATTAATCTGGAAAAATAAGAGACCCAGAATAGCTAAAGCAATCTTTAGACAGAAGAGTGAAGCAGGTAGCATCACTATACCAAAACTGAAACTACACTACAAAGCAATAGTAACAAAAACAGCATGATATTAGCACCCAAATAGACTTATAGACCAATGGCATACAGAATAGAGGACATAGACACTAACCTACATAATTATAGTTATCTTATATTAGACACAGGTGCCAAAAACATGCATTAGAGAAAAGATAGCCTCTTCAACAAATGGTGCTGGGAAAATTGGAAATCCCTATGCAACAAAATGAAATTAAGCCCCTATCTCTCACCATGCACAAAACTCAACTCAAAGTGGATCAAGGAACTAGGAATTAAACCAGAGACACTGTGTCTATTAGAAGAAAACTAAACCTAAATCCCCATCATGTCAGATTAGGGTCTGACTTCAATAATAAGACTCCTATAGTGCAAGAATTAATATCACAAATCCATAAGTGGGATGAATTCAAACTAAAAAGCTTCTTTTCAAAAAAAAAAAAAAAAAAGAAACAGTCAATGAGGTGAATAGAGAGCCTACAACTGGAACAAATTTTTACTACACACACGTCAGATAGAGCACTAATCTCTAGGAAATATAATGACTCAAAAATCTTAACACCAAAAAAAGTAAATAACCCAATCAATAAATGGGCTAAGGAACTGAACAGACACTTCTCAGAAGAAGATATACAATCAATCAACAAAAATATGAAAAAATGTTCAACATCTCTAGCAATTAGAGAAATGCAAATCAAAACTAAGATTTCATCTCACTCCTGTCAGAATGGCATCTATTAAAAACACAAACAGTAAGTGTTGGCGAGGTTGTGGGTAAAAAGGCACATTCATATATTGCTGTAGAACTGCATATTGGTACAGTCAATATGGAAAGCAGTATGAGAATCTTTGGAAAACTGGGAATGGAACCACCATTTAATTCAACTATCCCACTCCTCAGTCTTAACCCAAAGAACTTAAAAGCAGCATACTATAGGGACACAGCCATATCAATGTTTATAGCAGCACAATTCGCAACAGCTAGACTGTGGAACCAACCTAGATGCCCTTCAGTAGATAAATGGATAAAGAAAATGCAGTATATATACACAATGGAATATTATTCTGCATTAAAAGAGAATAAAATCATGGCATTTGAAGGTATATGGAGTTGAAGAATATAATGCTAAGTGAAGTAATCCAATCCTAAAAAAAATGTTGAATGTTTTCTCTGATTTAAGGATGCTTATTCATAATATGGTGATGGTGGGGGCATGGAAAGATTAGATGAACTCTAGATAGGGCAAAGGGGAAAAGGGGATGGAGGGGAAGGGAGGGGACCTGGGGGTAGGAAAGACAGTGGAATGAGATGGACATCATTACCCTAAGTACATGTATGAAGACACAAATGGTGTGACTCTACTTTGTGTACAACCAGAAATATGAAAAATTGTGCTCTATATGCATAATATGAACTGTAATGCTGTTATATATAACAAATTAAAATTTTTAAAAATGATAAAATATATAAAATAAATAAATAAAGAGATGTGCTTTATGGCCTAATACCTTGTCAATGTCACAAAAAAAATTCACATGCTTGGAAACTGATGTGTATTATTTGTTTTAAGCAATTTTATAAATATAACAGAGTAAATATAATGTTTATCCTTATATTTAATCAATGGATCCACCAGCTTTTTAGATAGATGTGTCAAAACTCTCATCTTGGTTGTGTGTTTGTCATTTTGCCTGTTTTCTCAACCTTTCTTTGCATTTCAAAACCTTAATACTAATCTCAAAACATCGTTGTGAATTCTAACTGTAACAATATTTACAAAGCCTCTTTAGCTCTAGCACTGTTCTCTATCCCCTTCAGTATCTAAATTGTTTGATGTTAGTGTAACTATACCAGCTTTCTTTTGGATAGTTTTTACCTACAATAGTTTTCCTTCAATCTTTCACTTGTTGCATTTTTGGTGTGTTTCTTGTAACAAAATATGGATACATTTTGCTTTGCTCTGCTTATTCAGTCTTACAAGCTATGCCTGTTAATGAAAGCATTAACAGTCCATTTGTATTGACTTGAGATTGCTGTTCTTTGTTCAAGCAGTTCTCACATTTTACTCTATGTGCTTTAGGTAACCTACTTGTTCTGGATTTCTTTCCACACCCCCTCCCCGCCTTGGAATCTTTTAGATTAAGGTTCCTTTATCTTTATTTCTCATTAGTAGCTTGGGTGTTATATGATCTGTTTCTATTCCTATAATGGCAATCTTTTATATTTTAACAATTTACATTTGATATTTTGTTCAGTGAACTCTAAAGTTAATTACTTCTTTATCTTTGTAGCAGACAATAAAAAAAACTGTAGAATACTAACCCCTATCACCTCTTCAATTACATCAATTATTTAATTATCTAGCATTTTTTCCTGTTTTTTTATCCCTATATAGTAGACATTATTGTTACTGTTTCATAAAATCAAGCATTTTATTATATATATATATATATATATATATATATATATATATATATATAATTTTCTTCATTCACTATTCCTTCTTGTATCAAATTGTACTTTAGGTTATTTTTTCTCATTTGTGTTCTAAGAATTCACTGTTTAAAATTTCCTAAATGAAGATCTATTTATAATAAATATTCTTGATTTTATATTTTGAATTAGAATGATAGTTATTTGCTCTTATCCCTAAGACACTGCTTCACTAGGATATAATTCTAGATTGACATTATTTTCTTTGGTGATTTGAAGATATTATTCCACCAATTTTTAACTTTCTCAATATGTCAGTAGTCGTTATCACTCTGAGGATTTGTGAGCAAGTTTCTTCTCTTTTATTTTTAGTTTTTAAATGGTCTTTATTTCCTAAACAAAAAGAATAATAAAATAAAAATAGGAAATATTACATATGTCCAAATTATTTTACAGTCCCTTCTTTAAATATTATTTTTAAAATCATTCAGAGATTTGCATCTGAATATCAAATGTACAGTCAGAGAAACTGAAATAGGAAAAACATTCACATATCCAAAAGGATATCAATGGTCCTCTATTTCTCATTTGTGTTTCTGTGTATTTTTTCTAGATAGACTTGAAAGTAGAGTGTATTTAGACATATTATACATACAAGGCGTGTAAATTATTCTAATTAGGATCCCATCTTGTGGTTGTACATGATGTGGGTTTACACTGGTCATATACTCACGTTTGAGCATAGGAATTTTATGGCCAATTCATTCTACTGTCTGTCCTATTCCCTTCCCCTCTCCATCCCCTTATTTCCCCTTTGCCTAATCCCATGAATTTCTGTTCTTCTCCCCATCCTCCCTTTTTATGGTCAGTATCCAAATATCAGACAGAATATTTGGGCTTTGGCTTTTGGGGACTGGCTAATTTTACTTAGTATAATATTCTCCAATTCCATTCATTACCAGCAAATGCCATAATTTCATTATTCTTTATGACTAAGTAATATTCAATTGTGTATATAGACCACATTTTCTTTATCCATTCATCTTATGAAGGGCCCCTAGGTTGGTTTCATAGTTTAACTACTGTGTATTGAGCTGCTGTAAACATTGATGTGGCTACATCACTGTACTATGATGATTTTAAATCCTCTGGGTATAAACCCAGGAGTGGGATAACTGGGTCAAATGGTGGTTCCATTCCAGATTTTCTAAGGAAATACTGCTTTTCATAGTGGTTACACCAATTTGCAGCCCACATTCTCGTCAATATTTATTCTTCTTTGTATTCTTGACAATTGCCATTCTGGCAAGAGATGGAATCTTTTTTAATTGATTTTATTTTTTAAATACATGACAGTAGAATGCATTACAATTCTTATTACACATAGAGAGCATAATTTTTCATATCTCTATTTGTATATAAAATATGTTCATACCAATTCATGTCTTCATACATGTACTTTGGTTAATGATGTCCATCAAATTCCACCATCATTGATAACCTCCTGCCCCCTCTCTTCCCCTTCCACCCCTCTGCCCTGTGGCATATATACACAATGGAATATTACTCAGCAATAAAAGAGAATAAAATCATGGCATTTGCAGGTAAATGGATGGAGTTGGAGAAGATAATGCCAAGTGAAGTTAGCCAATCCCCAAAAAAATAACTTCTGGATGTTTTCTCTGATATAAAGAGGCTGACTCATAGTGGGGTAGGAAGGAGGAACATGGCAGGAATAGAAGAAATCAGGAGATGGAATCTCAGTGTAGTTTTAATTTGCAGTTCTCTAATTGCTAAAGATGTTGAACAATTTTTTATATTTTTTTTGACCATGCGTATTTCTTCTTCTGTCAAGTGCCTGTTCATTTCCTTTTCCCATTTATTGATTGGGTTATTTATGGTTTTGGTGTTAAGTATTTTTAGTTCCTTGTATATCCTGGAGATTAATGTTCTATCTGAGGTGCATATGGTAAAAATTTTCTCCCATTCTCTAGGTTCTCTGTTCATATTCTTGTTACCTTTGCTGTGAAGCTTTTTAGTTTGATACCATCCCATTTATTGATTCTTGATTTTATTTTGTGTGCTTTAAGAGTATTGTTGAAGAAGTCAGTTCCTTAACTGACATGATGGAGAGTTGGGCCTACTTTTTCTTCTAGTAGGTTCAGGGTCTCTGACCTAATTCCTAGGTCCTTAATCCACTTTGAGTTCAGTTTTGTGCAGGATGAGAGATAGGGGTTCAATTTCATTCTACTACATATGGATGTCCAGTTTTCCCAGCACCATTTATTGAAGAAGCTGTCTTTTCTCCAATGTATCTTCTATTTCTAGTATCTTCTTTTGTCTATTTTCAAGATCTCGTCTTTACATTTAGTCTTATACAAATTCACTAAAAAATACTTGATATGGATTTATTTTCATTTATGTAGTTTAGAATTTACTTAGTTTCCTGCATTTAAAAATTTTAAGACAATTCAGGAAATTTTTTCAGACATTATTTATTTAAATATTGACACCCCATATTTTCATTTGGAGGGGTGCTTGATACAAATGTTGGGTCTTTTCACTCTATCTTCCAAGTTTCTTAACCCATCTTCTGTATTTTCTGGTTTTATAATTTTGTGACCTGTCATCTATATATGGTTTGAATGTGAGGTATCCCCTGAAAAAGCTCATGTATTTATTAATACATGAATGTTCAGAAGTTAATTCAATTATGACAACTGTTACTTAGTCTGTGGATTAATCCATTCAATGGACTAAGAGGTTGAATGGGTTACCAGGTGGTAACTCTAGGCAGATGGGGCATGGCTGAAGGAAAGAAGTCATTGGGGGCATCCCTTGGGAATTATGTTTTGTCCCTGGTTTCTCCTTCATTCTGTTTCCTGGCTGCCATGAGACGAGCAGTTTTCCTCCACCACGCCCTTCCACCATGATGTTCTATTTCATGTGGGGTCTAGACCAATGGAGTTGGCCAACCATGGACTGGACCTCTAAAACAGTGAGCCCAAAATAAACTTTTCCTCCTTTAAGTTGTTCTTGTCAGGTATTTCAGCCACAGGGTCAAAAAGTTAACTAACACAATCTAGTCCACTAATCCTCTCTATTAACTGGTTTTCATCGTGAAAAGTATTATACATGCAAAAATGCATAAAATAAAAGTTTTAAAGCTTCCTCCATGAGTCAG
Source organism: Urocitellus parryii (assembly GCF_045843805.1). Lineage (NCBI taxonomy): Eukaryota > Metazoa > Chordata > Mammalia > Rodentia > Sciuridae > Urocitellus > Urocitellus parryii. Next base: position 248,253,080 of record NC_135531.1, read on the forward strand.
CATCTAGGACAAGAAATAGAATATCACTAGTAACCTAGAAACACAGCTCCCTCCCATGTACTTCTACCCAATCGTAACCTACTTGCTATTCCCTAAAGGTAAACTTTCCTGATATTTGTGTTCATTACTTTCTTGAATACTCTATATATGTATCCTTAAATGATATTTCAATTATGTCTGTTATTGAATTTTATATGTTAAATCATATAGCATGAATTCTTCTATGTCTAACTCATTTACACCAACACTATTATTGTTATATTTGAGTATGTTATTGTGGTTAGCTATAGTTTATTCATTTTCATTATAAGATTAAAGATGCTTTAGTCAAAGTTAGCTCCAATATCTATGTTCTTTACCTAATTTTTAACCTAATAATCTTTAACTGTTATCTCTTTGATACCTTCAAAGAGATGCATTTTTAAAAATAAACTGTCTAGTTTTTTCTAGTTTTTTAATGCATTGATCAGTCCTTATTATTTAATAGGTCTTATGAGTATGAGAATTGCTGGGCGTTGTGGTGCACGTCTATAATCCCAGTGACTTGGGAGGCTGAAGCAGGAGGATTATGAGTTCAAAGCCAGCCTAAACTAGTATGGCATTATGTAAAAATGTGGATGTGTAACCAATGTGATTCTGCAATCTGTATTTGGGGTAAAAATGGGAGTTCATAACTCACTTGAAACTAATGCATGAAATATGATATGTCAAGAGCTTTGTAAAGTTTTGAACAACCAATAAAAAAAAAAAAAAAAAACAGTCGTTCAAAGTCAGGCAGAACTCCCCTGTGCTACTGGAGTCAGGACAGGGCTACCCGAATGCACAGGAGACCCTGGGGTGCACAGAATGTGCTCTTGAATGCTCTGGGGGTTGGTCACAGGACAGGAATCCAGCCAACCACAGGCTGGTCACAGGGCGAAGGCATTCTTTGGAGTTGTTCACTTAGGATTCCTGTGTCTTTCTGTGCAATCATTAGTCTCCAATAAAAGGTGCACTTAAAAACTGAAGGGAGGGAGGGAGGAACAAAAAAAAAAAAAAAAGCCAGCCTAAGTAAAAGTGGGAGACTAAGCAACTCGGTGAGACCCTGACTCTAAATAAAATATAAAAAAGGCTAGGGATGTGGCTCAGTAGTCAAGTGCCCCTGAATTCAATCCCCAATACCAAAAAAAAAAAAAAAATCATATAAAGTCATCAAATTCTCTCATTCATTGCATCTCATACATTGAATTTGTAAGTTTAATTATTATGTTATTTATTTCTAAAAATTTATTTTGTACATTTTCAAATAGTTCTGTTCAATTTTCATAATTTCTTCTTTCTTTAGTATACTTTCACTTCTCTTTTTAAATTATTTCAAATAAATTCACACATTTACTTAATATTCTGTATCTTTGATTTGTTTTGCTTTCTGTTTCTACTCTCTCATGGAAGTTCATTTGTTTATATATTTAATTGCGTGTTAATAAATTCATATTCTTGGAATGGTATCCGTGGAAAAACTAGAATCCTATGTTTAACATGTAGTGTATTCTTGTATTTGCCTCTGTTGTGTGTCTGAGCATATTAACTATTATTAATATTTTTAAGTTCAAATTTTACATTCATGTTTTGCTTTGTTTTATTTTTTAATTATGCAGAATATAAATTTACACTAAAATTTGCTCCAGTGTAGATTTGTGGTATAGAATGCCCAGGGAAGAGTTTTTTTCCTATTTCTTAAGAGCCACAGTATTTTCTTTATTGTATTTATTTGAGGAGTGTTTTCCAATTTTTGTTCACTCTCTGAAAATATCACTCTTAGATTCACCCTCATTTTGGAGAGAATACTGGTCTGACCTCCTATCCTCCTTGATCCTCAGTTTAGCTCACTTGACACCTTCACATGATCCATAAACCCAGTATTAGGCTACCTGGGACACAAGATATTCCTAGGTTAACAGCTTGTTCCAGGGTCTACTGATTTTGTGGTTTTATAGTTATGTATCATTCCTGACCTCTGAGAAATATCTTTAAGTTGGCTATTATTTTTATATATTTCAGCACTTTTGCTTTTGCAGTATCTGATGGTGTTTCTCTGAGTAACTCATAATAATGCAGAAATGAGCATATAATAAGGTAATTTTAGTATGGGCATGGATTTCTGCTGATTCAATTTCTGTTGATTCCTACCAGTAACACCTTTGCAAGATGACTGACCAGATGTTAAAGGAAAATTCATGTCTGTGGAACAGAGCTGTTTTCTATAAGAAGTCAATTTGTCCTCATGTTTTCAGGCCCACAGATAGAGCCTGATACAATCTGGAGCCTCTACAGTGTGGTTTTAATGTATTCAATCAACTAGTCTGTGCTTTAAATGGCAATTCAAATATATTTCAGTTATAATAGATTATAAATTTATTGCAGGACACATTATCAAGGCCCTAAACAGCATTTTTTTTTTAATTTAAGCACTTAGAATATTTGCCACAACTAATTCTCTGTGGCGGATTAGAACTTCTCTCACAACCATAAAGAAATAAAAAGGAGATTCTGTTGCTAGGGCAGGTGAAGCAGAATCACAGAAGGTAAACATCTTGGGGACTATTTTCAGAAGGTGATACATTCTAGCAGTGACACCAAGACTGTGGTGAAATGTACAACAACTGACTTCTTGGCATAATGTCTAAAATTTTCAATGCCTTCTAATTTTTGCTGCAAGCAGATTAAGGAGATATACGACAAATTTTCAGTTGCGTGCTGAACTTTTCATAAGGGCTCAGTTCAATGATTTTTTTGAGTTTTATTTTCGTTTTATTTAGTTTTAGTGGAATTCACTTCTCTGAAATTAATTTTTTTCTAGTGAAAGCACTTGAAGAGTAGATGTTGGGATCATACAGGTAACAGCCAAACAGTAGTCTTATTTTAACTGCTCTCTATAAATTTTGTTCAGTTCAGTATCTGTATTTTTTTATCAAATAAATCTTAAAGTTGTAATCACGTATTTTATTTTCCACATCAGAGTTCACATGAAATTTTTAATAAAAAATCCCTTAGATAGCATGTTTTAATATTTGCATTAATTTTTATTCTACTTCTAGAAACATTTTTATAGAAAAACTAGGAATAATAGTGTACGTACAATGTAAAAACCATAAATTTTAAAATGCTATAAAATTTCTCACACTTCTACTACAGAAAATATCTGTTGACATGTTCTTCATTTTCACATTTATTTATATGCTCATTTTATTTAAGTGTGTTTTATAACATTGAGGGCATGCTACATGTAGAGTTTCATTTCTGGTTATTTTCACATAAACTCCTAGAAATCTTTGGCCATTAAGTCATTAGCTATTTTTCCCCATGACAAATATATCACTAGTGTGTTCAATTGTTCATTTATTCTTAATTCTTTATTTTCCATTTCTAATATCATAAATTATACTGCAATGAAATTCCTAAACTTAATTCCTTGTCTTTATTCAGTATTATGTTCTAAAGTGAAATCCTTGAAGTGTATTCAAAGATCCTTTATTCCCTAATGCCCCATAATGCTGGAAGGAATCATGAGTGAAATATGTCCTCTTCTCGTTTAATATTGAAAGCCTCCATAGACTTTTATCACCTTGTTCTCCTTCTCTTTTTGTACATTTACTTCATAGACAAATTGAAATACCAACAGAGATCCCCCTGTAGAGAAAGTGAAATGGTATTTCTTCTATTTTCCTTATTTCCAAAAAGAAAATTCTTATTATTAACGTCTTTGTGTATATTTTAATTTCTGACTTATAATAATATTTCTTTATGTGGCAGGGATACAGAAACTCAGGGGGCTTCATACATGCTGGAAACCAAAAGCACTTTTCATGATCACTTTTCATCATGTTATGGCAGGAGGCATGCAGTATAGGCTTTTACCCAATAACCAGTCAATATTAATATACAAAAAGCTTGGCTGGCCAGCTTAAACCCACTGGTAAAAATACCGGAATCATAAATGATATGTATATAAAATGCAAACATAAATGTAAGATATGAACACTGATGATGCTTTTGTCTAAAATAAATATATATTGTAGCTTTTCTTCCTTGAACTTCCTTAATTAATTTGAAAACTTGTATAATTTTCTTCATTACAAATTTCATAATGGCAACTTCATTCACTATACCATTAAAGCATTTTTCTAGGGATTAGAGAGGATGCCTACTAGCCAAGTACATACACTTCATGTGTAAATTATCAGCAAATTAGCATCTCCCATGTACAAAACTCATTTATCCATTTTATGGCAATGAACCAGAAAATAAGAGAAAAAAAAAAGGCATACACAATCAGGATAGATTTTATCTAAATTCATCTAGTCAAACTCTGCATACTCTATAAAGAAAAGACCTCAGGTCCTCATTAGAGTATCTTTGCTATTATTTTAGTTAAAATTCTAACAAGGATAATAGTCTTATTTTCCGGCAAGTCAAAAATTAGATGAGGTAAAATAGAAGTACCAGGAGAGGTGACTAAGATCAGTTAATACTTTCCTGTTGGAGTAAATGTCCTCCCATGTAGGCCGAGCATACACCCATTGAGAGAGGACAGGAAAGATCATATAATGACATGGAGTCACCAAGGAATGTAAAGTATACTCAATATTCCTGTTGTAAGAGGCACAGAAATCCATAATGTTTCAAACTTTCATCAAAAATGTTTGAAATAATTTTAGACATTTAAAAACACGTATGCTGCTATTATTATTAACATTTTAAAATTAATGGCTCTTTCTGAAGTCACTATAGAGACATGGTCATTATGTATTCATGCTGAACAGTTTCATCTAGGACCTTGCTGTTTCTTGGCTAGTGTACCATTCATACCTTCTTAGTCCTCCAGGTGGAATTCCAAAAGAGAAATTTACCTTAGGCTCTCAGTTCCTCCACCCTATCTGCTTTCTTCCTCAACTTTCTCTTAATTTACTTTCTGATTTATTTTTATAAGATTATATCCTGAAGCCTTCTGAGATTCTGATGGTTTTGACTAACAATACCTTATTTTACCACTCAAAATTTCCTGTAAAAATCCTTCATATTGTGTATTGTTATTCACAATGCTCTTAAACACGAAGATAAGTTCTACTATGAATGGTGAGGCTATACATTCCCTCCAAAAAGAGAAAAAGATAATTCTCATTATTAACTTATTTCATGTGTATTTTAATTTCTGACCTATAATAATATTTCTTCATGTGGTGACGTTACAGGTACGGAAACCCAGGGGGCTTCACACATGCTGGGTAAGAGCTCTGCCACTGAGCTACATCCCCAGTCCAACATCTTTTTTAATCAACAACAAAATGGTAAGTATTCACTCAGAGGTCTATCTGTTAACCTCATCTTCTTTTTAACTGTCTTAAATAAATAATGACTATTAGCAGTCCAAATTAGTCACTGTAAGGTCTGTGTTACCAACAGCAGCAACCTCAAAATTGGAAAGGAAGCACTTGAGCACTGTCCTTTGTGAACACTAATCTTACACTGATTTTCCACACAGCATCTTGTTGGACTTATTCCCTCCCACACCTCTACCACTACCCCTTTCATATTTACAAATTTGGGACTTTAAACAGCTGTTATTGGCATCCTGATCAGTAACAGCCTTTAGGAAGGAAGCAGGGTACCTACTATCCTGCCTGATGCAGTTGTTATATGTCATACTTTGGGTCAGAGCAGAAAAATAGTAGGGATGTTAAGAGCAGCAGGTCTGAGATTACAGCTTCGTAGTTTCTTAATCTGATCTGAGACTCGGAGAACCTGGGAAAGAGGGTAGAAATATTCACCTTAGCCCAGCAGAGCTCCAGTGTGTAAAAGTCTGCTATACACTAGGAACTGGAGCCGTGGTTCTTCATTTGCCATTGCCAATGGCTTTGTTTTGTGTTTTGGTTGCTTTTTCTCCTTTGGTACCAGGGATTGAACCCAGGGTTGATTAACCACTGAGCCACATCCCCAGCCCTCTTGCCTCCCTCTCCTGAGTCACTGGGATTACAGGCCTGTGCCACCATGCCTGGCTCATTGCCAATGTTTCTCACAAACTATTGTTTGTATCAATTAACTCTACTTCACTATTTCCTTTAGCTCCATCTGATTTGTCTTTAATTCATACTGTTCTATTTCAACAATAATCTCAATATTTCAACAATGACTTCCTAACAAACCCAATGGCCTGTTTTTAGGCCTTTATTCTCCTTGATTGTCACACAACAAATCATTGTCAAATACTGCTTCCTTGAGATTCCTCCCATTTTTATTTTTCAGTCTCTCCCACTGGCATTTTCCAAAGCATTTTCTTCAAATCAGTGGTCCAAAACGATGAAATTTAAAAAAAAAATACATTTATGGGTGATTAATTTTGCCAAAAGCTGCTCCCCTCAAAAACTCATAATCCTTATTAGCATATTAAAGTCTCTGTGAAGTTCAACATTAAAAGAAACTTGCATAACTGTGGTGAATCCAAGGTTTCCAAACTTTTTGGACCACAGAACTCATTTTTCTCACAACAGCTATCTTATTTAATCATTTCGAAAGCATATGTGTTTATCACATTTTAGTATGTTTGATATTAGGTTGCATGTCAATGTCATCTTAAAATCACTCCTAGCTGGTGGCAGTCCTGTAGTTGCTGTCATTTCCTGTGTATAGGCAAACATGGTCATAGATGTTCATTTTTTTAATAAATTTGAGTAGTGTATTTTGTTGGTCCTATGCATGCCAATTTTAATTGCTACTTACAGTGTCATCAGAAAGATTACACTGTAGTTCAACATTTAAAAAACAACAACAAAACTTATTTTTGGAATCAGAAAAGCCTGAAAATATCATGGGACATGAAACAATATTAATGAAACGAATATGTATATCTCATTGGATATATAAAGTTTTCTTACACAACATCAACCAATTGCTTTATGGGAACAACTACCTATATGCAGATGAATTGTGTTTTGTTACTGAGATATAGATAAATATTGCCTGTGATGCAGCAAACAATGTAATTAAAGGCTGAAGAAATTGCTAAATCATTCAAAATAGATCAAAACAATTTTGAGAAATGGGTGTCTGGGCTCAAAAGACTTGTTGGTAGGACACTGAATCATAGTTTAGTGACCTGAACTTTTTTAAAGCTTTAGGGGCATGTATAACCATGCTGTATTTTATAATTTAGAGTATTTTAGTTCTCTAAAACATGGCATAAGCATGTCATGACACTAGTGGTCTTTATTTATGAAATGCTGATCATTTTCTTTATAATCCAGCAGTTGCACAGTTTATACTCTTCCTACCATTTCCCTTAAAATTTGCAGTGCCTCCCTTGGTCCAATTTAGTCATTACCTTCCTTTCCTTTTTTTATACACAATGACTAGCTCCTGTTTATCTTTCCAAGTTGACTTTATAGGACAAACATTCTCCCAGATATCCATTGTGAGGTATCATGAACATGGAGGCAAAAATAACCATAGCCAAACTCAATACCTCCAAAGAGGAAACTTCAAATTCATGGATGGTCTAGTGCCTCTGCCTGGGCTTCACATCCTCCTACAGAATAGGACTGCACCACCAGAGAAGAACTCAGAAAGTTTTTCTTGTAGTACCAGAAGTTTCTCTGGAGCCCTTACATGTTTGTATATGTCCTCTGATGGGTAAGACAATTGGAATAATAGAAATTTCAAATTCTGGATTGTGAAGAGCAGCAGAGAAGCCTTTATGAAAGTATTGTGGTCAAGCCCACTTCTTCCTCTATGTTGATGACATACCTTGATTCTGACAACCTGGGAGAATGAAACCAAAGGAAATAAGTGAAATGACAATGATAATGACTACTATTTACAGGTCCCCATATATCTCATTTTATCTACATTTTATAGGTGAAAAACATCTTCTGGAAAATTAAGTCATTCTTGAAGAGTCATAAAGCTATGAAAAAGTTCTGTCAGCACTTTAAATTTGATATCCTTGTAGCAAAACATGTATCTGACTTCCGTTACAGCAATCACTCCAAGGACACAGCTAGTCTGTATCTAAAAACCTCCAGTGACAAGAAAAAAAAAGTTTCCAAAGCAGCTTGGTCCATCTTTAGCATATCATAACTGTTTGGGAGCTTGGTCTTTGGGAGCTTTGAGAATTCAGTGGGTAGGTAAGTGAGCAAAGGCAGAGAGCTGGAAGGGAAATGTGGAACTAAGTTACACCTTTAAGTACATGGGCAGCGTGTCCAACTTTCCCCACCCAAAAGTGGAAGCAACTGTTTCATGCTTTGGCCTACAAATGACATACAAGAAAGACTGATCCAGTGGCCTGGCATGGTGGTGCGCTCTTCTAATCCCAGTGGCTTGGGAGGCTGAGGCAGGAGGATCATGAGTTCAATGCCAGCCTCACTAAAAGCAAGGCACTAAGCAACTCAGTGAGACCCTGTCTCTAAATAAAATAGAAAATAGGGCTGGGGATGTGGCTCAGTGGTTGAGTACCCCTGAGTTCAAACCTCAGTACCAAAAAAAAAAAAAAAAGGAAAGCCTAATCCAGACAGTGGTTCTAGCAGTTGAAGTAGGAAAAGAAAGCTGCATTTGATGAAAAACAAGCCATCCTACTTCAATGGTTAAGAGTACATCCTACTTAATGGCCACTCACTAAGAAGATATTAGTGGAGCTGAAAGCTAAAGAAGGGGAGAGAAAGAATGAGAAAGAGTCTTAAAAATTCAACCAAACTGATGAGTTTAAGACATCATATGTCTCATTAGGGGGCAAGTTAGAAATAGGTCTGGGCCACCTCTGTGCAGACTGAGGAAATGTTACTACAGAAGACAGTGTAGACTGAGGCTAAGGCAAGATCTGATCAGGAAGCAGGACTTACAAACTGAGCATCATGAACTGAGCAGGACTGAGTCTGCAAGGAAATATCACCCCTACCAGCTCAGAAAGGCTATGGGTAAGTCATATTGTTCACTGCTAGACCCCAGAATTTAATATAATATTCAGCACCCAGTAGAAGTTCAATAAACGTTTTTTGCATAACCAAATGGATATTAAAGGATAGTTAGTGCTCACCAAAAGACATGCAGAAGAATGAATAGCAATGAATCTTAATAAACTACCCCATGGCAAGGATAAGTCTCACTGACATCATATTAAGCAAAAGCAGCAATATGAGCTAAATATAATATATTGCATGATTCCATTTATATGAAGCTTTAAAAAAGTCATAAATAATCTATGGTGACAGAAGTCAGAATGGTAGCTACTGTTGGATGGAGAATGTTTATCTTGACTATATAGGATTAAATTACTATAGCAAATGCCTCACAACTTATTAGTTAAGGCTGTTAATATTAATAAAGGATCACAATAGGACCAATAGGCTTTGTAGCCAGGTGCTACTTATTTCTACTCTTTTCATTTGTCTTAAATATAAAGTGACCGCTATTGTGGTCAAACCCAGATACTAACCCAGAAACTAACTTCTAAGACAAATCTTTAGTTATGATGAATAAATAGAACAGAACACACTGGTGAAGGAAGGCAGGCAGGCAGATAAACATAATATTGAACTGAATTTCCTTGACATTTGCAGCATGCAGACACTGGTCAAGACATATTGACTTTTTTCTGTATTAATAACTAATTAATTTTTTTAAGTTTGTAAATGTCTGGGTCAATTAATTAGCCTCCTAGATATTCCCACACAAAATTCAGGCTTCCTCTTAACCAATCAACAAGACAGACTTTTCCCCTTTCAATTAAATAAAGAAATAGCAAATTTTGGAAACACAAGTCATATTGACAACATTACTGTTTAGTTTCTGCAGGTGTACAAATACAGAGCTGAAGAGTTCATCTCTAGGAACTCTAGATACTGTATCTTACAAGAGGCAATGAACTTTGCAAATATTTACTGAAGAGAAAATGTTTTTGTAAACATTTAAATTTTTTTTTCAATCTGACAACACTGAGAGCTAGTATCTTTTTCATATACGAATTTTTGGGAATCATCACTTGCTATGGACTCAAATATGTTTCCCCCAAATTCAGCTGTTAAATCCCTAACCTCCAAGGTGGAAGCATTTAAACATGGACCTTTGGGAGATAATTATGTTTAAATGAGGTGGGGAGTATGGAGTCTTTATGATGGGAGTTCTTTATAAGAAGATAATCAGAGAAATCCCCTTTCTCCTTCTTCCTCCCCCACCACTCTCTGCCATCTGAGGACAGCAAGAGGCCCACTGCAAGCCAGGAAGAGGATCCTTACCAGAATTTGAATATGCTGGCACCGTGATCTCAGGATTCTAGTCTCAGACCATGGGGAATGAGTCTCTGATGCTCTGTTTTGGTGGTGGGAGCTGACTTAAGACACCACTGTGCTAGAATTTATCAACAAAGTGTCTAGAGAGACATCATTTTTTTTTTTTACAATCAACTCTTCCACTTCAGTAAAACTGCATGTCATTTATATTAGTTATATCAGTGAACTTATTTGGTCTGAGTTATTATAATAAAATTTTAAAACATTACTATTTATAGGCCAGGCTTATCAACTCTGGCACTATTGACATTTAGACACGATAATGCCTTGTAGGGTTTTTACCTTTGCATCAAATATGTTTGGCAGCATCTTAGCTTCTATACAGTAGATGCCAGTAGCATCCCAACCCCCATCATGACAACCAAAACTGTCTCCAGACATTGCCAAAAATCACCACCACCCACATTGAATCCAACTTCCTTAGGCCATTCATCAAAATAATATTTAAACATCATGACCTATGTTTTCAACCAAGCTCACTTTCAAGTGCAATATTCAGAGAGAGATGTGACAGATTGTTCTGCACTCATGCAAATTAAGTATTTTTAAAGCCATACTATATTTACCATTCTATGTATAAAAACCCCACAGATTAATAGTTTTAATATGGACTAATGGTCACTTCAGTATCCTCTCTGCATGCTGAGAGGCTGTGAAAGAGAAATAAAGAAGTTTGTTGTTGTTGTTGTTGTTGTTTTCTTTTGTTTTTACTTAAAGTAAAATTAAGTAGCCATATCCAATCCCCCACCTTAAATGGAAGTTGTATGGGATCTATAAGGAAGGAGGGAAGAAAAGATGGGGAAAGATTAACCTGGAAATTAAGGTGAAGACTGGCTTGTGAAAACAGTATTTTCCCTTTGTCCTCAGACTATTCTCTCCCCTTAGAAACTGTGTTCAAATCAGCATTTATCTTTCAAAGAACACTTTCAGTTCTGTGGTTCTGCTAGTTTCTGACAAACTTAAGATGCTGACTTACACAGGTAGCTAAACGAACACTTCTCACATTGTTTAAATGAAGAAATGAATTCAAAGTATCAAGCAACATATTTGCAAAAGAACTCATAGAACATAATTTGCTCATAAATTCGGGGCCTTGGATGGATGGGAAAACATGGAAGGATGACATTCAGTCTGCCCCACAGAGTCATCACACTTCATTTGCAGGTTCTGTTGCTCAGGGAAACCACAGCAGTACCTGCAAAGTCAACATCATATAGATTTTGACTTCATGATCCTTTAGGGAAAACAAGAACTCTTCACACCTTTCAGCATCTACGTTACAGAAAACAACATAATATTGCATTTTAAACATCATTTTTTAAAAACAGAAAATAGGGCTCCAGAGTTTTTCCTCAAATTAATTCAGTAACATCTTTGTACTTTATTTATTTGTTGTTTTTGGATATACATGACAATAGGGTATATTTTGACATATTATATATACATACATGGGGTGCAACCCATTATAATTTTGATCCAATTCTTGTGGTTGAACATGATGTGGAGTAACACTGGTTGTGTATTCCTATATGAGTATAGGAAATTTATGTCCAGTTCATTCTACTGTCTTTCCTATTCCCATCACCCCATCCCTCTCCTTCATTTTCTTTTGTCTAATCCAGTGAACTTCCACACTTCCTCTCCCTACCCTCTCTTGTTATGGGTTAACATCCACTTATCAGAGAGAACATTGGACCTTGGTTTGGGGGACTGGCTTATTTCACTTATTATGAAATAAAGAGAGAAGACTGAAGTGACCAGTGCCATTCATTTACTGGCAAATCTTAACAGAACTTGCTTCAGACTGAGAAAAATCTACCTTGATATGGTCACACTCAAAACTTAAGAACAAAAGGACAGGGCAAGCATTCCATCACACTATCTGTAAAAAGTGAATGTCTCTGCTTGCTGGATGGAGTCAGTCAAATCTCACATTAGCAAGCACATAGTAGACATTTAATCAATTTGTTCCTTCTGCCCTCCTATGGGACACCATGAGCATTTGCTTTGTTGGGAAGAATAAGAGCGATGGGGAAAAAAGGAAGAAAGGAGGAGAGAAGACAGCAGAGAGAAACTGCACAGTCACTGAGGAATAAAATAGAATACAGTAGATTTATTTTCCAGTAGCATCTCAAATTGCTCTCTAAAAAGAAAATGACAAATAGTTCATTATGATCTGAGAAACAAGACTTTCTTTCCATTCTGTAAGTTCAAGTTATCTTGAGAATGATTTACTTATTAATACTGACAATGATTTCTCAGAAATGGAATCCTCTTTTCTATTGTAAGAGTATGACTTGAAAACTGTAAACTTACATTAATTCTCCCTGCAGACAAGGTTCCATACCTTCCTCATTCTTCCTCTCTTACCTTTCTCCCAAGATTTCGTAGCTATACTGTGCTAGTTTTCAAAACCTAAACCTATAACTTGTAATAATATTGAGTAAGACTCCTCCACTATAGAATCATTCAATCATTATTAATTAGTGTACTTTTGGTTATCAACTTATAATAGACATTATCTAAAAGCTAATCTCATATCTACAGTTGAAATGTTAACCAAGAATGTTGACAGGGTAAAGAATTTACCCACTTGTAAATCTTCACCTTGATTCCTGAGCTCATAAAACTGGCAATATAAATTTATTTTCATCTTCATCTACAAAAAAAAATTGAACCAAAGTCCCTGGAAAAGTTGGTGGTTTATATTTCCTAATGACTAATGTTTGGTTTAATTATGAACTGTACAACTATTCATCTTATAAAGGTATTTTAAAGTATGCTTATTTTAAATAAAAATTAAGTATTTTTTCAAGGACAACTTAATACACATGCATTAAAATAGCTTGAATTGATATCTTTAATAAGCTATAACCTAGATAATCAAGGGCTATAAAGGATTAATTTTTCTCTTATATTATCAAAGAGCAGCTGTAAAAGTACAAAATCCACTGTTAAACCTGTGTTTACAATTCTAATGGCAGATTTATAAAGTAATGTGTTAGCAACGGTTTCTCTATCCTGCTTTATTCTTTTCTTTCGATAGAATTGAAAACTCTTTTTCTTTTTCAGGCCTAATGTTGAAGACTCCATGGTAACTGCCTTTTTATTTGGTTTCCTTTCTTAGCTGCTGTTGTTCTTTTGCTTTGTTTTTAAGTTGGAAAAATATTTTGTTTAAAAATACAGTACAGGGAAATCAACAACCTAGGCTTCAGTGTATGTAGAAACTCCTGAGACACTTTGTTTTAAGAAAAGATCAAAGTTTTGCATTAAGACACAATACTGAGAAGAATTAAACTGGACTAATAAGAGTGGAACAGAATTGAATGGCTAAAATATTGGATTAAAAATTCAGTGTTCAGTTTGAGTTTGTAAGCTACCATTGGTTTATAAAAATTAAAAGTAAAGAAGACACAGCACTTTGTAAGAATTGTCGTTCCTCTTGTTGTGTAGGACAGCCCACACTGTCCTTTGGATATAAGTCACTGTGTCCATAAAATAGAATTGAGAACACTTCTACTTCATTCCATTTCAAGAAATAAGGTGATCATTAATGAGTCTAAGTAAGGTATTTGAAGCTGTTTTCCTTGGTATAAAATAGTGCTATAATTAACATAGCTAAATTAACATTTATTTATTTTCATATTTTCTATTTCCATTTTTATTATATATACATATATATATATTTAAACAGATTTACTGATGTCTTTAAATTTAAAAATATTAAAGATCTTCAATATCTCTTTACTTCTTCAACCTGTCAGAGACATAAAGATATACAAAAATGGTAGAATTTTTCCCCTCAAAAGTTAAAGATTTACACAAGTTTCAATGTGTAATATAAATGTCTTATATGAACTCTTTATTTGCAGGAATTTTTAAACCATTTTCATTGATGATTAATTATACGTCTGTGGAAAGTCAGAATTATAACCTTACTTAAAAAGTTAGTGAATGCCATGTGGTACCAGAAATTTACAGGACAACTAGAAATAAAATCAGCTAAAATATAGAAGAACTGAATTACAACATCAACCAAAAGGACATAATTGACATATTAAGAACACTCCATACACAAAAACAGAATATTCGTTATCTTCCAGTGCCCATGGAACACTCACCATGAAAGATAATATAAAAAATGTCAACAAATTTAAAATATTTGAAGTAATACACAGTATGTTCTCTGACTATAATGGATTCAAACTAGACAGCAGTAACTGAAAAATTTTCAAGCACTTGCTAATAAAAACATACATTTAAATAATCCATTGGTATAGGAGAAAAAAAACTTCCCCAAAACTTACAATGGAATTGAATTAAAGTGAAATAGAACATACAAATTTTAGGATACAGCAAAAGCAGTACCGAGAGGGAAATTTTTAGCACTAAATGCTTACATTATTAGTAAGGAAAGGTCTCAAATCAATCATTTAAGTGTCTATCTGCAGAAATAAAATAGCAACACAATCCAAAGAAAAGAGAAAAGAATAAACAATAAATACAAAAATACAAACTAATGAAACTGAAAACAGGAAAACAATTGAGAAAATTATTGAAACAAAATCTGATTCTTCAAAAAACTTTTTCTCTAGCAAGACTGATTAAGATAAAAAGAAAGAAGACACAAATCATCAGTTATCAAACTATTCAATAAGTACTAAAAGTTCTAGTCATAGCAAGAAACAAAACTAACATTGTTTGTATAGAATAGAAAAAAAAGAAAGAAAACTATATTTGCAGATGTCATGATTGTCTATAAAGAAAGTCACAAGGAATCTAAAGAATGAAACAAAAAACAACTCCTACAAATAAAAACTGAGTTCAGTAAACTCACAGGAGACAAAATTAGCATGCAAAGTGCATTTCTATACATTCTCAATAAACCAATGAAATCAAAAATTAAGAACTTAATACCATTTATAATCTCTTCGTATCTTCTTGTGAATATAAAATTATTTCAAACTAAAAAGTTTTCTTTGAAAGTTTGTAAATGAAACAAATCAACTGGGTCTAAAAAAATGCATTAAAAATCAAAGACTAAGTCTAGATCCTCTCGAATATTATTGAACAAAACCCCAACATTTTCAAGGTCAGCTAACATATCATTTGTCATTAATAATTGAACAAGTAAACTATGTGGTTTTGGGATTTTTTTTTAATTTTTGGTATGAGGGATTGAACCTAGGAGTACTTAAGCACTGAACCATATCCCCAGCCTTTTTTATTTCAATATAGGTTCTCACTAAATTGCTTAGGGACTCACAAAATTGCTGAAGTTGGTTTTGAATTTGCAATACTCCTGACAGCTTCCTGAGTTGCTGGGATTATTGGCCTTAGCCACTGCACTTGGAATAAACTCTGTTTTAAACCTCTTTATTTTTTTTCAGTGTATTCTATAATCTTGGCCATAGTAATATTTTAAGTAAGATTAAATTGCTTCAGATTAGCAATCTGCATTCAAAAACATATTAAGAAGACCACATATACCATGATCAAATTGATTTTATCCCAGGGATGCAAGGTTGGGTCAACATACATATGCAAATCAATGAACATAATTTTATCACATGAATAGAATCAAGGACAAAACTCACATGATCTTCTCAATAGGTGCAAAAAAAAAAAAAAAAAAAAACCTTCAGTAAAATCCAGCACCCATTCCTATTAAAAACACAGAAGAAACCAGAAGGAACTTACTTCAACATTATTAAGGCTATATGTGACAAAACCAAAGCCAGCATTGTACTGAATGGAGAAAAAATGAAATCATTTCTTCTAACAGGAAAAAGACATGGATGTCTACTCTCACCACTCCTATCAAGTATAGTTCTTGAAATTCTAGCCAGAGCAATTGGGCAAGAAAAGGAAGTTAAAGGGATACAATTAAAAATGGAAGAAGTCAAATTATTTCTATTTGCAGACAAAGTCATTCTATACTTAAAATACCCAAAACATCCCATTAGAAAACTTTCAGAATTGACAAAAAGATTCAACAAAATAGCAGAAGAAAAGACCAACATTTTAAAAATCAATCATTTTTCTATACTCCAATAATAAACCTTCTGGGAAAGAAATCAGAAAGCAATTCCACTCACAATAGACTCAAAAAAAGTAAAATACCTGGGAATGAATCTAATAAAGGATATGAAAGACATTACAATGAAAACTATAAAACACGAAGAAAGACCTTAGAAGAAGATGAAAAGGTCTCCCATTTTCTTGAATAGGTAAGCTTGATATTATCAGAATGGCCATATTACCCAAGCATTCTACAAATTTATTGCAATCTCCATCAAAATATCAATGATATTTCTCACAGAACTAGAAAAAGCAGTTTTAAAATTTATATGGAAGAATAAAAAAACCAGAGTAGTTGAAGCAATCCTGAATAATAAGAGCAGTACTGAAGGTATCACCATACCTCATCACAAATTATACTATAGAGCTACAGTAACAAAAACAGCATAATATTTAATTGAAAAGAGCGAAAGAACTCCTTGGTATTAATCCAAAAAAACCTAGAATCAGCATACTATAGTGATACTTGTGCATCAATGTTTAAACCACTGCAATTCACAATAGCCAAGTTATGAAACCAGCCTAGGTGCCTATCGACAGATGAAAGAATAAAGAAAATGTGGCATGTATGCACAATGGGCTTTTATGCAGCCACAAAAGAATAAAATTGTGCCATTTGCTGCTAAATGGATGGAACTAGAGAACATCGTTCTAAGTAAAATAAGCCCAATCCAGAAAGTCAAAGGTCAGAGGTTTTTTTTTCATATGTGGAACCTGGAGAGAAAAAGAGAAAAGGAATGCAAAAAGCGATCTCAAAGAAAACAGAAGGGAGACCAATAGAGTAGGGAAAGGTGATCTAGAAAGAGGGAAGAAAGGTGGTGGGAAAGTACAGGGGAACAAAATCTGCTAAATGTTATGTCCATGTATGAAAATACAACAGTGAATCCCAATTACATACATAATTATACTGCACTAATTAAAATAGCAGTTATAATAGAAGTAGATCAGTAAAGTAGAGCAAATGGATGAGGGGAAAGGAAGAAGGAGGAGGGGAGAGAAAGGGAAATTATTTGGGGAACGAGATTGATAAATTATGTTATGTGCATGCTTGAAAATGGCATAATGAATCCCACTATTCATGTAATTGTAATATATCAATAAAATTTTAAATAAAAAGACTAAATTCTTTCAGGAAAAATTATAAAAATTAAAAAATCATTTGGAAGTAACATGAAAAAAATCACTTTTTTATATTAAAAGCATTTTTACATTGAGCCCATTGACAGTTTTCATACAGTTCACTTTGAAATTGTAAAAGATTTTGTCTTGATAAAATTTAAAAGAGCAGTTGAAATAGATTTCCTCATTTTTGTAACTAAATTTTGTTTTGACCAAAAATATTGTTTGACTGAAAAAAGAATCCTTTAATGATACATTCGTTATTCTTAAAAAAATGACTAAAAATGTTTAGAATATTAGAATAGAAAATTTTCTGGGTTTGAAAATACAACTTACTATAAAAGTCTTTAAGTGTGATATGGTTTTGGTTCTCAATTTCTACTTAGTTTAACATTCAAAAAAAATAGCTCCATGAGTGTATATCGTTTTTAATTGTCAGCATAGTTTAGTAGAGTTTTTATTCTTTTGCATCTTTTGTCATGGTATTTATCCAAAAGAGCTAAATAACACCTTGGTAATAATCTAAAAGAACTAAAATCAGCATACTATAGTGACCCATGCATACCAATGTTTATACCAGTGCAATTTACAGTAACCAAGTTATGGAACCAGCCTAGTAACTCATACTTTGATTTTTAAAAATGGACAAAATCAATGATGTTTAGAAATTAAAACAAATGATGAGGGTCATCATTATACAAAATACATGTATGAAGATGTGAATTTGGTGTCAACATACCTTATATACAGAGATATGATAAATTGTGGTAGAAAGAATTGCAATGCAAAAAAATAATAAGAGAGCTCATGTATAATGGCATAATTTGGTGTGAACATACTTTGTATACAGAGTTATGAAAAATTGTGCTGTGAATGGATAATTATGATTGTAATGCATTCCACTGTTGACATGTAAGAAATTTTAAAATTTTTTAAAAATTAAAGTTAAAAAAATAAAGAAAAGAAACTAAAACAAATGAAGTAGCTAAATACAAGTGAGTCCTACTAGTAAGGATTCCAAATCAATTTTCCTATTAAAATTCATATGAAAGAAAAAATAGCAGTCTTAGAAATTATTCACCCTTACTATCAAAAAAATCAGTAAGGTACAATTTTTCTTTTTAATATTGAATAAGGCAATAAACATCCATTCAGCGTTAGCAAATCTTAACATGTTGTCATATTAACTTTGAATCTTTTTATAAAGTCATACCATAGATGTAATGGAAACCTCTTGAGTGCCATATCACTGATTTCATTGTCTTCCTCTTTCACAGAAGTAATAACTAACTTGAGTTTGATATATTACCATTCCACCACATGTTCTAAATGCCCTTACTACTCAAATGCATGTTCCTCTTACCTTGACCATTTGCATGCATTGTTTCCATGCTTTAAAACTTTTGTCATTCACTTTATACTTTGTGATTTTTCCATGTTTATTCATGTAGTTCATTAATTGCTAAATTAAGTTTCCCTGTACAGCTATACCCAGGTTTACTTAATCATTTTTCTTTATGAAAATGTTTCTAATGTTTTATTAAATGTAATTAATGTCATAAGGTTTTATTTTATACAAAAAGCTGCAATGGAGATAACATTTTTCATGTCTCAAAATGTCAAAAGATTTAAGATTAAAATATTTCATGCCAAGAGACTTGGTAGTAGGATTGCAATGTGAAACAGTGTTTCTGGAAAATAATTTAGCAATATGTACTAGGAATCTGGAAAAAATATGTATACTTATTAACCCTACGGCTTTACTTCTAAAAATGTACTATATAGCAGTGGTTCTCGAAGTGTGGTCCCTGACCAGCAACATTAGTACAGCTCACCTTAAACTTACTCAATCAGAAACTTTGGTGATGATAATTTGCATGTGACTAAGCCCACCAGTTGACTCTAATGAATATCAAAATTATAAAAAATGCTTTAGGTAACTGATCAGAAAACTTCAAGTATATTCATCCAAGAATCTTTATACTAACAAAGATGGATGTCATTGTCAATGTCCTATAAAGGGAAGTATAGATATAAATAATGAAACAATATAAGATGAAAATTTAACTACATGGGGAAAATGGCTTTGATATTATAAAATAATGATATGAGACAAAGTTGTGACTATAACATCCTAAGTTTTTAAAAAGGAGACATATATGTCATCCTATTTCAAGGTATTAAATAAGGTAAGAATAATCACATATATACACAAACACATTGTTTGAACTAATATATTTGCATTTAGTTAATATGCCACTCACTTATACTAGCATTTATCACCTCACTTATTATATTTATTATCTATGGAAAAATGCTTATGCTTTTTATATTTTAAATAATTGCTACTTTTGAGTGGGGGAGTGTTACAGAGGGTTGACCCCAGGACCTCAAGAATGCTAGATACACGCCTTACCACTGAGCTATATCCCCAGCACGGATTTCTTTTTTAAATCCAAATATTGTAATACTTCTGTGTGATAATAGCATCCCAATAAAATCAACTGAATTTTAATAGATGTTGCCTTATACAATAACTTGCTTAACACTGATAGACTTGATCTGTCAATTTTATAACCCTCACTACAACATCCACACATATTCTAGTCTACTAAAAGAAGCACAGGGAGTGTTAAAACTGGGTGTTGTGATATGTGGTGAAATAAAGACCTAAATTCTATGTCAGTAGAAATGGCAAATTTAAAAGAATGAGCTTTAAATTCTTTGGCAGCTGAATTTCTATGTAAAGTTGTTAGCATTCTCCATGGCTATCAAACAGATCATTACAACATTAACATTCATTTATATAATTCAAATGTTATTTATTCTATAATATATAACCCCATTTCTCTAAAAAAATAACTAATATTATTTCGCTCACATTTGAAGTATATACCATGATCAAATTTAATTCCAATTTTCCTGAAATGGAGAATAGGTTTTGTTTGAGTTCTATGGCACTTACATTCAATTTTAACTTGTAATTCTCAATATGTTCCTATTACATTCAGAGAATAATAGGAAATATTCCTGCAGCTAGTTTAATACCTTTAAATTCCTATGAATCATAATGAAAGACCATGTAGCCCAGCATGCTTCATGTTTCAAAGGTTGTGGGCTGTTAACATTGTACTTTTATTAAAATTCCTATTAATTTTTTGGTGTCAATCTGAATGTAAGATTACTTTATCACTTTTCTTCAGAATAAAAATGAAGAAAATACTATCGTTTTTCCAACTACTTATCTAGCCAAAAATTGGGGAAAGAAATCTAGAAAAAGTCAGTAGCCTAAGAACAGCCAATTTATAACTACTATTCCAATGTTGAAATGACACAATTACACTTTCATGAGGGACTTTCTAACAGATATTTAGGGTTGAGCTTCTACTGGGTGCCAGGAGTTGTGTTAGGGACTAGGCATTGAGTGGTGAGCAAGACAATTCAATCCCTGACCCAGGGAGCCACAATTCTAGTGGGACAATAAATAGTTCAAGTAGTAGTACAATGTGGAAAGAAAAAGAAGAGTTTAATCTAACATCTAAAGAAGATGTCAAACCTAAACATGAAAGGCAGAGAAGACAGTCCAAGAACAGAGCAAAGACTATTTAAAAAATCCCTTTGGTAAGAAACTGCTGATAAGTGCTCCAAGACGAGATAGGCTGGAGACAGAATTGTGAGCAAAAGAAGAGTGTTAAGGGGAAGCTGGAGGAGAGCAGGAGCCAAAGAAAGCCCTCTATAAATCAGGAATCTGTAAATCATGACACTGAGCTTGTCCTAGGAACCATGGAAAGTCACTGATGTGTCCAAAAGTTGTCTCTAACCATTAAAGGAGAAAAGATTCACCGTGAGGTCATGGAGGTGTTGTAGCAGGCCAGGCAAGTGGTAGCAGGGAGAAAAGGACTGAGATGGTACCTTCCATATGGAGGGATACAGACGTATTCACAATCTGTTTAGGAACCTGTAATGGAGACAGAACTTGGTCACAAATGGGATGAGGATGGGATGAGAGGTGGGTGGGAAGGGTGGACACAGACCCTGAGTTGACTCATTTAGAAGGAGCTGAGGTGGAGGCACTGCTGCAGGGTAGATTTATCAGATGCAGCATAGGTCATGTTAACTTTGAGATGCCCGTGGGATATACAATGAAGACATCACAAAACAGATGTAAATTGATCTGGATTTCAAAGAGGAAGTCTTAGCTGAAATTCCAAATTTATCTTTTAATTTTTCCTTTCACTTTTAAATGAATGTAATGCATGATAATTAGGGGAAAAAAGTTATTCCTCTGTATCTATGCTATGTACACACACAAATTATTATTTACAAAAAATACTGAATTGTATTATTTTTACTGATGTATCTAAGCATATTTTCTTCAGGGAAATATAGATTGTGTGTGTGTGTGTGTGTGTGTGTGTGTGTTGCTGGAGATCAAACCCAGGACCCTTCTGTGTGCTAGACAAGCACCCTACCATTAAGCTCCATCTCTAGCCCTATAAGTTCCTCCAGAAATATGTGACTTTTCTGAGAATTTGTATAGTTATGCTGAAAATTGCCAACCTAATTTTTATTTTTGTAAATGTAGATAGCTTCTAATATCTTTCTACAATAAACTGTGCTACAATTAAGACTTTTATGTTTGTGTGTTTCTGTTGCATACAAAAATTGTGTATAATGTGTGTGCTTAACATCTACAGACAAAATTAAATTAATATACCACTTATAGCCAAGAAGTGGAAAATAAGGTTTTTTGTTGTTGTTGCAAAAGACCATAAGGAATTATTTTTCTTCCCACTCTTCAGTTTATACCCAAAGGACTTAAAAACAGCATACTGCAGGGACACAGCCACATCAATGTTTATAGCAGTACAATTCACAATAGTTAAATTGTGGATCCAACCTAGATACCCTTCAGTAGATGAATGGATAAAGAAAAATGTGGTATATATACACAATGGAATATTACTCAGCATTAAAAGAGAATAAAATCATGGCATTTGCAGGTAAATGGATGGAGTTGGAGAATATAATGCTAAGTGAAGTAATCAAATCCCCGAAATCCAAATGCCGAATGTTTTCTCTGATATAAGGATGTTGATTCATAATGGGGATAGGTGCAGGGGCTCATGGGAGAAATGGAGGTACTTTAGATAGGGCAAAGAGGAGGGAAAGGAAGGGAGAGCACGTGGGGGAAGGGAGGACAGTGGAATGAGATGGACATCATTACTCCAAGCACATGTATGAAAACGTGAATGGTGTGACTCTACTTTGTGTTCAACCAGAGACATGAAAAATTGTACTCTATTTGTAAAATATGAATTGAATTGCATTCTGCTGTCATATATAACTAACTAGAATAAAGAAAATTTAAATTTTTTAAAAAGAATTATTTTTCTTAAAGCTGCTAGTGGTAATATAATTATCAATTTCAACATTAAAAATGTAAATTTCTCAGCTAATAGAAGGACATAATTTATAATGGATAAGAATAAGAAAAATATTGTATTACATTAAATTTGCTATCTTTCTTCCCTTTTAGCCACCTAAGATTGGGTGTGTAGTTCAGTGTGTGATTGCCTAGCACATGTGAGGCCATAGATTCCATCCCCAACACTGAATAAAATGAAAGAAAAGTGGGAAAAAAATGATCAGGAGTTCCTAAACACCCTAATTAGGGATGAGCATCTTTTAATTCTGGAGACCTGGGTCATTTGTGTCTCCATCCACACACCTGTCCTCATGTTTGATATGTTTTCCTAAATTACATCATATTATAAATTTCCATTTGTAATACAGGTTAGCAGTTTTATTTCCCTAAATTCAAGAGAAAAGAGAATCATTTTTCTGAGGCTAGAATTTTGAAGGTAACACCCAGGTCTGCACCCCAGGAAATACTGAAGTATCTAATGAGAGCTATTTTATTCCAAGGAGTCTGTAGCCCCTCTTTAACGCTTTCTTCCAAAAATGCTTCAATTAAAAAAAAAAAAGACGTGGGGCAATCTGTTTCCTTTAGAGGCCACTCACTGCTGAGCATGGAGCAGATCTGCTACTCTTAGTAATAGATATCACCTAGACATTTTTAACTGCCTTTGCCTCCCTCAGTCCCACCTGCAAACTGGAAATTGAAGAAAGAAATGTCTCAAAGACACGAGACCCTCTTTTGCCTGGTGGGATATCTTTATTCATGAGTAATTTCTCCAAATAACACCCTTGAGCCTCTGAAAATGTAAAAATTGCCTATAGAGTCAAGGCAAATGAGGGCTAAATCCATTCATTATTTTCCTCTAGATTCTCATTCACCTCTAGCAGTAGGAAGCATCATAAACACAGGACTGATGAAAAGTGTATAAACATATTATCCAGATAAGTTGTCATAAGAAGCAATTTTTTTGTTCTTGATTCTAATGTAAGCAAAGCCAAGTCATAGAAAATTTCAGGCATAAATACAGATTTTTCTCTTTGAAAAATAGTATTTCTCATTTTGAATGATTTTATTATATTTCCTTTGAATCACAAAACAAATTCTGAGATGTAGTCAGACTTGACCTATTTTCAGAAACTTGTTTGCATCTTCACCATCCAGTAAGAAGTAAGCGTAATTGATATGTAACATCAGCCCTAATCTTTAGTTTGTTATGGATCATCTTTGAATTTTTCAGGATAGTGGTGGTTGCATTTTGGTAGCAAAGTACTCCAAATTCTCAGTAACTTAATACAACCTAATAGTCAATAGTCAGGGACCCTTGCAGATAGAGTGCCCATCATCTCAAATGTCTAAAGAGTCTTATGCAGGCAACTCAATGTTCTGACCCCAAAGTGATATGCTCCAGATCACCTCTACTTGCAACACATTGATGCTAAATAAACAGCCATCAAAATGGGCCAGGAATTATAAACCTAACATGTTTCTGCCTGCAAATAATCAGAAAAAAAGAAGAGAAATAACAATAAGGTCTATCCCAGTCCTTTAAAGAATAAGTTTTTTGTTTTCAAAAATGTAAGCAAAAATTAAGTAAAGCTTGCTGGATAGCAAAGTATGGGGAAACACATTCATTGTTTATAGTCTCCTTATAGAAATTTATGTTCAGCTAGCTGCATGCACTGTTTCCTTGCGAGTGAAAACTGTGTCCTATTACTCTTTTTGAATGCACATAGTTTTGGACTTCTGTCATTTATACCTCACTTTTTCCAAAAAGGTTTTGAGAAAGCTTAAAAAGATACATCAGGAAAAATAGAATAAGAAAGCAGTAAGGAAGGGGCGGGGTGGGGGGGCGAAGGAGCTAAATATGCTAAAAAGAAACTTGAATCCAGTATCTGTGACAGGAGATTTGGTATATTTTTCTAGAAGTTAGTGACGAATTTGGCTCTAAATATATCAGGAACTATGCAAAAGAGGACATGATCAGTAGTATGACACATAGTATCTGCAAGATACAAGCAACTTATGTTACAAGAAGTGCAGT
Source organism: Urocitellus parryii (assembly GCF_045843805.1). NCBI lineage: Eukaryota > Metazoa > Chordata > Mammalia > Rodentia > Sciuridae > Urocitellus > Urocitellus parryii. Next base: position 248,278,059 of record NC_135531.1, read on the forward strand.
AATACCTGGCTTTTGGATTCTCAGGAATAGGGCATGCGTAACAGTGAAACACAAGCAAAAGATGTGTCCACAATAAACAAAACATTCTAAGGCTGCATCTTATTATAAAACATTTTAATCACAAATATTTTTTTTTAGGTTTACTGATGATTACTATGGTGATTTGGGTTTTGTCAATATTACACATTTTGAAGGTTGTCCACAACATGAATAGAGTGAAGAAATGAGGTTGCTTTCTCAAGTATAACATTTGTATAAACCACAGCTCACAAATGAGCATGAAGACTGGTGAATGTGGCCTTCAATTGTTTGTTTACTTCACAGTGCTGTTTTTGAGCTTGAATTTGAATGAACTTAAATTTGACTGTCTTTAGGTCTGGAATTGATTCTCCACTGTTGCCATAATTTTTCACCACTTCCTACCATGGTCTAATTTGTGTTCTCCATGTCCTCTGTAGAAATTTGAGTTTGAGACCCTCAGTATGAGATCCAGTAAAATAAAATGTTTCATAAATTCAGATTCTATTCCTCTGTACCAGCTGCTTTGAGGAAATATAAAACAAACAATAACTATACCCATGTTTCTCAAACAGCTAAGTCTGTTGGGGAAGATAATAGCAAAACACTTAAGAGCATATACTACTAACATAACAATAACTATTCTATATATTTTATGGTTCTTTATACTTTAGCAAGCTATTTCACATTCATCACTGCAGTGGTTTCTTCCAAGAGTCTCATGAAACAATCCAAATAGGAATTATGGTTCCCTTTTTTCAGATAAAAAACCTGAGATCCAAAAATTATAAGTTAGCTTATAGTACAGAGCTAATAACAGGCAAAACCTCCAAGTGAGACTCTTTTACAGTTTTGTATCCTACACAGAACTATAGTCAGAAGATATTTCAAAAATACTCTCTAAATTAGTAAGAAACAGAACCTTTGGATCAACACCCATATTGACTCATAAGGACAGAGAGTAGAAGAAGCTTATAGATAAAAATGACCAGAAGAATCCACAAGTTACACTATATCATACCCTAAATTTGTGGAACACACAAAAGCCAGACACTAAATGACCCCCAAGATACTTACAATAACAGGAAAGCTTAAAAATGCAAGGCATCTAAAAATTTATGTATAAATATGATAATCCCAAAGTACTCATGAAATGGGACAGTGATCACTCTTTTGGCCTAGATGATCAAAGTTCACTCAGAAAAAAAAAATTACCCTAGAGTTTATAGACTTTAATAACATTTGAAACTATAATTGTATTTATTTTACTATAATAGAAAAAATATTGGAAACTACCCTAATGTCCATTGATAAGACCTAACTGAACAAATATAGTACATCTTTACATCGATAAAGAAATAATGAAGAAAGCTATATGCTAGTCTGAGTGACTTTGAGGCTGATTGTACAGTGAAAAAAGAGGCAAGATGCAGAAGCATGTATCAGTGCACATGGGTGTGCACATATATATCACATTATATATATGTATGCATGTTTACATGTTTATACATATATGTGTAGCAAGATATTATTACATACCTATTACATAGATGCACATATATTATGTATGTATTATCTATGATGGATGTGTGCATATATAATATATACAATAATAGATAGACATACATACTACCCATATATTTAATTACATTTGAAAAAAAAATAAAACCACTAGCCATATAAGCCAAAAAATAATTTTTAAAAAATGATAACCTCTGAGCCAGGCACAGTAGTGCATACCTGTAATCCCAGCGACTCCAGAGGCTGAAACAGGAGGATTGCAAATTCAAAAACAGCCTAAGTAATCTGACGAGCCCCTAAACAACTCAGCGAGACCCTGTCTCAAAAAATAAAATAAAAAGGACTGGATGTGGCTCAGTGGTTAAGAGTCCCTGGGTTCAATTCCTGGTCCTTCCTTCCTCCACCAAAAAAAAACAGGTAACTTCAGGGGTATGAAGCATAGCAGATAAGCATACAACTGAGACTTTTATTAATATACTTTATTACAGAATTTTGGCTTTGTAATAATACAAATGATTTTAAATTCAAAAAGTAAATAAAAGTATATAAAAATAAAAACAAATTTGAAATAAATTAATCCAATTGTGTATTAAATTTGTGACATAAGCACAAAAGAAAAGGCTTCGTTTCAAATGATTTTAGCAAAGTACAAGGCTTTGGATATTCTGCATAGTTTATATTTAAGAGCAAATACTGCCACATGGCATAATGTTATCACAGTAACAGATAATCTAACTTCTCTTAAGAAAGTGTCTGGTCTTGGCGACAATGGCACACGTGGAGAAATACATATCTGCATTTAGCAAATAAGGATACTCAATGGCATGATGGTTGCCATAAGTAAAGTTTGAGGTAATAAAAAGTTCACGAACAAATAAATTTTGACATTTCTCTCAACAAGGCTCTGTGAGAATCTTTGCATGCATTCCTTAAAGAAGAAACTCACATTCATCTATTTGATCCATTTTGAATACCACTTAATAATGAGATTATTTCATAAATAAATTAAAGATATTACAGAAACTGAACTTATAGAATAGTTTTCATAAGCCTAGAAGTGACCGAATATTATCTTCTATATACTATTAATCCATTCATTTTTACTAAATACGAAGAAATATGTTACAGGAGAAGTGGAAGATAATTAGATCAGACTAAAAAACATCTTGGAAAAACAATGATTAAACACTAGAATAGTGTTTATGGAAAAAATAGTGTTTATTGTGCATCCAGAAAGATTAGTCATTTTTAAAAAGGCAGAATCTAGGCACAAATCTTACACCTTTCACAAAAAAATAATTAAAGATTGATTACAGATATAAATGTACTTGTGCAAAATTTAAAAATTCCTAGAAGACAACATAGGAGAAAATCGAGATGACCTTAATTTTAGTGATAACTCTTTAGATATAACACCAAGGCATGTTTCCCTCTCCCCCCCAAAATAATAATAAGCTGAACTTTATTAAAATTAAAATTTCTACTCTGCAAAAGAAACCATCAAGAGAATGAAAAGACAAGCCAAAGCCTGGGAGAAAATATTTACAAAACTCATATCTGAGGTGCATATATGAATACATGACATTCTACATAATGTACAACCAGATGAATGAGAAGTCATACTCCATTTATATACGGCATGTCAAAAATGCATTCTACTGACACATATAACTAATTAGAACAAATAAAATAAACATTAAGAAGGTATATCTGATAAAGAACTGTTAGCCAAAATATACAAAGAACTCTTCAAACTCAACAATAAGAACCCAATTAAAAAATGAGTCAAACACTTTAAAAAAGACATTTCACCAAAGAAGATATGAAGATGGCAAATAAGTATATGAAAAGATCTCCATGTCATATTTTCATCAGAGAAATACAAATTCAAACAGCAATAAGATACCATTACACACACATTAAAATGCCCGAATATTGACAGCAACTAAATGCTAGCAATGAAATGGAGCAATAGAAACTCTCATTCATTGCTGGTGGGAATGTAAAATGGTATGACCACTTTGAAAAGCAGTTGAGCAGTTAAAGCAGTTGAGCATTAACAATTTAACATGTATACCCCTCTGGCAGAGGATACTGATAATAGGGGAGGTGATGCACGTGTGGAAACAGGAATATACAGGAGATACTCTGAACCTTCCCATCATGTGATCCAGAAATCACACTCTTTAATATATACTCAACGGAGTTGAAAACTTAGGTCCAACAAATTTTCTTAAAAATGCTTACAGCAGCTCTATTCATGCCTAGCAAAATTTGTAAAAGCAACCAAGATGTCCTTAAGTAGGTAAATGGGTAAATAAAGTGTGATGCATTCAGACAATGGACTTCATCACTGAAAATAAATGAGCACCAATCCAAGAAAAGACAGAAAGGAAATAAATGCATGCATGTTACTAAGTGAAAGAAGCAAATCTAAAAAGACTACATACTGTATGATTCTAACCATACCATATTCTGGAGAACTTGAAGTTATGGAGACAATAGAAAGATGAATGGTGCTAGGGGTTTAGGGAAGAGAAGGATGAATAGGAGCCCAGAGGATTTTAAGGGTAGTGAAACTCTTCTGTACAATACCATAATGGTGAATAAATGTGGATAGACATTTGACCAACACCAAGAGAAGACCTTATATAAACTATGGCCCTTGTGTAATGATGATGTGCTGTGTGGCATTAACAATTTAATATGTGTACCCCTCTGGCAGAGGATACTGATAAAAGGGGAGGTGATGCATGTGTGGAAACAGGAATATACAGGAGATACTCTGAACCTTCCCATCAGTTGTGCTATGAACCTAAAACTTCTCTAAAAGATAAAATCTATTTTTAGGGGAAAAAAGCTTGATTGGTTCTTCTAATAATAATTTAAAATAAACATTAATAATTAAATCAGAATTTTGATTGGAAGTTTAGATTTTGCTTAAAAACATTAGCCCACTATGTTCATTGTTGAAGGAGAAACAGGAATACATATTATGTGCATATTTATGGGAGAACGATCCAGCCTGCTACAACTTTTTTTTTCTTATCTTTTCTACTGTATTTTGTGTGTACAAGAAAGAGTTTGAAACCTGGGAAAAACAATTGATAAAAATCAATTAACAAGAAATAATGTGGATGAAATCCAAAGAAAGTTTGCTAAGTTAACAAGAAATACGAGAAATCTACATTGATATAAAGATACAAGGGAAAGAATAAAAGGAGTCATTTCAGGAAATTGAATAAGTCCTACAGAAGAAATATTACCAAGAGCTCAATTTTTATTGTTAATGTGGCTTCATTCCTATAGACATGCTATTAAGAAGCTAGCAGCAATAGGAATTTAGCTCATATTTATTTATATTGAATTCTAAAAATCTACCTTTATTCCTTATTCCCTCTAAAGAGAGAACTATATATTTTTTTAATTTTTCCTGTATGCTTAGAAAGACTTTAAAAAGTAAAAACTTAGTTTTCAGGGGGAAAAATCACAAAATTGTTAACAAAGTCAACATCAGGAAGTTGCATTCCAACTCAGATAAACTTCAAAGTGATACAGTGTTTTCAGAGCTGCTATGTAGCCTAAAAAGAAACATCAAATTGAGGATCATATATAAACACATGTGTTTATGGATTTTACTATACATTAAAATTTTTCTTATTCTTGTGACAGAATCAAAAAGTAACATTTTCAGCAGAATCTCTGATTTTTTTTAACTAAGTTTTCTTTTGAAGATGTGAAGTTATAAAGATCAATGTTAAATCAAGATCTATTGCATTTTATTATGATTTTAGATGCATGTCTAATTTAAATCCCAGTTAAACTAACCTATTTTCATATCCTTCATTGAATTAATCTCCTTAAATATTTTCCTTATACCTGCACAATCTCTATCCAAGGATTCTAAATGATAACAAATAGCTAAAGATATGTTTTCCTGAATGAAATCATCTTCCTGCCTGTGTATTTAAATGCCTGCTATGATGTAATTACAAAACCCTTTTTAATATCATGTTCAAGTAACAAAGAGAGTTTAATAGATACTACAGAAATAAGTCAAAAAAGGCATATAAACTTCACTTGATAAAATACCACAAAGTTACACAAGGAAAGAGACAAAATAAAATAAATTCCCCTAATGTACCGCAAATATCAACCACCACACACTACCTACAAGCCATATGTTTTTTCCATCTGTTCTGTTATCGTCAACTAAATTTATAGTATTTGGGCTATCAGAAGGATTGTCAAACATGAGCTGGGCATGATTTTAAAACCTAGGTGTTACTGTTAGCTGTTTTTCTTTTCTTTCTTTTTAAAAGAAGCTATCCACTTCCATGCCCATACCATCATTGAGGATATTTTGGTAGTTCCAGTTAAGATTCCTCCAATATCTCTGAGGATAATGTCAATCCTCAGGAAACAGGTTAGTCCTGAAGCCACTAATCAATCCATCACCTATTGCTTTTAATGCTTTGAGTGACGGCTACTAAACAGAAGCTGAAATTTCTGGAGGTAAATATGTCTTTTAAATGCTGCAGTGCTGAATTTGTGGCTTTTGGTTGGTAGATGATGGGATGTGGTAGACAGAATTCTAAGATGACCAGAGATGAACCAAGCCCCTGGATAAGCCCCTCCCAATCAGTGGGAGAGGACCCACTGATTGCTTCTAGCCAATAGAGGATGACAAAAGTGAGGAGACATCACTCCCATGGTTAGGTTAGGTTACATGGTGAAGGTGATGGATCATCACCCTGTGGTTACATCTAAGACTCCAATGCAGCAGACTGAAGTGAGAGGTTCCATTTGCTTCAAAGAAGGAAGGAAATGTAGAAACCTCAAGGAGCTGAAAACAGCCCCCAATCAACAAAACAGAAGAGTCCACAGCCATAAGGAACTGAATTCTGCATACATATGAATTTGGAAGAGAGCCCCAGGATCTTGAAAGATCACAGTCTGTTGCTCTGATTGCAGATTGTGAGACCCTGATCAGAGGACCCAATTATGCTGTGCCAGGTCTCCTTCCTAACCCATGGAAAGTCAAGATAATAGATGTTTATTCCATTAGATAGCTAAGCGTGGCACTTTCTTTTTTTAAACTAGACATAGAAAACTAATACATCACACGCAGAATTCCAATGGCTTCTTAAATGTAGGTGAATTTAGGCATGTGTGAGAAGCCAGGGCTTCCAAGACTAGTCCTAATGGGAATCTAATAAATAGGAAAACATAAAAAATTATCAAAATGCAACAATTTATCAAAGTAGTGGACTAGATTATGGTTTAGCAAACATACACCCCCTGCCCATTATTAAGCAAATTATTTTTCCACATACCATTAATACTAGATACAGACTTATGATCTGCTTTAGAAAAGGGGTAGGGATAGAAGTATCAGTGTTATATCCCTTAAGAGGCATGCATATTCTCAGCTTCTACCTTAGCGGGAAAAAAATTAGAAAAACTTGTCTTAGGTATCAACTGTTCCTGGTTTCCCAAATGAGATACAATGAGCAGAACTATCCCATCTGTCTCCCTGACCAGGCCTAACGTAGAGCCCCACCAGCAGACTCAAAAGAATGAAAATATATATTTCTTGTTGTATTGCTACTGAGATTCTGTGATTATTTCTTATGCATATTAATACTCCTTTGGAATCACAAAATATTATCTGATATAAGTTCTTTAATAATCCTATTTAAATAAACATCCCAAATATCTCCAGATATTATGTACTATAAAGTCAGAGACAAAAAAAAGTTGATACCTCTTATACTAACTCCAAATGAAACCTCCAAAGGTGGCTTCAAACCACTCTGAGGAGTTCAGCAAAACTCTACTCCTTAATAAGCCAAATCAGGGAACTTACAATAGTAATAAATACATCATTTGACAATACCTTCCTTGTCCTGAACTCAAAATGTTCATGGAAAATATTTTTAAAGTAACCTCTAATCTCAATCACAAGCATTTAAAAAGTGAACAATTTTTTTTCATTCAGATTTCAAAAGGAGGATATAACTTGAATGCATCACGTGAAAAAGTTGTTGAAATTATAGAATATGTACAAATAAACATATTTATGGTAAAATGCTCTAGGGTAGATATATTTTTAATGTACCCTAAAATCAGATTTACACATAAATCTTTTCTTAGAACATTCTCTGTCTCAAAGTACTCTTAATTGGAAAGGAACAAAAATACTCTGAATTCAAAGTTTGCCACTAAACTAGGCTAGCTTTCATATTCAGGTACAAAAATGTGTCTCGAAATAGTCTAGGATTAATATTATCATACAATTGTATGCAGATGAATGCATAAAATTGTCCCAGAGCAATACATACAGATAATGGATGGTCTTACATTATACACATAAGCTATTTCAGAACCTGAATTATCTTAAAAAGAAAGATATATGCATATGTGTGTGTACACACACGCACACACACATACACATATAATCTTCTATGGGACTTTATTCATGCCTAAAAGAATTTCAAGTAAGAAATAAATTGAACACTTTCTTGTATTACACTGAACAAGAAGACAGAAATGAGATGAAAAATCTAAAGATCTGATGGGCTGTAGATAAGGGTGATACAAATTCTATGGAGTAAATAAAAGAGTTCCTGCTATTTTAGTTTTTATCAACTGTTTCCAAAAATATAATTTTTATATAAAGTAAACATTTCAAAATCCTAAAATAATTGTAAAAAATTTAAAAAGTCATTTATAAATATATTTTAAAAATATATAGTGGGAGTTGAGCAAATGAAATGGTGTCAGGAAAATCATGCATATGTGGTCAGTTTGTGTACCTTATTTCCTTAAAGAAATAAATGGCCTGGGTGTTTTCAGTGTTCCTTGGCTCTTAAGCTGCTAAATGTCTTTCATTATACTTCTCTTGGAAGAAAATATTTCTTTACAAAACTGCAGCTATATGATAACCTAGCACGAAAAAATGAATTCTACTGTTATTTTAAACCTATAACCACACTGCATTTCTTCGATACATGCCTCCATCTACATTCTCCTCTGAACATACTAGAGACAATGTGTGTATGAATACATATAATTTTATAATATATATATATATATATATATATATATGGACCTGTGCATATGCATGTATCTTGAAAGAATTCTTAAATCTCCCTTATTGGTATAAACCACTGATACGCATGGTTTGGTTAAATTACCCCTGCCAGGTTTATTATCTACTCTTTTTCCCTGCTGTTAGCATGTGTAATTGTATGGTTTTAAGAACTTGAATGACTCACCATAAAGCAAGCTGAAAAAATAAGGGACAGATGTGTTTCTATGTATTTTTTGAGGGTTGCTGGGAAGGGAACCCTTTCAGCTAATTTTGGAATCTCATCTCAGAGGTAGCTTTTGCCTCCTTAGAGCACCTCTCCCCACAGCCCTCAACCACCAGAAGGATGGAATGCATACACTAGAAATGCCACCCACTAACTTGAATGAGGGAGCAAACAATAATACAATGGCCACCCATCAGCAGGAGAAATGATTATTGCAGTCACTTCCAGTAAGGTTAAATGAAGGGGAACCTTCCTATGCACAAAAGATAGAGTGAAGTGACTCCCTCCTGCTCTTCAAGAGATGATTAATGGGAGGCAGCCTAACAGACCATTTGTGGCAAGAGATCATAAACAGGACTATGACTGTTGATCAGATTTCAAAACTTTGGTCTTGATCCTTTAACTGTATAGAAAAAACCCACCCTATGGTTAACATAACCAGAAGCAGGCAGAAGCCAAAAGATTCAATGAGAAGTCAAATGAGAAGTCAAATTGACAGCAAGAGAGTTTAACTTTTGTTAGGTTTTGTAGTATCAGGATCAGACAACTCATCAATAGTCAGAGTCCCCCCCCTCCCCTTTTCTGAGATGGGGGGGTCTCACTATATTGCCCAAGATTTCCATCTTTGAACTCATAATCCTTCTGCCTCAGTCTCCCAAGTAGCTGGGATAACAGGCATGTGCCCCTGAGTCCCTGTGGAAGTCCAATAAACTCACTGTGAGTAGAAGACGTGGCACAGAAGTGGCCATTGTCAAGAGTGCTTTACATTTAAATAAAAGCATTTTAGTAAAGAGTTATTAACTAGTCACCACACATTATACTTCCAGAAGGAAGTAGTTCTCAGTTTAGATGTGCAGAGATTCTTTATCTACCTTATCAAGTTGCAGGCTTCTTTTATTCTATTCTTGTTTTAATTACTAGGCCATTGAAAAGAATATTGCATCTTGCATGAGTAGCAGTTAGATGCTAATTCTGAAGATGATGTTAAAGTAGATGATAAACTGTACATGGCTCATTTTGAACTCAGAACTGAATCCTCCATCCCTGGGGAGGCAACAAAAGAAATTTTGGATGCAGCTTCATCCTCCATATCATGTAATATCTCCTTGATTATATGCACAAAACCTCATCTGATGAAAACTAAGTAGTGTACAAAGGGCCTTTACATAAAGTATAAGCCATCCATGGAATGCAATAGCAGTGGGAGATCACAGGCAGGAGTAGTAGGAGTTGAAAAGACCCATCTTGATTGACAGTCGGTAAGTAAGCAAAGAGAAAGAAGGTCATTCCAGTTAGAAAAGGGGATGTGAGCAAGCAAGGGGAAGTCAGACAGTTTTCTAATCAGATTAGAAAAAGTTAGGGCCAAAGATTCTAGAACTGGGTTCTGTTTACTCACCAGCAGAGAATCCAAAGACAAGAACATGGGAACATCCATGTCCTCAGTTTATACATGGGAATACTTAGCCATCTCATAAAGCTACTTTATTATTAAATAAAATTTGTGCAAAAAAAGGTGCCTCTTCAACTGTAAAACCCTATGTTAACCTTATTACTTGCTTGTCTCATTCATTATAAAAGTAATGACTTTACAATTATCTCATTTATTTTAAAAGTAGTAACTGTTTACTATTTGATCTCTATTCTTACATAAGGATATGTGGTATCTTTTATTTTATAAGCACCCCTGAGTTCAATCCTTGGTACACACACATACAAAAAATAAATAAATAAACAAGAATAGAAACTGTTTCTCTGAACTTGCTTTATTTTCACCTAATAATAGATCACTACTGCATTTCTAGTCATTTTGGATTACCTGATGCTCTATGATGGCTATAAATTCATACCCTACTGATGAGCAGCTGCTATCTATCTATAGTTTATACCACTAAATACATACACTTATGCTTAAATAAGCATTTTGGTGAAAGAATTTTGAAGTTCTAAAGGAATTTCCGATTAAAAGTTAGGCAATTTTAAAATTGATAGCTATTATTATCTTTTCCTCTAAAATTGAACCAATCTGTTATTAAAAAAAATATATAGCACATAAGAATACCCATTTTCATGAAATTTAGTTTTTAATTAAACTTTTTATTTTGAGATAACATAAATCTCTTCTAGAAAACAGAAGATGAAAGAATAGATCCTATCTTATCTTCTAAGGAAGGATTATTCTGTTACCCAATCAGATAAAACAATCCAAAAAAAACCCTCTAGGTCAATACCTCTGGTGTACTTGAACACAAAAATCCTCAACAAAATATCAAACAGAATCAATAATGTATAAAAGAATTATACAACATAACCAAGTGCATTTCATACCAACTCAATTCAACTTTTGAAAACCTTTATAAAGATACCAGATATTCTCTTTTATTGCTGAGTAATATTCCATTATGTATATATGCCACATTTTTTATCCATTCATCTATTGAAGGGCATCTAGGTTGGTTCCACAGTTTAGCTATTGTGAATTGTGCTGCTATAAACATTGATGTGGCTGTGTCCCTGTAGTATGCTGCTTTTAAGTCCTTTGGGTATAGACCAAGGAGAGGGATAGCTGGGTCAAATGGTGTTTCCATTCCCAATTTTCCAAGAAATCTCCATACTGCTTTCCATATTGGCTGCACCAATTTGCAATGAATGGAGTTAGAGAAGATAATGCTAAGTGAAGTTAACCAATCCCCAAAAAAACAAATACCGAATATTTTCTTTGATATAAGGAGACTGATTCATAGTGGGATAGGGAGAGGGAGCATGGGAGGAATAGACAACCTCTAGATAGGGCAGAGGGGTTGGAGGGGAAGGAAGGGGGCATGGGGTAATTAATGATGGTGGAATGTGATGATCATTACTATCCAAAGTATATATATGAAGACATGAATTGGTGTGAATATATTATGTATACAACCAGAGATATAAAAATTGTGCTCTACATATGTAATAATAATTGTAATGCATTCTGATGTCATATATAAATAAAAAATTACATAAAATTTTAAAAAGATACCAGATATTGAGATTTCCTGTGTCTTTACCCAGTTCCCCCCAGTGGTGACCTATTGTAAAATTACAGCACAAAATCACCAGAATGGTAACATTGATATAGCCAAGACAGAGTATTTCTGTCACTACAATGATTCTTCACGTTATCCTTTTATGGCCCCATCTACTTTCCTCTTCCCCTCTATCCCCTCTTTAACTCGTGGAAATGACTAACTTCCATCACTATAATTGTATAATTTCAAGAATGTTATGTAAGTAAACTCACAGAGTATGATTGGTATTTTTTTCACTGAGTAGAATAACCTTGATGTACATCCCACTTGTTGCTTTGATAGCATTCTTCTTTTTATTCTCCTTTATGTTGCTTTGGTAGTGTTTTCCTTTGTATTGCCCTACTGAGGGTCAATTTAGGCTATTATGAGTAAAGCACTTTTAGATTTATGTACAATAGATGGTAAGAGCCACATCTTCGCCTTGTTCCCAATGTTAGAGAAAAATCATTATGTCTTTCACCATTAAGTAGATTCTTGGCTGTAGGGTTTTTGTCATGTTGTAGTGCTCTGTATCAAGTTGAGGTGATTTCTCTTTATTTCTGACTTTCTGGAATTTTAACATGAATGGATGTAGGACTTGTCAAATGCATCAGTATGTATGACCATATAATTAATTTTCTTTTGCCTGTGAACATGGTAGATGACATTACACTGACTGATTTTCTTTTCTTTTTCTACAGTGCAGAGGATCAAACTCAGGGCCTTGCACATACTGGGCAGGTGTTCTACCCAGTCTGGTTTCCAAAGTTTGAGCTAACTTGGTATAAAATTCACTCGGTCATGTTGTATGATTCTTTTATACATTGTTGATTCTGTTTGCTAATATTTTGTGGAAGATTTTTGTATCCAAGTTCACCAGAAGTATTGATCTAGAGGGGTTTTTTGTATTGTTTTATCTGATTTGGTAACAGAATAATCCTTCCCTTAGAAGATAAGATAGGATATATTCTTTCATCTTCTATTTTCTGGAAGAGATTTATAAAACTGGTGTTGATTCTTATTTAAATGTTTAGTGGAATCCTTCAGGGACACCATCAGTGTTTGGAGATTTCTATTTTGAGAAGTTTTAAGATTACACATTTAGGGGCTGGGACTGTAGCTCAGTGGTAGAGCACTTTTTTCACATGTGTGAGGCACTGGGTTCGATTCGATCCTCAGCATCACATAAAAACAAGTAATAAAGATATTTTTAAAATATTTTTTTAAAAAAGACAGGCTTTAAAAATACACATTTAATTTCTCATATAGTTCTAGGGCTATTCAAATTATCTATTACATATTGGAATTATACAACTTTACTTTTCAAGGAGGTGGTCTATTCATCTAAGTTGCCAAAACTGTGCATGTAGACCTATTTATGGTCTTCCCTCATATACTTTTATGCCTGCAGGATGTGTACAGATATTACCTATTTTGTTCCTGAGATTGGTAATCTTTTCTTCTTTTTTGTTTCATTGGCATTTCTAGAAGTTGGTCAATTTTACTGATCATTTTGAAGAACCAGCTCTTTGTTTGATTTTCTTTGTTGTTTTCAATTTTATTGAGTTGTGGTTATTTTTATAATTTCCTTCCTTCTACTTCTTTTGAGTTTATTTTGTTTGGGGTGGGGGATCCTGAGATAGAAGCTTAGATGATTGATTAGAGACTTTTTCTCTATTCTAATCTATGCATTAATTGACAGTGGAGAGTCAAACACACAGATATGTCTCATTCCCAAACCAGTGAAAATTAATCCCACTACAGTCCTTGGTTCCCAGCCTTGAGCTATAAAAGGAATTGTGGGCAGAACAAAGAATTAACAAAACTTAGTCACTGCTTTCAAAGAGTAATTAATATGTTACATTTTCACGATGATTTACAATTTTCAAAGCATACTGGCATTCAACAACCACTTATTGACCACCTTCTACCTTTCAGGCACAATGACTGTTGATACACATAAAGTAAGTCTTTGTCCCTTTGTGAATTACATTATATATGTTTTCATCCCATTCCTTAAAATAAGGCTATCAAATAGAGGCTTCCAGGGTATAGTTAACTTGAGGACATTAGCACAATTAAAAGGCCAGAGAAAAGTTTCAAATGCAGACCCTATGACTCCAGTTACACAACATTATCAGTTGAGAGTCTCCAACTCTAATGCAATTCCAGAAGTTCCAAGAAGAGTCTAGAAAAAAGGCTCAGCTTTAGTGGAACAGCAGCCTCCCTTCTCAGGCTGCAGGAGGGGTAGCCTATGACTGCTATTCTCCCTCTTCCTGATTTCTTCAGCAGTTGTGAATAATCTGGACATTTTGCCAATGATACTTTCTGGTGATGTGACTCATGCTTTGATAAAGGTAAGTACATTGGCCACAATTCTGGGAGATATTGAAGGGATCATCATACCTGTCAGTTAAATCCACAAACAGTGGGGAAAATTAACAGAGACGTGCTTAGCAGAATCATTTAAGTTTGTACAAAAATCTTTTCAAGGAAAATCCACCTAATATCTTAATATCATCCACTTCTCTGCCACTTCATGAAGTAATCATTGTTTTGGAATAAATTATTATAATATTAAAATATAGATGCAAATGTTTTATTTTATTTCAGTTTTTTTCCTCATTCATAACATATTGATAACTTTGTTTTCCTTCCTATGAAGTTTCAGTATAAAGTATGATATTTTCCCATAAATAATACCATCACATGCATTTTTTTTTACTTTGTCTATTCTACAATGTGGTTCTCTTGGTTGATAAGGGTATATTGAGATGTTCAAGTATCATACAATTCACCATTTAAAATATACATTTCAGAGGCATTCAGTATAAAGTTGACCAATCATCACCAAAAGCATTTTAGAGCATTTACATCATCCCCCAAACAACTATTCTACCCCTCAGCTCTTGCCTCACAGCCCAAGCCAACCACTAAACTGCTTTCTGTCTGTTGTTTTACCTATAATGCACTTTTCCTATAAATGGGATCATATAATACGTGGAATGGCTGATATTTTAAGGGTAGAAAAATCAATTTCACCTGGAGTGTATGTGTATTTTTTTTTCTTTTTTACAGTCCACTGGTAAAGCCGTATGTAGAGTAGATAAACACCACAGCCTTTGTCTTATCACCTATGATCCCTAACTATCAGAGGCTCCTCCTGAGTGTTACAGTCAGCACTGCTGGCTTTCTGGAAGCATGCATCTCCCTGCCTTCGGTTCCAATACTGCCTCATGCTCCATGTGTGAGTGCTTCAATTTGCTTCAGTTCTAAGCAAAACCTCTGTGTACATAAATATTCTGACAAGTTTTTCTCCTCCTTTAAACAGAATATCATATTTGCTCCTTTTTTCTTATCTCTCCTTGCTTCCTCTGCCATCTGCTCCCACAGGAACTTAATTTGGGGGAATTTGAGACTCTTTCCAACATAAATTCCCCCCTTTAAATCTTGGTTGTCAGCAGCAGCAGCAGCAGAAGATGCTGTGAAGGTCCTAGAAGAGCAGCTGAAAGCTCCAGACAACCCTGATTGTTGACAGTAAGTGTGCTCGCTCGAGCTCTGTTAATACACCCTCGACTGCTCTACAGGATGACAAAGGAGTCTTGAGAAAGGAGTTTTCATCCAGAAGCAGTCATGTGCTGTTTGAGTGATTTGATTTCACTCTCTGAGCAAAAATAATTCCTGTCAAGTTTTTTCTTTAGTAAGCAAGATGCACCTAAGTACAATCAAATGAGAAGTGAAAGGAATGTAAATTCCCATGCTATTACTATCCAGTTATAGACCATTTCCTTCACCAGAGAAAGCTCAGTCAGTCATCCCATCACTGCCCAGGCTGTTGCTGTTCTGATCTTTAGTATTACAGAGGAGTTTTTTTTTTTTTTTCCTGTTCTGAGCTTTGTAGACATTGAATCGCATAAAATATACTCTTGTGTCTGGTTTCTCTTACAACATAATGCTTTTGAGATTGATCCATGTTGTGTGAATCAGGAGCTCATTCCTTTTTATTGCTAAGTAGTATTTCACTGTATGAAACATTTTATACATTGTATAAAATATGTCGAATTTTGCTACCCATTCCTCAGTTGATTGACACTTGGGGTTTTTCTATTTAGGGCTATCATGAATACATCTTCTATGAAGAGGTTAACAGAACTGTATGAGACTCTTGTATAGAACTCTAACAAGAGTCTTTCTGTGGATATGTGTATTCATTTCTCTTGAGTAAATCCTAGGATGGCTATTCTATTTTTTAACTTTATTTAAAAATGATTTTCCCCCCAAATAGTTGTACCATCTTACAATGCTTCTTGCAGCGTATAACAGTCACAGTTGTTCTGCAACCTAAGTAGCATTTGGATAATTCAATTATTTTAACTTTAGTTTTTCTAGTAGATGTGGAATGATATGTCACTGTGGTTTTGATTTGTATTTTTTTATATTTAAAGATGTTGAGCACCTTACTGATGGATACATTGTAGACTTTTTTTTTTTTAATCATGAGTTTGCTTCTGAAAATCCAGAGATACTGGAAGATGATATTTTGTCTTTCCATTATAACAATTGAGCTTTCTCTTTTAGTTTTGTTGCTAATGGTAATTAAGCTATAACACAAAATGGAACTTGAGCTTAAGCTATAGCAATTTCAAAATGGTTAAGTCTAAATATTTAGAATAAATTAATCAAATGGCTACTATTGCACAAAAGATTCTGTATATAGAAGATAAATTTTTAAATGTTCCATTTAAAATAGCCACAACAAAGATTGCCTTCAATATACATCACAAGAATAGAGTACAACTTCAGATAATTCCGAAAGATGCTTTGAGTGAACATTCTCATCTTCAGGGAAGCACAAAGCTGCCTTCACAGCTGAAGAATTGAAAAGATGAGTGAGATAGCTTATCAATAAAGCTTTTAGCAAAGTCTGAAGTGATTGGAAAACATTCAAAATGATAAAGAAAACCAGATTAAGCCTTGGGGTAGACACTAAGGATGAATAATTGAATTGCTGTTCTTACATAGTCAAAACTGGAAAATGGATTTAATGACTGCATTAGAAAACAGGGACTTCTTATAAGGTGCATCCAGAGGAGTTCTGAAGAAACTGGTGCAGCTGAATTAAACTTTTAGTAACTGTTCAAGAAAATAGAAAAGAACTGTACACTACACTGAATAGGAAAAAACAATTGATATATATTTAATGATTACATTAAAACCTCTAAACCAAACATCTTCGTTACAATCAGATTAAAAAAAAGTAGAGATTTTTTTTTCAATTCCTTTCTGAAAGCTCATTCAGGAAATGAATTTTCAACAAACTTCTAGATAATTTATCATAGAAGAGTAGAAGAGAATCTTTTCATAAAAGATAAAAAGCAATCAGCCCTGCCTATAAAGAGCTGGACACCTATAAAATACAAGCTAAAATTTCTTTCAGAAAAAGTCAAAGGAATCATTCACTATTATCAAATACAGCTTTGGTGGTTGAGCGAAACCTTGTTAACTTAGAAAATGTGTACACTGGGCAAAAACTTAAGGAAGAATTTAAATGTTTCAAACATGCTTATGTATAGTATGTCCAAAATGTGGTAGTAAGCCAAAGAACACTTCTATGGAATCCTCTGGACTCTAAGGAAGAATGAAAATTAGGCTGTGATAGGATCTGGGGTCCTACCTAGTGCCAGTTTTGGTGCAGATCCCATTGACCCAGGATTAAGACCACACCACCTGACCAGTTCTGTCCTAATTTCTCCATAAAGCAGAGATTGTCCCAGAGTTCATCACCCTGGCAGACACTTAGACATTTTTAGATTCATAACACACATACACATACATGCAACTCAACAGTGTCTTGATGCCAGAGCCCTCTGCCTCATTGACCTACCACATGGGTGTCAGGGGTTAATTACTGAGAAGGAAAACTAAGGAGGAACTTCTCGGAGATCACCTCTCCCTAAGGATTTCCCTGGTCCAGCATATCCTCCACCAATAACAAGAAATTTCTCTACAACTTTTGGATTTGGTCTTCTGCCACACCATCTGGAAACAGAAGTGGGTTGTCTTTAAGCTGATCCCATCTTGCAACCAGTCTACTTTTGGAAATCCAGAGCCACAGAAAGGTGCCTTTTATTGTGTCTTGCTAATGTAATTGTGATTTTTTTCTTTTGGCTTTATTGCTAAATAGCAATTAAGTTGTAATACAATGGCTTGAATGGAAAACATAATTTTTAGAGGAGTGTTGTATAACTATAAATAAATAAACCTTAATTGCTTCCATTTTTTTCTATTTGTAGGTGATATAATTAACATATGTGTTGCTATTGACATGTTTACTGAAATACTCCAGAAGCACAGCAAGAATTTTTTGTCTTCTAAAATAAATTTGATGTTTTTCTCATTTTATTGCTCTTATTTTAGTAATTACACAATGTCTTAAATGGAAATGTGATAGAATTGCAATTTCTGGAATGGTATTTTATAATTATACATTATATAAATGTGCACCCTATTAGTAAATTGTTTCTATAATTTTTTTCAAACTTTTTTAATTGTCAAAGGACCTTTATTTTATTCACTTATTTATATTTGGTGCTGAGAATTGAACTCAGTGCCTCACACATGCTAGGCAAGTGCTCTATCGCTGACTACAACCCCTAACCTGTTTCTGTCTTACTTGATTTCTAGCTAGCACCTAAATCCCTTCTGTTCTTCTAGAAACACAATTTTATCTTCTACAGGATGTTTTTATTTTCTTTTTTAGTCATATTTTGGATATGAGGCGTCTTCCTCAAAGCTGTTGTGTTAGTGCAGGAGGTGGAATAATTAGAGAGCAGTTAACCTAACCAGTGGATTAATTTATTTGATGGATTAATAATTTGAATGGACCAGGTGGCAACTGTAGACAGGTGGGGTGTGGCTGGAGGAAGTAAGTTACTGGGGGTTTATAATATCTTTGGGATTGTATCTTATCTCCCTGACTACTCCCTCTCTCTGCTTTCTGGCTGCCATGAGCTGACAGCTTTCCTCCCCCACCCCCCATGCCCTTCTGCCATGAAGTTCTGCTCACTTTGGGCTCAAAGCAACAGAGTCAGCCAACCATGGACTGAGACTTCTGAAACTGTGTGCCCCAAATAAGCTTTTCTTCCTCTAAGTTATTCTTGTTGGATATTTTGGTCACAGTGATGAAAACCTGACTAACACATGACTGTAGAGCTAAAGTTACTATATATTTTTTGTCAAAAAAGTACCTGACTGACAGATTACTTAAAAACAGAATTCATTGAAAAGTCAAATGTCAAATCTCAGTATAAATATAGAACTGAATATAACCATACAAAACACTAGATAGTCCAAAAATCTTGTAAATCTGACTTTAGTATGTTTAAATAACTTTTTGATATGTCACATGCTCATTAAATTGTTTGTAGTCTAAATTTGGAGATCATGTCCGTAGTAAGTACAATTTCACCATGTTGAATTCTAAGGCTCAACACCACCAAGTAGATTCTGGGTGGCTTACCCCAAGAACTGAGTTCTTCTTTAATAACGCTCGACTTTTCTCATAGGGACTGTTCCCTTCCTATAATGACTACAAAACATACTCTATTTGCCTAAAATTATTCTCCACTTGTCCCTTCCCTGCTCTGACCTCATTAAGCTACTTTTGTTTTAAGGGCTCATTATAATTCATATTTCTTTGACTATGTTTCCTTCACTAGTCTTTGTGGACTCCCTTTCCTAGGTGCTAAAGTAATTTTGTCTTCTACTTCTTTCACATAAGAAACCATTCTTCATCTTCTCTTAACTGTGAGGAATCCTCTTTCATGCCCCTGGGGCAGGAGTCTCTGCCTATCTCTCAGCCTCTGTTCCATGTCACAGGCTGAAATTTCCTTTAGGGTGCATCCATATATTATAGATATATATTATAGTAGACCATTCAAGTGGGCAACTCACATCTCAAGGTAAACTCAGAAGGAAGTCTCTCATCTCAATAGGTCCCAAGAAGGGTTGTTTTCTGACAAAAGTAACTAAGCAGGAGTGCTGGTGGCAAAAGACAGACTTCAATTCCAAGCTTTTGGGACTTTACCCTGGTTAGCATTGCTCTTAAGATGTCAGATATTCTCCCATATTAGAATTTTACTATCATTGACCAAAATCCAGCTGTGCTATATCTATGAAACTATTCATGTTTATAAAACCAAAACTGTGAAAATGACCCTGTGCTTGGTGATACTGGTTAAGTTGCTTAACCTCTCTGAGCTTCAGCTTCCTTGGGGGTATACATAATAATGTCCACCCAACTTACAGGATTGTTTCAAGGACTTTATGAAGTGAATATTTGTGTCCTTCCAAAATTCATATGTTGAACTCTTTCCCCTATGTGGTATTGAGAGGTAGGTCTTTGAGAGGGAATTATGTCATGAGGGTGGAGTCCTCATGAATAGGACCAGTACCCCCATTAGAGACCCTGGAGATCTCTCTAGTCCTCTTTCTGCAATGTAAAAACACAATGAGTAACTAGCATCTATGATTGGAAAAGGCTCTCATTAGACCATGTTAGCACCTGATCTCCAGCTTCCAGCCTCCAGAAATGCAAGAAATAAATTCTGAGTGTTGTTTATAAGTCATCCAGACTATGACACTTGTTATAACAGCCCAAACTAAGAGGAAGCTCAAATGCAATGTTATCCTTCTCACATACTCTGGTCTAGCCAAATGTGCTGAACCACCATTCCCAGGTGAGTTATCAAACCTCCTGATCTCTGGTGACTGCTCATTCTGCCTACCTCTTGGCCCAGCAAGTCCTAAGCACTTGCAAAGCTCCAGTTCAAATTCAATACTCTCTGGTAAACCTTCTTTCACTCTCAGTTGAGCAATAACAGCTGCCTTCTCTGGGCTCCATTGCCATGCAAGTGTATCTCAAGCCAGAACCACAACATGACTGTCTCCACATCCACACCCTTAAGTGGACCTCTAACTCCATGAGCAAGTGTCTCAGTGCTGTTTTTATCTATTACCTCTCACATTTTAGAGTCTACCACAGAACTTGGCACATAGTTGACATTCAATAAATATTGCTGACGGTTAAAATTATGTCTTTACTCCTATTACCAACAGATGTCTAAATCCACCTGCTAACCAATGAAAACATAGCCCATTGTAGAGAAATTAGAACAACACGGGCACTTACTCCACCACTGCAGCTCCCACTTGTCATAGCTATCAGAAAATCGAGATGCTGTTTCAGTAGCATATGGGAAGATTTCCAAACCAGGAATTTCTAACAGACCCTTATGGTTCCTCATTAGATTATGTTAACTTGCTGTTGACCTATTTGCATTAAAGCAGCTAGATCCTCCCTTACTAATAATTCAGCTGCATTAATTTTTCCATCTTCAGGGTGCCGAGTATTCTCTCTCTAAACCTCAGTACTCAGGGTTTGTGAAATAGGATATTCATATTAAAACCACCAAGAATTTGTGGTTACATGGCTTTCAGTATACCAGGAATGGAGTTCACATTTTTAATGTGTCTCAACCCATGTTGTTTGTGTACCTCTACTTGGTCATGTCTGAAATAAATTTTCAGAAATCTAGGTATTCATCATAGACCATAAAGAAAAATAAATTAAATTATGACTTATTTCTGGGTAATAAGTAAGCTGAGGATGATGTGTTCCATCTTTTGATGGAATGCAAATTTACCATTAAAAGACAAATTCTTCACTTCCAAAGTTTGAATAGGGTGGTGCTTTAAAAAGCATTCCATCTGGTTAAATTTAGGGTGCTGAAAAAAGCCCACTATAAGAATATTCTCTGGCTCTGGACCCGTAACATTTTTACTTGATTATGAACTGGATTCACTTTCATTTACTTGAAGCACTTCCACATCGCTATTTTTTTCCCTTCTGCAACAAGGCAAAGTTGTCACCATACACGTTGACTTTGGTAATATTGTCTTCTCTGAATAATGCATTTCAGATGCATTATTGCCAATAAAAGGAAAGCGTGTCTGTACTGGCTGACATTTTTAGAGGATGTTTCTAAAGGGTTTATTTTTTTTTTCTTTACTTACTCACTGGGCCTTTTCTTCTCTGTCTCATTCCTCTTTTCTCTCCTACCCCACAATCTACAACCTGAATCTTGTCCTATTGTCTTAATCCTGTTTTATGCAGCTTTAATGGAATACCATAGATTGGGTAATTCAGAAACAATAGGTTTATTTGGCTCATGGTTTGGAGGCTGGGAAGTTCAAGACTGAGGGGCTGTCCCTGGCAAGAGCTCTTTGGTGCATCATAACACAGCATTCCATGGATAAGAGAGCTGAGGCAAGAGGGGGCCAAACTCACTTTTATAATAAACCCACTCTTATAAGAATGAATCCACTTCCAAGATAATCCATTCATGAGGGAAGAGCCCTAATTACCTTATGACCTAATTACCTCTTGACTGTCCCACCTCTCAGTACCATTCACTGGTTTTAACTACATTAAATGTGGTTATTTCAGACAAGCCAAGTAGGATCAAAAACTGTGTCTCAACATAGACACTATGATATTATGGGAGAAGACCGGATTTTGGAATTATAGAAATTTGCCATTTTTTAGGCTTAAGACCTTGGACAAGTTATTCAAAATCACTTTGTCTTAGTTTTCCAGTACCTAAAATGTAGATGTGAAACCCCACCTTATAGAGTAGTTATAAGAATTAGAAATGATATGTATTATCTGCCTGGAGTAATTAATTGCCCAATAGATGCAGCCTATTATTGGACTCGGTTATTTGTTATTTATTGACTCTCTAGATCAACCCATTTATCATTTTATAACATAACTTCTTGTTGGGCATGGTGGTGCATGCCTGTAATCCCAGCAGTTCAGGAGGCTGAGGCAGGATTTTGAGTTCAAAGCTAGCCTCAGCAATAGCAAGGCGCTAAGCAACTCAGTGAAACCCTATCTCTAAATAAAAATACAAAATAGGGCTGGGGATGTGGTTGAGTCCCTGAGTTCAATTCTAGTACCCCCAAAAATAAAACAATAATAATAATTATTATTATTGTTGTTGTTTCTTGAGACTCTACTATGGACCAAACACTTTTCTAGATACTTACGGATAACTAGACAATAGGATATAGGTTTTCTTTATCAAGAAATTATAGCACAGAGAAATGGCAGCTATCCCCTTCCTCCTCAAAAAATATCAATATTCTTGTGGGAAAGAGAATTTGCCTAACCCCCATACATACAGTCAAGATGGATGTAAGCCAATCATGAGAAACCCATTCTCCTTTGCCAATGACCAGTAAGATGGATATGTAATTTAGTCCTGGTCAATGAGATTTAAACCAAAGTGGACTTTAGAGTCTTCTGACAACAATTTTTTCCATTGTAAGAGAAATGGAGGAGGAGAAAGGCCTCCCTCCCTCAAACCTTGTTTTCCCCTAGAAAAAGACCAAATGTTTGTGATAACATCATGCTTGGTGGCTTCAACAGTTCATCTTCAGACCATGAGGGGAGAGATAGTTAACTTACTCAGAATGACAAAGCAAAAAGATCAAAGATCCCAGATCCTTGGTGAAGTTGGTAAACTGCAAAGCAAACCTGGTACCATCTATTAATGGACTTGGCATTCACTAACAAGTTTCTTGGGTTTGGGGACAGAAGCTTGAAACCAGATAGTATATGAGAAAGGAAGCAGTGGAAACACCACTCATTCCTTCACTAACTAACTTTTATTAGATATTTATTCAACCAATTCCTACAACTCTTTGAAACTCTACCCTTCCTCCATGAAAAGGAGGCAAATCCAAAGGGTTGCACTGCCTAAGAAAATTATTCTATCATTCTATTCATAGCTGGTTCTCTGCTCCCTCAGCAAGCAAAGAAGCAAAACCCTTTTGTTGGTAGCACACCCCAGATGCTCCCAGAAGGAGATTAAACTCCTGCCTACAACCGCGAGCTACATTTCAGGAAAGAAACAAGCCTCATACTAGTCAGTATTTTTCCAGCAATAATTTTCCTTATCACAGAAGAGAGGCCTAGGTTCTCAAAACATTTTCATTTTCTCAAGGTTCAGGCCACCACAATGAACTTATTTTTTCTATTCTGTTTTAGGATGTTGTTGGAACAAAACTATTTGGAGATTGTTTTATTCTTAAATACAATATAAGTGAACAGCCAATAGAAGCTGACAGTTTCCTTCTATGAATGTGCTGTAAAAATTGCAGTATTTCCATAGGAATGTGATTAATGTCAAGCTCTGGAGCCAATGATGTTGCTCTCCTGCTGCCTTCCCACCTGTCCACTGCCAGGTGAGCATATCCAGCCACTATTCTCTCTGTCTGATTGCCAGATGATGCTTTCCTGCTGATCCATCCACGTGCTTGGTGGTATCTTCATAAGCTCTCACCACCTGTTAAGAACTGGCTTCTCAACACTTTGTTTCAAGTGTATTTTTTTTTTTACTTTGGACTTGATTTTTAATAACGGTCCTATCAAAGAAATACCATTTTCCCAAGGAGTCCAATAGCAAAATGCAATCAGTGATGGAGATGATCAAGATTAATTCAGATTTTTTTTTTACAAATTACAATTGTCTCTTTTATGATTTCCCCTCCAGAATCACCATTTAAGTGATACGACAGACAGAATACCTATTCTTCTCATTTTATGATAAATTCAAGGCTCTGAAAGATTAAACAACCTACCCAATCCTCATAGCTGAGGCTGGAACCCAGGATTTTTACCTCCCTATCTCATACTACATCACTTGCATGAAGTATAAGTAAAACAACACAAAAAATGTTGGGCTTTTCTAGGTTATTTTGCAAAAGAGAGTGTGCCATAAAAGAAAGTCAAAATGGTCATATTGAAGGACCACACTAAGATGTCCAAATACAGAAATAATTTTTAAAAAGAGCAGACACAAAGCATGATTTTATTTATATATATATATATATATATATATATATATATATATATATATATATATACTGGGTGTAAGTTCTGAGAGCCACAGTCTCACCTGAAATCCAGTGAGGTTGATGCATCCCCTTCCCACCAGGAAAATAGCGGCCCTATGCAAATTAGCACTTTGCCAGCCAGCTGAGTTGGTGCAGAAACAACTGGTCTGCAGTCAGCCAGAAAGAAAAACAGAAGCCAAGGTGCATGGTGTTACTTTTCCCACACTGAATGAGGCATTAACTTCCAAATCTCTGACCCTTTAAATCTGTGTGACAATAATTAATGGGAGAAAGATAACTAATATTTACATTTGCAGTCAAAGCCTCAGCTAATAAGAACACAAGTTATGTAAGGAGACTTGAGAGGCTCACCATTTTTTTACATTTGTTTCCAGCAGGTGAGACATTAATTTCTTTTTCACTATGCTTAGAGCCCCTGCCTATTCCAGCAATGCTGTCACATACCATGTGGGAACAAATAGTTGGGAGATCTCAGTGAACAACAGTGAGAAAATGTTCAACTTTGAGGACTCACCATCAGATAGAGGCCGTGGCCTGAAGTGCAGAGATGCTTCGCTTGTCCTAATAAATGCATACTGCTGTGCTGTGTGTATCCTAACCTTGTCCTGGATCATTGGCAACTCCTGGATACCAGTGCAACACACTCTTCAAGAGGTCACTTTCCTCCCTTGGGTTCAAAATTTCCCTTTGAAAAATAGCTAGTGTAAACTAGAAGTTGTTTCTATCATCAAAATCACTTGCACCCAAGTATTTTATATATACAAACCCTCAAAACCTTTACACCCAACTCCCCAATTTACTGAATAAAAGGGTCTGAAAGGAATCTGGTATTTTTAAGAAGTTTTCCAATTAAAATGATGCCCAGCCCTGGCTGAGAACTATTAGATTACTTTGTGTTGTTATTGATCTGAATTAGGCAAGCTCTAGACTTCCAATGATCTCTCCATTCAAGAACAGAAGTTATATTGCCTGTAACAAAAACCAAAGTGGATGCTGAATCATGTCTATACAGTCCTTTCAGATAAACCATAAGATGACATGAGTGGGTCTGGTAAGAAAAAGTTATGGAGCAGATGGGCCCTCCAAATTTTTCAGAAGAGTAATCTTGGTCCATAAAATACCAAACACATTTAAATTATATTTTACTGCAAGAAATTATTTATCATATTATTCTCTGGCTATTATAAAATGGTTTCTCTCTTTCCCCTCTACCACCCTTTCTTTGATTTTGTGATAACTTTTCTTTTAGGGCCCTGCTTATTCCTGTCTTTGGGGAGAGCAAAATAAAGGTGAGAGAAAAATGAGTTTTTAAAACCAGTTATTCTTTCCTTCTATTATAATTTTTAGCAAAAAGTAGCCTCCTTACCCTAGCCCCAACTCAATCTTAAGTCGCCAATTCAATTTGACGGTTCAGTCCCACACAATTCCCCACTTCTATATCTCTCACTCATCAAAACTACTCAATACTTACAGAGAGACTGGAGAAAAGAGGGAGAAGTCTGCCTTTCAGTTTGCTTTTTGTCTCACCTTTAAAGATTTTGCATTATTCTCAGTTTGAATCCTTCTCCAGACTTTCAAATAGAAAAGCCCAGAATTTAATCTCAGGGTTTTTTTTTTTTTCCTCAGTGATTTCCAACCATGTAAGACTGAAAAAAAAAAGAAAGAAAGAAAGAAAGAAAGAAAGAAAGAAAGAAAGAAAGAAAGAAAGAAAGAAAGAAAGAAAGAAAGAAAATCATCTCTGGTAAAAGAAAGGATTAGAATTTATTTCAAGCTTCAAAAAGTGGCAAAGTAAGCAACACAATAACTTCATTCAACAAGAATTTCTGGAACTCCTATCATGTGCCTGGCACCATGCTAAGTGCGATGGATACAGCAGTGAACAAGAAAGAATTTCCAAAATTTTGGCACTACTAAAAGCAAGGACTCTTTTATACAAGGAAGTTATGACTTATAAAATATCAAAATAGTATCTTACATTTATGTAGTGCTTTATACATATGCCACCATTTGACATTTATAATAACCTCTGGGACAGACAGGCAAGTATTATAATTTTCATTTTATATTTACTAATGGTTAATATACACTAAGCACTTAAAATTATAATACTAATAACAACCTATTTGATGCTTTCCCCTATAAGGCACTGTGTGAAACATTTTAGAGAGATTTATCCTACTTTGTCATGATTTTTATCCTCACTTTATATTTAGAAACTGGAGCTTAGGAGAGGTCATGTAGTGAGTGATGGGAAAGAGCCAAGACTCAAACCCAGGTCTGTTTTCCAGAATCTGCGTGCTTAACTGGCTTGCTGAATGCAGGGAGGTTACGTGGTTTGTCCAAAATAATCTGGCCGCTAGGAATGGATTTTGACCCATAAGTTCTGTTTCCTTTTATAT
The DNA here is from genome assembly GCF_045843805.1 of Urocitellus parryii. Lineage (NCBI taxonomy): Eukaryota > Metazoa > Chordata > Mammalia > Rodentia > Sciuridae > Urocitellus > Urocitellus parryii. Next base: position 248,305,338 of record NC_135531.1, read on the forward strand.
TATAAATATCTCCACATATAAATATCGACTGGAGATACTCTCTACAGAACCAAACAGCCTGCACAGAGAGGAAACATTTCATGGTTTTTAATTTCAATAAATGGACTTTAAAAAGAATGCCGCTCCTGTTAGGGAAGGAGTCCAAAGTCCTGCCGTGTCTGTTAATAAGCTATATTAATTATTTGCAAACATGCAAAATGCAAATAATTTTAGGGTTTTTTTTTTCCAAATAATTTTTCCCAGAAGCAAGCTAGGCACAACAGAAAAGTGGAGAGTTAAGAGGGAAGTTAATAGAATCTGTACATTTCTAAAAGACGCGAAGGACTATGATGCTTACCACCAGACTTCCACAGCTACTTAAGACGTGTGACAGAAAGAGAATGGCCAAAAACTGAAGGCAAGTGTTACCAAGAGCCTATTAAGCACAAGAGTAATGTGATCTTGAAATAAGTAATTTTTCAAATTATGACAAATACAGTTTACAAGGAAACCTCTAAGGATATAGGGAAAGTTGAACATTTTATTTAGCATTCATATTTTCATCAAATGTGGTACAATTAGCATCCTGGCCAAAAGATGTCGGGGCCCAACCCCTCATTTAAAAAAATAAAAGGAAAAGCAGCTTAGCAATTATTCTCCATGGGAAAAACGCCTATAAAGTAAGTGCTCCTCATAAATTATTTGCAGGCATGTCCATATTAGAATGAAATAAGATCTTTCAGAGGATAACACACCTGTGCCATGGATAATTGCCCTCATTCACAAATAATAAGTGGTCTACCAGATGTTTAGCCCCACACAGACATATGTAAGGCAAAGCAGTAGGAGAGGGTGTCTTAGCTCCGACCAGAGATGATCTTTTTCATCCTTTACAAGCTCTCATGCTGTGTCATCAGCTTATCTAGTAAAGTAGCCAAAATCATAGAGGATTCCAACTGTTAAGCACTAACATTTCATCTCCGTTATTTAAATTACACAGAAATTCAAAGGCTCATTCAAAGTCTCAAGTCTGGATTAGACACCCAAATTTCTTTAATTTACATTTTCATTTGATTGATGTAAACTTGATAAAGATTCTTAAATTCCGAGGGGCTCGTCAAGATGAAATGGGCATTGCAAAGCTAAGTAGAAATTCAATATGTGAAGAGAAACAACTTTAATAAATATGATTCAGCCTGGGAGACTAAATATTTATTTGTTATTCAAATAATGGTGACATATTTACCTCTTTTTTTCTTGGAAATATTCAATGTACCAAAACATGCCCTCTAAAATAAAAGCTAACTTAGCTATAAACTCAGGAAGTTCTTAACTGGTGGACTATTGGTGTTCAGCAGTGGATTGAGTAATTTCACAAGTTACATTTTTGAAGAACTATTCAAAACAGTTGAACCCTTCAGTTTAAATGATGTAATATTACTGTGCATCTTATATAACAGTAGGGTGGTGACATCCCATAGATAAATAATCATTATAATCCCAAACTTACTCTCAAAAGTAGAATTATAATAGCATATAAACATCTTTGTAGGCATGCTGCTGGGTAATCAAGATCAGTATAACATCTTATTCACTGATATCAAATCATTAATATTGTGTGAAAACAGGATTGTTTTCCGTGGTAACAAATTCAGAGAAGAACAAAGCCATCCCCAAGCATCTAGAGGTGGTGCTACTAATTGCACATCTACAGTATTGACATAAACTATTCTTTCCTCTCTTCTCCTGGGAACTGCTCCCAGTCATTCACCAGTGTTTGCATATATTCCTGAGGGTGTGTGACTGGGAGCAGTGTTTGCACGTATTCACTCACACACACACACACACACACACGTTGATGCTTCTACATGGTTCTGCTACCAGGACAAATTTAGCTAGCCTAGGAGAGGACGCCAGACCTAAGCCAGGCCAATCAGTGTCCTTGAAAGAGAGAAAGCTTCCTCAGTTTGAAAGAGAATTTAGGGGCCAAAGATACAGAAGAACCAAGTCGTCAAAGAAAAAGCACAAACCCATAGGCAGAAAGAAGCTGGGATGAGAGGCCGAGAGAGTCCCTAGGCATCTCTGGTCTCTGGTTTCAGCTGCTCCAAAGACTGCCAAATCCCTCTTCTCCTGTAGTCTGGTTGTGCAAATTATACTCATCTTCTATGAAATAATAGTTTACTTCTCTGCCCTAAGCAAACTTGACTTCTGTAGCATATAAAGAGACCTAACATGTCATATTATGCAACATAGAAGTGAACTTTTAAGCATTTTCTTTAAAAATTATGGTGGATTCATATATAATGTAGTACTCTACCACAATATAAGCAAAGATTTAGAGGTGAACCTGAGCATGGTACATGTAACGAAAGAAAAGCAAGTATCACCAGAATGCACAGGTTTTGCCAGAGATGAAGGAAGTAGCTTTATTGAGAGTCCAATCAAAGAAAAGTACCAATAACACAAGAGTGTTGTATGGGGCAATAACTTCAGTTTACACAAAAGGAAGGGAGTAACACAATGAAGACTGTGCTTGAAGAAACTGCAGGTGAGGGATTAAAGACAAAAATAATAGGCAAAGGTAGGCATCTACACATGAGACCTACAGCTGTGGGACTGAGGAGAAAGGAAACCAAAGAAGTCTATATTTCACAAGAACAATGGATTATCAGGTGGTAGAGACTGATATTCATCCATTATATGTCACTCTTGGTTTTAAGTACTTATTTCTCCATTTAAATGTGCATATACCTATACTCAGACATATCTACACTCACACAAATACATTTTAATATTCACAACCATCTTACATAATATAATCCCTGTTTGAACTGAGAAAAAAATGAAGCTCAGAGATATTACCTTAACAAGTTTATGTATAAAGGGAGAGAAACACAGAAAGAGATTCAAATTGAAATCTGTCTGACCTATTTTATGATACCTCTCAAGCCTAATTAGCTTCAGAAAACAAAGGAAAGGAAGAAGCTCACATAAAGTGGAAACAGCTTGAAGGCAGTTGAAAAAAAAATTTCTAAATAATCTTCCTTAAAGTAGCTTATGACCTCAGACCAACAAAGCATTAGCTTTGAAAGTTTGTGCACATCATAAATAAATGTGAAAACAACAAATACATGTCACAAAATCATGAGAGCAATTGTTACTAGTGGAAATTGGAAAAAGCAGAAGAAGGAGAAAGGGTTGTATAATCCTATATAGGAGGAAAGTTGAAATATATGTTATTCTTTAAGCTTAGCAAGGCCAGAAATTATGTCTATTTGGTTCAGTCCTATAACCCAAGGATTTAGCACAGAACCTGTCATATACTTCAATTAGTATTTTTAAATTTAGGGGTTTTTTAACTGGAAAAAGACTTTGAAGAGTTTAGGTAAAATCAAGAGGTAAATTCAGAATGGTCTACTCTGCAGAAGATAACAGACAGAAGAAATCATGGTGGAAGGATGGAAATCCAAGGAGGGTATTAAAGTCCTGAAGAGGCACCCTTGTTACTTTTCTTTGAAAATTTCTGCATGTTAAAGAAGAAATTGCCCTCATGCAAAGCTGCAAGAAGAAAATATTAAAAGCATGGATTTCTCAAGCTTTTTTCATGCCTATTTCTTCCCATGATATTTACACTTGGTAAATTCAGGTGCTGCCTCTTCCTAGAAAAGTTCTTCTCAGTTGCCAGCGTCAGGCAGGCAGCAGCTGGACAAATCTTTTATTTGGGAGTTGTTTTTTTTTTTTTTTTTTTTCTGCCATTTCCAGTGGATCATCTTTCCACTGAAATTCCACAATCTGCCACAGATGATGTGTTGATGGCTCAATGGTCTATACAATGTCACTATCTAGATATGGGACTCAGGGCAGTTGATCACTACCCCAGAGCCTCAGTTTGCATGAGACAAAAGAAAGACACAAATTTTTTTGTTTCAAAGGTGAATAGATAGTTCAGAATATTTTTTCTTACCTAAGTGTGTTAAGAAAAGTTTCCCAAGGCTTAGGTCCAAGGCTATGTATATTGTCATATTCAGTTAGACCTGACCAGAGGTCTACAAGTAAAAATGTGGGAAATAACCTGATAGACCTAATTCATAAAGAAAATAATATTCAATACATTTAGTTGTTTTCAGAAAAAAAAATCTAGCAGTAACTTCCAAATGAAGCTCATTATGCAATTCTGTCTCCTTCCCCTAAAAAATAGGTAAACAATTAATAATAAAAATTAAGCTGCCCAAATCAATGAATTGACACAATAAAAATGATGTGCATGGCCATGTCTCTGTGGATCCTCAGAAGCTTTCTTAAAGTCCTGGAAATTTAAATTCTAACTAAAAATAGTAAGTGAAATATAAAGTTCTGTATCAACTGATAGTATCAAATCAGATTATTCACTTGAATTTTATTCTAAATCCTTATATTACTTAAAACAGTAATTCTCAAACATTAGCACACATCAGAATCATCTGGAGGACTTATCCAAAGGCACATTGCTGGGTCCCATCCCCAGGGCTTCTGATGCAATAGATCTGGGGTAAAACATGAAATCTGCATATGTAACAAATTCGCAAGTGATATTGATGCTGCTGATCCAGGAAGCACTCTGAGAATTCAAATTATAATTACTAGGTGTTTTTCAAATGGGACTTACAGTAGGTAGAATAATGGCCCTCCAAAGATATCACATTCTAATTCCTGGAATTTGTGAATGTGTTAGTTTGCAAGGCTAAGGAAAATTCAGGTTGCAAAAGCAATTAAAATTTCTAATCAACTGACCAGGAGATGGAAGAACAGCCTGAATTATTCAGGTGAGTTCCAGTGTAATCACTAGGGTCCTTAACTGAGGAAGAAGGTGCGGGAGAGTGGTGACAGCTGATGTGATAGCAGACCTCTACCAGCCACTGCTGGCTCTAAAACTGCAGGAGGACCAGCAGCCAAGGAATGTGGCAGTATATAGGAACTACAAAAAGCCAGGAAATAATTTATCCTATGGAGCCTCTAGAGCAAATGCCTGTTAGAACCCCATTATTAGCGAGGCCCATCATGAACCTCTCACCTCTAGAACTATAAACTTACATTGTTTTAAACCATTGAAGTTGTGGCAATTTATTCCCATAGCAAACGAAAACCAATATAGGACCCTAAAAATTGGGTTTTGATGAAACATTCCAGAAAGAGTAATTTCTTGTGAAAAAAAAAAAATAGCATCAGATTTGAGGTAGGCTCATTCTCTTCTTCCTTGTACTCCCCCACCCCAGTAGGAAAATACTGTGATATAAAAAAAAAAAAAAAAAAAACACTAGTCACAAAGCAGCTAACCTGAAATGTGAACCCTGGTGTCTTGGACAGACCACTTAACTATTTTGGCCTCAGTTTACCTATCTACAAAAAGAAAGTGTGAAACTTGATAAACAATAGGCCATTTCTTGAATCCCAAAGTTCCAAGTCTCTTGCAGAGGCCTCTGACTCCACTGTCACCACCCTCAGCGGCCTACCCTGTGGCCAGTAAGACTGACCTAGAAACACTGGGGTCTTCTGAGAATAAGATAATATTTATTGTTGACACCATCAAAAATATTTTTACTTTTAAGGCCTTAATCCCTGGGAAGGAATTGCTCAGATTATCTCCTCCAGGCCAATTAAAAGTTTGTCTCTGTAGTCACTCCAAAGTTGCCACATCACCTTAATGAAACAGGTTTCTAAACTAAGAAGGAAAGTTCTGCTATCTTAAACACTGACTTGAAAAATAACAAAACTCTTAGATTTAGCCTAATGACGAATGGTCTATTCTAAAATAAAAGTTTCCCTGAAACAACATTATTTTTCCAACTAAATTTCATAAAGCTGGAGCCAATAATGAAGGGGGTTGGGACAAGTTAAGGAGTTCAAAAAATATATAAAAACAAATTTAGAAATATTTAGGTAATGCTTGTAGAGTGTCAGTTTCATTTAAGATAATTAGGAAGAACCAAATTTTAGCCTGAAGATTAAGTATAACATTCAAAAAAGTTAAAACAACTTTATTTCCCTTGCCTAGTCCATTTCAGTAACCATTTCCCAAAACACTGCCTATTAAAAAACTTCTCTGTAAATACTGGGCAGAAACCCACACATGGGAACAGCATGCAGAACTGTTTGAAAATATGCCCAAAAATTCAAACAAGTAGGAGAGGGTTCAGAGAAGATCTGGAAAATTAACTTTAGGAGGGAACTCAGAGCAGTTCAAGTTTTTCATCCAGGAGCAATAAAGCGAAAATTATTTTGTACATAAATAGGTTTTAATGTACAAGTTTGCAACTCTGCTATGTGTACAACTCACAATGGCATTTGTAAAAGTAGTTAACTTCCAGGCCTAAACCTCACAGAGACTGACTCAGTGGTACTGAATTGGGCCCCAGCAATGGGCATTTCTATTAAGCACTCCAATGTTGCTATTGCATGTGGTTCTTGGACCACACTTGTTGAAAAACAAGTTGAGAAATGCTCACTAAACAAGTAGAAGAGGAACCCACACAGCTGTTCTGGATCTCTGCCACAAAACAAGTGAAACCCATTTAGACTGCATAAGAGACTTGGTTCCAGAACAGAAAAAAAAATTAAAAAGACTCCCTGACAGTGAGTTCGTTGTTAAAGGTGACCCAGCAAAGCAGTGTAGAGCAGTGACTGGCTCACAGAACTGATGGCAGAGGAAACAGAAAACAATGCCAGCTCTTAATGAGTTGAAGGCCTAAGACTGGACCTCTTGCAAAGAGATCCTTAGACCAGCAGCATGAGGAACATTTGAGAACTTCGTAAAAACACAAATTATCCTCTCCATATCTTTTGCTTCAGAAACTGAGGTTGGGGTCCAAAAATCTGTTTTAATGCCACTATCTCCCAGATGATTCTAATGAACAAAAGTTGAGAACCACTGTTGAGAGAAAAAGAAACAATCAATGTTAAAGAAGTTACACAAACAAGATAGGTGGTGTGCTGAAGAGAGAAGTTTTCAAAGATCCCAGATTCCTTGTCTAATAGTTTCTTGAACATGGGAAATTATTTGGTTATGCTGAGCTTCATTTGGATGGCTTATAATTCCTTCACTTACTATGTTAAAAAAAAAACATTGAAAATGAAAGGAATAAGATATGTAAAAGCATTTTGCAATCTGAAGTCTCCAAATAAATTAGTGTAGCTATATATGCAATCTTGGGAAATAGATAAATTTGGAAAGAATCATTCCATTCATTGCATGTATTAATACAGCACTTACCAGTCATTGCCAGTCATTGCCTTTTATTGTAGGAACACAAAAATAAATTACTTCTGCAATTCCATAGCCTGTTGTTTAGAGGCGTTCAAGAAAAACCCCATGAATAGGGGAACAAAGTACCAGAATTTCAAAAGTAGAAATAATTCATTTTGATTAAGAATCCATTTTGTTTTACATTCCACTCAACAGAATGTAAGTTCCAAGGGCAGAGGACTTGTCTTGCTCAGTGTTATGTCACCAGTGCCTAGAGCAGTACCTGACAGGTAAAAGTCTACTAAATGCATGTGCAGCCAGGACAGAGGAGGTGAGGCTGTCGGAAGTTACAATGGAGGAAGTGAGGGCTTCAGGGTGTGAGGAGTGGTTTGAAAGTTAATGAACTAGCAAGCAAAAGTACTTATTAGAAGTAATAATTCCACCTGGAGAGCAATGGAAAATTAAGATAATTACGTACTTTATGACCCTTTGTTTCTATTCCCTGCGATGGAGTTTTTTAATGTTAAAAAGAAACAAGAAAGAGCTAGTTTTTTGAGTGGATATTGTTTTAAAATTACCTTCTTCTTCTTCAGAGGTCCTTAACCATAGACATAGAACAGGAAAGCATGGGCCAATCTGAAGAATCGATTACTTCTTAGGATCCTTACAAAATTAAGATGCTGAAATTATCCAGTCTTTACTTCATTAATCCCATGTTTTATAAATGAATAAATTATTTAATCAATTGGTTCCATTAAGAAAGGATGGTGTTTTGTTTTTTTTTTTTTCTTTGCCCCTGGAATGATAATAACATAGCAAGGGCTCTTCTGGGTCCTTCCAACCAACAAAGTAATGATACATCTTTGTTAGCAGAAGGCCTTTAAAACAAAACAAACTAACTCTGCTTTCAATTCCTAATCAAAGTTAGTGAGCCCAGATGGAAAGCTTCAAGGACAACTTTTGTTTGCCAGCTTGTCTATAAATGTGGAGGTTTGAGAATGGCTAAAGGAGTGTCACTTGTTAAGGTTCCCTTTTGCAAATAATGAAGTGTGTCTGTCTCTTGAGTTGATGGCTGAAAACATTCCATCCACTAGTGAATGATTAGACACACATGTGATTAGTGGTCCCCATTCCAAAAGGAAGATGAAACTCATTAATAAATCATTAGGCATTGTGGATTTTAATTTTTTCCACTTCCTCCTGCCACCCACACACTGGTGGCAAAATAGTCTCTACTATTATTTTTAACACAGAGTTTGGAAGATTCTGAATCCTTTAATTAAGCAGGCATTGAGACTCAGAACTAAGGAATTATTAATAATGTTAACTGTGAGGACTTACTTTTTTTTTCTCCCCCAAGTGGGAGTTCTAAGACATTTTGTTAATTTTTCAAATAATTCCTTTTAGAAGGATCTATTTTCAATTTTGGTTTAGAAATTCATGTTTTATGTTAAAGTTAAGCATTTCTAGATTAAGGTGGAGCCTTGTAATTAAAATCTGTTCCTGTAAGCACCCAGTGCACTCCAGGGTAACTAGTTAATAACAAGTTCTTAGCCTTTCTTCAAATCCTGTTTCAGACTCACAACCGACTGAAAGCAGAAAGCCAGAGAGCAGAAAGCCAAGGAAGCGATGCCAAAGTGTTCCTTGCATTGCTTTTCTGTTGTTGTTGTTGTTGTTTGTTTTTTCTATTTTCTTCTTCCTTTTTCCCTTTCTGCTTTGGGGGAGGGGCATGGATATGTTCTATTTTATTATTTACTCATTTGTTACTGAATTCTGTCCATAATCTTATACCTATTAAACAACTTAATATGCAAAAATTGGATCTGGCAAATAGAAAGTAGTTTACCCACGTTAGCTTTTGTTGCCTGTTTTTGTTTGTTTGTTTGTTTTCTTGGCCTTCTACTTAGGGAGAAGCCTAATGTTATCAAAGCATAAGAGATCTTGTAATAAATTATGGAAAAAATATAATATGACAATTTCTTTTTCCTTTTCATAATTCTCAAAGCAGCATTTGAACACAAAACTGGGAAATAAAAATTCTTTAGAAAATATGCTGGGGAGGATAGGAGAGTCTAAGAGTTTGCTCAAATGTGAAACTCAACATTTTCCTTCTTCTTTCTTTCATATTTAAAAAAAATGAGACTAAACATACCTTCCACTCATAAATTATGAATTATTGCTTTTTAAAAATGATGAAATTCAAGTAGTAAAACTTTTACACTTTTCTTTTCCCTTAGTTAACCATGGGAAAACAAAGAGGATGGAGGCTCTATAAATGGTGACTGTCACAGGCAAGGTGAAACAATCTAATAAATGTCCTCAAGGGAGATTTCCTAATACAACTAAGTCAGGCCATCAAGGAGCCAAAATTTGTGTCATAAATGAGGCCTGCTACCAACTCTGATATGTACAACTGGCTTCCAAATATTTTAATATAAATATATTGTTAAAATTATTATACTGATATGGCCACATTCACCTCTTAAGAAAGAGGTTCTTAAGAGGTGATGAAAAAAAATCTAACTTTCCTGAGGAGTAGAACATACTCAGATCATCCCAAACTCTTGATGTTTTCTAGCCCCTTAGTAATCCATTGTAATATTCAGGTCCTCTCACTGTCATAGAATTATTGGAGATATTGCATAGACAACTTACGTTATCGTGGAAATTCACTTCTAAGCCTGCTACCTTATTCACAATAAGAAAACTCTGCTAGAAGTCCTTTGCATTCTTTTGTCCTCTGATTGATTCATTATTTTTTTCTCTTCCTAACATTATTGTTCTCAGAAGTCATTACCTTTCCTCACACCTCTAATTGAATCATTGTTAATTAATATCCTTTACTCTCTGTTCTGCATTGTTCCAAGCTTTCTCAATCTTTGCTTCCCAAAGTGTGGTTCCTGGAGCTTTCTGAATCTTAGCTCATCAAAGTTTGGTCCTTTACACATCTGTGTAATTTGGGAACATGTTAGAAATGCAAACTCTCAGTCTAACTGAACTAGAACCTGTTTCTAATGATTTGCACATATACTAAATTTTGGAAACACTGGCCTAGATGTTTATATAACTGGAATTAAGGATTATGTATTACAACTACTTTAGAATAAGGGGAAAAACATGAAATCTCCATTCTTTGTATTATTATTGTTTGTAGAAAAATACGGTATTGTGTTAAAAAATAAAAGATTAGGGTTATTAAGGCAAGATTCATTTCATTTTCTGTGTTCTTTACACACACAAACATAAGTTTTATATGTTTATAAAATGTTTTAATTTATAAAACATATACTTTTACATATATATAAAGTTATATATATATATATATATATGTATTTGTAGACATACATATATATTTTTTATTTATTAGCTGGCTTCTACAGTTTATAATTTACTCAATTTCCATTGTCACTCTATCCTATATGACTTATTAAATAAATTTCCTGGGATTATAATTTTTTGCCTATAGTGAAAAGTAACAGGATATAAATCATTTCAGCAGCTTCTCCTTGAGGAATGGTGGCCTAGCTTTGTATTCCATGCTTTTCCTCTCTAAGGTGGGAAAGGTATAATGTGAAGAATGCACAAAGTTTCTTGAAAGTCATAACACATGGTAAGGTTGTCTTAGATGGTAAATCAGAAGTCATGTCCCTGCTCACCCACTTTGTGGGTTATGGAGTGGGCCTTATTTAAAGCTTCTCTTTACTGAAACTGAGCCCCTCTTAACTTCTTCCTGTTTCTTTCAATGTAAAATTCCATCCTTAAATCTCTTTCCCACTTACTTCCACAAAAAATTAATGTCATAGTCTTCATTCTTTGAGAAAATGAGGTTATCCCTTATGATTGATATGAGAATTAATGTGAAAGTTTTCCCACACCAATTTTCCTTTTTCTTAAAATAGCTTTGTTTCTACTAGAATTTTAAAACCAACCCATTCCACTTGTCAACATAGTCATATTAACCTGTTTGAGGTTGAATTCACAGATGCAAAATGGTTAATAATTTTGTCAGTATGGACAAATTGTGCATAATAATCTACTCAAAATGGTATAGCTGGGATTCCAGGGTCTGTGTTCAGTCATTTGCCGACACAAACATTTGGGTTTATTTCTGTTAAGTTTTACTTGGCAGTAACCTCCTTTCTCCCCTCTCTACCAGTATATGTTGCTGATTTCTCCTGATGTGTGAAATTTTTCAGAGCTGTATATAAGATACATTCATCTAACTAAAGAGCTTTTTCATCCCTTTAGGAGAAAAGTCAGAATCAAGGAAGAAATATATCCAGTTTTTCCTGCTCTGTTGGAATGAGACTGAAAATTCCAGTCTCACTGGCTATCACTGGAAAGACTGGGTAATTTAGGTGTCTGTGAGAGCCCCTGCCAAGGCCAAATATTAAAGATGAAAAAAGTAATGGTGGTACAACATTCACAATTTAAAATTCTGATTTTCAGTGTGCTTATTAAATGATAGGTGGTATGTTGAAATAGATATTATGATGCCAACATGATCACTCTATCAATTTAATATATGAAATAATATTCAATCCCCTGAGAACTTTAGAAGAAATTATAGCTAAAACAGTACATCTTTTAAAGAGAGAGAGAGAGAGAGAGAGAGAGAGAGAGAATTTTTTAATATTTATTTTTTAGTTTTCGGTGGGCACAACATCTTTTATTTTTATTTTTATGTGGTGCTGAGGATCGAACCCAGCGCCCTGCTCATGCCAGGTGAGCACGCTACTGCTTGAGCCACATCCCCAGCCCCCCAAAAATACATTTTTATAGAATTCAATAAATATTTTTGAGTAGTGCCACTTTGTAAAATGTGTGAACTGAACTTTTTTATATTAAATGTTTTAAGTAGCCCTTAATTTATTATAAACATTATTTAAAACTTCCCAAAGTATAATAACTCACACATTGATTCCATAAATCAAGAGTCAGTAAGATCTAATAGTAATTTCCACATTCAAACACAAATAAACTCTTGATGCATTCAATGGATGTCAACTGAAAATACTGTACCCAGCAAAATTAAGCTTCAGAATTGACAATGAAATAAAAACCTTCCATGTTAACATTAAAAGAATTCACAATTAGAAAGCCTGCACTATAAAACATACTTGGTAAGATATTTCATGAGGAAGAAATGAAAAATAAAAGTAAAAATATGGAAAGGGACGAACTACTGGAAAAGAATAATCAATCAAAGGACAAACTAATTGAAATTTAAAACCAGAAATAAATCAAAATTACAGGAAATAAAAGTAATATCTCAATAATAATATTGAATGTAAATGGCTTAAAATCATCAATCAAAAAGACACAGACTGGCCAAGAGACTCACCTCATAGGCAAAGATATCCATAGACTGAAAGATATCCATAGACTCACCTCATAGACAAAGATATCCATAGACTGAAAGTAAAAGGTTCTGAAAAAAAACATATCATTCACATAAAATTATAAACAAGCCAGGGGTTTCTATCCTCATATCAGATACAGTGAATTTCAAGCCAAAGTTAATAAAAGGGACAAAATAAGGCCATTTTATACTGCCTAGGGGAATTATATATCAACAAGAAATAACAATTGTAAATATTTATGCCCCAAACAATGGAGCATCTACGTACATCAAACAAACCCTTCTCAATTTCAAGAATAATTTAGAATAATTTATCATGTCCACTGCTTAGTTGCATGTTCATGATTTTCTATAGACTTTAAGGATGAGTCCTCTTATAAGTGCTTATCATTGGTATTCCTAGATACAGTGGAAATAATTTATGTTTTATTGAATATGTTCATCTGATCTAGAAAAACATTGCTTGTCTATATCCAGGGTTAGGATGCACCACTTTTTAATCTACTTCTTCAATCACTACCATTTTTATGAAATAAGGATGTCAAGAATCCAGAGAATATTTTTAGATGTGATTATCCTATTTATTATCTTTATTTATGATAATACTGTGATTGTGTTTTAATGGTTATAAAATATGTCTAAATGTATAAAATTGCAAACTTTAAACGTACAGTTTATTGTATGTCAATTATATCTCAATATGTTAAAAACACATGAAGTTTGTCTCATAGCTCTAATAAGGTGGCAACTTCCTGCTAATGTAGTTTGAGATACTGATTGTAGATCCCATGGTCATATTCCCAATATTGTACCTTCTTCATTATAAAGTACCTTGGTCTAATGAGATATATTATGCAGGATCCAGTTGATGTCAGGAGGAAGAGATAAGGCTGGAAAGATAGGGAGATGGGCCCCTGGGTAACTTCCTGGTCAGTGAAGCATAAACAGCACTTGCAAGTATTTGCTAAGAAATTTACAAAAGGCTGTTTTTAAATGAGGACGTATGTGACTGGGGTCCATGACTCTCCAAAGAAGGAAAAATGCCTGATTGATATTTTGTCTGGACTAAAGGCTGCATGAATACTTCCTGGACACTGAATGACTTACCCAGGATTGGTAGGGGGGTTGATGTCCTTAGATCTATAGATTATGTAAACCCCTAAACAAGAGCACTCTTTGATATCCTTCTCTTGGGAACGGTCCCTCTTTGGGAACTCTGCTTTCTTCTGATTACTCTAATAAAGCCTGTTACTTTGTTCTCACCTTTGTGTCCATGAATTTTATTCTTCAAATTCATGAGACAAAGAATCCAACCACATGCTCCATGCTACTCTGTATTTGTTGTTAAAGCACTCTAAAATCCAGCAGATAGTGGTGATGGCTGCGGCAGGCAAGAAAGGAGATCCATAACTGAAATATGTATCAATTTGGTGAAGCTAAATCATTCCCTTTCCAAGGGTGGGAAGACCCAAAGTAATCAGACTGTGAACAAGTACCTGACTGGTCTGGATACATATAAGATATAGCATTGACCTCTTTCAATATGAGATGGTCATTTGGCAATGATAGTAGCTAGGTTATCCTTGGTGAATGAAAGCCAGAGTCACAGCATGCTCAGTCTGAGTTTCTGCCTCTACTCTCATGGCTACTCTATTTGTTTAACCATTCTACCAGCTATGGGGTGACCAATAACAGGGGCTGTTGGTAATCCATTAACTGAGTTATTTTATCTTCTTCATCATTTAGATCACCTTCATAACTCATGCCCAGTTCTTTAGGTCTACCCACACCTCTTATCCAGTCCTCTTATTCCCTGATTTCTCTAATATTTCCTCCTTCCTGGCCCTGACAAATAAGCCAGACCATTTGCCTATGTTGATACATAAGCCTGAGGTATTTCTCTTTTCACATAAAGTGAATAATCAGATGCATCATTTGAAATTCTGCCAACTGAAGGAGGGAAAAGTTTCCCTTAACTATGTATCTCAAGATCACAAGGAGTAGGGGTATAGTACTGAATATAGTACTATACTGGGCATGCACTCAGTACCAAGCTTAATCATTTTTTTATTTTTCATTCACTACTAAGAATATTGGCCATGCCTGTACCTGAACCTGACATTCATATTTAATGTGACTATTGATATGTTTAGGTTTTAGTTTATCAGCTAAAACATTTTTATTTGTCCCATATGCTCTTTCTCTTTCTTTTTTTTTTTTGTCACAGGTGTTCTTAGTTCATATTTCCCTTTCCCTTTCTATTTTGCTTTGTTTTTTATTAATATTTCTCATGATTTCATTTTGTTAACTTATTAACTCTAATGTTTTATTCTGTTATTGTAATGGTTACTTTATAATGTATCATACATACCTTGTAGCTTATCACAATTTACTTTCAAATGATATCATGCCATATCATAGTTATTATGAGATTCACAATGATGCACATCCATTTCTACTTTTCCAGCGTTTATGCTATAGTTTTTATCAATGTAAATTTTCACATGCGTTATAAACCCCAGAATGTATTATTACTTTTATTAATCAATCTATGATCTTCAGAAATATTTCAACAAAATTTAAATGTCATATATGTACAACATAGTTAATACTTACGATGCTCTTTTATTCCTTTGTGCAGATATAGATTTTCACCTTGCATGTTTTTCCTTCTGGCTGAAAGATTTCACTTAGCATTTCTTGTAGTGTAAGTCTACTCGTGATGAATTCTTTTAGCGATGTATGTCTGTAACGCCTTATTTTAACATATTTTTGAACAATATTTTATCAGAGAATTCTAGTTTTTAAAGTTTTCTCCCAGTAATTCAAAGATGTTGATTCATTATCTTCTTGATTGCATTATCTCTAATGAAAAATCTGATATCATCCCTATTTATCTTCCTCTGTATGTAACATGTTTTTTCTCAATAGCTGTTTCTTAAGATTTTCTCATTTACTGCTATTTTGAGCAATTTAGTTATGTTGTACCTTGGCGTTGTTTTTCTCATGTTCCTTCTGCTTTGAGTTTATTGAAATGTCTTAAGTCTATAGTTTGGGTAGTCCTTATTAGGTTTGGATAGTTTGGGACCATTATTTCTTCACATATTTTTCTGCCCCATCCCCTTCTTTGAGGACTCAAATTAATCATGTGCTAACTTCCTCAAATTGTTCCACAGATCATTGATGTTCTCTTTATTTATCTATTTTTTTGGATAGTTTCACTTGCTATATCTTTCACTTGCACTAATATTTTTTTTCTTGCAATATACAATATTCTGTAAGTCCCATTTAGGTTATTCTTTCTTCAACATTTTAGTTTTCATTTCTAGAAGTTTGATTTTTTAAATATATTCCATATCTGTATGTTATAATAGTTTCAGTGTCTTTCTCTATTAATTTTAACATCTGTATCAGTTTAATTTTTCAAGTTTCATCTGTGGCTTCTATTGATTGATTTTGCTCCTCATTATGGGTTAGGCTTTCTTGCCTCTTTTTATGCCTGATAATCTTTGGATGTCAGTCATTATGAATGTCATCTAGTTTGGTGCTGGATTGTTTTGAATTCCTGTAAATCTTGAACTTTGTTCTGAGTAGCTGTTAAATTACTTAGGAACAACTTGATCGTTTCAGGTCTTAATTTTATGATTTATTATAAGATCCATAGCAATGCTCAAAATAGAGATAATTGTTCTCTACTACTAAGATAAAACCCTCCTGAATGCTCTGTTTAATTCCCTGTTAGTTATGAGTTTTTCCAGCTTAGCTCATGTGTATAAGCACTATTCCCAACCCCATGTACCAGGTATTATTCTCTCTACTTCTTTGGTAAGATTGTTTTTTTCAGTATATACCTGTACTTCTTTGCAGATTTACAGGGTGCTCTCTGTGAGGTTTTCTCCTCTTGAACCAGATTAAGGCAGCCTATACAATATAACTGCCTTAATCTGTCTGGACTGTTGGCTTCATCACATCAATTTATCACATCGACTGTCTCCCTGTTCCCCTTCCCTGTGCCATGGCATGAAAACTCTCAAACCAACAGATTGAAAGAATCATATGAATCACTATGTTTGTTTCCTGTTTCTCAGGAATCACTTTTCTATTTTGCTTGACATCAATGTCTTGAAAATTGTTGTTTGATGTTATCCAATCTGGTATTTTTTGTTTGTTTCATGAGAAAAGGTAAATACAGGGCTTCTTACCCCATCTTTGCCAAAAGCAGAACCTATAATGACTTTGAAGGCATAACTGAGCCTCAGTCTTGAAGACAATATTTTGAACTGGAGGCATCATCCCTCCAACTTCCTGGATGCAACTTCCTGAATGCAACTTCCTGGATGCAACTTCCTGGATCTTCCTTTCTGGATGCAACACATCTGCCAAATCAATAGCTATCATTTTCCCAATAACCTGAGTAAAAGGACCTGGGAACCAAAGATAGAAAAATAGTTCTATTCTTTTGTAGCTCTGCTTAATATTCTTGGTGACCCCTTGGAGAGAATTTGGCTTCATATCTCTACAACCCTAGTCCTGCAAGTTTAGAAATATCAGACATTTCTATCAGGGCAAATTACAAAAATCTTTTAAAATTTTAAGCTCTAACTCCCATTTTGTTACTTTGGGCTCCTTTTCTGAAGGAATCAGCATTCAAGGAGAATCAACATTTTCCTAATGGTCATAGTTGCCCTGGATCTTCAGGAGGAGGCAACACTGTTCCTTATACACTATAAACAAGACAGAATTTGCTTGGCAAACACATAATTCATTAGGGCCACTTTTGATACTCCTCTTCCAAATTATAATAATAAATAAAGAGATTAGTCATGATCTGAGAAGAGCAAGGTAAACCAGGACCTCGAGATCCATTATGGATGAAGACATGGGTCAGATGACTGTAATAAATTGGATGTGAGCTGTGAGAGTAGCAGATTTTAAAACGTCTACAAGATTTCTGGTCTAGGTAGTTAGAAGAATAGAGTTGTCATTGCCTGGGTTAAGAAAAAATGGAGAGGAGTAGGTTTCAGAGAGGATCCGAAGTTTAGGCTTTGAACATGATGCTTTTGAGATACCTAGTAGCTATCAAAATTGATCTTTCAGGTGCAACTGGGTATGAGCAGTGAAGTTTGAAAGATGTTTGGAAGTTATTTAAAATATCATTATAAAAAAGAGGGAGACTTTTCCAAGTGGTGTTTAGGTTCAGAGAAGACAGACCACTCTCAAACAGTATGTGGCATGCCATATTTGGGAATCCAGAACTCATCTTCATGTGGCATCTGCCCCTGATTTGCTGCATCTGCACTCACATTTTCCCCCTCACAACCTCTCCCTTTTCTTTCACCTCCTACCACCCTTGACTTTTCAAGGGAAATATTGCAAATATTCTTTCAAGCAAGTATTCTTTGCCCATTTTGGGTGTCTAAGAAGGCCTGTGGTGATGGCTCTGAGCCAAGGAATTTTTCTAAGAAACAGAACATGGGCTTCCTTGGGCATGGTGTCATTCAGCACAGAAACTTGTTCAGAAACAAAGCAGAACAAAACAAAACAAAACAAACCCCTCTCCCAGATCCTTTCTTTTTCTAGAATGTCTTTTCTCCTCTTTTTCATCATCACTGACTATTCTGCAGATCTAATGCCATCTCTTGGAAGTCTATTGAACTACTGGAAGGTTTCTATGTCAAGCCATGACCATCAGATCTTTGTACACCAGTCTATTAGTGAGAAGTCTGAGAGTCTAAGCAGTTTTATATCCCTGAGCTTTGTGTTTTAGCAACTGTAAAATAAAGGATTTGGACTAGATCATTTCCAAGGACCTTTCCAACTGTACAATTCTATTAACTATAAAATAATTTAAATAGGTCAAAAAATTTCAATGTTAATTTGAACCAAATGCAAAACTAAGTATAGTTTATATCAAGCCTCTAATTATAATCATCTAAGAACTGGATTAGCAACCAGAAGATTCTTGGCACTGTTGGCATCAGCAAGAATGACCTTTTAGTTTTGGCAAGTAACCTGAAGTATTCCTCTAAAGAAATAATCAAGAAAACATTTACCTACCTTGAGGGAGTCTTTTGTTAATTCTCTTTCAGTGCTTTGACTCATCAAAGAATAATACAGCTATCAGTACTAGGAGTTAGTATTTAGGTTTATGAGTTTGGATTTTCAATTTGATGTGCAGAAGAATTTAGGGGTTCTTGTTTTGAAGGTCAAGCAAAGATGCCAAAAGCTTCCTGAGTCCATACAGAGTTGCCTATTTTTGAAAAATTAACATTCTATAAATATCAATCATTGAAACAACTTTTAAAAATAAACTAATTTATTCCAGCAGTGAGTGGAAATTATTTTTATTAATATGAAAATTATTCTTCTCCCATGATAATAACTGTTAATATAATATACTAAGAATAACCTCATGTTTACTTGGTACATGGGAATTTCTGAGAACTATCAGAAAGACTCACTGGGAAGAGCTAGAAAAACCCAAGAATAGAGTGAAAAGAAACTATTTTAAAAGGCTTTTTTTCCCATGTAGAGTTAAACTATGAATTTAAATAATGCCAGTAAAACTAGAAAACTTGGGGAGAGAGAGAATAAAAGTTCAAAATGAACATCATGGATTTTCAGCTGAATAATCCAGCAGAATAAATTTTCCACCTGGCTTTTCTCATACCATTAATTGGTGCAAATGAGTCTTTGTGGAGTCCTTAATGACAGGAGCAAGAAGAAAAAGAGGGTGGTATAGGATGAGATAACTACTTTAAAATAATAATAATAATAACCATCAATAACCTATTTTCTGCTTCTAAATTAGCAAAAAAGTCAAAATAATAATATTTCCTTATAAATAAATTAAGAAGCTAAGTTATCAACAGGAAAAAGAGCTCTAAACCAAATTGAGAAAACCCTTTTTTGATCATGAGGCTGGCCATTTATCTGTCATCTTCTCTTCCATTAAATAAATAGGATGTCATTGTATTAAGAATACATGCATATATAATATTTATATAGCAAGGTATATACTGAACTATGGAAATACAAAAAGAAGTAGCAGATGGTTCTGCTTTAACCAAAGAGACCACTCACTGAGCCAGCTCAGAGTGAAAAACCTCCTTTCTCTAGCATGAAGATATGACATTTGAAATTCCTGCCCCAGAGCTCATTTAATTATCAAAATGTAAGAGGATAAGAGAAGTAGACTGGTACAAAATGACATCTGATCGTTGACATACCAACCAGTGTCCATTCATTTATGCCAGGAGCAGTGACATGGTCAGATACACATAATCCAGAGAAATAACAATGAGCACTTCTCATTAGCAATACTGATTCATTTACACCCAGTCTTCATTCAAACTAATAAACTGAAATCTTTTCCTTTCACATTTTTCAAAAGAACATTGGTGTGCCTCTCTTTTAAGAAAACATGATATTTAAATTAAAACTTGAATTATATGGGATATTTTTTCCTATTACATAAATAATTTTCACATAACAAAAGAGATCATTTGAATGCTGTTGTTTGCAACATAAGAACTTGTCATCCCAAGTAGAAATGCCATTCTACTGTCAAACTATCAAAGACCAACCTATCTTAACAAGAGAAGTGAATTTGAAGATGTGTGCTTAACTCTTTCTTCCTAACCTCACTACAGCATTATTTTCATTTAATAAGGAACAGATAAGAGTCAGATCTGTTCTTACTCAGTCCACCAGATGAGAACTATGATTTCATGAAGTATACTCATTGAGTTAAAATTTAGCTATTAGAAAGGGGGGGAAAGGCTGATGCATAACTAAATTTATTGTAAAGGTAGTCCACTCTAATAATTACATAAACACTAAGGATAAAAGTACTTGAGAAGCTGACAAATACACTCCTTTTCTATAGGAATGATACCTATGCTTATAAACTTGACCGTGACAGATATTATCAGTGCTTCTTTCATATCCCTCTGATCTCTTTAGAATGCTCATGAACAACAGCTTCCAATGGGTTGTTACTGCTCACAGCCAGAACCTGCATCTCTTTGTTGGAGGTCTGCCCTGGCTGCCAGAATTCTCTTTTGTCTCTATGTGGATTGAGCCAGAAGTGCCAGATTCATGTCACCTCAGGTGCAGCTCTCCAACAATGACTGATTGTGACAGGATAATATTCCAACTTCCTTTCCCCTAATCAGGACTCTTTGCAGTATAACCCATACTGTCTTCTAAGATCCTTTGAGGGACAAGCATAGTTACCATCTTCAAAACTTTGCTTACTATTGCACCTTCCTTTGGACCCTCTCCCTTCCTTGTCACAGGACCCCACTCCCTTACCAGTTTTTCCTAGAAATATTTCCTTCTGTATGTTGCTCTGCTCCAAGTTCTGCTTCTAGAGAATCTAGTCTAAGATCACTAGTACTAAATATGTTCAAAGCAAGTAGACTCTCAGTATAGGATTCTAAAGTTGAATCATTTGCTGATCCGATGGCAATAGGAACCCCATCATTGGAGGTAAATAGGTGACACTAACCCTTTGAATGCCATAATATGACTTTCATATGTGAACTGGAACTGGACATTTGGCCCTTTCAAGATTCACTCTCACCTCCATGCTGACTATTAAATCCATGAATATGAATATAGTCAAGTCTCAGCACGGGTTAACTGGAAAGCTATAGAAGCCGCTAAGCTTGAATGTTGTGTCTCCCCCAAAATTCATCTGTTGAGACTTAATCACCAGTGTGATGGTATTAGGAGGTGAGGACTTTTGTAAAAGAATGAAGTATTTACTAAAAGTGCTACAGCACCTAGCTAATGTACATTGGTAGGAACCAAGAGAACACAGCTCAGAAAGGATTCTGAGACTCTTAGATTGTATATCGAGTGGTGATCAGAATGTAAGGCCTTGTCATGCAGAGTTTGATAACAGGACTCAATATCTTGGAAAAGGCACCTGAAGACAATCCTATACACAGAAAAAAATGATTTCTAGAAGGCTGAAAAAATGACATCCCACAATAAATGAGATAAAAGTGTCAGAATTAGAGTTGTTGTATTCACCAGTTTCAAGAACTTTTGCATCATTCATTCATTGACATGTGTTGTAAAGACCATCATGCAAAAAAAGGCCAGTCCTCTAAAACTGATTCCTACTTTTCAACTTGGCCAAATTGAATACCTGTTCAGATAGAATATTAAAAACAATATTCAGATAGAATAATCAGGATTTATACAACTTTCAAGATTTAATGAATGCTGGAGAGAGATTTTCTATCACATTCCTTCTTAACTCACCAATCTGACAATGCTCAAGTGAATCAGAGTAAATGACAATGACCATAATACGCTAGCTCAGATTAACAGTGCCTCCAGTATTAGGGATTTATTTATTTGTTTGTTTGTTTATTGCTTATTTAATTCAAGAGCTTTGTACGTGCTAGGCAAGCACTATACCAACTGAGCTACATCCCCCATTTGGTATGCAGCTATGCATCTGGCTAAATAATTATTTCCAACACTTTTCTGTAGGATATGTTAGAAACAGTTCTCATTCACTTGTAATAAGTAACAGTTCTCATTCATGATCTTATCCCAAGACTATCTTAACTTTTCTTCCCACTAATGAATGGCCCAGGGGTAAGGTACAAACTTTGCATTTGTGCATAACTTTGAACAATATACCTGATCATCCAGTTTGTAGACAGAAAGAAGGAAGAGTAAAAGAATATAAGATGAAAATATACATAAGCTCCTGCATAGTGGCAAATATATGGACTGGTTTATAATGAACTAGAAAGGAAAAGATTAGAAGTTAGAAGAAGAGATATCTAAGGAAAAGTCATGTGGATATATATGAGAGTGGATACCAAGTGTATGGATCTTTGATTCACATATAAATAGCCACCAGATATTTAACAAGGGGTAGGCACTATACAATGAAGTAGATAGATTCATCTGGAAGATGTTAGCCAGTCTCATCCTGGATCATCCTAGGGCTTCAAAGGTGACCCTAAGAATGCACCACTCTCAGGAAATAGAAGCATATATGGAGACTCTTCATAAATCCATTAGCATGAACTTATCCCTCACATGGATAATCTAGTTAAAGTTGTAGCTGAATGCCCACTATTTCCTCAATAGCAGAGGATATAGTTGAATCTTAGAGAAGAAACTAGCCCTTGAGGAGATCAACCAATTTCTTGGTAGCAAATTCATTACATTGGATCTCTTCTTTTTTAGAAAAACTAATATAATAATTTGCCCTGACCAGGATAGGCACATATTCTCAAGATAGATTTGCATTTCTACCAGAGGAACACTGGCCAGTACTACTGTCTGAGCAATCCCAGAGTGTCTGATTTACACACTTATGGTCCCATATGATATCACTTCAAACCAAAGGACTCACATTACAGTAAAAAAGGTACAAGAATGGGCACTTGGTCACAAGATCCACTGATACTGCCATATGATCTAAAAGCCAGTTAGTTTATAAAACTTTAGGATCATTTTAAAGATGCAATTAAGAAACTAGATTAGAAATGATACCATGCAGAGTTGATTTTACCCTTCAAGTTGGTCTTTAAACCTTGAAACAATAGTCATTATACAATTCTGTGTTCCCGTAGGCCCATGAACAAAGTGGTAAACAGGGCCCCTCTCACGATCGTATCTACTACTTTCTCGGGGAATTTATGCTCCCATTCCTACAATGTTAAGTTTGGTATGTTTAGAAGCCATGCTTCCTGGTTGAGGGTCAGGAGGCGAACATCTCCATCACTGAAAACAAGGGATGGATTAAACCTAAACATGCAACTTTCAGGTCATTTGGAACCCTTGGTGCCAGCAGAACAAGTGAGGAGTTGCCAGACTGTTAGCAGGAATGACTCCGGTTAAAATGAGAAAGCAGAGTATGTAGTAGCAAAGTAGTAGACTGTGCTACGTCACAGGCCAGGGAGAAGACTATTTGGAACTCAGACAGTTATCTCAGGCACCTTTTGGTCTTTTGTCTAGTTTCAACCACAAAAAGCAATTACAGCAGAGGCATATTAATTGGGTCCCAGCCCCACATGGATAAATATGTATATAACTCACTAACTAAGCAAGTCACCAGGTCTGCAGAAGTGCTGGCCACAGGTGAGGGCAAATCACAATGAAGGACAGGAAGTAAAGTGATCAACATCCTTCTGCAATAGGAAGGGATCAAGATTGTTTCATTAACATTCT
Source organism: Urocitellus parryii (assembly GCF_045843805.1). NCBI lineage: Eukaryota > Metazoa > Chordata > Mammalia > Rodentia > Sciuridae > Urocitellus > Urocitellus parryii. Next base: position 248,329,106 of record NC_135531.1, read on the forward strand.
TGATGGGGTTTTTTTTTTCCTCTAATTCTCCAGAAAGTATGCCCTGCCTTATCATGAAGAATTAATGGAGTGTGTTAGCATGGAGCCTGAGAAAATCTGTATAGCAGAGGGATAAAGTGTCACAGATGCCTTTGGTGTTCCATCCATATGCCCTTGCATTCCTTCACCCTGTTCATACACAACAGATCCTACAGTGCTTTGACCCCAATAGCCAGCACCCTTGTTCCTTTGTCAGACCACCGCCCTTAGGCTGTGAGAACCCACTTAATCAGCTGATAGGAAGAGCCTGGAGGGCTTAAGAATGTGTGTCTCCCCAGGGTGGTGGCAGCCTTTAACCAATAACTTGATGGAAATGGTAATACAAAATATATCAGCTCCTCCACTCCCCTGATTCAGATGTCCTGGCAGCCCTTCTGAATTAGTTTCAGAACAACAAAAATATAGAACATAATTTTCACGATGATTTTCTCAATTTTCCCAAGGATGGTACATGACTGTTATGATTCTAGAATGCATAAGGAAAACAATTTTTTATTCATTGCATACAATGGATGCTTTCAGGAACTAGGCTTAGTTTTCTCTGAATTTGTTGAAAAAACTTGTCTGAGGTGAGACTGTCATTGTCCCTAGTAAATACTGACCTGAGTAATTGAGCCAGAGTAATTGAGCCAAAGTAGTTCTCTGAGGAACTTTATAGAAGTTCCTTTCCCTTCCTGGTCCCATTGCTCCACTCCCCTAACAATTGCTCCTGAGAACACTTCCCAGTATATCACTTTTGTACAAACCTTCATCTCTGGGCCTGCTTATGAAGAACCAAACTGAGACGTAACTTACTGAGCCACTTGCTGGAACAACAAGCATACATACATGGAGTCCCAGAAGAAGCTTCTGTGCTTGGAGATGTATGCAATGTCAGGGTAGTGGGTTAATGGGTAGCAGGTAAAAACTTACAGAAATGGAGGTACACAAAGAGGCAGATTAAATAAAAAGGGTTTGGGGTTAACAGAACCTAAATTTAGCTCAAATTAGAGTTTTCCAAAACAGCCTCATAACAAAAATAAGTAAATCTTACAATAGTAAAGATGCTGGTGCAATATCATTTTTAATTGCAATCCAGTTAATGATTTCATTAAAAAAATTTCCACTAGTAGTTTAAATGTTTGGTTTTCAACGTTTTTGGTCCTTTTCCCATTAATACACTGGACTGTCAATTTCACAAGTTAACACTTAATAAGAATAGATTAATAAATAACAGTGAGTGGTACAAGGAAGGAAACTTTGCTTTCTTTTCACAAGTTCTATTAACTTTTAGTTTTCTCCCAGAAGGCTCAAAAATGCCAAAGGTTTATCTTGAAAGTATGAGAGTCTAAACATCAAGGTAATGTTATGTTCTTTATACAAAAATTGTTTTTTCTTTGTAGTTTCCATACTAAAATTGGACCCTCCAAATTGTCTTATATCATATTCTCACATCCATGGTGTGCCAGAGTCAGGGGGTCCTTTGTAAGCTAGAGTTCAATAAATGAATAGATAATCTATTTTTGAATAGATAATCTAACAGGACTATAAAGGGAAAAAAATTCTATAGAAACTATGAATGGCAGTCCATGAACTTGATGGTGTAAGAAAAATAACAGTATTCATCTGTCCATGTATCTTAACTTCTTTTTTAAGACTCCTATTCTGCTAGGCTTTTGGAAAATAAATGCAATTTTAATTTGGAGCTCTCCCTTCTTCCTAAGGTCAGACTAAGTTCTGAAAGCCTAAAATAACAGCACTCATTGATGAGAAGTGGGAAGAGAGAGATAATGCTAAATGCAAGTGATCTCATGAAGCTGTGATGAGAACACCACGAGTTTAGGTTTATAAAGTATTTAGAACAGTGTGTGGTGCCTAGAAAGTGCTTTTAAAGTGATGGATATATAACTAAGATAAATAGCTCATATTATTATTATTTCAGCCCCTCTGTACACATGAAGAAATTGATCCACCAGCTTATGAAGGTAAAGGAAATAAGACCACTTGCATTTTATTTGAAATCTATTGATGAAATTTAAAAAATAGTTATTGTAATCAACATTTAATAGTTATCCCAAGTGCTAATAAATATGTGTGTCAGTAATATACAATAATTCAGGGAAATAAATTATCTCAGTGTACCCAAACATTAGTTGTCTATATTGGTGATCTGAGACATACCAGTCAAGGACTAACTGTGCTTCACCTCACTATTAAATAATGAGCTCATTCAGTCTGTGACTCTGACCATTTAGCATATATGATGGACAATTTCCTAACTTAAAGTGCTAGCTAGAGTCTCTCAGGATTTAAAACCAACTAAAATGCACAAATCTGTACGTATGATTGTGCTGTGGCAAGAAAACTAGAAGAAAATGTCAACTTAACCAGGGATGGGAATACAACTCATTTGCTCCCCGGGGAAAGGAAAGCAATGTGGAAATGAGGACAATGGCATATCTCCAGCAAAATCTTAAAAAACCAACAAACCCACAGAAGAAAGAATGTCTGCATTTCATAGAAGGTAATTAGTTGTGATCAGATGGTGGCCACTGACAACGAGATGGATATTTCCATGAAATTAATTAATTACCTTCATAAGCAGTTATTGAAGTCATTCTGTCTCTAACATTGGGCTCCCCTGTGTTTGGGGTTCCACATGACAGGCACCTCTTTGAACTTTCATCTAAGCAAGCCCTGTTTCTCAGAACCTTTACAGAAGGCTATGTTTCAACACAGCATGTTGAGTCTGAGGCATTTCCTTTAACTCAGTAGTACAAACGTTGGATGTTACTTCTAGCTGTGGAAGACCTCAGTCATATTACACAGGAAAACCACCTGCAGAGTGGGGATGGGATTTCACACAAAAATTGGGAAATCTTTGTTCTGATTTTAGTTCTGCAATTCACAAATTGTGTCACATTGAAAAATTCACTTCATGTCTCTAGACTTCAAATTCTTCCTTCATAGGATCTTCAGCTCCCTTGCTTCTTAATTATTTGGTAATGGAAATTGAACCTAGTGGCACTCTACCACTGAGTTACATCCCCAGCTCTATTATTATTATTATTATTATTATTATTATTATTATTATTATTATTATTAATTTTAAGACAACAGGCCCTTGCCAAGTTGCTCAGGCTGGCCTTAAACTTGAAATCCTCCTGCCTGTCTTCTCAGTAACTGGGATTACAGGAATGCACCACTGTGCCTGGTTTAAGAGCTTATAATTTCATTGTAAGATTATGAGTATAATTACATAACAATATTGCTATCCACCTTTCTGTCAGTGTTTCTCACTTTACAGACACTGTGCCAAATGTTCTGCACTTATTAACTAATTTACAATCTTCTCCAATATGCAGAGCCTTCAGACTCAGTTTCTTTGAATGACCTCTCCAGGTTGCACTAAGTGATTAGCAGAGGAAGAATTCAAATCAGTGTCTGCTGAGCCCAAGGGTGGTACTGAATACTTTTCTCTAGGAAGGATAGTTAATGATATCATAAAGAGGAAAAAATTCCAGTTTTAAGAATTAGTTTTCTCTCCAAAGATGCAGCAAATTCCAACCCAAGGCCACCAAAGAAAGAAATACAAGGTGAATGAGCCATTTAGTCTATTAATTAGTCAGTCAGTAATGGGAATTCAGTGATTTGGACCATGTGCTAATGAAGTCAAAGCCAAGGTCAGAGTGTGTGCATAGTTCACAGAGTCAAGCCTGTTCCTGAAGTACCATTTCAAACTGGTAGAGAATATGTGTTACATGGTCCTTGCCTCCAGAGTCCTGGTAATCTAATTGGAGAAAAATGGTATCCATTATAGGTCTAAAATAAGTAAGTCCCATGTAAGTTAGTTTTAGACAGATCAGACAGTTTAGAAAACATGGTTCCTAAAATAAAGTGCTTCATTCATTTAAAAAAAATGTTTTTTTTAAATAAGGAATGCATTGATGCATTAACAAATGCATTTATATCTCTGTAAATATGAAGTAGTATAGCAGCTGATGCCAGTCCAGTTCAATGAGGTATACATATCAAGTATTAGGGGAACTGGAAGTTATTGAGCAAGATTCCCACTACCCCTTTTCCTTACCTCACTCCCTCCCTCCTTTTCATTCTCCCTCCTGTCTTTCCTCCCTCTTTCTTTCTTTTAGACTTTAATTTAAAAAATACAAGAGTAAACATGTAAATGTGGGGGTTTTATTTTTATTCTCTGAGTATGTAATTCTTTCCTGCATCTCTTCCCAGAATTAGCATGAATTGTGTAATAGTTTCATTAACAATGTCCTTATTAGATTTTTTGGGTGCCCCACCCAGAATGTGTAACTGGATTCTGTGTATCTAAACCAATCCACACAAAGAAGTCAGAAATTTATGAATTTTTTAATATAATTAATCAAAATTGGAAAATGGCAAGTCATTCATTAGGGAACAATTAAGCTATGATGCAAGAAGATAATTAGTAAATTGGGGACAACATGGGTTGATTCATTGCTTTAAAACTTAAATTGTGCTGTTTATCTGTTTTCTTCAACAGTGGCGTTTTTTTAAAGTGACATCAAGATTTAAATAATCCTATACTCTCATTCTGCATATGCTTATTAGGTAGCTTTCAGTTTTTCTATGAATAAATATGATTGTTTCATTTCTCCTAACTGCCAACTTTACCCCTACTTTTTTTTTTTTGTCACATTAGGATGTTTTTCTCAGAAAGTAACATGACTCTCACAGAGAGGTATAAATTAAACTACAACTTCTTTCATCTAGTAATGGTTGTTGTTATTGTCATATTTGAGGTTACCAGTTAGCCTTTGCTTCAGGCAATTAAGGCCTCAGTCAGGTAACTAGTCTCTTCTTTTATTCTACTTTTTTTTTTTTTTTTTTGGTACCAGGGATTAAACCCAGGGATGCTTAACCACTGAGCCACATCCTCAGCCGTTTTTCATTTTTATTTTTTATTTTGAGACAAGGTCTCATTAAGTTGCTTAGGACTTCACTAAATTGCTGAGACTGACCTAGAACTTGCACTACTCCTGCTTCAGCCCCCCCAAAAGCCGCTGAGAATACAGGTATGCACTACCACGCCTGGCTTCTTCTTTTATTCCTTGGCACATTTTGTTTAGCTATAAGTTATGTACCATAGGAGACTAGGATTTTTGAAATTCAAAAACCCTGGATGGAAAAAGAAAAAAAAAACCAGACACTTCATTAGACACTGGATAAAAGACTTTGAATAAAAACTTCAAAAGGAAATAAAAATGGTCAATAAAAATAGAAGGTGATCCACTTCACAAGTCATTGGGGAAATTCAGTCACTGCACACTCACCAACTTAGCCATTAGAGAAAAATAGCTCTAAATGTTGCTAAGAATATAATATACCTTCTATTGGTAGTAGCTGGTACACCCACTTTGAAAATTGATAGTATGTACTAAGCTGAACATACATGCATTACCTGTGACTCGGAATTACAGGTAAATATCCCCCAGGGATATGGACATATGTTTACTAAAATACATGCACATGAATGTTAATATCAGCATTATTTGTAATACCCTCAAACCGCAAACCACTGGAACACCCATTCATTGCAGAATGGCTATTAAAGTATATGCTATATGCAAAGAAAATAAATGTACTAAAACTGAATGCAACATGGATAACTCTAACTAGTGTGATACTGAACTCATTACAAAAGAGTACCTTTTCTATGTTTCCACTAATTTAAATTAATAGGCAAACTAATCCATGGAGTTAGATGTCTCTGTAGTGGTTACCCTTGAGAATGGAGGAATGGAGGTGACTTCTGGCAGTGCTAGCCATGTTCTGCTGCTGGATCTAAGTGTTACTTGCCATGGTGTGTTTCTCAAATGACAGTTTATTCAGCAATAAGCTTTTGATTTGTAAAATAAAATTATATACAAAAGAAGTCCAGACTTCTCTAAATATTGTCTCTTATTTTTAAAAATAAACAGCTTTTGAAATTCTAATGCCTTTTTATTTTCTGTTCTGCTCTTTGTCGTTTCTGGACGATAATGATGCCAATGCTGCTAGTTAGATGATCACATCTTGAGAACCATCATTTGGGGGTTAATCTATACTGCCTCTCAAAGCTTTCTCATTTCTCTTACTCCATACATACCCCTTTCCATCCCCAATACATCATTGAGTCTATGCTCTCAGAGTATCCATGAACCAACTTCAGAAACGCTTTTCTGTTCTTTCCCTATTGAAAACTGTAGCATTTGACCATATTGAAACCTCTTTAAAACCTTCCCCTAGTTCCTGTGTGCAGTCTTGGCTTAGCTTTCCTGCTACTTTTCTGAACTATTCCTTGCAGGTTTTTCTTTATGCACTGTTAATGATGGTGTTGCCCAATACTTCATTCTAAACCACCGATCTCTTCTTGCAAGTGATCTCATCCTCTCCCTTGACATGAGTTATGCCTGTTTGCTAACTTTCAAATCCCAACCTTCAGCCTATTCCCTTCTCTGAGTCCTATATACATCATGCCTTCTGGACATTTTTTTTTTCTCAGTTACCCTTATACATCTTAAATTCATCATACTCTCTTACAAAATCTTTTCATGCTACATTCCCTTTCTCATAGTTATCTGGCCACTCTGAACAGACACCTGAACATTATCTTAGTATCTGCAATCTGCCTCACCCTCACTCCAGCATGTTATGCAGTGCTATTTTTTTAAGTGAAATTTCATTTCTGTTCCACCACCATCCTTTTACCTGCTCTCTTGTTTTGCCTAGACCATGGCAATAGACTCCACCATCTCACTCTGGGAGCCTTCCCTTGTAGTTCTCTTTTCACTGCTACTTCCCAACTCTTTCAACAGCTAAGTAGGAGCCTCTTAATCCTTTGTTTGAAATACAAAGGATCCTCCTCCCCTACAGAATCCAAACTCTAGCATCTGGCTCCAGCCCATGTCTGCACTCTCATTTTCAGGAAACTTATAGCTTCCCAAACATCAAATTTCTTATGAGTGAAGGGGAGAGGAATCATGTTAAAATGCAGATTCTGGTTTAATAAGTCTAGAGGGGGCCTGATATTCTGCATTCTACCAAGTTCCCAAATGATACTGATGCTCTGTCGTGCTCGTACAGGCTACACTTTAAATAACAGGATTCTGCAGAACCTCTCTGCTCCAGCTACATAGCTTCCCAAATGTAACTGGGGCTTCACAGGCTTTGTGCCTTATATCTGTGGTCCTCTCTGCTTCCAGTGCTCTCCTTCTCATCTCTGACTACTTAACGGAACATGATCCTTTAAGACATTGCTAAAACAGGGTTTCTTCAGGATAATAACCTAGTTTACCTTTCCTCCAGGATAACAGATACCTACCTCTTTTCTTTTGTATCAAACAGTACCAGAGTTAGATTCAGACTAGAAGGATCATAAACTGGGTGCAGTGGGGCACACCTGTAATCCCAGTGGCTAGGGAGGCTGAGGCAGGAGGATCATGAATTCAAAGCCAGCCTCAGCAACTTAGCAAGGCCCTAAGTAACTCAGTGAGACCCTGTCTCTAAATAAAATATTAAAAAGGGCTGGGGATGTGGTTAAGCACAAACACCTCTGGGTTCAATCCCTGGTACACCACCCCCCAAAACAGAAGGATCACATTTCAGGTTTTGTGCTTCAGGGAGCCCTGCACTTTGTAGTGGTTTCCTTGAAATTTTTCAAATTCCCTTTCAGAAACTAGAATGAACTGGGGATAGCAATAGTCTCTGAGTATGGTGTCCTGAGCCAGGATTTGGATATGCATGGGCCTTGGTCCTAATTGTTTTCCCTTCAGGGCACTTTCCCATACACTTTTAAATGGGAAGTATTGACTACATATGCTAAATAACTCTAGGGGGTCCAATACCTGGGCTCTGGTTGCAGAAAGGTGGTCTAGTGAGCAGATTGCTCTTCTAAGCTGTGTGATATTTCTTTCACAGGATAGCATGAGATATAGCAATCAAAGTGTTGCTGATATATTGAGATGACTCTTATTCACACAGGACCCAAGACAAGTTCAGGACTCTAGAGTTCTGATAGCCCATTGTGTTAGTCAGCTTTTCATTACTGACCAAAATACCTAACAAAAACAACTTAGAGAAGGAAAGTTTTATTTTGCCTCATGGTTTCAGAGGTTTTAATCTATGGTCAGCTAACTCCATTTATTTGGGCATAAAGTGAGGCAGGACATCAAGGTGGAAGGGTATAGTAGAAGAAAGTTACTCAGTTCATGGAAGCCAGGAAGCAAAGACATATACATGCATGTGCGTACACATACACACACACACACACACACACACACACACACACACACACACATATACACAGAGTCTGGGAAGAAGGTAAACCTTCCAAGGCATTTCTCAGTGACCCAACTCCTCCAACTAAGTCCCACCTACATGTAGTTCACTCAGCTATCAATGGATTAATCCACTAAATGGACTAATCCACTGATGAAGTCAGGCCTCTCATGATCTAATCAATGCCTAAAAGTCTTAATTCTATATAAATGAGACTTTGGGGGATATTCCAGATCAAAACTATAATACCTATCATCAACCTTTGGAGACTTTGCACTTGAAACATCTGTGTGAACTCTGTTTCTGTTCTCACTCATCTGTTTTCTATGCATACTACTGCCTCAGGTCTTTACATGCCTGAGGATGGCAGAAGTAGCAGCAGAAATTATTCTATGTGCTCCTACCCCTTCCCCCACTGTTGGACCTAAGGAAGCCACTCTGTTCCTAAAGTTTCACACAATATGTCAGATCATCCTCCCAGAGTGGATAGACTTTTTTCCCCTGAGAGTTTTCAACACTTTTCAAGGTAAACAAGTTCTTCTCATCAATGTTCTCTTCTACCTCTGATCAATATGTTGACATGATGGTGGTCTTCCAGGTCCTCTTAAGCACACTAAATGAAGAACATGAGGATTGGACATTCCTTGTACAAATAGGATCTCTCTTCTTATTTTGCCAATGGATCCTTGAACTCTTTCCCCCCATTAGTGAAGATGTCTAGAAGGATGAGTGCGGTCAACATCAAGAGATCATATTCTCAGAATGCAGTGGTTGTAGCCTAAAGACACTTTTGGAAGATGTGCTGTTCTATGTTTGTACTACAAAATTCTGAACAACAAATTTCACATGATCAGAAAAGGAATTATCATTCACATTTTTCCTAAAAACTGTGGGTCCGTCTTGAATTTGTGGTCATTCTCAATAAATCACAGTGTCAACCTTTGGGAAGTCAGTATGCACAAGTGGCCTGATAGTCAATATAGCACCATGTGCACTGTTAACATCAGCACTAAATAACTGGTGTTAGGGAACCATAGAGAGAGGACAAAAGAAGTCACTCTATGCCCAAAACTTCCTACTATGTGTCAAACAGATCCCTAGGAGTACTGACAATAAAGGTATCTTTGCCTCGTGGTGGGAATATCAAATTAACCAGAAATTTCACTTCTGACAATAGATAATATGAAATAATGGGGCCAAGACATCATAATTCTCAGGTGTACTAATTAGACAAAAAAATCAAATACCTAAGTACTTCTTCCCTACTCATTGTTTTAAATCTTCTTCAGTTAATCAATAGACCTCATATGGGCCCAAGATTTTATATTTTTAAAATTTTTAAAATTTGTTTTAGTTAGTAATGCATGAAAGCAGAATGCTCTTTGATACCTCATATATAATGGAGTATAATTTCTCATTCTTCTGGTTGTACATGATTTAGAACCACACCAGTTGTATATTTATATATGTACATAGGGTGATAATGTCTGATTCATTCTTTTATCCTTCCTACCCCCCATCCCTTCCCCTCCCTTCACTCCCCTCTACTTAATCTAAAGTAACTCTATTCTTCCCTAATCCCCCATTGTGAATTAGCTTCAGCACATTAGAGAAAACATTCGGCTTTTGGTGTTTGAGGATTGGCTTATTTTACTTAGCATGATATTCTCCAGCTCCATCCAAATGCCATAATTTCATTCTTCTTTAAGGCTGAGTAATATACATATATACATATATATGATATTGTATATACATATATATGATGAATGGCACAAATTCACATTCAAAAAATGACCACATTTTTATTCATTCATCTGTTGAAGGGCACCTAGTTTGGTTCCATAGTTTGGCTATTGTGAATTGAGCTGCTATAAACATTGATGTGGCTGCATCACTGTAATATGCTGATTTTAAGTTCTTTGGGTATAAGCCAAGAAATGGGATAAGTTTTCTGAGGAATCTTCATACGGCTATAATATATTTTTAATCAAATTGTGTATGTAAACAGAGTCCTGGGGTCCTGAGCCTGGGGTTAGGACCAGTAGCATCCTATGCATAATCTGTGTCATGGTTAGTACCACATTGCACTGTGGTGGTTCATCTGCCTGCTCCTCAATACCAGCAGGGGACTATGAGTGCCCTGAAGGCAGGGGCTATTCTTCCACTTCTACTACCTTAGCATGGTCACTAAAGCAAGAGAAGTTCTCTAACTAAGGCTTACATTTCACTGAAAAATAAGTGCTTCAGCAACTTTTAAAAAGAATGATACTGATCCATTCCACTTGAATTAATTTACCATTATCATCTTAACTGGTTTATTTATTGAGGGTAGGTTTGCAAGCCTTGGTGTACTGAGAAACCTTATTCATATCTGGGCCATCACTAAGTATTTAAGAGGCAGAGAGGAAAAGTCATCCTTTCTTGTTGATTTTTACAAACTCATGCATTCACCTAAACCTAGCACTCTGTGCAATGAACTTCAGGTATCACGAAGGTGAAAAGGCACAGAAGGAAGGTGGAATGGAAGGATACTTCACAATTTGTCAACATGTGAACACTGGCACCCTATTTTTGACAGAACAAAGTACTTCCAAGGACTCTTGTCAGAAGATGTGCTGGCTCAGGCAAGATACACAAAAAGACACAAGAAGCCCATTGATTATTTTTGTTGTAAAATACCTTTTTGATTTCCCTGTACATGTTATAAACAGAGGTTTTTTAACACTTCTTTTTCTATAAAATTCACTCTGACCTCTGATGCACAAAGAAGCAGTCACTAAAAATGACAGATGATTCCAATATGAACTTCACAGTCACACTTAAAGCAAGAAGAATTAGTCCCTAAGCATAAACTCAAGAAGAGAAAATATATGGGAGTGTGCTGGCCTTTTGTCCTTGGTGACTGTCCACATGCTTAATTTTTCTGAGTCAATGTTCATGGCAAATTTGATTTAGTGATTTTATGTACTCTTACCCACTAAAGTAATACATATTTTAAATCAATTGTCAGTAACCTTCACAGAGTGAAGCACATAAATGAAAAGGATTTAATGAAATGCTACAATATGTATATTACTGCCCCCAAAACAATGCCATTTCACAAGGTATTTGCTTTGTTTAGAATACAGAATAAGAAATTACCCTCAATAATCATTTTATGCTTTTGCCCCTTAAGTGCTTCTGACCAAGAAGATATAAAACAAGACTTGGCAAGAGGAAAAAAATCTACTCTGTTGACTTTCAAATGAACATTTTATGTATTAAAAAGCTAAGATAGAAATGTGCCTGTGCATGGTAACTGCCCTCACTTTGATGAATGCAGAAGAAGCTTCCTGAATTCACTGTTGGGTCAGCAGGCATGCATCAAACCCTCACCTACCCCCTTCTTTTCAGCATAATTGCTGGTAGCAGAGGTGTTCCCGCAGCATTGCTTGGAGCCTGCTGATCCTTCCAAACTGCCTTAGGGAGCAAAAGAGGTACCTTGGAGATCCACCAAGGATTTAGCGTGCACCCTGAGCTCCAAGCTTCCTGTGTACACTCCAAGTTCTAACTACAGTGTTATGTATCCAAGTAAGATTTTCTTTGTAAAAGACCTTTGTCATCCTAAACACAAAATTTTAAAACTGCTCCAGTTTAGCTAAAAAAAAAAGATTCATTTATTTATTCAATAAATATGTATTAACTAGGCATACCAACTAAGCACAAAGAGCTATGCTAATTTCTGGGGATTTAGGAAGGGAAAATAGTGGAGGAGGAGAGGATAGAGAAAGGAAAGAATCCTGTAGGCACTGGAGTCAATACACGGCAAGACCTTGCAGTAAGAGGAAAAATGGCCATGTGCTCAAGGGTGCCACCATGGCTGCATACAAAAGGTCAAATAAAAACAAAAGACATGCCAGGTGCAGAGGGGCACTCCTGTAATTCCAGCAGCTCAGAAGGCTGAGGCAGAAGAATAGCAAGTTCAAAGCCAACCTCAGAAAATTAGCAAGGCCCTAAGCAACTCATTGAGACCCTGTCTCTTAATAAAATACAAAAATGTTGGGGAGAAATGTGGCCCAGTGGCTAAGCTCCCCTGGGTATAATCTCCAGTACCAAAAAAATAAAAATTATATTAAAGAAGCAAGCAAAAAAGCAACAGTATCAAAAAGTTGAACATGGTAAGTCAATGTTCAGTGTAACACCTTCAGTTATTGAGCACACACTCATGCTGAATGTGTCATGAAATGCATTCATTGTTGGGCTAAGGAGGCATCAAGGGTTTTTGAGAAGAATTTTTCAGGAAGAAGTGTGGATGGGAAGACTGCTGCCTCAGATAATGAAAAGTCCATGATTACTTCTGTAGACAACAGGGACCAATTGGCTGTTTAAACAGGACTTCTAACACAACCGAATATAGTAGGTTTCATTGAGAAAACTAACCAGTGGCAGCAAGGAGAATATATTGGACAGAACGAAGATAGAGATCTCAGTTAAGACCATTTAAAAACTTATAAAAAAGAAACATTCTCTTTGGATTTTTCCCCTAGTAATAATATTCCAATTCTGTTGAGGGAGCAGGGATCTAATAGACAATCATTATTGATGGCTGCTCAAATTACAACAACCCTTTTAGAGAGCACACTGCAATTTGTATCAAAAGCCACAATACTTTTTAAACTAAAATTAGCTTTTTAGGATTTATTCTGAAAAACAATAACTCAAAAGGTATAAAGAGCAATAAAGATAAAGATTATGCTCTTTATAATTGTTTAAATTAGAAAGAAACAGAACTATGGTAAATTGTTTTCATGTAACATCATTCAACTGTTCAAGTGTTTACTTCTTATAAAGAACAATGCCATGGCTGGCAAATATTAAAGTAGTGTGAAAGTTGAGAACAAGTAGATCTGGCAATGCAAGAACTCTAGTGACCTTATTTCTGATATAGCAACCTCCGTAAGAGGGAAGGAATAATAAGTAAAATGATGATTAACTTTGGGACTGACTGAGGCAATGGAAATATGGATAGATTCAAAGGAATTTATTTATTCTTTTAAATATTAGTTATAGATGGACACAATATCTTTATTTTATTTTATGTGGTGCTGAGGATCGAACCTAGTGCTTCACGCATGCTAGGCGAGTGCTCTACGTCTAAGTCACAACCCCAACCCAATTCAAAGGAATTTAAAAGCAGAATTGCCATAATGAGGGATGTGAGTAAAGAGATGATAATGACACTGAAGGTTTGAACATGGTAACTGAAATGAAGGTCCAAGCAGAAACTTAGATAAAAGATGATCAACACTGGTGTGGACATATGAGACTTGAAGTTATCAACTGAAATCGAAAGTGGAGAGGTCTCACAGTCTGCTGGAAACACAAGACCCAGCAAAACAGAAGAGCCAGCCAGGCACAGTGGTACCCACCTGTAATCCCAGCAGCTCAGGAGGCTGAGGCAGGAGGATCACCAATTCAAAACCAGCCTCAGGAAAAGCAAAGCGCTAAGCAAGAGTGAGACCCTATCTCTTAAAGAAAATACAAAATAGGGGTGGGGATATGGCTCTGTGGTCAAGTGCCCCTGAGTTCAATCCAGGTACCCCCTCAAAAAACAAAACAAAACAAAACAAAAAAACCCAGGAGAGCTAAAAATTGAGGTTTGGCATTTAGAAACACTGAAGTTCATGAGGTTATTTAGAGACATATTAAGTACTCAACAATTAGAGAGTGTTAAATAAAAGATAGAAATGCAAACTTAAATTATCAACTAAAGAAATCCTATTAAGTTTTCTTGCTAATACTAATACACATTCTTTCCTCTCTGTAGGAGGCAAAAAAAAAAAAACAAGAGGAATGATGAGAAATGAAAAACAGGAGAAGGAGTATATAAAGAAAATTGAAAAAGAATAGTGACAAAGGCATAGACTCCAAAGAAAAAGCTGCTGGTACTAAAAAAAATGCACAGATGAAAGAAGGAGGGGAGAAAAGGACAAATCAAGACAGACATTTGGTGGGGGGAGAAATGTAAAAACTTGTGAAAAAGAATCAAAGGGGAAAATAAGAGATGAAATGGAAATAATTTGGGAAAATGAAAACTTGAAATTTTATGGACTTAAAAACATGTTCTTTTCATTATATAATACCTAGAAAGTAGGCTGATGAGGGCTTTTAGCTGCCACTTAGAATGCAGAGAGCTGGGATGAGTGTCACTCCTATTCTAATGACAAGTAAAAGTTGGATGATCTTAAAAAATCATGACTTTTCTTGGATTTATTTGAGATCTAAAGTCTCAGGATTTGAAAAAAAAAAAAAAGTCCCCAAAATTAAAGAAAACAGGTGCTTCCCAGGAGAGTCAAAGACAGAAGCACAAGCCACTTGAGCAGAGTGTGGGAGGAAAGTAGGGTGCCAAACAGAAGATGCGAAGATTTCAGCTTGAAGTTCTTGATGGACTCCTATTATCCCAGTTTGAACTAACAAAGTATGGAAGCCCCTGGAAAAGCCACAGAGAGTTTTAAACCAATTCACAGGCTCTTCTCCACAATCATCACCTTGTTATATATATATATATTTGTAGATGGACATAATACCTTTATTTTATTTATTTTTATGTGGTGCTGAGGATCAAACCCAGTGCCTCACACATGTGAGATGAGGGCTTTACCACTGAGCTACATACCCAGCCCCCATCACCATGTATTAATAAAAAAAAAAAAAATGGGGACAGGGAGGGAGACCACAGAAAACTTCCCCAGGTATATGGCTTGCACTGTAGAGGATGCAAGAGTCCCACAAAGATCCTTTTGCATTGCCCCTTGTGGAATAGAAGCACTGTAGGAAAGGCAGGAATCCCTGTGATCCCCAGAGGACAAGTAAAATCCCTCCTTTTCTTTCTTTTTTTTTTTTTTTTTTTTTTTTGTCCTGGGGATTGAATCCAGGGCCTCACGCATTCTAGTGAGGCAAGTAGGCAAGTACTCTACCACTGAGCTACATCCTATCCCAGAGCCCCTGAATAGCTAGAAGGGGATAGTGTTAGGGAGGATGAGGAGAAGTCAGAGAAGACAAGAAGAAAAGAAGGAGAAAGGAAAGAAATAACGAGGGGAGGGAAGATAAAGGGAAAGAAAGAGAGAAAGAGAGAGAAAGAAAAAGTTAAAAGGTCAAACCCAGCTGAATTCCTGACCAGACTAAATCAATCCCAACAACCTAGTCCCATGGAATAAAAGGTATGCCATTTCTCAGGAATAAATACTATGTATCAGAGTATCCTCTGTCCTATACACAATCCCTGTAATTGTAACACCATAATAAAAGAAAAAAAAAGGAAAAAAATACCCACTGTTATGAGGGAAAAAAAATTGAACAAGACTCAAATACAACACAGTAGTTTGAGTAATCAGACAGAAAAAATTAAAATATGATTATTATATTAAAAGCTCTCCTAGAAAATGTGGAAAGCATGAATGAACAAATGGGGGATTTTAGTAGAGGCATAGAACTTAATAGAAAAACTTAAATGGAAACACTACAAAGTCTTTAATCACAGCAATTTGGGAGACTGAAGCAGGAAGATCATAAGCTTGAGGCCAGCCCTAGCAATTTAGAAAGTGTTTCAAAAGAAAAAATAAAAAGAGTTGAAAATGTAGCTCAGTGGTAGGGTAGTCCTTGGTTTAACCTTCAGTACAAAAAAAATAAAAATCATGGTAAAAAGTAAATAAAAGAATTCCTTTGACAAGATCCTCCATAAATTCAATACTACTAAGACAAAAATACCAAAATGAATTAACAAAAGATAGGTGAACTTAAAGATGGGTCAATAACAATTAACTAAAACTGTAAAGGAAAAAATAATGGAAAATTCAATAGAGAATTTACAATCCATGGAAGACTATTAATAGGTCTAACATGTACATAATTAGAATCCCAGAGTACTCAAGAAAGAATGGTGCATGAGATGTGTCTGAAAAAAAAAAATAATGGCCAAAGTTTTCCCAAAAAAAAAGTGACTATAAAAAAAAATCACAGATCAAAGAAGCTCAAAGAACACTAAACTTTATATATACCACCACCATCCAAACAAACAATCCACCTGGGAACATCTTCAAATAGCTGAAAACAAAGGAAAACTCTTGATGGCAGCTGAGGCAGGAGTGGGAATGGGATGGGGCTTGTAACATACATGTAGATAAATAAAAGTAATGATCACAACACATTTCAGAAACTGTGCATGCTTCTTCATCTGATGAGTTGGAAAGTATTCCCATCTCCTGTATTTTTTTTAAAGTTTACGTTTCACAAGTATTACTACTCTTATTAAAAAGTATTTTGCAGAATCCATCATGAAGCTATCTACACTAGGATTACTCTTCGCTAAAAAATGTTTTAACTATGAACTTGACTTTTTGAAACACATTAGAACTAGTCATGCTATTTCTTCTTGAGTGAACTTTCAGAATTTGTGTCTATCAAGAAATCTGTCCATTTCATCTAATTTGTCAAATTTATCATCATAAAATTCCTCATCTTCATTTATATATAATATTATATTGCATATAATACAAATCAAATATATAATAGTCTCATGTTAGATTTAATTACATTTTAAAGGGTTTTCTCATTAATTTTTATGAGAAATATTGATCTATAGTGTCTTTTCTAGTAATGTCCTTCCCTGGTTTAGGTAGAAGGATTATTGTAGCTTCATAAAATAAGTTTAGAGCTGTCCTCTTTCTTATTTCTGAAAACATTTCTGTAAGACTAACATTAATTCTTCCTTAACTCAGACTTTACCAATAAAGTCATGTTGGCCTCTAATTTTCTTTGTAAAAAGGTTTTTAATCATGAGTTCAATGTCTTTATTAAATACAAGACTATTCAGAGTTCTTTGTTTTCTTGTAACAAATTTTGTATTTTTTAATCTTTTAAGAAAATTTCTTGTGAATTATTGAATTTTTTGGCATAATATAGTTTATCATATTCATTTATTATCTGTTTTAGTATCTGGTGAATTTTTTAATTGTTAAAATTGGCATTTTATGTCTGTTTTTCTCAATTAGTCAAACTAGAGGTTTAGCATGCTTGGAATTTCTTGGATTTTAAAAATTCGTATACTAACATTTTTCGTGAATCAAATTTGGAAAATTTTTTGCAATTATTTCTTTATTTTTTTCTACCAAGCGTCTCTCTTACCTCTCTTTCTCTGGATCCGATTATATACATTAGATTCTTTGACAATGTAATAAGGTAAGATAAACAAATAAAAGGCACAAACACTAAAATTTAAAAAGTAAAATTTTCTTACTTTTAGGCAATGTAATTATGTACATAAAAAAACTCAGTAATCCAAAATAATACACTAAATCTAGTTTTTAAATGTCGGCATGATTATAGGATATGAGGACAATATTTTTAAAATCAATTATATTTTTACAAACTAACAATGAAAATGAAATTTTAAAATATCATTTACAACTGCATTAAAAATCCTTAAATATATAGAAATAAGCTGAAAGCAAGTTTTTTCAAGACATATACACTGAAAACTACCAAACAAGTGCAGAGAAATTTACTGAAGACTTAAATATGTGGAGAGATGAGCCATGTTCCTTGATTAAGATAAACAGTATTGTTAAGATATAAATTCTTCTCAAACTTATCTTTAAATTTGTGCAATCCATCTTAATAGGATTTTTTAGAAACTGAAAAAAACTCATTCTAAAATTTTAGTGAAAATGAAAAGAACTAGAATAGCTAAAACAGTCAACAAAAGTAGAACAAAGTTGGAGAACTATCTAATTTCTAGATTTACTCTTACTATAATATCAATTATGTGTGACATTGAGTTAGGATTAGACAAATACATAATGGAACAGAAAACAGTAACTGTCCAGAGGTAGACCCACCATTATATTGTGATCTGTTTTTTACTAGTATGCAACACAATCTATTGGGCCATCAAAGGAAAAATATTTTCAACAAATTGTGCTAAAACAACTGGGTATCCACATGGAAATAAAGCTAAAACTTGACTCCTACTTCAAGCTCAACATACAAATTAATTTAAAATGAATATTTGACCTAACATAAAAGTTAATACTACGATGCTTCTAGAAGGGAATGCCTTATATCTTCAGAGACTTAAGGTACAGAAACATGAGACTCAGAATAAAACATAAAAGAAAAAAAGTGATAAATAAGACTTCCTAAGAACTCTAAATTGCTCATCAAAAGATACTTCTAGCAAAATAAATAAGCCAGCCACAGACTGGTTGAAAGAATTCACAGAGCACACATATGTGGAAACTTGCATTCAGAGCATTTCTAGAACTTTTATAACCCAATGACAAGATAGACAACTAAATAAAAGTAAAAAGGAAAAGACACTTCACCAAAGGAGTTCAAAAAAAATTTGGGTCAATAAAAAGAATGGGATGAAGTAATCAAAAACCCAATGGTATTTCTAATCTTTTCATCAATGTTATCAATTGTTTACATTTTATATCATTTATTGGATTCATATTTTCCATATTGAATAAATACTTGTGATAGCCAATTTGAGTCATCAGCTTGACTGTATTAAGAAATATCTGCAGAACTGGCAAAGCTTTATTTCTACGTGTGTCTGTGTTTCCCAAAGAGATTCTCATATGAGTCAGTGACTGAGGAGGGAAGATCTGTCCTCTCTGTGGGCAGGCACTATCCAATCAGCTCAGAACCCAGACAGAGTAAAGCTGAGAAAAAGAAATTTCTGTTCTCTTTCTCCTAGATCTAAAATACCCCTCTTCTACCCTTAGACAACAGAACTCTAGGCTCTTTGGCCTCTCAACGCCTGGACTAGCACAAAGGCTCCTTCACCATATATCTCAGGCTGTCAGCCTTGGACATCAGCTTCCCTGGTTTTGAGGCTTTTGGATGTTGACTGAGCCAAGATACTAGTATCAAGGGTCTCCAGCCTGCAAATGACCTATTGTGTGACTTGTCAACTTCCATAGCCATGTGAGCCAATTCTTCTAATGAATCCTCCTTAACTTTTTTTCTCTTCCTCCCTCCCTTCCTCCCTTCCTTCCTTCCCTCTTTCTTTCCTTTCTTCCTGCCCATATCTCTTTCTTGTTTTTTACTATTCATTTTATTTCTCTGGAGAACCATGACTAATATAATACTATAGGAATACTAAAACAAAAGTATACAATTCGATCATTTAAGTTTTTAGAAGAGCAGTCTGAACCCTAGATCATTTGACCAAGTGACCACTGTTCCTGTAGTCAGGTTTGATTAATCCAAAGAACTGATTAAACCATATATTCTTGGTTTTGCATAAAGCTGAGCTTATTTGCAAATCCCCTCCCCCCCCTTCTGGGAGGTAAAGGATAGGAAATGAAAAGGTTATTTTCTGCTTGGAAGGTCTTGTAAGAAGAACTTGGTAGTTTCACACAGAGGTGCCCCATTCATAATCACACCATCTAACAATGAACTGGCTGTTCAGAGCTGCTTTAAATTCAGATGAGAAGATTAACGAACATCTCCGAAGCATTCCTAGCCCCTAATCTCTTTTAAAAATTAATTGTTTTCAAACCCCTTCCTTATGTTTCTCTAGCAAACAGCTGCACAAGATAAACAAAGTGAATAATCATACAGTATAGATGCTCTGTGCAGAGCCTAGGTAAAGAACACTACAAAATTGAAGAATTCCTTCACAAACAATTTTTAATACACAATGCAAGACAAGCAGTGATTATACTAAGTGTTACTCAGAAGGTCTCACAGCTGCACAAATCATTAGCATTTGACTTTGATTCCAGGGTGCTCTCAATCTTATAATACGGACATCTTACATTACTACTCAAACTATCCTTGTATTTTATACATCTTATATCATGTCCTCTTTAACTATTCATGCAATATATAATACATGGAAGAACCTTAATGGCAATTGAGCATAATTGATGTAAAATCTCCTAATAAACTCAGATGAAAAGGTAATTTCCTGATAAATTGTTTTCTTTTTAAATCAGCAGTAAGAGAAGTATATTCCTAACATATTCTAAAAAGGGCCTGTTATTAAAGCTGAATTATTCCAAAAGGCTTCTTTTCATGTAGTCACACTGATTTGTAATGGCAAGGAATCTGTGGCTCACTAATAATTACATGGTAATCACATGTTTTCTTATTTTCTAGATGACTTCGTGGATCATTTAATTTTAAATGCCCTCTACATTTAAAGGTGATTTAAAGCTAAATACAGCAACAGTTTGGGAACAATGCATTCCATGATTGATGTCCTAGGTTAACTTGTAGTGGACATTTTAAAATATCTGAGCAATCTAGAAAACTGAAAACCTTATTGAAATTATAAGTTTTTTAGACTTGAAACTATTAGGGTACAAAATCCAATGCTGAGTAGGGCTTAGAAGTTAAAGTGCCCTTTCCCATCTTCAAACATATACCTCCTACTTTTTTTTTCTCTTGCCACTCTTTTTATTTTTCTTCTCTTTATTTTGATTAGCTTTTTATTCATTTTTCCTTTCTATAGATTTCCTGTCTTAAGATTGCCTGCAGGAGAATTCCTAAACATTATGTTTAACCTTGTAGCCATCTCAACTAGAAAAGATAGCAAATCGGAACTATTTTGATCTTCTTCAGCCCAATTCATTCATTCATCCTTTCATTCAACAAGTACCGTTATAATAATCACATGAAATGTAGCTATCATCAGGTAAATGAAATTATCCCAATGATCCTACATAACCAGCAGGCTAGAAGGTCCAAAGTCTAGCTGCTCAATTCAAATGTTCTAGACCTGGCTTCATTGTGTTAAGAATAAAAAAATATATATATTCTCTTCATAAACATAACCATTATCCAAATATAAAGAGAAGTGGAGACAGAAATAGAGGACTACAAAGTGACATTGGTTACAAAATCAGGAGAGACATTTCTCGGGGGGTCAAATTTGACCTGAGAGCCATGTAAGAGAAAACCATGTGGGGATCTGGGGTAAAGACTCCCTGGGTGGCATGTTCTAATGTGTGTGAGGGGCATAAAGAAGTGGCAGAGCATAATGAAATCAGAAAGGCTATGGTTCTTTCTGGGAATTCTAGGTATGTCCCATGGGAATACACTCAAGACTTCAAGAAAGAAAGTTTTAAAAATAATCACATTGTTTGCTGTGGATGATATGGAATATTAAAGGCTGAAGAGTGGAAATAGTCACAAAAGACAACATATTTCATTTATTCAAATTGTCTAGGCATATCTATAAACACAGAAATTGCATTAGTGGTTGCATAGGGCTAAGGGATGGGGAGTGAGTGGGTTGGGAGGAGATGGGGAATGATTGCTAGTAGATACGAAGCTTTTTGGGTTTGGGTCCCCCCCCCACAGGGAAGGATTGATGAGAATGTTCTAAAATCAATTATAGCGATATAGTAATGATTGCACAACTCTTGAGAATATACTAGAAATTATTAGTTGTATACTCTAAATAGGTAGATTGAATGTCAAATGAATTACATCTCAATGAAACTGTTATTAAAGAAGTAAAAAAAAAGAAAATGGAATCAGGGACACTGGTAAGGAAGTGATTGCAATTGTACAAACACAGTGGTGGGGGATACAGTAGCAAAGCCTTCAATAAGTCCTACAGCTTTATGGGATGATCTTTACCTGGTCCCTGCTTTACCATGCTACTCTAAGGAAGCCCCTGTATTTGTTCCAGAAATTTGAAGTCTGCGATCAAGTTATCAACTCATTTGATTTTTTTTTCTGAGAACTCTTTTCTTCGTCAATAAATGGCTGACTTCTCCCTGTGTCTTTACATCATGTTCCCTCTGTGTCTTATCTCTTCTTTCTTTAAGAATACCGGTTATATTGCTTAGGTCCCACCCTAATAACCTCATTTTAACTTAATTGCTCTTTAAAGGCTCTATCTCCAAATACAGTAAGTAGTTCCTGCCTATCTGTGGTCTTTCACTCCATGATTTTAGTCGCCCTCAGTTAACCACAGTGCAAAAGTATTAAATGGAAAATTCTTGAAATAAAGGAAGAAACCATTTTCATATAACTTTTATTAAAGTATATTGTTATATTATGTTATTTCATTATTAGTTATTATTGTTAATCTCTTACTGTACCTAATTTATGAATTAAACTTTATCATAGACATGTATGTGTATGAAAAAAAACACACATATATATAGTTCTGTATTATCAGCAATTTCAGGCATCCCCTGGGGGTTTTGGAACACATCCACCATGGCTAAGGGAGGACCACTGAAGTCACATTTTGAAGTACTGAGAATTAAGACTTCAACCTGTAAGGTTGGAAGGGGAGTTATACACAATTCAGTTCACAATACCATTCAATTTTTGTCTTATGACTGACTCAGAAATGCCCATTCTGTTGCAGCATCTAATGCTTCCAACTCTGAGATGATTACAGGGCTCAGGTCCTCAGCTAGCAGAGATTAAAGGAGTTTGCAACCTCATTTTAGCCATGGGTTTCACCCCCTTTTGCATGTGTCCTGAAAGACTTTTTCAGAATACTTAAAACCTACAAAATGCTCAAAGTAAAACCTTAAGCTTCAAGAGCTAATTAAATCATATAACATATTACTCTTTCTTATTCTACAGTCCCTGAACTAGATGTTAGGGAAATAAATAAAACGTGTAATTTTATTATGCCAAAACATATTGTACGAGATAGAAAGTACTCAGTGCTATTCTGTGCCTAGCAGGGCACATAGGAGTCTTGTGCCATTATGTGGGCATCATTTTTTTAAGAGAAATATATATGGCTATGACCAAGAAAAGCCATAAAGAATGATTGAATGAGCCAGGATATTTCCTTGGGTGATATAGCCTACTAGCTACTTCCAATATTCATTCTTCTTCTCTAATAAAGGAACACTTTTTAGCTGTGTACATGACTACCCAAAGGAAGACTAAACCCCCAAAATTTCTTTTGACAATCAAAAGTCATGTTGCTCATGAAGCTATTGGAGAAATTATAATGTTGGCTGATGCACATTAAGTAATCACTAATTATTATTCTAAGTATAGTATATATATTAAATTTTTCTTTGAGTGTGTAACTTAAATATTGAAATATATTTCTCATCTAACCGTCTGGTAGAAGATAGTCTGGAGCTAATATGGAGTCTTGCTCCACTATGTCCTGCAGGGGCCCGGACTCCTTTTGTCTTGTTGTTCTACCTGTTGCTGTTGCTATCCTCACACACATATTCACTTTTAATCATCACAACAGCCCTACCTAAGAACTGTTATTATCCCATCTTATAGAAGAAACGGGAGTACAAGAAAGCTAAGTAAATTGGCCAAGTGTCAGAATTAAATTCAAATCAGGTCTCCTTGTCAGACTCCTTCTCACTAGTGGCACTGGGTTGTCATCCCTCTTTGTGGCCTCCACTGGACCAACTCTCACTGCAATTATTGGTCCCCTTTACTTCAAATACACATTTTTAATATAACATTTTAAAATATTTTTAATAAAATAAACTGTCCAGAGGCTATGTGTAGGATTCATCTTCACATCCTGCATACCTCCTATGGTACCTAGCCTATAGTAGTGGCAAAAAAATTACTTAAATGAATGGCTTTATACTTGTCCTGAGTGCTTTTAATATGACAAGCTCATTGAAGCCTACTAATTATTGCATCTTCTTCTTCTTGGAGGTGTTATTGATGCTTTTCTGTTATTCTAGTCTATTAAGGACTATTTTGTTTTGATTTTTACCAAAAAAATACATATTCAAGATCACAAGAACTATGCAAATCTTTCTTTTCAGCATATATTGTAAATATTTGGCAGACCGTATCCCAATTGAAATTCTTACATGAATTCAATAGCTGCAGACCATTATAAACCCAGGAAAATAGTATTGTTCTATGTGGCTGGTTGTTAGAAAGGATCTAAGAGAGTTTTAACTAAGGGGCCAGGGACATTACTATGCATTTGTCTATTTAACCTTGATTCAAGCAATGAGAGCATTGTAAGCATTTCTATGGGAGCTCAACCACCCAACATAAAGCCTAGTAAGATAATAATGAAAATCCTCATCCACCTCTACAGGCCTCTTAACACCTGCCACCAGTGAAGATTCCTGTGGTACGCAACTCCCAACTCCCTCCTCACATACTCATTGTTGCCTATAATGAGGTCCATGAACCATTCTAAAGATGCTGTCCACCCCTTAATATCCTGCACAACCCTAAGTTGTGCACAGCTGAGCCATCAGTAGCTAAGGAAAAGGTTCAAAGAATAGCAATTCATGGTACAGTCACAAGACGCAACATAAAGACCAAAGGGCACCAGAAGAATGAAGATTCAGAGAGTAGAATGTTGGAGAGAGGCAGAGAGGCTCTTGAGAGAAAAGGAAACTTTGAGACAGCACTTTTACAAGGGATTGAGACAAGTGACCCTGTTTACCTGCATAGAAGATGGCTTTCTTTAATTAGTGGTCTCAGGAAGGATTTGTGATGCCGAGGACCTAACAAAGGGCAGGTAATATTTGATACATCTCAAGCATTCCAAAGACCTTGGAGTGTCCAACCAGAGAAACAACTTCTGAAAAATGAAAGAAAGAAAGAAAGAAAGAAAGAAAGAAAGAAAGAAAGAAAGAAAGAAAGAAAGAAAGACCTGGCAGTTTATCAAAGAGTGACTTTCTAAGCTGTATAAATTTGCCCAGATACAGTTTAAATGTATGCAGAATGTATTTTATCACCTCTGGTCTATTTTTAATTCCATGTGGTATTGTATATCTGAAGAATACAAAGTAGTTGTTTAATGATAATAGTATCAGAATCACACTCACCATAAAGTACACATACTGAGGATAAGTCAAGCATAAACCTAATTTTTTATGATTTTATATGCATTTCACTAAATCCATAATTAATAATGCAAGTGATAATAACAATAATAGAAATCCTTTTATTTTTGTTTCAGTTTACAGTTTACAAAGCACTTTGAGCAGAAGGTGAGTTAATTTCTGAAACAATATTTGAAGGGATTCCATAAAATTTTACAGTGATTATATCTGATTATAAAAATGCATGTTTCTTATAAGAAATAACATGGACAAGTTTAAAGAAAATGATTAAAAGTAACTTAACACATACACATATACAGACATAAAGAAACTGATAAAAATTTTGCTAAATTTCTTTCCAGGTATATCTTATATAATTTATTTATACCCTGCCTTGTTCCAGAAAGGATTTAAAGTGGTTTACAATGAAATGCAATTAGAGTAAGATAAATAAAAACTGTTGAGAATGAAGAAAAAGAAACAAGGACAAAATAAAGGGAGCTGGAGAAGATAATGCTAAGTGAAGCAAGCCAATCCCAAAAAACCAAAGGCCAAATGTTTTCTTTGATACGAGGAGGCTGACTCATAATGGCTATGGGTGCGGGGAGCATGGGAGGAGTGGAGGAACTTTAGATAGGGCAAAAGGGAGGGACGGGAAGGGAAGAAGCAAGGGGGTAGGAATGATGGTGGACTGAGTTAGATATCATTACCCTAACTAAGTACATGTATGAAGACACAAATGGTGTGAAAATGCTTTGTGTACAATCAGTGATTTGAAAAACTGTGCTCTATATGTGTAATATGAAATGAACTGCATTCTGCCATCCTGTATAACAAATCAGAATAAATATTTTTTAATAAAAGGAAAATGAAGTAAAATTAAAATTTTGAAACATAAAAAAGCAGATGATGTCATGCCTCCAGCCTGTCATGGTTATAACAATTCTATAGCAACTACTACAAAGAAGCAAGATTGACCAAATACACAATTTACTTAGGAAGGCCATGGTGGGAATACAAACTGCCTTCTCTAGCAAAGTATATCTGTTCCTAATATTTTTTAAGAGAGTCTTTATAAAGATGAGAAAGAAGGACACCTACATCAATCTTATGACAAATTTGACTATGAGTTTCAAAAGGTTCTTTCTTACTGGGTCTCTCAATCCAGGGTAATAGTAACATGTTTCTGTTAAGGCTACTACACACATACACAGACACACACACACACACACACACACACACACACTTTGATTATTTAATAATCCATTATTTTGGACATTTATAGCTTTCTAGCTATTACTAACTTAAATAATACTGATATCAACACCTTTATATTTAACTAACTCCAACTGAAAGGGTAAAGTTTCTAAGCTGGAAAGCCTGAATTAAAATGTAAAAGATTAGGTATTATTAAGTTCCTCTGTTACACCCAGATTCCTGAGATAGTTAATACAACGCCCTACTGGCCATTTAGCCTAGGACCCTGTGAAGTTTGTCACAGGGCCCGAACCAATCAGTTTGAATGTGTATCCCACTTAGGAGTGACCAATCACCCCCGCCCAACCTGTCCCCGCCAATGAATGTGCCAATCACGTCTCAGAGTTGTTGTTCAATTTTCCCGCGCCTCATGATGATTTGTTCTGATGTATGCAAAGCCCACCGCCCTCTCCAGAAAGTATACTTAAGCTCTGCTTGATCTCTGCTCTGGGCTCTGGGCTGCTCTCCCTTCTTGAGTGAGCACGGAGCCCCAGCACGCTGGAATGGATCCCCAATAAGTCCCCTTTTACCAATTGCATGGAGTAAGTCTCTTGTGTGGTCTCTCCCTCCGACGCTCCGCCGGACCCCTTTTACACAACTATTTATTTAGAAGTGATTTCTAGAAGTAGAGATGGGGAGTATAAAGCACAAGTATATTTAAGATTCTTCTCATATAATGAAAAAATAATTGCTAAGAAATTGTTGGTAACAATGTATGCTTTTATCTCACCTTCTAGATCACAAGCTTTATGAGCATAGGTACCTATGCCTCTCAGAGCTCAGCACATACTTGGTGGTCAAAAGTATTCTCTGGATGAATAAATGATTATGATTTTGCTTACATCAGCTCTGGTATATAAGCATTTTTGCCTGATTTGAAATGACAAAGATTCTTTCCTTGACTAAACTCTAATAGAGGTTCCTCTGAGCCTTTTTCTCAATTAGACCTTAACCTTGGGCCTAAATATGCACACATTCAACACAAATGATTTCATCTATTTCCCCCCACCCCATATTACATGATTTAGTACTAACAGTTTCTAAGGACTCAAGGATATCCCTAGGATTACCCTAGCCCTCCATAAAGTATCTGGCTTTGGAAAACCCAAGAGTACCAAAATAATTCTCTTTGTTTTGGCCCCTACCTGAATATAGGCCTTTGACCACCCTTTCTTAGAGCATATACTTCAAAGGGCTCACAGTTATAAATCTTTCCTCCGTCCCTTTGAACTGTGTCTGTATCTGCTAAAACTCAAAAGCCTCTTTCCCAAGGACCTAAAAGCTGCTTCCTTAAAATGTAATCAGCAGGAAAGATGGGGCTTCTCTCTTTCCTTTTCTGTAGATGGATAGAATCCTAACTTTGATAAACTTCCCACTAGTAGTAGTGGCTGGTCTAATCATTGTTTATACTGGTTACCTTGTGTGATTTTTCACTCCCGGAGTCTACTGAGTTCCCACTCGCCCCTCTCTTGTCCTTCATTCTTCATTAACAACATCCAGTCACCTCTGAACAAATGAATTCAGTTTACTCCAGACCTTCTCCCTAATGCATTAAGTCAAAAATCTATCCTCACTTTAACATTCAGCTTTGACAAAAGTCTCACCTTTCCTCTGTATCATTTCAGATTAAATTGGTAAACCAAATGTTGTACCAAAACTAGATGTAGCACATTTCTGGGGAGTTTTAAGACAATGATACCAATTAACTGACAGTTTGTATGTGGTTACATACTTTTTTTTTTCTTACATCCCAGTAGAAGCATTGGACTTGTCTTCATCACATTTTTTGTGACAAAATACCTGAGAAAATCAACCAAAAAGGGTAAAGATTTATTTTGGCTCATGGTTTCAGAGGTTTCAGTCCATGGCCATTTGGTTCCATTGGTTCTGAGTCTGTGTGAAGCAGGACATAATGGCAGGGAACATGCAGCAGAGCTGAGCTGCTTGTGTTATGGCAGCCAGGAAGCAAGAGAGAGAGAGAGAGAGAGAGAGAAGAAGGGGCCAGGTAAAAGGTAAACCCTTGCAGGGCATGTCCCCAGTGCCCAACTTCTTCCAATCATGTTTTGCCTCTTACAATTTTCATCACTTCCCCATAGTCAATTTGATTATGCACCTATCAATGGGCTAATTCACTGAAGAGATCAGAGCCTTCATGACCCAATCACTTCCCAAAAGCTCCATTTTTCAACATCACTGCATTGGGGACAAAGTCTTCAACACATGGACCTTTTGGGGACCTTCCACACCCAAACTATAACAAAGCATAACTGATTGTAACTTGAATAACATGTCAGATAATTACTTACAAACATAAAATCCATGGAACATTAAAAAATATAAAAAACTTTAGCACGTACCTAGAACTTTTTCAGTCTCTTTGTGTTAAAAATGAACAGGTATCAAATCTCATGACCACTGGTTTAAAGGGTATTCTATATATGTTCATCATTTTTCTATATCTGCCTCTGTGTTTTAGTAGTTCACAAGTAAAGTAATAATGGTTACTATCAATAGTTACTGAGACTATCTGGCTGTCTGTAAGATTCTCTATACACTTGAAACCTAACAATAACACCATAAGATCGATACTATTAAAGATGAGGAAACTTGATGCTCCAAAAGACTAAACAAAAGGCCAGAGAGCACAGAGCCTGTGAATAAAGAACCCACAATTTGTAGGATGGACTGTTTGATTTCAAAGTCTGTGTTCTTTCCACTACTCTTCCCAATCTCAGTGGATACAGTCATGCATAGATTTTTGGCTCTTTCAGACTTCTCATGCTTGATAACTAACATGCAGTCAAAACAGAAGCGAATTTGGGGGAAAATTATACTCAGAATAAATATTGTAATTATAAAAGAAGAAAAAAAAAGGAAAAAGAAGAAAATAGTCAAGCTGTGGTAAAGCAAACTCCAAAGCAATCAAGAGGCTTCTAAACCTCTAGTTCTCTTTAAAGTAGCTATATTTCATTCCTCTAAAAACTCTGGCTTTGGAATGAAGGTGACATACTGTGGGAAGACCAAGGAAATTAAACTTTTTTTCATCTTATTGATTCCTATTTCTTTCATTCCATCTGTTTCCTTGGCATGGTGAAGGGGGTGACGATCAACGCAGAGTAAGCCGGCTCTGTCAGTCAGAAGATAGGAGCTGACACACCAGACACAGGCTTGGGAAGGCCTTCCATGAAGGAAAGATCTGTGCCAGATGACAGGACTCAAGGCGCTTGACAAAATGTTGCAGACAATCAGGAAGCATCAGATCCAGATTTCATAGATAATAAGCAGTCTTTCCTGTGTGCATGCGCATAGATTTGAATATTTCTGATCAAGTGCCTCAGTCTTTGCACAAAACAGGAAGTACATCACAGTAAAATATAAAATGACAGGGGATAAGAAGGAGAATATAATAAAGGAAAAGGAACAACTAACTGGAGCATAGAGAGAACTTGAATGTTTTGAGTCTATAAAAAAATATATAATTTGATGACATGAGGGGAAAATGCCTTAGAAGATAATATTTAAAATATCATTACCAGGGTGCAAGTACATTGGAATTCCACAAAGGAGTTTACTATCAATTAAAGCTTTCTTAAGAATCATACAGATTTCAGTGGCTGTTCTGCCATAAGGAGCATATTTTGCAATTTCTATAAGGTCATCTCCAACATAAACTTTAAAATAGCCACAAAAAAAAGATGAAATTTGCATATGAAAATCTGAAGCATATAAGTAGACAGTCTTGTGATTGAATTATATTAAGAGATACAAATTCTATATGTCCTTATGAAGAGCTTCATGCAGAGGAGGCTTCTACTCTGGCAGAGAAAAGACTAAAATGAAAAAGCAGTTCATCAAAAGAAGCTCATTTTGTTGGGAGCCAAGAGGCCCATATATGGTGAGGCTGGAAAATGAATCAGTTTTACCATTTCATTGCCCTCCCCCAACCAAGTTAAGCTACTATCAACAACCAAAAAAAGGCATAATATTATCTCTTTGCCTGTTCTCCTCTGGACTTGAAAGCTCTCATCAAAATAGACAAATGTCAAAAACTAAAATCGTTTGAAAGCACAAGACTGATTTATAAGACCCAAGTGTGAATAATTTGGTTGTAAAACCATCTCGAACACTATTATGGGTTGAATTTAACTCTGCAAAAAAAGAAAAAAAAGATATATTGATTGGAGTCCTAACCCCCGTTTTCTCAGAATGTGCCCTTATTTGGTTTTTTAAAAAGGGGGTAATAAAGCTAAAATTATCTTCTTAGGGTGAGCCCTAATCTAATAAGTGGTAGCCTTATAGAAAGGGGAAATTTGGACACTGTGTGCTTAGAGAGAGATACTGCCGTGTGAAAAGACCCAGGGAGAATATGACCATTAGTAAGCTATCTTATAAACAGACTGGTGCTGGGGACAGATCCTTCCCCTGCAGCCTTCAGAAGGAACTAAGGAATGAAGGAACACCCTGATTTCAGACTTCCCAGCTCCATAACTGTAAGACAATAGATCTCTTTAAGACATCCAGTTGGTGGTACTTGGTTATGGAAGCCCTCGTAACTTAATACAGATTTTGGTATCAGTATGGGGTTACTGTATAACAAATAACTTGCACAGTGGAAGTAGCTTTGAAATTAGGTAATGAGTGGAAGAGTTTTTGAATAAATGATAGAACAATACTATATGATTGTGAAGAGAAAATGTCCAGAAATGTGGCTATTAAGGGTACTTTTGGTGAGGCTTCTGACAAAAATCAGGAACCCATTACTGGAAACGGAAGACAGGTAGTCCATGGCTGAACTGTGTTCTGTTGAATAGAAAGTAGAAGTTACAAGTATGAACTTGGATATCTAGGTGAAGAGATTTCTAAGCAAAGTGGTGATGGTACAGCCTGGGTTGTCTTTTTTGCTTATAGTAAAATGCAAGGAGAGATAAAGAAGCAGAAGAACTAGAAGTTGAAGACAAGAAAAATCTTTGCCTATCCATATTGTACAAAAAGTGACAACGGGCTCTAGAGAAAACTCAAAAGAGCTGACTGAAGAATCCAACCCATCACCTCAGCAGAAATAGTGCCAGCTTACATGGACAAGTGAGGAAACAGGACAAAATGAAGGCAGGATTTGGGACTTCAGGGTTTCTATAGGCAGGAAAGAGATCAATAGAGTGACTTGGCTATGAACATGTGTTAACTTTCAAGAAAAGGGAAGAATGATTCCAACAATTGTTCAGAGGCTGGTAGGGCTGTCTCTCTTGACTTTTTTGCTCTCTAACGTTCTCATTTCCAGTAATACGAGTTCAAAAGCTATCATCAGTGACTCCTTTCCATTCATTCATATTTAATTAGGTACCTGCTTCTGTTGGTGCTTCCATTCTTCACAATCTTCACTATCGCTAAGGACTGAATTTTTAGTAATAGGGAAGCATCCTTAACTAGTTAATGACATTGTGCTAAGACCTCATGTGGTTTGTTTTTAATCTTTACAACTGTGCAATGAGATAGGTATACTATTCATATCGATTTTATAGGAAACTGAGGCTCAGAGAGGAGCTGAATGTGATCAAATGTCTAAGATCACATAATGATCAAAGCAGCACATTGAACCAGATCTTCCCAAGCCTCGAACTTCGTTCTTCAATGGCACACTGCCTCCTCACAAATCTCTCTCCTATTTTTTTTTCCTTTACATTCCACCTTTATTGATCTGGGTTTCATAATCCATCTCCCTTTTATTACTGAAAAAAATCAGTCTGCTTTTGTTTCTTTTAACTCTAGTTTCTACTCCTTTCAACCTAGATCTTTCTCATCCCATCTAAAACAATCCTGTCTATAAGTTACTCCTTAGCTCAAGATCTTTCTGTGACTTCTCACTGCCTAGAGGATAAAGCCAAACACCTTGATCTGACATTCCACAGTATTTTTACTGACCATACCACCTGTTAAACTCTTGTCCATCCTAAATGCCTCATCTCTGTGAAAATATGTCTGTCAAACATTGAACATTTCTTTAAAAAAAAGTTTTTTCTCCTTGAAATGCTATAATCTGTAAGATACATCAAAATTGTACTCAGACTCTATATGTTGCCCACTGAGAATGAAATTATCAACTCCCCTCAAAACCCCCCTCCCAGATTTCTCTGTCCATCTGCCCATCTGTTCACCCAAGCTTGAAATGAGGATGCTCTTTGACTCCTCCTCCTTTCACATGTCATCTGCTGCTAAATCCTATTGTTTGTTTGGATTCTGAAGGTGTCTCAATCTAACCCTTCTCCGCTGTTACTATCTCAGTTCTCATTCCAGCTCCCTCAACTTGAGGGCATAAGACAGCCCAAGAGAAGTACCACCAGTTAAGTTCCCACCACAAAATAGGCAAAAACTGACAGAACAGAGGAGCCACAGAATGAAGGACTCAGGAGGGAGATCATCTGAGCCTATTTGGGAAGACGTAGTTCTGAGAGGGAATGAAAAGAGGGGGGGGAAAAATCTGCATCAACCTGGATGGAGGGCTGAGGAGGAGGAGTGGTGATGGGAGGTGCCAAGCTTGAAGATGAGGAAACTGAGGAGAAGAAAAGGCCAGGTAGGAGAAATAAATTATTTTTATTTATTGGATTTAAATCTGATCTCCTGGATTTACCTTTGGAAGACAAGCAAAGTATGACATCCTCTTTAAACTTACCTTCTGACCATGCACTGTGCTCTTTGACATAACTGTTTTCTCTGAACCAAGGTGAGTGGTCATTTGTAGTGCTGCATCCTCCTTACCTCAGCTCTCAACTGTCTCCTAAAAGTCTCTCTGTGTGACTTTAGAGACCCTGAACCCATGGCTCCACTCCACCATTCCTTGGCCACCCTCTCCTTCTCATCACAGTGCCCACTGAAAGCGGCCTCCTCCACATGTCTCTTTACCAGTGCTGTCCTCCTTACAAAAAAAATCAGCCCCAACCCTGCTTCTCAAAATCATCTTCATTCTCCGGGCTCTAAGGAAATATCATCTGCCTGCTTCCCTCATCCAGAGATGTTCTTGCTCTCTCCTTTAAACCCAAACAATGCTTTAAAAAATCTTTTTAGCCCTATTCTTGTCTCAAACTAAAATAGTTACCTGTTTTACCTTCTCACTAAAGTATACTGAAGGTAGAGATCATGATTTATCTTGATGCACTGAACTGAATGCCTTGCACAAAGTAGATACGCATTCATCAAACAAGTGGCATTGAATCTCCCTGGCCTCTTTCATTTTTTGCTTCTATTAGGGAATGAGGTGAGTTGTCCACAATTTTTGTGTGAGGGGCGGGGGAGGAAGCTTCTCATGGAAAATTTTAGCTTCTTTGTTATAGATGAAGCATCAATTAAAAAGCACAAAGTGACACAGTCGTTCTGAACCTAGAATATATCCTGGGGCCTAGACCAAAGAAAGACAAATTTAAAGTTGTACAAACCAATGGTGGGAGGACCATCTATACTTAGTGACTAGTCTGTCAGAGTAAAAAACCTCAAGTGGGTTGTAAATATAGGGTTGATTCTTTGGGGGATTTTTCTTCTATTTGCTGATTCAGCTCCTACAATCAAGAGATTTTGTTGTTGTTCAATTTTACTTAAGGCAGACTAAATCAACTGATTTCATGTTTATCCCTGATTTTTGTTTTTCTTACTTTGGCTAAACTATGTTTTACACGGCCTGTTCAGTTAAATTGACAAGAAATATGCTTTTATCATTTTTAAGCCATCTACTTCTTTGTATGTGTCGGCTATGAAAATTCAACTAATTCGTTATAAAAATGTGATTTAAAAAAAAATTCCAAGGACGTTTCTAATGTTCTGATTGAGGATATTGATACATTTGCTACCCAGCATCTAAGAGCACCCACTGTGAGTACATCTGCAGGACATACAGGTAGGACACTGGTGGCCACAAAATGGTTGTTTTGACATTGTGTGTTACCAAATGTACCTGTGTAACTCCTCTCATGATTCTTGTCCTCTACAAATAGAAAGATTGAAAGCATATCTTTCTAGTACTGTTCATACCGTAAAATCCAGTATACTCGGTGTTTACTTATGTATGATGAACATAAATGGGGAAATTAGCAAAACAGCAGTGATTCAAGTTTCCCAAGCCTTGACTGGGCAGAGGTTTCAAAAGGCCTTCTCCTAAAGCTACACGATATGGTCATTAAGCATTTAGAGGAATAACTAGATGATTAGACAAAGTAGCAGACCAGCACTGCCTGCCCACCCCCCTGCCAACTTGCCCCAAAGTTGCAGGAGAAAGAAAGAAAAAACAAAGGAAAAGGAAGAGTCCTTTTGGTCCACCATATCGCAACCACCAGAAACTTAGGCTCTTCGTGAGCAATGGTTGATTTTCTCAGCCTACACCCATATCTCTAAATAACAATTTTCCAGACTTAAAGCTCTGGTTTTTGACAATTCATCTGATTGCAGGCACCCACGCCCTGCACATACACATTCACACACATACATGGCTTTTCTTTCATATTTATATTTGCAGAGGGGCCAGAGAAAAAGGGTAGAAAAGACAGAATGACAAGAAAGACAGAGGATGGACAGAAGGAAGGATGGAAGGAAGGAAAGAGGGAAGGAAGGAAGGAAGGAAGGAAGGAAGGAAGGAAGGAAGGAAGGAAGGAAGAAAGAAAGAAAGAAAGAAAGAAAGAAAGAAAGAAAGAAAGAAAGAAAGAAAGAAACCTCTAGTAGGTTTGATCTAAACAAAATGGTTATTCAAATGGGTTCCTACTAATTTCACAAAGATGCGTGATAATATCCAACATATGGCTTTAACTATGTTTTTTAATATTAGAAATTGAATGCACATTTTAAGACACAAGTTTTGCTGATATGCTGTTGATAATATAGGAGAACTATTTTCCATTTGTTTCTAATTATCTTAAAGACAGCCTGGGGATCATTTACTCATGGTTTAAGAGTACTCAGATAAGTCCACAGATGCGACAGGCGGGCATGTGTGTCAGCTACTGCAGTGGGGCCGCATGAGGGTGGCTTAGCCAAGACAATCCTCTTATGTCTGTAACCACTAGATACGGTTCCTAAGGTCAAGCAGTACTGAAAAATAAAATCCTTCCTTTGTCAACATTCTTAGGGTGTGGGCTCTGGAGTCAGACTGCCTGGCACCACTATTTAACTAACTGTGTGACCTTGGGCAAGTTAGTTAACCTCTCTTTGCCTCAATTTCCTCATCTGAAAAATGGGGATGTGCCTATATCATTTGATCACTGTGAGGATTAAAGCACCTTGAGTAATTCTCCAAACATAAGAAGTGCTTGATAATTGATCTGGCCCCAGCTGAACTCTGCTTTGTCTCTGTCTCTCTCTTCCCACCACCAAATTCTTCCACTGAAGCTCGCCAGCACATTTCTTTCAATTCTTTTAACATGCTCTCCCTTGTTACTCTGGAATCTTTGCTTCTTGCTAACTCACTCTCCTCCTCCAGGACTCAGTGCAGCCAATTCCAGTCTCCATTAGGGGGTCCTCACCTATTTGCCCACCTCTCACTGGGTTTCTTATCTTATCATGCATATGTCATGCCATCTTAATATTAGTCTCTCCCATTAGACTCTACACTCTGAGGCAGAGATTGGGTCTGTCTTGTTCACTGTGGTAATGCCACCTTGTTAAATTGTTTTGCAGTGGAACTAACCAAATGTATATATGTATTTATTTTTTGCAAAGTGGGGAAAATCTCTCCCGTTGGGTATACCTATCTAACGGAGATACCAATGCAAGGAAAATAGGAGAGAATTATACCTTTCCTTTAGAACATTTTTAACTTTAGTTCATTCACATCTATGTACATTTACATCTTGCACACATTTCTATTTGTTTCTTCATTTCTAATTCTTACTTTTTCTTGGGCAATGGGAAATGCTTATTGTTTACCCATCAGATCTCCTGGATCTGTCTTCCTTATCTTTTTATCTCATCTTTTCATTCACAATTTTCACTTCTTTCCTTTTTTGTTGTTCTATTTTAGAAATTGTTCCTCCATTTGATCTTACAAATCACTAATTCTATTTTCATGGGTATGGATTCTCTTTTTTCCTTCCACTAGCAAACTACTTAAATTTGTAAGTTGTCATTTCACTCTTCTTTCCATTTCCTAAAAGGTTACTAAAGCATTCTGAATTCTTTCTTGGATTTTGTTTTTCAAGTTCTCTTCAACTTCTTTAAATGTTTCTCCATACACGAAAACTCAGTCTCTCTTCTTCAAGTAGTTGAAATCCCTTTGCTTATTCCTGTCAATTCATGTCATGAAGTCCCCTTAGTACCATGTGACAGGCTGCTGGAGCTCTGGGCAGTGTTAGAATGGCTGGCTATGAGATAAGGTTAAAGTTCCTTCTCTTGGAGGCTAGTTACAAGTGTATACACCTACCTAAGACCCTTGAGCTGACAGCTGAGGCCTCTTTCAACATCTGCGGGATCTGTTCCCACCTCCCCAGGCTCCAGCTCCCTGCAGACCTGGAGACATTTGGCACTCTGTACCTGCATCCCCTACCCCGACTCCAGCCTGACCCTAGGTACTACACTTCTTCTTAGGGATGCCTGACCCAATGGCAGATCAGTTGTGAGCCTGTTTTCAGGCTGTCATTTACCATTTTTGACATTTTAAAACTATTTGAGAGATGAGGGTAGACAAGGAATACAACAAACACTTTTATATTAAAGAAAAGTTTTTATTCTAGAGAAAAGTTGGAATGCTCCAAGTTAAAACAACCAATTAGGAGCAATTTCCAATTTTTAAGAGAAAATTACAGAATTAAAACTTCTCTGAAGTTTAGTAAGACACCCGTAAGACACCCAGATTCATCTGGGAAAAATTAGCCTCAAAGCTTGACATACTCTTTGAAATATATCACGGCTGGCCTTAAAACACTGACTGTAGAGGCAGCGTGGTGATTAAGAACATGAACTCAGGGGTGCATTACCTAACATTGCCTCAGTTTCATTGCCTCAGTTTCCTCATCTGTAAGAGGGGGTTGATAAATCGTACCTGCTTTGTAAGGTTTTGTGAAGATTAAATAAGTCAATATCTGAAGAGTGTTTAAAATAAACCCTAGAATATAATAAATGCTACAAGTTGTGTTTGTTAAATAACATAAAGCAAAATAGGATAAAATAAAATGATTACAAAACCAGAAGTTAAAGCTGCAAGCACAATAGGGAATTTCTGATATCTAGGATGTCATTGTTTTATTTTGTTTGTCTTTTAAAAAATATCTTTGCCATCAAAATGAGCTTGCCACTGCCTATTTGAACATGATTCCTAACAGGTGCTACAAAGGATTGTAGCATAGATAGTTCTGGAATGCAAAGATTTTCCAGGGAGAGGAAAAAATGAGGGGAAAAAGTGGAAATTTTTACTTTAAAGTGTTTGCTTGAGGCATGTTTTCATTATAACCAAATTTCAACTTTGGGGTAGAATAGCAAAGCATTTCATCCAATTAGTATTAAAAGTGGCCTAAAATTCTCCATGTTTATTGAATAGTACACATGTAAAACATGGCTGCATATTCCTGTTTATCTCCCACCCTGAAGCACACCCCACACATCCTCCCAGTTACTCCTTCAGATTCTAGCAGAACTGTACGTGCAAATGAGCCATCTTGCTGTCCCTTCTTAACTCTGCTGTCATGAAGATGGAAGGAAAATAATACCAGCATCTAAACACTGAGGTAATTCACTAATTTCAGAATAATAAGTTATAAAAGCTCTTTAATTTCAGAATAATAAGTTATAAAAATACTTATTGAGGCATCTTGATGAGCATGTCACATTTCATTTTCTGTCAAGTAGGATTTAATATTCCACTTTCCAGCCTTTAAAGTTAGCTTTACCTTTCCTGCTCCTAATGTCCAGGAAACACAACAAAGTTTAACTTAGTTTTAATAATTTGATGAATCCACTGACAATAGAACTTTGGAATAAAAATGTGTTTTGATCCATGCACAGGAGGGATGTTGAGCAGTACTGTGTAAATAGTTGACTCTGAAACTCTGAGCAAACTTCAATCAACTGTATAATTCACGCAAAATATTCATCTTGATCTAGGCAACCAAGGACAATGTGGGATTTTTATCCTACTTGCTTTGGAGTGGAAGCATTACTCATTACATTTCTTGTCAACCTTCTACATTCCTTAATGTCATGTAGAATCCAGTTCAAAGAGAATCTCCCAGTAACATTTTTTAAGAGCAGCTGAAGCTTATGCATTCAAGAGAAAACAAATGTCTGTGACATGCAGAGCCAGGGAGGAGGTCAACATAACTGCAAATCTGGATTTTCAAATCTACACCATTGCCCAGGTCCTGACCCTAACCTTCTGTCTCCCACTGGCAAAGGGAGCCAGGGCGTTCTGCCACCCAGAACACGAGAAGTCACTCTGCTGTGTGAAATCCACCATCAATTTTGCAGAGGTTTCTGCCATTAGCACACTCCAGGTAGGCAGTTGTCACGATGCATTAGAGCTGAAAGAGGCTGACAGCATAACTGCGGGCGAGCTCGGGGCTCCGTCCAACCCAGCACCTGCTGCCTGCTCAGGCAGGAGTGTCCTCTGTCAGTGCTTAGCCTGGAGAGAGGCTTCAGGAATCACTTTGTGTCAGTACCCTTCATTGACAGCATGCTGGAGGGCAGCCTGTCTTGCAAAAGCAGGACAGAAACCTTTGCCAGCCACCTGCCTGCCCCCATATGGTGGCCATTTAAAAACCTATCACTTTTACAAAGAATTCCTCAAATTATTCATTCATCAAGTGCAGTTTTGACCAGTCCAACTGCCTCAATGCATGGTCACCTGACTGTGATTTGGAGAGCCTTGTTTTCTCAGGGCTTCCTTTGGGTATCAGTAAGGAACAAATGGTCTACAGAGAACTGGGTGAGAAAATCTGGTCCCTTCTGCCTCCTAGACTCTCAGTACTCCAAGGAGTGCATTCCCAATGAAGCAGGAGTGCTTTCACACCCAAGTGGATCGCATCAACATGCCGGGAGCTTCTCTCATGGACAATGAAAGGAAGGGCTAGGAGTCTTGCAATGGATGTCTTGGTTTCTCACTTTCCAGATGCAGAGGCAGAAAGTTAACTAGGGAAGGGGTGGGAGGGACTGTTCAGAAACCATAACCAAAAAAGTGAAAGAACTCTTGAGTGTTCAAGGGAGCTGTCAACAGATTCCATTAAAAAAATGAAAAACAGAAATACATTCTGTTAGTACTTTCATGTCAAAAACCGACTACTAGTCTCCAACTCTCAGGATGTACCAGGTAAGTATATAATAAATGCACAGACTTCTAAAGTAATTTTTTCCAAGACCTACGAATAATGTTTTTCTTTTTAATTATTTTCATAAGACAATCTATGTGTATGGCAAGACTTCCCTGGACATGCTGATAATTTCTTCCTTATTTATTTCCACATTTTCTGACCAATTCTATATCACTATCTTGCAAATTCCATGAGATTAGGGGTCTAGCCCCTTTCATTGTGCTCAATAAATATTTAGTAGGGAAATCGGACACATAAAGTCAAAAAAGAATGAATAATAACAAATGAAGTCAAGCACCAAACATAAACTTGCTTTTTAAGTTTTAGGAAGGGCTGTGAAGAATGTGTTGCGTGAACATGACAAGAACAATACATTTTTTAAATTTTTGATTAGTTTTGATACATTTTAGTTAAGGGTTTATACTTTGGAGGGGTGGGGGTAATTTGCAATGGAAAAAAAAGATGCATGAAGCAGGCACCCAAAAATGGTATGTCCCATCTCTCAAAGGAATGGTTTTAAAAGAAGGCCAGCAAGTAAGAATTCACATCCTTTCTTCCTAAACCAGCTGCTGATCTTCATTCTCTTCTTGCTCATCTCCTCATCTGTTCTTCTTTACTGAACCCTGCACCCAGATGATCTCCACTCTGAGGCTGTAAGGTTGAACTTCTGTTTAGGTGCTTCTGCACCTAGACCTCTAGCTCCATCCACATGTCCCAGAGTGTCTCAAATGCAACAGTTCGAAACTGAACTCCAGCCTATCCTCCCACACCAACTCCTCATCCAACAGCCTCCATCTCAGCAAAGGGTGCCATATGCTTGTTATCACTTGACCAGAAATCCCAAGACCTCTCAGTATTCCTCTCAGACTCCACCTACCACAAAACACCAAATCTGTCATCAAGCTCAGTGGATTCTTTGCCATCTCTCCCTTTCATATTCTCCTCCCCTTTGCCGCAACCACTAACTTAATTCATGCTTCCATCATGATCACCAGTGTTATTGCTATGGTCAGTTACTTGCCTCCAGTTTTAGCTGTGTGATCTTTATAAATGAAGACATGACTGTTGCTCTACCCCTCCACACAGCCTGGCTTAACACCTCTTTGTGGCTCCCTGTTGTCTTATGCTACATGGCCTAGCCTCTGTAGCATGGCCTAGAAGAGCTTTTATGATCTACATGCTGCTTGCCTTCTCAGTAAGCCTTGTCCTTTCTTTCTACACTCCAGTTATTTGTGTTTCTCAGGGGTCATGTTTCATCCATGGGGCCTCAGCTCCCAGTGATGCCTTTCCTGGTATTCTGAACTGCTACTTCTGCCCACAGCAGCAGATGTGGAGTAGGTCTCAAAAAGGAAATGTACTACTCCAGGGCTGAAGTTTCCTCCCTCAGGGTGAGTAAAAGAGGGAAAGTTGGCCAGTGTTGATTGCTAATACACCCCTCTGAGCATGTTAACTCAGAAAGGAAATCAGTCTAAGTATTTCCTTTTAATGTTGGTATAAGGAAGTATCAGTCAGACCCTTCTTGCCTGGCCAGCAAAAGGCCTTTTGAATTGTCTTCTCTTTAATCCTTCCATTAATCCACTATAATACCACTGCCAGTCATCTTCCCCAACCTCAGACAGGTTTGCATCACGCCCCTTCTGTAAAGTCTGCGGTAGCTCCCAGTCTTCTACCTGGGAATGTTCTCCATATCTTGCAGTACAGAGCATAACACACACAACAACTATCTCTTGAGTGTAATTACATTAACAACTTGTAAATTGGCCCAACTAAAGGTTTAACTTTTTAAAACATTTAAAATAACAACAAGCATCAGACTGTCTGAGTATCAATGTAACAACATGGTTGGGGCCTTTGCCTCTCCCAAATTTAAGAAGCAGGCAGGAGCTAGAGAACTTGAATGTTACAGACCTTGGTTCAATTCCTGGCCCCACCACCTATAGATGATCATGTACAAAAGGTTTCTCTTGAGGGTCTTGAATCCTCATCTGTTAGTGGAAATCAAAGTTCTCAAATCACCAGTAATCATGAGGATTATGAAGAATATGCCCATTTCAGAAGAGCCCTAATCATTCTCTGGAACACAACATGCCCACCAATTCTGATCATGTCCCTTGAACTTACAAGGCACACTATGGTTTCTTTCTATTGAAAAACAATTTTTAAACAAATAAATAAACATAACCACAAAAATGTAGATCCTATGACTAGAAGTAAAATTTTGACAGTTTGAAAGAGGGGCTGGTTTTTAGTTTGTATTTCCTTCTCTTGCTCAGATGTTGGACTGTGAGAGATTGAAATGAATGTTATAAAGAGATCATGTGACAGAAGGAATGAACTCTCAGAGAAGGAAAGTCCTGTTTTTAATTCTTTTAGATCCTTAAGGTCAGCTTCGAACAGGGAGTTGGGATAACCTAGCCAAATTGGCAGTGACTAGGAAGTGACCCAAGCCAAGCAGCAAATGACTTGCTAATAGACCCAAGTCACTTTTATTGCAGCCACCAGCCAGGTTCCAGGTTTGCCTGCCTGCCACTGAAATCTGTCCTCAGAGGGACCTCCTTTGTCCTACAAAGGCCAGCTCCAATTCAGGATTGGGATGGAAGGTATTTAGATAAACTAATAATTGCACAGGGATGTGGTTTGCTCTGGAGAAGCTGAGATTGTGTTTAAATGTCTGAAATTCCTGGTGTCGCTAATAATTGTAACTTCTGCTTCAATAAAACACACAAATAATGTTACTGAAACATTTCCAATCACAAGGTATTATTTTTGGTCTGAAACAGATGCAGCCCTCAGTACTTAAAAAGAGGATGTCTGGATGGATTTACCTCTGCTTGAAGTGAAATAAAACTCCTGGAACTTTGGCCAAAGCCCCATTTCTGAGAAGCATCTATTGGAGTGATGGCAGCTTCACAGCATGACTGTAGAGTCATTCCTAACACAAGGAAGAGAGATACCAGGAGAGCCAGCCCAGGTATTGGAATGGAATATAAGCCAGGAGCTACAAGGGAAATGAGTTATCATTTTTTAATACATATTAGTCATCAGGCTAGACATCAATATATACTATCTCATATAATTCTCATAACAACGCTGCTTCACAAATGAAGAAACTGAACCTAGAAAGATTAAATCCTGGACTCAAAGACACTTAGTCACTAAGTGTGGAACTAGGATTTGAACCCAGGAGTTTCTACTCATAAAGCCATGCCCATTGTAATATATCATATGGCCTCCATATGGAATTGCTAAAAGTAAACTCCAAATAAAAAGGATACTGATGTAAAACTACCAGGATTCAAATCCTTGATCAACCATTTATTATCTCTGCAACCAAGAATATGACATGAAACCTTGATGTCCTTCAGTTATCTCATAATGAAATTGGAAGAATTAATAGTACCATTTAATGGCATTGTTTGGAAATTGCTGTATA
The DNA here is from genome assembly GCF_045843805.1 of Urocitellus parryii. Taxonomy (NCBI): domain Eukaryota; kingdom Metazoa; phylum Chordata; class Mammalia; order Rodentia; family Sciuridae; genus Urocitellus; species Urocitellus parryii. The sequence continues at coordinate 248,372,194 of NC_135531.1, forward strand.
TGGTATAAGGGATGAATATAATTTCATTTTTTCTGTATGTAGATATCTAGTTTTCCCAGCACCACTTATTAAAGATATTTTCCTTTCCCCATTGTGTACTCTCAGCACCCTGGTCAAAGGTCAGTGGAACATATATGTATGGGATTAATTCTGGGCTCTCTACTCTGTTCCATTGGCCTATCTGCTAGGTTTTATACTAATTACCATACTGGTTTCATTACTTTAGCTTTGTAATATATTTTTAAATCAGAAAGTGTGATGCCTCCAGTAATAATTTTATTCTTATTAAAAATTGCTTTGGCTATGATTTCATATGAAGTTTAGGATTATGTTTTCTATTTCTATAAAAAATGTCATGGTGATTTTGAAAGGGATTGAAATAAATACATAAATGGGTTTGAGTAGGGTGGATATTCACAAAATTGATTTTTTAAAAATTTGTTTTAGTTGTAGTTGGACACAATACCTTTATTTTACTTACATTTATGTGGTGCTAAGGAGTGAACCTAGTGCCTTGCACATGCTAGGCGAGCACTTTACCACTAAGCCACAACCCTAGCCCCAACAATATTGATTTTTTTAAAATCCACAAACATGGTATTTGTGTTTAATTTCTTTTATGGGTGTTTTAGTTTTCAATGTAGAAATCTTTCACCTCTGTGTTTTAGTTTATTCTATATTTTATTATTTCAATGCTATTGTAAGTTGCATTGTTTTCTACATTTCCTTTTGGATTACTGTATATAGAAAAACAATTGACTTATGGGTATTGATTTGTGTCCTCCCACTCTACTGAATTCTTTCATTATCTCCACTAGTTTTTTGTGTGCTTTGTTTTTTTTGTTGTTGTTGTTTGTTTGTTTGTTTTGTTTTGTTTTGTTTTATTTGTACCAGGAATTGAACTCAGGGGCACTCAACCATTGAGCCACATCCCCAGCCCTATTTTTTATTTTATTTAGAGACAGGGTCTCACTGAGTTTGCTTAGCAAGTCTTGCTGCTTTTGAGGCTGGTTTTGAGCTTGCAATCCTCCTGCCTCAGTTTCCTGAGTTGCTGGGATTACAAGTGTACACTACTGCACCTAGTGTGTGTTTTGGTTTTGTATGTATAAAACCATGCCATCTGCAAACAGATGATTTTAACTTCGCCCCCCATACCCCATGCAGAGGCACAGATTTACTTAGGAAAGCGGATACACATTCAAGGGATAATGAAGATTATCTTAAGAGAGAGAGACATCTTTTTGGATAAAGTAAGAAATACACATACAAGATAGAATGCTGTCCTCTCAACAGTGAGAAGCTTTATGTGGGTCAAGCAAGAATAAAGCAAGGAGAATTTGGGTCATCTTGAGAATGAGAAGTGAATACATTTTAACTTATTTATATCTGATTGAGATGCCTTTTGTTTTTTTCTTGTCTAATTGACCTAACTTCGACTTCCAGTACTACATCAAAGAGAAGTGATAAGAGTAGTCCCAGAACTAACAAAAGCTTTCAATATTTCATAATTGAGTATAATATTAGCTATGAGCTTTTCATATCTGACCTTTATTGTATTGAGACAAATAACTTCTCTATTTAATTGATTATGAGTTTTAATAATGTATGTATATTAAATTTTGCTAGATGCCTTTTCTGCATTTATTGAGATAATCATTCACATCTTATTGTTCATTCTTTTAATGCAGTATATCCTACTAATTGACCTGCATATGTTGAACCATCCTTGCATGTCAGGGATTAATCCCACTTAGTCATGGCATATGGTCTCTTTGATAGGCTGTTGAATTTGATCTGCTAATATTTTATTGAAAAAATTTATATTCATCTTCATCAGGGATATTAGTCTACAGTTTACTTTTCTTATGGTATCTTTGGTTCTGGTATCAAGGTGATGCTGGTACTGGTTTTATAAAAAAGAATTCCTCTACATCTATTTTTGGAAAGAGTTTAGAAACAATTGGCATAAGTTCATTTTTAAATGTAGAATTTACCTGTGAAACTATCTGGTCTGAGATTTTCTTTGTTAAAAAGTTTTTGGTTGCTAATTCAATCTCCTCTTTTTTTATTGATTTGTTCAAACTTTCTGTTTCAGTCTTGGTAGGTCCTGTTTTTATAATTTTATCAATTTCTTCTCAGTTATTCAATTTATTGGAATGTAATAGTTCATAAAAGTCCCTTATGTTCTTCTTTTAGTATTTTCTCATTTTACTTAGATTAGTTGAGGTCTCGTTAATTTCATTTATCTTTTTGATTTCTTGGCGATGGCACCAAAAGTGCAAGCAACAAAAGCAAAAATAGACAAATGGGATTACATGAAACTAAAAACTCTGCACAATAAAGGGAACAATCAGCAAATGCAACCTACGGAATTAAGGTGAAGTACTTGCAAACCCTATATCTGATAAGGGGTCAGTATCTAACTATGAAGGTACTCTTACAATTTAATAGTAAGAACCACCAATAAATGACCACACCGATAAATAAATAAATAAATAACCCAAATAACCTAAAACAAATGGGCAAAGATATGTAGATATTTCTCCAAATGATGCATACAAATGACCAATTGCATAAATGACATCAGTATGAGCTGGGGCTCTGGCTCAGCATTAGCACACTTGCCTAGCATGTGTGAGGCACTGGGTTCGATTCTCAGCACCACATATAAATGAAAAAATGAGGGTCTATCAACAACTAAAAAAATTACTTAAAAAAAAAAACATAGTCAATATCACAGATCTTTTAGAATTCTGACTTCTGGGTATATATTCAAAGGAATTAAAATCAGGATTTTGAAGAGCAATCTGAATCCCCTTATTAATTGCAGCATTAATTACAAAAGCCAAGATATGAAAGCAACCTAAATGTTCACCAATGAATAAATGCATAAAAAAATGCACATGTGCATGTGTGTGTGTGTGCACACATACACACAAATCCTATTAACCTTAAAAAAAGAAAGAAATCCTACTGTTTATCACAACTTGAAAGAACCTGGAGCACAATTTACTAAATAGAATAACCAAGACATGATAGTACATGATAAAATTTGTATGATGTACATGATGTATAATAGTACATGATACTATTTGTATGACGAATCTAAAATAGTGAAGATTCATAGAATCAGAGAGTAGAATATGGTCATCGAATGCCAGGGAGAATAAAAATATGGGGGATATGAACCAAAGGGTACAAAGTTCTATTTATATAAAATGAATGTGTCCTAGAGATCTACTATACAACATAATTTTATAGTTAACATTACTGTATTGTATGCTTAAAAATTTTTTGAGAGTAGATCTTGTGTCAAGTGTACTCACAAAATAACAATGATAATAATAAGGAATATTAAACTTTAGGAGGTAATAGATTTGTGACCTAGAGTGTGGTGATAGTTTTGTAGTACATATTTCTCTCTAAATTCATCAAGTTCTACACATTAAATATGTATAACTTTATGCATGTCAATCACATCTCAATGAAATGGCTTAATTTTTTTTAAAAAGTGAAGTTAAGCAAACCAAAAGAGACAAAAAGATAAAGGACTTAGTTTTGTACATCTGTGTACCCAATCCAGATTCCTAGACATCCAGCCAGGAGGCATGCAAACTGGCTTCTCTCTTAAGCCCAGCCTGCTAGAGAGAATTATTTCAGACTGCTCTCCAAAGCTCAATAAAGGACCCAACCCTCCACTAAATACCTTGTACACAACTGTTGCAATAGCTGAATTCTTCATCCATCACAGTGCAGTAAGTCACCCCCAGATCTCACACTGAGTTGATCACCTATGTATGTCCTAAAGAACAATCCTCAGAGGCTATATACTCTTGGAAATTCACATTGTTTAGTATTTTATCTCATATTGGAGTTCACCAATAAAGATTTGCTGGATACATGTGGAAAATATTAGTTACTAAGTAGATTCAGGCAAAAGGTAGTTAGTATCAAAATAAATTATATCGATGCTTTCTAACAACCATTAAAGCAAAGCCTAAATTCAATGTTTTCTGGCTGCAGACAAGATTTAATATAAAAAGCAATCACCCCAAATGAAAAGAAATAAAGTCTTTAGGTTTTCTCCTTAGCCAAAATATATGTACACCAGTGTTCTAGACATTTCTATCTTGCATGGGATGTATTAAACAAAGATAAGGTACACAGCAATTGTAGGAATTATGAAAAATTAGGCAATGGAGTAAAAGAAATTCTTCCTTTTTTCAGGTTAATTATTAACATTTCTCCAGGAAGCAAACAACTGAGACTATTGTCTTATTTCCAAAGGTTGCCCAAGGGTGAGCAAAAAAGTTAATTTCATTAGATGCAATACAAATCCAAGGGTGGTCATACAATCATTGCATGCATATGTGCCTGACCATAAAAATACCTCAAGAAATAGGAAGTTTCTAAGTAAATGCAAACTAGGACATATGAAGACATTTTCACAGTGTTTAAACATGTATATGCTTCAATAAAATGCACAAATAATGTATTCATTGTTCAAACATGACCAGTTGGCCATTATCCAAGGCAAGTCAGGTGTCAGAAAGGTGAAACTGACTTCCTCTTTAATCCCATTTCTAGATTCTTAGAACAAAGATCAAGAAATTGTAGAAACAGTTCATCATACAAAGCAAACAAGCAAAGAGAAAGAGAAAAAAAAAAACAAATGTTAAGTTTCTAAAAAGCAACCAAGAAATCAGGAAGATCTTTTAATTTTTATTCTCAAAGTTAAAAACAGTCAATAAAGTTATGAGTTAACAAGATTGTCACCAGTAAACATAATTAAATTCCATTCCATTTACCGTCTGAAGGGCCCAGCTCTTCAGTGTAAGGAAGGGATTTAGCACAGTGCCTGGCACTTTTAAGAACTTGCCATTACTATCAACTATTATCCTTTTTTTTTTTTTCCCCAAAATTGATCTAAACAAAGTAACATGTCACTTTTTTTTCTTTGCATATTTTTCATGGACAGCAACCATTAAAGGAAGATAGCCATCTGCATGGAATAAACCCTTAAAAAGGAGATTCAAAACATGTTAAGTTAGGAATATAAACTTGACTTATGCTCAAAGGCCTTGAGTACTTTGATTTGTTGAAGCTCTGAATGTATCAGAGGGAGAAAAATGCCACAACAGGATTACAAAACTTAGTGAATTGAATTCTAAATGTTTCTCCTTTGCACATTCATATTTTCAACACACAAAAAAAGTACAATGCAGTGTGCCATTTGCAATATAATGACAAGATTCACTTTTAGGAAATTTACATGTGTAGCTCTATAGTGGGAAGAATATTTAAATTCTTTTGGGATGCCTGTTGTCCTCTCTCAATTGCCAAAATTGTATGCAGAGCCTCAGAGAGTTATTTAGTCTAAAGAACACTGGTGTTATAGATTGAGTTGCGTTCTCCTAAAATAAATAAAGTCCTGATTCTTCATTCCTCACTATATGACCTTGTTTGGAAATAGAGTCTTTACAGAGGCAATCAAGTTAAAATGAAGTCACTAGTGTAAGCCCTAGATCCAATGTGACTGAGATCCATACACAGAGGGAGGACACCATGAAGAAAACTCAAGGAGAACACCAGATGAAGGTGCAAGATTGGAATGATGAACATACAAGCCCAGGATTACTGAAGATTGCCAGAAAAACGAGAGACACTAGGAAGAGACAAGGAAGGAATCCGCCATTAGTGTCACAGGGAACTAACACCTTGATTTCAGACCTCTGTCCTCCAGCACTGTGAAAAAAATATGCTTCTGTTATTGTAAGTCTCCCAGCTTGGGAGATTTTGTTACAGCAGCCCTAGGAAACTAATACAACCGGTGATAGGTGGCTTTCAAGGTGGCTATCACGGCCCCGCCAGCCCCTGTTTCATTACAGACCACAGGAGTTTCTCCTTTGAAGCATGAGACAATATGTAAGAATTCCAGCAATAACCAAGCCCAGCTTCAGCAACAAGACAGGTTTGTCTGCAGTGTTACCGTGGTTTCTTTGGGTGTGTTATGCTCATGAAGAGAAATAGACTTTTAGCAAGTGTATCTTATACATTATAAAATAAGTTCCAAAAGGCAGGCAAGGAAAGTAGGCAATGATCTTCTATCATGTGTTCATTTTAGTTACAGAGTTATACATTATCATTAAGTAGGCATTTGATCCTTCTGGGTTATGAAGCAATATAATACTCTAACATGATAGTAGTTCTTGGTTTAGGAAAAACAGCACATGAAAAATACAAAGTGCTCAAAGTCACAAATCCACACCCTAGCCTATGTTGTCACATTAGATAATATGTTCCTTTTTACCAGCAACTGCTCTGAATTTGATAATCATGATGATAATAGCAACATTGTTAATAGGTAATATGCATCACGTGCCACCTACTGGGTCAAATCTTTCATATATATCATTTAAGTTTAGTAATGATCTTTTAAAACAGGTACTATCATTTTTGCAGCTGAAGAAACAAAACCTGAAGATATAAATAACTTGTCCAAGGTAAAAAGGTGAGTAAGGAGCAGGAGCAGGTCAAATTTGTGACTCCAAAGCCCCATTTTTAGGTACTGCAACCCCCACCCCCACCCTCCTTGATGTTTTCACCTCTGGTATCATTTACATAAAAGGCTAAAACGCTGTGACATAGATACTTGAATGCTTCCTGTTTAGATTGACAGCTCTCATTCTCAACTGACCTTGAGCTCCAAAATGTGACAGGTCAGCCCACAAATGAATAAATATTAATGATAATTGTAATCATTATTTGGTGGTGTTCATATTCTTTTCATTGATTTAAAATACTTCATTTTGAAGCTCTTAGTGAGCAGTCAGGGGTTATTTTCACCATTATTTGATAATTTATATGTAGCTAAAAGCACCCAGAGTGAAATTTGTCTTCAGGCCAGCTACTGATATTAATCAAAGTAATATTTTTGTGTGTGATCCAGGGCCCAAAATGAAATTTACAACAAATGCACGGTTGCACGAGAAACATCTTACACTTCCAGGTCTCTAATGATTCACAACATCAGGCCAAATTGGGGACTACTAAACTCTGACATGTGGAAATATTACATCAATTGTCAATACAAAATTATGAGAGAGTCTTTAAATAGGAAAAAAGAATCTGACAAAACAACAGGAACCCTTGCCATTGGATGAGTGCCTACTCGAAACCTGTGCCAGGGGCTAGTACTCTATGCACAAAGCCAACCCTCAACTCCTCACTCTCTGGATGGAGAGTGATGGTCAGACCATGTGATGTCACAACTCCCTAGTGGCCCCACACTCAGTAAAGAGCAGCACTAGGATTCTAGCAACCACAGTCTCACTCTTAACAGTTCTGCTACCCTGATTCTCCAGCCACACTGTCTGAGTGTTGACCTGGGGACAGATAAAAAAGCAGTTTAGTGACAAAGGCACCATATAAAACTATCAGGGGCACATAATTTATCTCTTTCTTTGCCTGGAGACAAAACAAAAAACAAAGTCATATTTAATTATTCCTGTAATCTTAATTAAATAATCCGCCTCTTGAGAATCTATGCATTTTAAATCAAGATTACCCAGAAAAATCCCAAGATGACTCAATTCTCCTCATTCCTCATTTCCATAAGCAAAAGAGAAATGTCACTATGAGGGAGATGATGGTGCCCATCTCTTATAGAAGGGTGTCAAAAGTCACCCTTTTATTAGTCAAAAGAATGACCACTCTAAAATGAATCATATTAAGTGCTCTCCAGTTATTTTATGAATACAACTGAACTCAGTCAGACTCAGGGTTCCCTCTGCTGGTCATATCACCTTGGAAAAGACCCTAAAATTCTCTGTGCCTCAGTTTACCAATAGGCAAGATCATGAAAATAGTATATTCTTGTCATGAATACCCAGTACAACACAAATTCAAGCTTTAACACTACCACTACATCTTTTTCTTGTTATTATTAGTAATGATAACAAATACCCTGTATTCACAACCAAACACTAAGAAAGTTACTATTTGTCAAATATTTCTCCACTTCTATTCACACTGCAATTAAAAGATCTCAGCAATTGTTTTATTTTTATTTTTCCTTTTTTTTTTGACATTTTGTACATTCATCCAAAATGACTTGTTAGCAGCCAACACAGTCACCCACTAGCAATATACTTCTCCTGCCCATCCCCCACCTTGTCTACCTGGTAAAAAAAATCAAGCCTGCAACAGATGCATGGTATGTTCCATCACAGCCATTCCTGGCATGCTAAATTATGTTACATTGTAATTCTCCATCTCCACAGCCCTTCAATTTCTTCCATTTAGTACAACCAACTTATGTTCCTACCAAGAAGAAAAAAGTAATTGTTCTGCTTTATGTTTATTATGTATACTAAAAGTTGTCTATTAAATGATAGTGTCAAATTTCTCCCTCACCTGATGAAAGGGCACAAAAAGATACATTAGTTACATCCACTCACTCATCCTCCTCTGACAAATTACTTTGGTATTGGCAATGGCTGCCTACTATGAGTATTATTTAGGACACTAGATCTCAAATTTCACTGTCTATTGGCATTACTTGAGGAGCTTTAAACATCCTGATAACTAGTCAGGCACAGTGGCTCACACTTATATTCTCAGCTACTTGGGAGGCAAATGTAGAAGGATCACAAGTTCAAGGCCTGTCTCAAAACAAAATTTTTAAAAATGGCTGAGGTTGTAACTCAGTGGTTAAGCACCCCTGAATTCAATCCCCTGGACCAGAACAAAAAAAATCATAGACTCCATCAACCTGGAACTTCTGATATTATTGATGTGGAATAAAATCATGACATTTGCAGGTAAATGGATGGCACTGGAGAAGATAATGCTAAGTGAAGTTAGTCAATCCCCAAAAAACAAATGCCGAATGTTTTCTGTGATATAAGGAGGTTGACTTATAGTTAGGTAGGGAGGAGGATCATGGGAGGAATAGATGAATTCTAGATAGGGAAGAGGGGTGGGAGGGAAAGAGAGGAGGCAGGGGGTTAGCAAGGATGGTGGAATGTGATGGACATCATTATCCAAAGTACATGTATGAAGACATGAATTGGGTGTCAACATACTTTATATACAAACAGAGATATGAAAAATTGTGCTCTATATGTGTAATAAGAATTATAATGCATCCCTGTTAAGTATTTTTAAAAAATAAAATCAATTAAAAAAAAAAAAGTTCCCCAACAGGATTCTAACATGCAGTGAAGTTTGAGAGCCACTGATTTCAAGCTTTGGGAAAGCTAGATTTGAGTAGATTTTAAAACTCAGAGAAGAAAATCAAATCAATAGAGATGAAGTTACATTAGTTTCTCAGTGACTTGCCACTGGAAATTCCTGATATACTCCAGTTCACAATGGTGTAAAATTCAAGGGATTAAATTCCCCCTACAATTTCCCTAGCAACTTCCTTTCTTTTAGAGTACAGATATTTTTTAAAACATTGTTGAAATCCATTCTAATCTTCCTTTTGCTATGCCATGCCTTTTAATAAAGAAGAACAACTATCAAACAGAGTTGAAATGAACCTTTCTTTTTGAAGTTTCATAATAAAATTTCTTCTACCTACCAGCAATGAACATAGAGAGGACCATCTGAATGACAGGGTGCCATTTCTCCCTGAGTAGTGAGTGCTGGGTGTTAAAATGACAAGCCAAGGAAACATCAGGTGAGGAAAGAATTCTGGTTGGTAACAGTTCACTTCAGTCTGGCTGAAAAGCCAGTGTGGTCCTGAATATTTGACTTAATTTGGAATTTCCTTTCTTTTTTTTTTTTCTCCTTCTTTTTTGGATTTTAAGTCCTTAGCCCTAATGTCATGCAGTTATTTTTGTCTGGTTGATTTTCTTTTCCTTTTTGTCATTCGATATTCAGAACAACATGAAACATACCTTCTTCTTCACATGGAGAATGAATTCAGCAACAATTCAAGCATATAATTCTTCTCTGCACGAAAGAGATGCTGGACATCTGCTCACCCAGGATCTACAGAACAACAGGGCACATTAACATGAAGAAACTGAGGAGATTCTGTGGGGTTCCTCCCATCGAATGATTCAGCTTTATTAGACACAAGGAACCTAATAAATACCTTTAAAAAAAAAAACCCTGTTTATTATTGGCTGTCTGTCTCACTGAAAATGAAGGCTCTATAAAATTCAGTGTATTCTGTTCCAGCTGTATCTCATGAGCCTAGTCAATTCCCAGCAGATAGTAAATACTTGATACATATTTGTCAAACAAATGAAGGATTCCTACCTTAAATACATAATCTGAAGATAAAGTATACTGCATTTTCTTTTCACTTTCACTGAAATGGTCTTTTTCTCTTAAACTCCATAAATAAGATTTTTCATGTGCAAGGGAAAACATGAGATTCTGTGAATACCTTCTTCAGAAATCTTCCCAACCCCGGGCAAACTCTTCTGTAATATGCAGAGAGGTCTCTGGAGCAGACAGGCTTCCATAAAGCTCCCCAGGTTGTTCTGCCAGCACCCGTCTAAGCTCAGCATGACTCCATCTCCCCCTATTCCTGATCGCTATTGGTCCTCAGGCTTTGGTGCACATCAGAATCACATGGAGGGCATGGGAAACCATTACAGGCCCTTCATTCCCACCGTAAGCGAATACACTTGTTTAGTAAGAGACCTAGGCTTGGTTCCTTTAAGCCCTAAGTGCGCACCTAGGTTAAGAAAACTAGTTCCCATTTTGAGTTTCTGTCCTGAAGTCTCACTTCCACTGCAATTGTGCTGAGTGGCTTTCATCAAGTTACTTAATCTTTTTGAGCCGCAGGCCTCCTATTTCTCATCTACGAAATGGATATATTGCTTTAAAAAATTAATAAACTTTATTTCTTAGAATAATTTTAGATTTAGAGAAAAATTGAACATATAATGCAGTGTTCCCATAACCAGTCCCCTGTGCCCTGAGTCTCCTATTATTAACATCTTGGATTAACATGGCACATTTGTTGCAATGAATAAACAAATGTTAGATTATGTTGTTATATTATGAGCTAACATCCAGAGTTTACATTCAGATTCAATCTTTGCATTATTTTACATTAAAATACAATCTTTATAATGCACAGTTAAAAATGTGTGTGTCATGTTTCCCGTCATTACAGCATCATACAGAATAATTGTACATGCTAAAACCAACATGTCTGCCCCCATTCTTCCCAGTCTCTCTTTCTCTTACAGTCTTTGTCTTTTTCACAATGTCATCAATTGGAATTACATAGGATGTAACCTTTCAGACTGATTTCTTTCATTCAACAATGTGCATTTCAAGTTCCTCCATGTCTTTTTTTTTTTTTGTGACTCAATAGCTGATTTCTTTTTATCATTGAATGAGGTTCTATTGTAGAGATGTACCACAGTTTGTTTATCTATTCATCTATTAAAGGACATCTTGGTTGCCCCCAGGTTTGGGCAATTATGAATAAAACAGCTATAAATATTGATGTGCAGGTTTGGTATAGACATAAGTTTTCAATTCAATTGGGTAAATACCTGGGAGCAGACATATAGTAAAATTACATTTACCTTTATAAGAAACTGCCAAACTGTCTTCCAGAGTGGCTTTACTATTTTCACTCCCATTAACAATTTATAAGTGTTCCTTTTGCTACTCATACTCACCAACATTTAGTATTGTCAGTGTTTTGGATTTTAGCCATTCTAATGGGTATATGTTTGCACGTTCTTAATCATACATGATATCTATTTTCACAGGCTTATTTTCCATCTGTTTTTGATGAGATGTCTGTTCAACTCCTTTACTTATTACAAAGTGTGTCATTTGTTTTCTTATTGTGAGTTTTGAGAGTCACTTTAATATTTTGGATGAAAGTCTTTTTGGTATTTGTCTTCTAGATATACTACTTTTACACTAAAGCCCAATCTTTGTGTTGAACAGTTCTTGTTTCAAAAAGTGCATAATGTCATGTACATTAAGGATTGTTATATCTTCTTGAAAAATTGCCTCTTTTATCTTTGCTCCCCTCCATCCTGGGTACTCTTCTTCTGAAGTCTTCTTTGTCTAAAATTTAAAACTTCTCCAGCTTTCTTCTGATTGTTGTTGGTGTGGTAAGGCTTTTTCCATTCCTTGACTTTCAGTCTGTCAGTATCCCTTGACTTTGAATCTGTCCATTTAAATGGGTTTCTTGTGGACAGTATATACTTGGGTCTTACTTTTCTATATACTTTAATAGTCTGTCTTTTAATTGATGTATTTAGACCATTTATGTCCAAAAAGATTATTGGGTTACTAGCCATCACATTTGTAACTGTTTTCTATTTGTTTCCCTTAGTAAAGATAAGCAAATAGGCAATTATAAGAATTTGCATTATTGTAAGACTGATGTGTAATTACACATTTTATTTCCTAAATGATTTAAAGGAACAATATATTAAAAATTACTCTTCAAAAAACAAAATAATCTTCCCTTGTCTTCTTTGTTTTTAATAAAGCATTTTAGATGATTTCACTTTCTCTCTTAGATTATAAATTATACTTCCTTTAAAATAAAAGAAGGCAGTGGCAATATAATTTACAATTAATCCAAGTAAACTTTCTAGTAATTTATAGTAATGGTATCTAGCTACACAGTTAGTACAGGCACATAATATCAGAGCATTCCCAATCATTCTTCCCATCCTTTGTAACTACTTTGTCAATTATTTCTCTTATCTGTAAGCTATAATCACTCAATAAATTGTTGCTATTATTACTTTTAATTTAAAAATATCTACTAGAGAAATTAAGAATAAAAAATTTACCTTCACTTATTTCATTTCTGATATTATGCTTATCTTTTTGTAGATCTGAGTAATCCAAGTCATTTCTGCTCTGCATCATGTACCATGCACCATTTTGCTTCTCTCTGAAGACATTTTCCAGCATTTTTTCTTTCTGCAATATGGTTATACTGGTGAAAATTTTTTCACTTTTGTCTTAGTTTTTTTTTTTCTCTTCATTTTTGAAGGATAATTTCATCAGGTACCAAATTCTAGGTTGGTGGGTTATTTTATTTATTCTCCTAATACTTTAAATATTTCACTCCATTCTCTTTGTGCTTTCAAGTTTCTGATGAGAAGTCTGATATAATTCTTGTTATTCCTCTAAAGATAACTTATTCATTCATTCATTCATTCTCTGGTTTCTTTTGAGACCATCTTTTTTTGTTGTTGTTCTTGGTTTCTGCAGTTTGATTATGGTAAGTCTAGTTGTAGAATTTTGGGTATTTATCCTGATTGGTATTATCTGATTGCCCAGATCTGTGGTTTGGTCTCTGTCAATAATTTCGAAATATTTTCAGTCATTTTTATTTCAAATATTTCTTTTGTTCCTCTTCCTCTTTCTTTTCCTTTTGGTTTTCTCATCGTGCACATATTACACTTTTTATAATTACCTCACCTTGGACATTCCTTCTTCCTCTCGTTCTCTTTCCTTTTGCATATTATTTACAAAGTTCCTATTGATACATCCTCAAGATCACTGATTATTTCTTCCCTTAGGAAATGGATAGTCTATTGATAAATCCAGCAAAAGCACTCTTGATTTCTGTTACATTTGGCTTCTAGCATTTCTTTAGATTCTTTCTTGAGTTTCCATCTCTTTGCTTATATAACCTTTCTACTTCAAAATGCCATTTACTTTTCAATAAGAACTTCTAATGTATCAATGATGGGCATTTTAAGTTTTCTATCTGATAATTCTAAAATCTGTGTCACGCCAAAATCTGTTTTTTCAATATTTTTTTCTCTTTAGAATTATTTTTTTCCCTTGCTTTGGCATCATCATAATTTTGTTGTTGTTGTTGTTGTTGAAAGCAGAACATGATGTATCTGATAAAAGGAGTCAAGACAATCAGGTTTTTAATGTGAGATTTTATTAGTGGCTGATGCCAATAATTATAGATGCCAGAGGTTTTAAATTCCTCTAGTTTCGTTATTGGTTTTTTCTCCTTTCCCCTTTTGTCTCTTGGTTTTCCATAGGAATTCCTTCTTAAATAGAGTCTGGGTTGTATAACCCTCTCATCTGTAAAGTGTTAACTACACCAGTGCCCCACTGATACAGTGAAGAAGGGAAATATTGTTGAAGAAGGGAAATATTTTATAATTCTATGATTAAATCTCCACCAAGTTCAGTGGGCCTGAGTCCCTGAGCTATGCTATTTAGAAGCATTTCTCTCTTTACTTTTTCCTGAAATTATAAAAGACTGAAAGGCTCAAGTGGGTTGGAGTTATCTAATTCTTCTACCCCAGGTCTGATAAGGTTTCAGTAATTTTAATGAGGTTCTGTTGTAGAGATGTACCACAGTTTATTTATCTATTCATCTATTAAAGGGCATCTTGGTTGCCTAAGAATGAGGGTCAGACCCTTGTTATGAAGAAAGCTCTAAGAATATTCCAAGATGGTTACTTTTTCCTTCCTCTGGCTGGAACCATGAGGGGATTTTTTTCTCCTCATTTTTGCCATGAGAACCTGGAGGAGTTCTTAAAGGAAAACAAAAGTGCACCCCCTGCACCCTCCCTCCATTCCCAGGTGAGGTTAGGCTTCCAGGATATTTTAAACTCTCAAGCTAGTCCATCCTCAGCCTTCAGCAATTTGTCAATTACCATCAATACGTTCCTCCTAGTTATTGGCTCCAGTGGCTTCTGTACCTGGTATACTCCTCTGGGCTGTGATTCTCTGTATTCTTCTCTGTTTCCAGATCTTGGTAGAGTGGGATGGGAGTGGGGTGCAATTTGCCCTGTGATCTCAGTTCTTTGATGGGGCTAAGAAAAGTCACTAATTTCTAGTTTATTTAGTTTTTTTTTTCCTTCCTCCCTTACTGTGAGGATTGGTCTGATGACTTTCAAGCTTTTTACATCTTGGAGCTGAACACATTTCTTAATAAGGCTGTTGAGAAAACTAGATGCTATAATGTATAAAAAACTCATATGGTGCCTATCAAATAGCAAGTCATAAAAATTATAATAGTCGATCGCTTTCACAAGTATTTTACACACATCAGCTAATTCTCACAAAACCCCTATCCTGTAGACAAAAAATTAATATTCCCATTTTAAACATATGGATTGAGACTCAGAGAGCTTTTCTGCCTAATAGAGGATTCCAAGCCGATAGGCTTCAGAAACGGCCTAGCAAATCTATCCCCCAGTTCCATCCCACCTCATCATAGCCTGCCTTCCCAGTTCCCTCAGGGATTAGGATCTTACCTCTGCTCCCTTCTCATGACGAAAAGCACATTATCACACCTGGTCTCCCCAACTCTGTGCATCTCATCAGTGGATGGCTCTGGAGCTGCTCAATTAGTTTGAGTCACTAGTCTTTCTGGATTCACATTCACAGAGGTACTTCTGTTCCCAGGTCTGTCTCATTCCGTGATTGTTGCTTCGAAGTTCCCATCCTGATCTCATTCAGATTACCCAGAAAATATGAAGAAAAGCATTTAAAAGATTGAGGATTAACAACAACAACAAAATGAATGTTAATGGACACTCACGTGCACACACACAGAGAATTAGTCTGTGAAGTCAGCTCAAGGGTGTCAAGGGTGATTGTCAGAGATTTTAAGAGACTGTTTAGCCACAGCTTTCCTTGAAATTATAGAAGGTGAATAAAGAAAGCAAGTTAATTAAGTTGATGTGGAATTAAAGGTCTTATCATCCCTATTTAAGCCTGATCTGTTCTCTGTGAGGAAGAGGAAGGCATTCACATCCAGGAAGAAGCATCCAGAAGCTTGAGCCACTGGCAAGGTCCCTCCTGAGACAGTCACTCTGGGGTTGCAGACCTAACAGCCCCAGCAAAAATGGCTTTTCCTTGATTCTCTCCTTGTGAGTGGTCCATGCTTTCGGTGAATTATTTTCTCAATCATAATTGAGAACCACAGAAAAGCCATGGAGTAGTGAATAGAATTGGGGAATTTGTTGTCATCTTAACCATTCCTCATCATTTCCCTCTTTTGCCTTCTTTTTTGACAAAGCAAGACCCTTGCCCCAAAACAAAACAAAACAAAAAACTTGATTTCCCATCAGTACCTCATCCATTGATCTAAATAGCCCTTTATGAAGGATCAATTTACATCAGAAGATCAGTATTCTAGCATTGCTGTTCATTAGAATTCATTAGTGGCTAAAATCAATTTCGCATTCTTTGCATTTTACTGCTCTGAAATCATCTGCCCAGCATAGCTTTCTAACAATTTTGTTTCAATTTAATGTCTAATATCTCCCTTTTGCACTAACAAAAAAGAATCAATGTCCAACCAATGGTATAGTACAAATGTTTAACAACTGGCTGTCTCCCACCCCCAAAAAGGCAAGAGGAGCATGATATTTCTGTAGTATAAATACTGCTACCATGGCCAGTTTTAAGTTACCAATATGACATCAACAAACATAAGAGTTGGAAATTCATTAATTGGAAATTTATATCATTTAATTTTTAATACTGGCTGTATTTAGCCATTAGTCACACATTCCTAAAAACTTACCCATCTGTAAGCTACTTTGAGTGGGTCTGGCAGAATGTTGGAGAAGTGGAATAAGCATTACAGTAAGAAAGGCCCTAGGTTTTAGCTAAAGATACTGTAGGTGGCCTACTCTGATCTCTGGCTTTAATGATTAATCTTTTCTGATCCATTCTAATCAACTTGTAGGATTCTGTGACTTCACAGTCTAAGATTCCCAACTCAAAGAACTCTGTTCTGTGGCCCTTTTCCCTTACATATTCCTTTCTACTCAAATGCAAATGAATTAACTAACAATTTTGAATGACGATAACAGCAAACATTTATTGAGTATGTATTATGTGCCAGGAATATTTTATTAAATCCACACAACTCAGTAAGATTGATGCTATGATTATGACCATTTCTAAGATGAATAAATAGAATGCACAGAGAGGTTTAATGAATTGCTGAAGGTCTTACACCCTGGCCTCTGTGCACTTAATCACTGAATTCTAAATAAACAAAACCATGTATTTCTGATTGAGGGAACATTTTAGGACAATTTGGGGTTATGATTTATAAAGGAAAAACCTGGCAAACAGTAAGTGTGTACCTGAGAGCAGAGAAGAAAAAGAAGTTCACATTTCCAGGGTAAATTTTTTTAAATTGTTCAGATTTGAAAGGCTTGTTACCATGATGCATGACCCATTCGTTTTTTTGAACCTAGTATCTATATTATTTACTGAAAAAGGAAACATTTCTTATTAATTTTTAAAAAATACTCCTTTACCATAAAATGAGAAAGATGGCATCATTCAGTAACACAAACTTCCATAAACAAATTAGATATTCCTTTACCCCCCAATAAAATCTTATAAGAAACCACCAATTACTGTGAGAATTAGTTTCATTTTAACCATCTGGTTCTTCTGAATGGAGAGAGTGTATACATATGAGCCTGAGACACAAGACAGAGAACTGTTGTTATCTTGATATATTGCAACATGTGAAAATAATTGCTTTTAGTGTGGTTAATACTCATATCACACACAATACAACTTTAGGGCAAAATTCTTGTCTGTGTGCCATATAAATAATTTGACTCCAACGTTCAACTTTCCTTATACGTACAAACTGACTAGACAGTCTAAGACTGACTTAATTTTGCATAAAATTTTCCAAACTAATTCAATGATGAAAACCCTACACACAAGGAAAATGGAGAGTTCCTCTGTCAATTTCCATAATGTGTATGAACATGTGATTTGAGTTTTTGAAGAAAGATAAAGCATGGATACCCTATGCGCTGGTTATTCCCTCAAATTTCTTCCTTGCCTCCCAACACCCTGCTCTGTGTCCAGGAGGCCATCCTACTTTGTTTCATCATTCAGGCCCAGTTGCCTCTGGCCTCAGGTAGGTTTGGGCCAATGGGAAGAATTGACGGGAGATTAGAACATGGAGAATCTATGGAATGAGGGTGGTACATGCCTGACAATATTGTGAGGTCACAAATCCTGTTGTGCAGCCTGTCTTGCCCTTCCCTACAGGGCCCTTCTAGACCTATGGCATTGGCTTCCTACTGTTGCTGGTCTTCTGAGTACCCAATATGCCTAGCTGATTGCATCAATGCTAACTACACCTCCATACAACAGGCCCTTTGTCAAACTCACTTTGGTCAAACATTTTGTTATGTGTGCATCTGTTTCCTGCAAAGATGTTCACTGCAACACTATGTGTCAAAGAAATTAAAAATGGATATTGAAAAAAAATGTTAGTATATATTATTTGCTTTACATGACAGCTTGTCATTTATATGTGTGTATATGTGTGTGTGTTTTCCCTCTCTCAATATTCCTTGAAAAAGAGAATAAATCCAAAATTATTTGATTAAAATAAAACTGACTTACAGCAACTTTTAGGCAACATACATTTGCAAAGATTGAGGAATCCTGGAAATGCAGATTGATGTTGAAGAAAAAAAAATATTTAGTCATGTCTTGGTTTCTGACCATGGTTTTGGCTTTTAAACATTGAAAGACAGTAGAGTCCAAAAGAAAATAAGGTCAATTTTATTTGATGCTGTATGACTCTGGTTTCACAGTTTTCTGTTATCACCTCAAAGAACTCTATTCTGTTGCCCTTTGCACATTTTATCTATAGATCCCTTTCTAAACACTAATGAAATCAATTAATAATGTTCAATAACTATCACAGCTAACAAGTATTGAGCCAAATATTACATGAGCACAGGTATACTAAAATTATGTGTTTGTCTGAAATTCAAACTTAACTAGGTGTTCTGCTTTTTAAGTTTCTGTTTGTTCTGGTTTTGCTAAATTTGGCAATCCTAAACATACGTGAATGGCTACTATTTTGGATAGTATAGATGGAGAAGTTTTCCATCATGGCAAAATATTCTAATGGGGAAACCCTATTATATATTATTAACTCAGTTTGCATATTGTACTTATTGTTAAAAAAAATCAAAATAATGCTTTGCATCATTAGCTCACTATCTAAAAAGCAGCACATTTTGACCAAACAGACATTTGTGTTGTTGAAATTCTGCAAAATTACATTTAGTTTGTTTTGGTGACAAAACACAGACTGAGTCTTCTGATGTTAATTTTAGAGAACTGCATAGATACTTTTCCAATAATTAACCCTTCAGGATAGTTTTTCTTTCCGTATTTCATAATGACATTCTCTTAAACATTTTTATAGCAAAATACGATCTTCATTTAGAAATGAGTTTAATATACATTTTCATAGTTCCAAATGTTCCTAAGGCTTGACATTCCTTTGTGATACCTGTTAGAGGCTGGTTTCTCTCTTCTCTCTTGGGAAAATTCAGATTTCATCCCTTATAATTTTCTAGGTCTGACAGAAATATTTTTTCTTATGTTTTATACTCCCCCTCATTCAGCACCTGGTAAATATGTAGCTAGGATCCTCAGTGCATTATTTTGTAGTAGATTGTATTAAAGGTAGGTATTAAGAAAATTGACCTCTGTTTCTCTAATAAAAGTGGGAGAGAAAAGTCCCTTTCAGCCTAATCAATGCCATTAATTGGTTATTGGAGCAAATGAATGATTCTCTCTACCTGTCGTCCTCCAAGCTGAGGAGGAACTAATCTGGTCAATTAACCTCTGGCATCATGGATTTGATGCAATTTGGAAGAAGGCTATTTTTTATTTCCCCAGGCTATTCTTTTGTCCCATGTACTCTAAGAGGAAATTCTATCCAAGACACTCCAACAAATCCAGAAGGAAAAATCCTGATTCTCCTAATGCTTGAGAAGTGAGAATCACAAGCAGGCGATCGGCCTTTATTTCTGGAGGGAGACAGCTGGAGCAAACTCTCTTTGAGGGGCTAAGAGCATCTTGCTCTTTATTCTGCTCCTCTGATGAGGCCTTTCATTGGGCATCAGTTTACCCATTGGTAAATGGAGTTGAATAATATATACTTACCACTCCATAGTAAATGAATATTGAAGATCTTTGGCTAAAGAGGGCTATGAATATGTAAAAGCACTGTGAATACAAATCAAGAATTCATGACTTAGTAAAAGCTCAATATGTTGATAAATCTTGAATTTTTGCAAATGCTGAGATGTTTCGCTTTTATTCAGAATATATAATAGTTAGGGATTGAGGTTTAGCCAGAGCGGCTTTATGCAAAGGACACATATGTAACTATGTACAGTAAAAAGCTGTACATCTGGCATGTTGGGGGAAATTGGAGGCACCAATCAGTCAAAAGTTCTGACTAACAATTTCATTGCTTCTGGTAGTTCTCTTGTTTCTTGTCTTGGCCTCTCTACTAAAACCGAGATGAGGGGAAAGTTGGAGATTTTTCTCAGGCAAAGCCCCATTGTTTACCCAAAGTTCACCAAAGTGGAGCACATCCCTGTGCACATTTACAAATCACGAGACCCTCAGGGGGAGCACTGCGACATCAGAGGAACCAATGTCGAGATGGTTCCTTGAAATGCAAATGGAGTTGTGCTAAATTGAGGGCAGAATCACTCCTGGCCCACTCTATACCCTGGGACTTTGGACTGCCCCCAACTTAACAATAGTCCAGATTATTTTTGATATTATGATGGTGTAAAAGCAATACATATTCAGTATAAACTGTATTTTGAATTTTGATCTTTTTCTGGGTGAGCAAAATCCTTTCTCATGATGCTAGGCAGTAGGAGAAAGCTTTGCCCACTAGTCCATCTCATGATCATGAAGACTGACTTAACAACCGATCCCTACAGTTGTTACTAAGGTATGATGTCCTGTTTTTTTAGGTGTATTAAGTGCATTCTTGATTTACTATATTTTCAACTTATGATGAGTTTATTGGGACATAACCACATCATTAGTCAAGAAGCACCTATAATTTGGGAACAAAGGGGGAGGCCTCTTCCTCTGAACAGAAGCAGATCCCACAGCACAGCACATGATTCCATGACCCTCCACTTGCCTCTGTATCAGAATACCTGTGATTTGCACAACCTGTGTAATCATATGAGGTGGCCCTGGATATAAATCTGGAGAGTTCTTTAATCTTTCCAGAAAGATGTATTTGTCTCTGTGAAGAAATTTTATTAGATTTAATTTAATGACTTGCTAATATATGTATTCACCAAACAGCTTTTGAGTAATGTAAGTTATCCTCTTTCATTACCTCTTTCAATTCAGTAGTGATAAGTAAACGTCAGAGTTGACCCTGAGCTTCCTAGTAATCAGGGGGAGAAAAAAAGCCACTCAAGATGTTAAATTGTTCTCATTGTTGGAAAAAGAAAATAACATCCCCATCCCAGAATATATATATATATATATATATATATATATATATATATATATATATATTTGTTTTGATGATACTTCTGATGTGTATATGTGTGTATGTGTGTGTGCATGTGTATGTATGTGTGTGTATATATATATATCTTTCAACTTTGAAAAGAAAAAAATTCTTGCATGGAATTTCACTTGGAAGCCACAGAGTGACATTACAGTCACTGGCAGCATCAGTGTTCAATGATAAATGCAATGGCAAGGACCAAATGACAGTGCTTTCTTGTAACAAAAAGTTTGAAAATAGCAAAGCCCAGTGGGATTAATTTTGAGAAATCTAAGCTAATATTCTTTTAAGTGTAGATCTTCTAAAAGTTCTTGACGCAAAGAACATAAGTTCTTAGAAAGAAAAACATAGCCAAGATCTTAGAATAGCTGTCCCTAGGTGTCATCTACAGTCAACTTATGGGCAGTGACAAAGTTTTCACTGCTCCATAGAGAAAGGAAAAAAAATAAGAGCAAGACATATGTATTTTGTAGCCAACTGGTTGACTTTTCACAGGGCAATGATACTTCATTGTTTCCTTCCAAATGACAAGAATTCAAAGTTCTTCTTTTGATGTAATAATAATGGAGCCCATGATAAGTTTACATTTTGTACTGTTTTTTGAGTATCTATATTTGTCAGTTTGAACCTGTCAACTCTTTGTCAGCTTCTAAGCCTGAGGGATGGTTACTACTGGTTTCTGAAGTCCCAAGATCTGGCCACAACTACCACAGTCAATTTTTAAAAAATATATTTCCCAAAGAAGCAGAGAGTGGAGCATCATATTTGATGTTGGGGCTTGACCAGAGTGTCCTTGTTCTCTGATGGTGCTGAAGATCTCAAAGAATCCCCAATACCCACTACAGTAGGTCTCCTCACAGCTACCAGAACTGGGCCTCAAGGCTACCCACAGAGCAACTGTGGATATGTGAAAACCAATATATGTAATTGATTAAAATCTTATTGTTCTATTATATGAGTGTGTCCATTTTCAAAGCAGTGCCCCCGTAAGCTCTTACTAATATAGACTAAGTCCCCTTGTGTTTTGATGATAATTTCTGATGTTCAGTGGCCTGACTTAATACTTGTTCACTGGAATTAGGTACCAAATGTACTCTCCTAGATAAGCTACTGAGTTGGTCTGTCATCTGGAAATATTTAGTAGTGTACAACTGAATACAGAAGAATGATTGATGGAGGATATTTACCTTCAATCAAGTTCACACTGAGTCTCTCTTATAGAAGTAAGATGTCAGCACCCAGTATTATTTGAAGCTATTTGTCATTTCTGTTAATAAAAACAGGCATCAGTACCTTAAAGGACTCTTACCTGTCCATCTATGCTGGATCTTTTAGTTTATATATATTACCAAATCACTGACTTATGCTTTTGAAGGAAATTAAATAGTTTCAATAAACATTTCCACATTAAAAAAAAAAATGAACACTTTTACCAGTCCCCATCCTTACATCCTGCATGAAAACTGTCTTTTATGGGCAGGCTCTGTGCTTTATGTGCTCTAATCCTAATTCAAACGTCCATGTGTACACACAGACAAATACACACACACTCAAGATAGATATTATTCCGCTCTTTAAAGATGTAGAAACCTAGACCCAGGCAAAATCAAAAGTAGCTAGGAAGTTGGGTTGATTTACTGCTGTACAGATATCAGATCATCCCGATTTCAAATCAAACACTATGTTGATTAAATAAGACATAGCATCTTTCCTCTAAGAGTTCACAGCCTAGTGCGTTGGGCATGTTTTGGTCCCTGAGCACCTCTGACTATTTTTCCTGTATTTGGAGAACTTTCCACCTTTAAGTCCGTGTTTCCCTAAGGCAGAATGCAGAAATTACATTCACTTTCCCAACCTCCCTCTCTCATCATGTAATACCTTCCACCCTGTTACAATGCAGCAAGAAGGCCCTCACCAGATGCAGTCCTTCAATCTTGTATTTTCCAGCCTCCAGAATAATAAGCCAAATAAATTTCTGTTTTTAGAGCAACAGAGAATGGACTAAGATACCCTATCCCTTAGCCTCCTTCAGTAAATCATAAATGCATGTGTTCAAAAGATTTTAAATCAACACACTACAGTGACACAACCACATCCATGTTTATAGCAGCACAATTCACAATAGCTAAGCTATGGAACCAACCTTGATGGGCATCATCAATAGATGAATGAATAAAGATATTGTGGTATATATACCATAATACACAATGAAATATTACTCCGCCATAAAAAAGAATGACTTTATGATAAAGCCACTTACCAGTAAATGGCTGGATCTGGAGAACATCATGCCAGGTAAAATAAACCAATCCCCAAAACTAAAGGTTAAATATTTTGGCTGATATGTGGAAGCTAAGCCACTATAAGGGGGGCATGGGAAGAAGAGAAGTTCAGTAGATTAGAAAAAGGGAATGAAAGGAAGCAGGGATAGGAATGAGAAAGACATAATTCTGACATAATTTTCTATGTACACATATGAAATTACCTAAGTGAACCCTCCATTGTGCCCACCCACCAGAATGGGGTCCTAATTAGAAGATATATCCTATGCTTGTATAATTTTAATAAAATGGATTCTACTGTCATGTATAACTAAGAAGAACCAAAATTAAAAACTAAACCAAAAACTAAAATTAAAAAAGAAAAAAAATGAATATCCCCTCTAAAATGCACATTTAAATTTGCCATTGTGATAGTATTAATAAATGAACCTTCATAAGATGATTAGGTCACAAGGCATCACCCTTATCAATGGTTTAAAACCAGTATAAAAGTAGTAAGTTAGCTATAAAAGGTAGGAATACAGCTCCCCTCTTCTTCTCCTCTTCCTCTTCCTTGTCCTCCTCCTCCTCCTTCTTTTTTCTTTTCTCTCTCTCTTTCACCCTCTCTCGTCATGTAATACCTTCCACCATGTTACAATGCAGCAAGAAGGCCCTCACCAGATGCAGTCCCTGGATCTTGTATTTTCCAGCCTCCAGAATAATAAGCCAAATACATTTCTGCTGTTAGAGCAACAGAGAATGGACTAAGATACCCCCTCCCTTTTAAGTGTACTTCAGTTTAACAAAATTCTTCCAGAACTTGTCATCCAGAGCTAAAAACATCATTTCAATATGGTGTGAATAATATTGAAAAGTATAGGATGACTACCTTCCTTGATTTAAGCTGTGTATCTCTATTTGTCCCGGCTTAAGTGACATGATGAATAAAACAAACCCAAGAAGCTATGGGATTCAGTGGTAGAAGATAAATTTGAGTGTAAATATGTGAGGTTCATTAGATGGCATCAGTAATGGTTCAGGAAAGCAGAACTGACCAAAAATGGATGGGACTAAGTTTTAAACTCATAAGCTCCTAGTCATGGAGGAATAAGGACTGCAGAACCTCCAGCCAAGAATCCCTGAAAAAGTTTCTGCTTTGAATAAGGGTATGTGATAGAGGACAAAATCCATGGCTCAGCGATTCTATCTTCTAAAATAGAATAAAGTCTCAGACTAAGAATTAGCCAAATGTGGGGCTTACACGTCAGCCATGAAGGGTCTTGAGGCCAAGGGATTTACACCTCCACTACTTTGGTTATGCATTGGAGAGGTGTTCAGATGAGGTTCATTTCTATAAAGCAATTTAAATCTTTAATCTAGGCTGAAGTTGTGAGAAGTTTCAAAATCCAACTAGATGGAAATTGCTATGAAATGTACCCCATGCAACAAATATTTACTGGTTAAAAAGGGGGAGGCACAAGGATATTCTCCTAATGTTTTTACGAGGGCTGGTAAAAAATGAAAACATGACAAATAACTCACTCATAGAGAATATTAGAAGCTGATTCTGAAAAAAAATTAAAAAGTAGAGGATAAAAGGGTCCCAAAAGGAAGAAGTGGAGCTCACCTATGGTGATCAGAGAGCTTCTCATTGAAAAGGTGACTGCTGGGCAGACTAGGGATTGAGGGAGCTAGCTATGTGGCTGCCTGGGTAGCTTTTATGGCAGAGAGAAGATTTGGAGGAATAGGGGCCTGAAGGCAAGAGTGAGTCCAGTGTGTACAGGGGTCAGGAAGGAGGCCAGTATAGCTGGAGCCTACAACCAGGGAAAGAGACCAGGAAAGGAAGTCAGAGAAGGGTCAGATGCTCAAGGGCCAGGAAATTCATTGTAAAGAATTTGGTCCAGTGCTGGTCCAGTGTCAGGGTAAAGCAGGAGACACATTACAGGGCTATTGTCATATTCCAGGTCAGACATGATAGTGGGTCTGAATGCTGCTAGCAATGCTAGTTGTGAGAAAATATAAAAAGTGAATATATTTTAAAGGTAAAGTCAATGGGACTTTTCTGTCCAATTGAATGCAGTGTGTAAAGAATCAATAAAAGGTAAACCCAATGCTTTAAAACTTAGCAACTGGAAAGTTGTAGTTGTCAACAGTTGGGTAGAGCATATTTGGGGAGAAGATAAGGCGGTCATCTGGGGACCTGTTCAGTTTGCCAAATGGAGGTGCTGAGGAGGTAGTAGGGCCTTCTGGCTTGGAAGCTAGAAAAGGTCTCTGTGGAGATAGAACCCAGAGCATCCTCAGGATATGCGTGCATCTAGTGTCATGACACTGGGTGAGAAGGGAGTGAAGATTTTGGAAAAGTGGAACCAAGGAAGAACCCCGGGTCATCCAGAATATTATAGGGTTGGACAGAAGATATAATAATCAGCAAAATACATTGAAAACAAGCATGTGTCACCAGGAGAATGTGGTGTTTCCCTGTTGAAATGTTTAATGTTGAAGGTGTCAGAAGGCCACTCTATCACCTCAATTGTTTTGTTTCTAATTCAGAAACAAAATCAGACTATAGCTCCTGACAGGAAAATAGAAAGAGGAAGAGAGGAAGAGAAAGGAACTATAATAAAGGAAAGAATGAAAGAAAGAGAGAGGAGAGACAAAAGCAGAAAATATAGATGAGGTTCATCTCCGTAAGGCAATTTAAATCCTTAATCTTGGCTGAAGTTGGGGACAAATGTTTTAAATCATGTTAAAAATTTTTTTTAAACATCAAATTTTAATCCTACTCCAAAACTCATCAGAATTATTTTTAAGTCATCTATAACACTTGATTATATCCTGCTTTCTTTCTCCCTGAGAAAGGAGGAAAGAACAGAAGAGAGGAATTATTCTAGATGCTTCTATGTTATTTTACTTGATCTTGACAGCTTTAAGACATATAAATTATAGCTCTATTTTATGGATGAGGAAACTAGAAATCCAAAAAATAACTTGCCACAAAATTAGTAAGAAATAGATACTAGGGCAAGCTCACTGCATCTTCCCACATTCAATTTGAGACAGATTAAAATTTTGAAAGATTTTTCCCTTTCCTTTACTTTTAGGGCAGAGTCTAGGACTTTTCAGTCCAAAGTTGCTACAAAGTCTCAAAATTGTCTTAGTTTGTGATGTTTTGTGTTGAAATGGGATTGTATTTGTGTTTTTTGTTTCGGTTTTGCGGTGTTGGGGATTGAACCCAGTGCCTCATGTACCCTAAGCAAGGAGTATACCACTGAGATATATCCCTAGCCCCAGGACTGTACTCGTTAATGGATAGTGAATAAGTTATAGTTCTCTTTAATTAATCATTGCTCTGCACTACTTATTACAGTGCTAATGGAATATTTTTGTAAATATTTCTCCATATGGAATTATTTCTCCACTTCTGCTTTTAAAATGTCACCAAAGAACTACTTCTATATTCTTCTGGGGGCATTTATATTAGCAGAGTATGGTGTTTAAAAAAAAAAAAGTACCATGGTGTTTTTGAAGGAAAAATCAAACTCCATCAGAAATGTCCTATTTGGACAAGATTATGAAAAAAGTGTGTAAAGTTAGATATTCAACCCATATGAAAAATGTTGGCCAATACATTGATGCTTTCTTCACATAGCCTTTCTAGGACATTCTAGGACACAAAAAGAGAGGTGGTATGATGTAAGGAAGGAAATGCACACTTTGGAGTCACACAGAACTGACTTTAGACCCTCACTCTATAGCAAGGTTGAACTTCAGGAATTCAAATCACCTTCCCTCATTGCATCTTTAGTCTTTGGTTCAGTCACTGACTCAGTTTACCAGTCCTGGGCATCATTCAGTGGAAACATCCCTGTATTACCTCAAAGCCCATCCCATCCTCTGCATGGCCAAGAGCAAAGACCCCCAATCGCCCCTGGCTTCTTAAAGAGTCTCCACCTCCCCACACTTGCAGAGCTGTAGCCCAAATCTTTCTCGATTACCTCTGATGTGTGTGCTAGCATTTATCTTCTTCCTCTCACTTCAGAACAATGAGTAGAACCTAGAAATGAAACAAAATGTGTCCACTTCACATATATTCACTTTACAATGACAAACTTTGCAGACACAACTTAATGAATTTAGCTTCACTATCAGGGTTCCTTGAACCGAAATCCTCTAAAGTTATAGAAAACAGAAATTTTATGTAATAATTAATTTAAATGTATTCAGAACAATTTTTATTCTGCATTAAAAATTGAGGCCACTGTTTATGCTCAATAAATACATCAGTTGATCAATTGAGTCAATCACAGCATTCCTACTGCATGCCTTATTAAATAAGTCTGCAAAAACTCTATAAAAGCTTAAATGTGACTTAATTTCATCAGCATTTCTGAAAGTTAATAAATAAAATTAATTAAAATGAATGCTAGGTCAGTACTTGGCAATTTTCTGATGACAGCCATACAACATTTCTGTTAGCTTTAGAGTTTTCAAAGCATCTTCAAACCACTGGATTTTCCTTCATACCCTGAAAGAGTCCCAGGCAGGTATTTATTTTCCCAATTTTTAGATGAGAAACATTAGGCTCAAATATGTAACTTGCCACAAATTACACAACCAAGAAATAGGGGCACCACCAGAACTCAAGTAGTGGCTCCAAACTCCCTTCAAAGTTCAAGGTTTTTCTTTATGAACATTTTCTGCCATGTTAAGTCACCAAAGCCCACAACCTAAACAAGGAGATAAGACATAGCCACACCAGACTATGTCCAATCACTCCCCTATGTGTCCAATGGGTGTTCAGACAGGCACTATGAATTAGAAGGAGGAAAAAAAACAGTTATCCATGAGCTGGAATGATCTTGGAAGGTGGATCATTTTAGGAGCAGGTTTGGCTTTTTTGCACTTTATTTTCCAAGTATATTAAGAACAAGATGAAAATTTGGAAAAAAAAAAAAAAAGGATGAACATCCTTAACTTCAACTTAAGTTCATCACTCTGAGGAATGAAGGCAACATCCGTGGGTTTTCATTAGTTTCCCAATTTTTACTACTTGGAAAGATCTAAAAAACCTAAAAGATTAAGTGAACCCTAAAGTGTGTGTCTTGGATAATGGGCTAAACTGGTGAAAAATAACACAGAACCACTTTGGGATCTAAAGTCAGGCAGTTTGCTTCTCCCTGTTAGCTGAGGATGATAATGCTCACAGGGGTTGTGAGGACCTACAGGAAGAGAAAGCTGGGAGGGGCCCCCTCCTGGTGAGGTTCCTTTCTCCTGCTCCTCCAGACTCACCTCCACCCTGTTCACTGCCTGCAGCATGCCTCCTAATTCTCCAGCGTTATGTATTTGAATATTTTGCTTTTGTACGTATTTAATAATCACTCAACCTAAAAGTATACTGTGAATGCTGACTACAAGTGCAGATGTCCTGGTGTTGGGTGACCAGTGACTGGGATGTGCTGCTGGCCTCAAGGCTCATGAGGAGCAGACACCTAACACAGGAACCAAGTGCAGTAGCATTTTGTGCAGTGGAACACCCTGGCAGCCATTTGCACATAGAAGGTTTGGCAGAGCAGATCAGGAAAGGTTTCCTGGAAGAAGTGATGTTTAGACTGATCCCTAAAGTTAGCAAGGAATGAACTCAGGGTGGGAAGGAGGAGGAGTGTCCAGACAGGGAAGAGCAGAAGGGCCGATGCGCCTCTTCACTTTCCTTTTACTTTCAACATCCTTATTTATACCCTCTGTGGCAGGCTGTTAGCTGCCTCCCCAAATCCCCTTTCCTTGGGCTTGTGTTAAAGTGTCCATAAAAGAAAAAGAGGTTACTTCTTTTTCCATCCTGGCATGTGGAATGTGGATGTGAGGGGAAGAGCTCTAGCAATCATCTTGGCCCATGAATAGGAAACATAGGAATAAGCACAGGAGAAAGAAATGCTATGAGCTTAAAGAGTGAGAGTGTATCTCTGACACTTGAAGATGGCATGTCTCAGCTCTTTTTTTTTTTTTAAGAAGCAGATAAAGTCTTTGTTTGGGTCATGCTTAACTTGTGCTTTCTCCCTTGATTATATAAAACTAAACCTAATAATAACTGATCTACCTTTAAAGAGCATTCCAGATCACAATTATTTTATTCTCACAATTCATAGCATGTATTGGAACTACCCACTACACAAACAAATCTCTGTCTAAAGAAAATCTCGGTCTGAGCATTCACTTTTCCTGGATTTGCTTTATCTGGTTATAAGCTCCCTGAGGGGAGAACACCAAGTAATACATTTTTCTTTGTCACTACAACTGAATAAATTTTCTGGCACAGAATAAATGTTTAGTAAACGTTCACTGCCTGATTACAGCATGATTGCCCTTTAGAAATAAAGTAGGAATTTTTAATCTTTATTTAGAACTATCCAGAAAAGCAAATAACTGTCCTCTCAGAGGAGAAAAAAAAGATAAAATTCAAATTGCCCCACAAAGTGATTACTCCAAGATGCCACTAAATGACTTTCAGTATAGATGAGAAATTTCTTCTACTGCTTTCTTGAAAACAGAAGTCTCCAGCACAAGGACAAGCCCTCACTTTCTGTTTTCTCTGATGATGTCTGACCCCTAAAAACACCATCTCATGTTGTATTGAAAGTCAAGCTAGCTTCCAAATGCTTTCCTTCCTGTTCTCTATTCCAAATGCAGAATCCATTTACATTCGCACAAATGACAGCCTGTGTTGGGCCCTTGGTTGCTTGCTCTTTTGTTTATTTTTTGTGGCTCTTTTGTTTATTTTTTTTGATGAGTTTCCCAGGGCGTGGCAGGGAAACTCATCACCACTGAGCTATATACTCAGTCCCTGATTTCTCTGACCCCCAGCTAAAGGCCTCTCTGCGAACACTGCAGTTTACCAACTGCAGGTATTCTTACCAGATCTACATGAACTG
Source organism: Urocitellus parryii (assembly GCF_045843805.1). Taxonomy (NCBI): domain Eukaryota; kingdom Metazoa; phylum Chordata; class Mammalia; order Rodentia; family Sciuridae; genus Urocitellus; species Urocitellus parryii. Next base: position 248,402,715 of record NC_135531.1, read on the forward strand.
TGGGTGATTGACCATTATGGGAAAAAAGGAAAGTGAGGTTAAGGAAGAAAGGAAAGGTACATTTGTACATCCACCAAATGCAGAAAAATGAAATAAGGAAAAATATTTACAATGTCAAAAGAAAACAAAAATCACTTTTTAATTTACTTTCTCTTTGCCAGTTCTGAAACTAAGCACTTGCTCTTTCCTTATTAACTTTAGTCTTTGGAGCAATTTTTTCCATTGTAAGCACTTTCTAAAAAATCATTTTCGCACATTTCTTAGATACATCAATCCTTCCGGCATTCTTCTATGCACACATTATGGTACCCCAGCTCTAAATATAAAAGACTTTTATTATGTCCATTAACCATGGACATATGTGCTCCAAAAGTTTCCTGACACGCAGTCATTTGTGGTTTTTTAATTATAAACAGAAAATATTCACTAGAAAAATAAAGAAGCAAGTCCATAAATATATCTTTATACATTTGAGTTTTGTTTGTATATGACAAAATGATTGGGTAAATGACTCTCAGTTGCCAGCTCCAGGATGTGAGCCTGTATGTGTTTATATACACACAGAGACACACACACATTCATGTGCAATTGAATCCATGCATCGCACAGAACTTGAACATCTGTAATTGAGGGTGCTGCTGTCTCATTTCTAAAATAAGGGTTCAGATTTTCCTTAGGCTCACCAGGTCTTGCTCTACATGAAAAACTAAATGGGAAAGAAGGCAACGCCCAGTAAAATACTTGACAAACAAAGTCAGATTTATTGAATGCGTTTTATTTTAACAACCAAAAAATTCTAACAGCCTAACAATGCACATAAGTTAAAAATTAATTATCACTTAGTGATAACAAAGATAGTTGATTTACATGGAAAAAAGAACATTTACAATATGTTAATCCTTATTCACATTGTTGATACTGCAATAAAACACAATTTGTTTTTTTTTTTTTTTCATTTCACAAAAAAAAAGGCGGGAAATTGTGCTTTGTCAAGAGGCACTACAAGAGAAAGTTTCTTCTTCCAAATAGATATTATATGACAGATATTGAATAAATAGACATATATGCATTGTAATTCGCAAAGATCTGGCAAGACCACAGGCTAAAATGCCCACAGATTCACTTAGAACCACTGCAAACTTGGCAGTGAAATTAAAAAATAAAAGGCAAGACTTAGCATTGAAAAATACCTAATAAATTTTTGGTTGAAGTGTAAAAGATACCAAATGCGGATGCCATCAATAGATGAACCACCTCGTAAGAGCTTGGCAAAATCGGTTTCAATGATGTGTACAGAGTGACCTTCAGCAACAGTGTAAGAAGACAATTTGGAAAGAGTAACTCGGAGATCAGGAAGCAGCAACCATGGACTTTCTGATTAAAGCTGCAGCATACTACAGAAAAAGAAAGGATAGGCCCAGGGCTTAACTGCAAACAGCCATCCTTTTGCAAAGATACATGACACTCATGTCAAGATAATTTTTTTAAACATCATTATTTGAAAAAGTACAGGAAAATGTCCCTTTAAAAACTCCAGAGGTTACTGAGCAGCTAGAATTAGCTTGTATTGCAACATGTCTTCTCCCTGTATATTGTAAGTTCTGAGTTAATATCTACACATAGAGGTTTTTTTTTAACTCCTACCTTTTATACCTTTCAAATATATAAATAGTATTAACAGTTATATTACAATGTTTGTGTAGTAAACAGAAAATAACTTTCAAAGTGATATTGCATGAGGTCTTTGACAAGGTTGCATGAGAGCACAACTCAAAAAAAAAAAAAATTAAATCACGTGGGACTGTTGAGTGGCCATTGGAAAGCACGGAGCAGGTTCACTAGGCCAGTCCTGAAGGGAAATCTCCTCTTGCAATTACTGTATGTGGGAAGTAATGCTACTGGTGCTTCCAATGGAAGCTGAAAAAGAGCTGGAGAACTATAGCAGATTGCAGCTTTAATGCTCATTCCACTAAACAGCCAGTTGGCATTAGTTCTGCTTTACGTCAGGTAATTGCTATGTGGGTAACTGGGACAGTGTTTCCGTTCATGATGAGTAGGTGATTCTACTGAAATCGCTTCACTTACTCTATGGCCTGGAGCTGCACAATGATTCAAAAACAGGTTCTTGTTAGGGCTGCAATACCAGGGAAAGGGACAGAGGCTTGGAAGATCAGGGACTGAAAAATGTTTGGCTTAAGTGGATGGAATGTGTACAAAGAGGAAGTTCAAAGTGAAATAGAAATAAGAAATGATTTGGGGAAAGGGAGGACAAAGATCGATTTGAGAGGGAGCCCCTTTAACCGGGCAGCAATTTCTTTCCTAACTTAACATTACATTGAACTATTTTTCTATTAAAAAAAAAAAACAAAAACAGCAACAACGAACAACTTTTAAATGAGCAGGCTTAATAATTTTAAGATCTGAAGCCACAAGCAGGTAAATAAATTTCACAACAAAATGTGGCTCATAGAATGAATTCCATCTGTCCAATGTCAAAAATGTCATCTATCAAGACTGCACTAAATGGACAAGTTTCCTCTGCACTTAATTTCAGCTTTACTTATCTGGAATTCTGCAGAAATGCATCTGTTTACTACAGTGATGACAAACTGAATAACGGAACGTAGCGAGTCATTTTATTGAGTTATTGTATATGTTCATTGTGTCTTTCTGAGTAATTTGACTTATATTGTTTGAATGTGCCCTGATTTTTTTCACTTTACTTTCTTCTTCTTTTTTTTTTCTTTTTTGGCAGTGTTGATTTATTTTGTTAAATACATACCTCAAAAATTTTACCCATTAAGCTGCCAGATAGGAAGCCATAGAATAAAAAAAAGAAAAATCAGGGACAAACACAAAAAAATAAATAGGAATTCAAAAATAGTCACCCCACCCTGAGAGCAGGCCGCAGTTTATCAAAAAGCCAAAGCGACTCACTGTGAAGTGGTTTTTTTAATACATAAACAAGTCTTTTCTTTTAAGAACTCATTTCACAGTCTATTCTTTCAGATTGTAAAGTTCTCTGTCCCATGCAATTTTAATATATATATGTAAATATAGAGATATATACATATACATATACACACACACTTGTAGCTTCCTTCATTTGTTTCGTAGGTCTTCTCATCCTAGAACTTGCCTGATGTCTCTTCCGTAAGTGCAAGGATAACGAAGGCAGAGTCTCCTGTGATTACAATTACTATGGTCCAGTCAACTGTAAAAGTGTAACACTTTAGTGTCTTTGCCAAGGCGATGTCTGATTCAGAAATACTGAACTTATTCAGTCTATCGGTGTATCCTGTGCAACAAAGAAATGTCATAAAGAGTAAGAAAAATAAAACAGACATAAAAAGACAAAAATAAAATAAAGCCAAAAAAAAATTTTTTTTTTTTTTTAAAAAGAAACTAAAACAGAAAATCCTTGGACCGGGGTATTGCTTTGCCTGGTAGGAGTTCACATTATCTCTGGTCTATCTCAGCGGGCGCAGCCTTGCTTTTCTCGGCGCCTTCCTCCTCGGCCTCCACTTTGTACATCTCCTCGGAGCCCTCCTCGCTGTCGTTCTCCTCCGACTCGGTCAGCAGCTCCTCGTCCTTATACTCGGCCACGTCCACCGCAGAGCCCAGGTGCTCCTTCAGCTTCCCGTGGTGTTTCACGTGGTACCTCTGGTTCTGGAAGAACTTGATGATGGTGTGTTTGGGGAGATCGAGCTGGGCCGAGAGGGTGTGGATGGCTTCCTGGTCAGGGTACAGGCCGACATCATGAATAAAGCTTTGGAGGATCCCCAGGGCTTCTAAGGAGATCTTTGTGCGAGATCTGGGCTTTTTGGCACAGCTGTCTTCGGTGGGAGGAGGTGGGGGAGGCGCTTCTTCTCGGGGAGGGGAACTCTCCTTGGTCGGCTGTGACTGCTGTCTGTGAAGGACCTGATAAATAAAAGGGGGGAAATAAACGAACATTTGATTCATGATTTTACCTTTCAAAATTCACCAGCCCTCCTGCAAAAACTGTGCAATCTAGAAATCTACTTAGGCTGCAGTCATTTGTAAAGTCAAATTTTGGAACACCTAAACAACTTCTGGAGATGGGTAGGATCTCATCTATAGGACAAGGGCTCAACTCTAGTCATGTCTGCCAGCATTTAAATTCTGAGGCACAAAGAAGCTAAGTCATTTGCTGCCCAAGGTCATCTAAATTCAAGCAACCTGGCTTCAGAGTCTTCCCTACCATTAACCACACCAAGAGATGCCACCTCTCTGGAAGCTAATAACCAAGCCTGGACATTGAGGAAAACTGTGCTCTACAATAAGACCCCAGAGGCTCAAGTCTAGACTCTTCTACTTAGCTGGGTGTCCTTGGGTAAGTTACATCTGTGGACCTCAATTGCATCATTTATAAAGGAAGGATAAGAAATTGACTCCCAGGGATGTTGTAAGTATTGATTTTTTGTATTGAATGGCACAATGGATATAAGCAACCATGTTCTTAAATTAGAGATAGGCAAATTTTTTTCAGTGAAGGGCCAGAGAGTAAATATTGTTGACTTTGCAGGATTACATAATATCTTATACCATTCATCAACTCTTTCCAATCTAAGCAAGCAAGCATGGGTGTGTTCCAATAAGGCTGAATTTGGCCTATGGTCATAGTTTACCAGTAGATCATAATCACAAGCACCAACAGACTCATAATTATTCTTCAAGTGTTAGAAATAGTTGGGACTGGAACTAGAGAAATGAATCCTTTGTACAATCAGGAATAACTATTTTCTTTTAGTCTTGACTTTGATCCTTAAACAATATACACACAATTTCAAAGTCACTTTTCTAGTTTTCACAATTTAAATAATTTATCTTTTATTTCTACCTATTCCTCATTCATGTAAAAAGATTCTACCCAGGTAAGTTTACTCTTGATCTTCACCATTACTGCTTCACCACTGTTTCTCTATGTGAAAGGTTTCTCTATGTGAAAAAATTTCCCATTCTAATATTAATTTATTAACTCCTTCAGTCTGACTAAAGAAAGAGAGGGATATGGAGAGACCATCAGACCTCTCACCACAGGTCTGTGACAGGGACTTCGTGGAGAGGGAACATCAGGCGAGGAACCTCAGCATTGCACACACCTTAACAACTCCAGCACATCATATAAGTAGAAGGCTACTATGACAGTACCTAGTAAACTGTGAGGTCACCTCCAGAGGCAACTGCCACACTCTCTATGCTCAGACCTTTTAGAATAGTGAGTCTAACCTTTGAAAAACACATTTCTTCTTTTACCAGACTCTCATATTTTATGCAATCTTTTTTCATACTACACCCACAATTAAACATTTTCCAGAGTTCAGGTCAAATCAGTCCAATCAGTGAAGAAAACATGTCTAGTTAAAAATTCAATTATAGCATCATCCACCAACATCCCTACCCACCATCAGGCACTACTCATGTGACCCAACTTTTTTTTCTTTTCCTAAGAAGCACCAACATCAAAGCAAGCAATGAGGGGGGGTGGGGGAACCTCTGACATTTATCCCAGTCTCAGAGGTCTATGATGAAAAATTACTTCCCCATCAAGTGAAAATGTTAGCCTTTTACAGAAGATTTAGTAAATATTAGATGAAATAACAAGAGAAAAAGTAACCAGAGAAAAGGTTTCAATTGGTTCAAATAATCTTCTTCAAATAATAATCAAAAGCAGAATGAGAATATCTGTCCTAATGAAAGCTGATGGCTGGTGGCAGAAATAAGTCTGAAACACAGGGCTGTAAAATGGTGGCACTAACGTCCAAATAATGTTGACCAATTAAAATCAGTGTTCTTAGCATTTTCTTTACCACTTTCAACTAAGAGTAAACTCATGTGGTCTGTTGTGGTAAGCTGGCATCAGCAAAAAAGTGAGACCCGTTACTTCAACATCCTAATTATCCCCGCCAGGGAAAGTGGAGCTGCGTGTGGGCCTGCCCTGCTCATGCTGGCTTTGACAGCAGGAAGGTATTTGCTCTGAAGCCGTGATGTGGGCGACATGAGCAATGCACTAAATAACCTCTATGGCTGCAGGTGAGGATTGTCATTTTTGATGAGAAACAAAGAGAAACTGGCATTAGGTACAGAATACATGCTCGAAAAACATATATTCTAGCACGAGTACTCCCTATTAGAGCAATTGCGTTAATTGGAAAACAAAAGAGAATTAAAATGCCCCATTTTCTAAATTATGCTTGCCTTCTGTAGTAAAAGTCAGCATAACGGTTCCATTTAATTGAATAATTAGATTGGTTCTTTAGGGGTTTTCCGTTGTGCATTGGTTAGATTTAAAGAGATTTTCCAAAACTATACTTTGAAGTTACTATAATCTTTCTGCATGATAGCATTTGTTCTTCTCCTTAGACCCAATCAATTGCACTCCTCCTCCTCCTCCTGACTTCTTAGAACTGAGCATAGAAATACATATGCACAGAAAAAGTGAAATATGAAATAAAGAAAGAACAAGTATAATAGCTACCACTTGCTGAATTCCTATTCTGGGCCATGCAATTCTAAAAACTTTACATGGATTAATCAGAATTTAATCCTACAGTTCTTCATGAAGGTGTTATTTGGATGAGCTGGAAACATACATCATCTCCGGAGAATCCTCTGATTTGGAAATCATAAGCATCGGGAGATGTCAGCCTGAGAAAGTGGGTTTTGAGGGGACACTGGAGGACTAGGAAGATGTTTTTTAAGAGAAATGACATCAAGAGAGATTCTCTAAGAAGTAAAAATGTAGTTTCTGGTCAGGCAGCCTAGAATAGTGATTTGGGCGACATGACAATTTCTACGTGAAGGTGATTACGTGATAATTCTAGCATCTTCTAACAGAAAAGGGAAAAGCAGTCAAAATATAAAATGACAAAATGGGCATCTCTGAAGTGAAACTGCCTTGTGAGTCACCAAAAAGCCAGAGTGGAGCTTTTTCTCTTATGCTGCCACTTTTCTTTGGCTATAACTTCCTTTTAACCACAATATACATAATATCCAAGATGAAATGATTCCCAAAGTTATCTGTCCTGACTATCTTCATTCCTCCAAAATGTTCTAATTACCCCAGGCAGAGAATGATTGTCTTTAGACAATAATTCCTAACAAAAGCACTGTGTAATGTCCTCTCTAGTCAATTGCTAAGAATCTTCTTAACATCATGTAGTGCTTTCTTTGAGTGGAGTTAAGTACTTTGTGCCAAAATGGAGTCCAGGAGTCGAGCTTAATGCCTATAAGACGTCTTCCCTGGGGAGGAAATGGCTCCAGCCACTCTCCTAAACTCCCAGGAAAAGGGCAAAATCCAGCCAACTTTTCTTCTTTTTCACACATCTTTTTGACTAAATAATATCAATTCTTTTAGCTCTTCTTCACAAGATAGGTTTCTGAACTCCTGCTTAACTGAATCCTAGTTTTTCTGTCTGAATTTCCCAGAGCATGTTCCCAATTCCCACTTAGTTAATTTGAATGAATCAAGTCTGGTCTGTGTTCCTAGCAAGTGCTTGGAGGGTTGTGTCATTGATTCCTCGTGAATGGACATATTAACTGTCCTGTTCCTAAGCTCATTTGACAGTGCAGAGATATATGTCTGGAGTTAATTGTTTAAGTCACTGAACTCACAATTACTTCAACCAAGATAGAGAATGCCCTGCTGACTTGAGAAGAGACATCCTCTTCTACAACTATTTCTGCACACACTCAGGTTGTAGTAATTCTGGGATTTAGCTGAACATCATCCCAACTCCTTATATAAAACTGTCCAAATCTATAGACTTTCCAGTTTCATCCTGTTCCCCTTTTTCAAAACAGGCCCAGTGGAGAGGGGAAAATGGCCTATTGGTAGCACCCACTAAAGCTAAATGCACATACACTGTGTAAAAACAGAAATGAGTGCTTTGTCCTCCTAAAAATATGTTTATAACAGTTTTAGTCACAAAATTCCCAAACTGGAAGCAACAGAAATATCTACCAATAGATTGGATAAATTGTGGCAAACTCACAAACAGAGCAGTGTGAAATATACTGCTATATGCACCAATGTGGGTAACTATCACAGCTTTATTGTTGAGTGAAAGAAGTTAGATAAGAGGAGGAAGACTATATTATTCCACTTATGTGAAAGTCAAGAATGAGTAAAAAACCTAGAAAATACGCAAGGACAGGAAAAAAAATCTGAAAAACCTAAAATGACAAATGTTAGTATAATGTTTACCTATGAATTCTACTGAGTGAAGAGGTGGGAGATAGACTGCAGGGACGCAGAAAACATTCTCTATATTGACTTGGATGTTGACTGAAAGGATGTACATGTGTCTAAAAGATTATTGAGCTTAATATCTATGCATTTTCCTGTATGTAAATTATACCATATCAATAAAAATTGCTTAATAGACCTAGTAGTTGACCCTTACCTGTTTCTAAGGTATAACACCTCTCCTCCTGTGATTTTCCCAAATAATGAAAGGTATCATTTTGTAGATAGCTATCCATTCCTTTTTACTCTTGATCTTTGTACATGCCAAAGACCATCAATTCATCCCAGGTTTATTTTGGTTTGAATTTTTCTCTATAATAGTTGAACTCAAATTAATCTAGTCCACAAACTCATTTCTGATAATGCCTGTAAAATGAATCCTGGAAGCTTTATTTAAAAACCTCTTCCCTTTTCATAGCTTCTGTTTCATTTTCAATATGACAATTAGGGTTCACAGCAGTGAACTATCTAAGGAGCTTCCAAAACAACAATAATAGTAGTGAAATCTTACTGTGAGTCTAACACTGGCCTAAATTGCTATTTCGATTTTATGTTATTTTATTTCACAGTAATCCTGGAGGTAGATATTTTTATCTTCAATTTATAATGGGAAAACTGGAGTTCCAAATTTGTTTGAGATACATAGCTTATAAGTAGCAGAATTGGGTTTTTAAAGCAGCTGATTTTAAAGTCCATGCTTTAAACAGTATGTTCTCCTGCCTTCTATGAGAATGATTAGAAAAAGAAAAGTTGAAAAAAGTCTCCAGAGTAGACAGACCACAAAGTATTATTACTACCTGATACTCTAGTAATAAATACTACCTGAGCAATAATACAGCAATGTATAGGAGGACCACTGTGGGAAAGGAAAGGTATTTTAAATCAGGTGATTCCAGGAGGGCTCCCCAAGGAGGCAGCATTGGAGCAGAGGCCTGGAGGAAGTGAGGGACAAGCCAAGAAGAACGCTCTAGATTAAAGGCTGAGAGACAAGAATATATGTGATACATTTGAAAAGCAATAAAAAGTCAGCTTATAGGATCTGTGCTGCCCAAGACAGTGGCCACTGGCCACACACAACTATTTTTATTTAAATTAATTAAAGCTAAAAAAGAAAAACCTCAGCTCCTCAGTCATATCAGCCACATTTCTAGAATTCTGTGGTGTCACTTCTGCACTACCATGCAGAATGGCACAGAAACAGGGTATTTCCATGATCACAAGCACTGTTGGATAACCTGTGCTAGAGAGAAATGACAACTGATAGGCAGCCAGGGCGTAGTACGTGGGGCATTGGCAAGCTACCATCAGGGTGATGCAAAGACTCACAACGAACTGTAACCTAGCCAAAAAGATTGGGAGTTGGAAACTGCTACTATTATTAGAGAGAAGGGGAATATTCATACATCCACATTCGAAGTAAGAAAAACCCAGCTGGTAATACATTACCAGATTTTCACCAATGTATCACAAATAGCAACATTATCACAACCAGAAGTGTGCACTGATTCTACTATTCTCAAAGGAATGGCTAATTTACATTTAACTGATGGATGCCTTCTTCATCTGTGCTGCTTATCATATTGAAAGGGAGTTATGTTGAAAACAATCAGACTTAACAGAGTAAAAAAAAAAAAGCAATGTATCTACTTATCAAGTCTTCATGGAATATCTACAATAATGGAAACTATTAATGTACCCAACAGTGAAGGGTTGACAAATAAGTTATGGGACACAAACAAATAGAAAGTTTAAAGCCTAGTAAGTTCCTTTTTATTTATTTACTGCAATCTCTTTGGGCTGAAATATGACACATATGTACATAAATGGACATGAAAATAGCAATGCAGGAAAAGAAGCTATAAATATATTCAGGGGACATCAACTTCAAAATAAAACCCAGAAAGCTCCCTCTGACCAGTCACAAAGCACAATTATAATATAGACACATGTTGTTTCTCTGCCTTCAAAACTGAAAATTTTGAAAACAAAAGGACCTCACGGTACCATGACAAAAGCTGACTAAGAAAGATAAAGCAGCTCTTCTTAAAGCTCTCAGCGTTCAAATAGATTTTGAAGGCCTCAATGAAAACCAGCTGGGAGCCATGTGTAAAATATAATGGTTCTTGCCTGCAGGGAAGGAAGTAAGATCTTGAATGATTAAGTTTAGGAAAGTATATAATTCACTGTATCATTATGGGGTGAACGGGATTACTTATAATAAGCCAAGACTTTGTGGTCTTTTTTATATAGAGAAAATGAGAAATTATTAAGGAGGTGACTGTATAGGGTGGTGGATCCAATGCTGGAACAGGTTAAAACTGTTTCCCAGGTAACCACACATGCCTCTCCATGACAAGATTCACCCACAGGAGAAAATTTCACTCACAGTGTCTGGGCCTGAAGGATAAGGCATAGCAATAGCAGAGGAGAACACAGACAAGATGATTTTTGTCTACATTTATTTTGCATTGATATCAGAATGACTTTGATTTGTTTCATTTCACCTCATCTATGACAACAAAATATAAAATAATTGGTTCAAAGAAAAGCATTCTTCTACTAAAAGTTCCAAGAAAAAATACATTTGACAGTAATGAGAACAATTGGTTGAGAGTTCTTGTGCATAACTCAATTAGAACTTGCTAAATAGATAAGTATATGCTGTTACTTAAACAGTTTAATAGATATAAAATATAATTCAAGTTTCAACAGTTTAGCTCTACCTTATAAATATTATTTTTTCCAAAATCAGCATTAGAGACCATTAATTTTGGCCCTGACTTCAGCAGGGAAAACCTAATATTAATGATTAATAACTAACAAATATTAATGTAATGATGATGTATGTGTCTCACCAATTAGGTTATGAGTTATGTGCTGGTACCCAGTGAGGGCTCTGTATGTCTTGTTCTGTAGCACTAAACTCATTCCACGTTCTTTTTTCTTTACTTTCTGACCAGCTACTATGCCTGTTCAACACAATTATTTATTATTTTGCTTGATATTATTCCTTTTTAGTAAAACTACATCTGATAGGTAAAAATAGTTATCACTAGCTATAGTGATAACTCTAGTGTATATTAAGGGTGGGGATATACTTTTTTTCATTTGTATGTTAAAATAAAAAATGTTATGGCATTACATAACCCATAATAACAGTATATAGAAGTGGTAAGCACAAGTTTTAGGGTTACAAACTTATGGTTTTGAATTCCCCAACCACAACTGCTTAGTAGACTTGTGTCTCTCAGCAAGTTACTCTGAGCCAGTGTTTCTTCATCTATAAAATCTTCCCTGTAGCATTAAGAGGATTAGGTGAGATAATATATGCTAAGTACTTAGTAGAATTTCTGTCATAAGTAAAGTTTCAATAAGTAGTAGTTGTCATTTTAAAAATGTGAGGAGGTTTAAGAACCAGCAGTAATTAGGGGACAAAATTAATGCATTTTTCTATTAATATACTTATAATAAAAATCAGCAACAAATTTAACCTAAAAGATCTACAGGTCTACAATTAGGCATGTCTAGTAATGATTTTTCTTATTTCTCTTACTCATATACTAGATTTTTCTTATTTCTCTCACTTATATACTATAAATATCTTTGTTCTTAACATGGCACCTAGCACATGGAAGTTACCACTGAAGCATGTATAACATGGAATTGAACCTCAAGGTCATACTCCCACTCAAGGTGACGCCTTCTGTATATACAGTATGGCATCCCTGTGGGAAGACATTCATTATCAGCAGTTCTCAAAACATGGTCTGCAGACCCCTGGGAGAATCCCTATACCTCATATTTTCATAGTAGAACTAAGATATTATTCACCTTTTTGATGGTGCTGAAATTTGCACTCATGGTACAAAATAATGGTGGAAAACTGGCCAGCAGCAATCAAGGTAGTGGCATCAAATGGTACCAGTAGCTGTTGTGTTCATTCCTGCAAGTTCATGGCAACAATGATGCTACTTTCATGAAAGAATATCCCTAATACAGCAGTAAAATTGTATTAAGTATATTAAATCTCAATCCTGGAGTATATACCTATTTAATACTCAGTGTGAGGAAATGAGACATTCACATAAAGCACTTTGAACCATACCCAAGCAATATGATTATCTTGACAAAGCACTCATTCTTGAAGAAGAATGTCTGGGTTGCAGTTGTTTGAGTGGCAGGATGAGCAGCCACCTTTATCATGGAATACCATTTTTATCTAAAAGAACAACTAACAAGCAATGGTATTCAGACTTGGGTATTTAGCAGACTTTTTCTTAAAATGTAAAGTAAGCCTGTCACTTCAAGAAAAAAAAAATATCTTATAGTATTGTTTGCCAGTGATAAAATTTGACCTTTCAAGAAAAAATTAGAAACTTGGAAAACTTATAACTTTCACCATAAGCCTAATAGTTTCCCAATATATCAAGATTTCTCTGAGGATACTGGTGGTGATTTAACAAAATGTTTTTAATTTTCTTTTTAAAGATGTTATACAATGAAATGTATCAACATTTGTAAGACCTGAATAAAAGAGCAAACTAACATTTTCCAAGTGATCAATGCATGACGTTGCAAAGTCATGAATCAGTAAAAGATCCATTCAAAGTATAAGATAGACCAATGAATACACTAACAGAGTAGGAAAGTATGAAATGTTCAATACAGTTGCAGATTTAATTCCACTTTGCAACTAACCTTCAAGGAATTGCCACTTGTAAAGTTTTTCTATAGTTATCAAAGAAGAATTTTGTAATTATCTAGAAAGGCTATTAAAATATTTCTTCCTTTTCTAATTACATGTTTGTCTGAGGCTTGATTTTCTTCATTGACTTCAACCAAAACCACATATTAAATTAAATGCAGAAGCAATTATGAGGATTCAGTTGCCTCTCATTAAAATACAGTACAATATTTGCAAAAAAACATATAAAATACTGGTACTCTTCCATTTGTTTTAGAATTATAGTTATATTTTCAGAAAAATATATCACTCACATGTATGCATATTATCTATAATTATTTTTAAATTAGTAAACAGTTTTTAAATTTCTAAGAATTTCTAACATGGTAATAGTGATACATATATACATATAAAACAAAGTCTTGGGATGGTCAACAGTAACAGTATAAAGTGGTCTTGAGATCAGAACAGTTGAAAACTCTCATTACTATGTGAATCACACATAGCCCTGCCTCCTCCTAAAGATAACCAGGCACTTTACTGTAAAATTCAGAAACACCCTTCCTTGAGCCAAATTACCCAGAAACCCCTTAGAGAACAGGAGTAGGGGAAATTACACATGCATTATGATTTGCCTCTTAACTTTATCATTCATTTTCACAGGCAAAACATATTCTCCCAGGCATACAACTCAGCACTATTTCTAACTTCAAATGATGTTACTTGAGTTGGTTTTTATGGTTGTAATTTCACATCCTAACATTATAAGACTTATTAAAAACTATGGTTTAGTCTTGTTGCTTTTTTGGGATTGTACAGTATCCTAAGGTCAAAACTCAGGAAATCTGTTATTAAAAAAAAAAAAAAGGTATCCATGAAGTGATGACAAATTGCAGACTACAGGTGTTAGATTACATTTTGACTCCAGGCAGGTTTAATATAAGTTGGTTTCCTTTTACAATTGCTTTTAGCACATATCACTATAGGAAGGGGATTTTAAAAGAGAAAGAAAGGATAAAGGGGGAAAAAGTGGTGCTCAATAAAAGAAGACCATGTCAAAAGAAATCAATACAAACAAGCAAAATGGTAGGAAGTCTAACATGGAAATATGTGTTCAATTTCATCCAGCCTTAGTCTGTGTTTCCTTTAATACTGTAACCAAGATACTACTGCAAGACTGTGTATGTTTTTAATGCAGTTTAATAATTGCTTCTCAAAATAAACACTCTGGTCAAAGATAAAAGCATAACAACACTGTGACACAATGATCTGTTAAAATGAACTTGGGTGTTGGAGGAAGCATGGATCTTGAAACAGCCTTTGGCATATATCATTTCCTCTTCAGTAATAAATTGAGAACAACTATACCAACCACTTTGGTATACTCTGGGATAAAAAACAAAAAGTGCTGCAGTCATTAACCTGATTGTTGTGAGGGTCAAAATCCTTCGACACTAACGAGGGGGGGGGTGAGTTGGCTACTTCTCAGCTATAACGAGGTGAACTGATAATTAGCAGGGCTGGGATGAGTATCCAAACCTTAATCAAACAGCCACCAAGAGGGCACAGACAACATTCCTCTTTCCATGGAGCATGGGTGCATACTGAACCTAATAACAATTTTACCCTTGCTATTAAAAAAGCAGGGTTACTGCTCATTTAGGGCAAATGCAACCAAAACCATTTCACACACATGAAAAACAGAATCCACGAGAGGTTTCAGACAGAGTGTCTCATAAGCACGCATGCATCCTTATGCCTGGGAGAAACCGCTCCCTGTTCCACCCTCTCCATTCTCCCTTGCCTGCCATCCACGAGCTTTCACATTCTCCCTGTTCCCACATACCTCCTCCAGACTATACCACTGTCTTCCCAGAACACAAAACTTAACCTAAATATTCACAGACAAGGCCTGTTGTTTGAAGGTCATATTCGAAACACAGGTAATACTGAAGTGTCTTCTAAAGATTTTATATTTGTGTTAAAATGAGCAAAGAGTAGAATGGAAATGACAGGGCTGATGATTACCTCTGTGAGTCTGACTTTTAAATGAATACAGGACTTGGTGTATTGGAATAATGGAGGAAAAGAGTGGCTTTGGCACTAGCCTGAATGAGAGAAGAGGCTCTTAAATAGTTAAAGATAAACAGGGTAACTAAATGAGGAGCACAAAAGTTTAAAATGACTTGGGTCCTAGGAATTCAAAATGGTATTAAAAGAACTAACCTGGAGATTCATAATAGCTCATCAATGGCAAAAGACCAAGCATGAAAGATTTGCAAAAGGTTCATGATAAGAATGACTCATTAAAATTCTTGAACAGTTAATTTTGTTGGCTGAATAATTCTCACTTGAAATAAAAATGTGAACCCAATCAATGCTAGTGATACATGATTTGTGAGCTCTGAAATCTGATTTTTTTTAAGTCAAGAAAACAGTGATGGCACCAGTGACATCACAATGATGTTGTTTTCCAGCTTCTTAAAGGAGAAGACTTTGAATTATTTAAGGAGAAAGGGTGTTTAGATTAGATTCTTTATTTTAATAAAAAAGTGGGGGGGAAAAAAGGTAACCCATGTGTCTGAGGCCTCACATCAGTCTCTTTAGAATCCCATGATCGGCCACATTTCCTGGATATTTTTAACAGTTCGGGAACTCAGAAGTCAGAACAAAAAATATTAGATGCTCACCAATAAAATACTACCTCAGCATAGTTTTTGCTTTCTGGGTGTAACCACTTAATAACAGGACTTCAGAAAACTGCACTGTGTGAATCAAACACATAAAAGTACAAATATTCCTTTTATAGAAAGCAAATCTTAAGCAGTATTTTATAATCAGATACTCTGGTAAAAGACAAAATATCTGGCATTACCACACCACTGACAGATTACAGTTTATTATACCCTGAAGTCTGAACCGGGTAAACAAAGTCAAATGATCAAAGAAGAGTTTTTCCTCAGCCCATAAGGCAGTGGTCATTGGGCTCCAGGGAATGACAGCAGAGATTCCTTGTGGCTTAATGCTTAAAAGGTGTCAAATGAGGCTTTATCAAACATACTCTTTAATTTTCCACATCATTTAATTTTATCAGAGACTGGCCTCCTTGGTATTGTTTTCGTTCAAGAGAAAAAGAAATGGAGCTGGGCACAGTGGCCCATGCCTGGAATCCCAAAAACTCCAGAAGCTGAGACAGGATGGTCACAAGTTCAAAGCCAGCCTCAGCAAAAGTGAGGCCCTAAGCAACTCAGTGAAACTCTGTCTCTAAATAAAATACAGAATAGGGCTGGGATGTGGCTTAGTGATCGAGTGTCCCTTAGTTCCATCCCGGGTACACCCCTCCCCAAAAAAACAGAAATGGAAAAATGAAATGATATATTAGTTACCAAAAACTAACAGGCTCTCAATTCTAGAGTATTCTTTTCAATTCTAAACCACTTGTCATTAGTTACAGGGATGCTGATTTTACATTTTCCACATTAATGATCTTCCTAAAACAGGGTAAGAGGAGGTTTTTTGATTCTACATTTTGTGTCAGGCACACCTGGAGAGACATGGAAAGTTGAAATAGCCAAACACATGAATCCCTCAAGAAAATGAGTTTTCTTCTCTCAGGGTGCGATCGATGGCTAATCACTAGGAGGAGAAACCTCAGTTCTTGATTCCCCGGGGCAAAGTAACTAGACTGGCAATTCCTTTTCCCACAAGAAAGATTCCAGTATTGACGCTGCAGAGGACCAAGATATTCCCAGAAGGTCAGTTACTCAGCATCCTTATCTCCTCAGATCCACAGAGCAAGTCCAATTTTGTCTCCACGCCACATTGCCTTGGCTTTTCGGAGCATATTTGCTCACTCTGGGTAGGTCGTCCTCAGAAGCTGGAACTGTCAAGTCATTATACTTTCAAATGTGAATTTGCTTAGGGGTAGATTTAATTTAATAGCTGAGAACTCAGTACAAAACAAACATACTTAGAAATGACATTAGCAGGGAATTAATCGTTAATGCTCTCAACTGGTGTTCCAGACTAACCCCTTCAGGTTGCCCCAACCAAGATCATAGAGATCTCACCGACGGCTGCTTCTTAAACTCCACTTCTAGTCAATCCTATGTACTGATGATGATTCTTTTTAGACAGTTTTTGAATAAATATTCCCCTCTCTGTACTGCTATAATTCAGACCCCCATAATCTCTCACCTGAATTACCATGACTTCTCCCAGAAGTCCTCCCTGCCATAGCCAACAGAGTATCTTGCTAAAGCCTAACGTGGCCTTCAGACCGGACAGGGTTTCTTGGGTGTCCTAGGAAACTCTGAACCTGGCAGCAGCTTGTGCTTCTGTCCCATTTTGCTCCTTATCCCTAGCCTTGCAGGTTGTGCACCAACCACATTCACGTGGTTCACATCCCCACCTTTGCGCCACTGTTCTGCTGTCCCCCTTTCTGGAAAGTTCCTCCAATGGCAAATTCGGTAAGTGATCCTTAATAGCACTATTTCTTGGCAGTCTCCTGGGTCGTCCAACTGGCCAGGTTGGGGATCTGCATTACCCTTTGAGATTTTCTGTCCTTATATGTTGTATCATGGTCATCCATTCTCGTTCCTCTCTCCACAGTGTCAAGGCACCATGCTTCAAATAAACAACTGAAACTCAAAACTTCTTAAATGTCCATAATTCTTTTGTACTGGAAATAGTCATATTAGGCAAACTGAAAGTTTTCTGATTTAGAAAATTTAGAACTCATCTAAATAGCTTTAAGGGGGGAAGGTAGCAAGTCCACACTGGCACTCATTAAAAAAATATACTTATTCCTGGGAAAAATGGAATTACACTTAGTTTATAGTTATTTATTACAGGCACTTGTACACTTTGCATAGGCTAATAATCTCATACAGTGATTCATGCAGTTCTCTAATTTCAAAAAAATTACCTAATTAAAAATTACTTATACTGAAAAGATAAACATATATGGCATTATTGCTCTGAAAGATGAAAATTGACATATCTATCCCTTTGCTTCATTTTCTCTCTCCCCGACTATTTCTACTATCAACAGAACTCCAAAGGTCTGCAGCAGATACTTTCTATGACAAGAAAAGTTGCTGGAAGCAAAACAACAAATAAAAATTGGAGAATCCACATAAGACAAAGAATTAAACTGAAACAGAATTTATAGGAGCTAGAAGTACTTTTAAAACTGGATTATATGGATCACAATAAAATCTCAAGATGGTACTGGCTCTTGACTGAGTAAAATATGAAAGGATGTTGTCTATGTACAAAACCCTGAGTGTCTTGTCCAAAACAAATATTAAATGCCAAAATTATTTTCTTTGGAGTAGAATGAATAAAGTTAACCTATGTGAAGAACCAACAAAGAAAGTAACAAAATTAATTCAAAGTATATATTTGTTGCTCTTACTTTGATTCAACCTCTATTGCTCTAACATGACACATTTCAAAGTAAGCGAAGCAAATGGTTTAGATTTCGAGCCATAAACTATTTCTACTGCATCTTGCCTGCCTTTGTAGCTTATTTATATTTTATCAAAATCTGTTTTTTAAAAATATTCAACTAAAACTAAATAAATCATGGATGTTAAGCACAGAAACTCTAGAAACCAAATATAAGCCATCTCGCTTATACTTAGATCAAAAAACATTTGGGCATTAAAGAACATTTTTGTTTTAAGGTACAGTGCTTCTAAGGTATTATATAATTACCATTCTGGAGAGCATAGTTTCTAGCTTTGTCAGGTCCTCTGTTGGAATTATAATTCCAGACTGAGCAGAGAATTCTATCAAAACTCTATTATCATATTAAAACACTTGATCATGTGTGCCTTCAAGAATCCCAACTTTCTATTTCTGAGAAGAGAACAGATTTAATGAAATATTTTTAAAGTAGAGCTGGTAAAGAGAATATTTGCGACAAGCACCGCCAAAAAGGCAATTCATATGACAGACACAGAAAAGGCAAAATTTACCACATGTACTGGAGCAATGGGCATTAAATAATCATCTCTGAATAAACTCTTTACAAATCAATAGGGTCCTATCGGTCTAAACTAAGAATGGTATTGCCTAAAGGAAATCTCTAAGGTCAACCAGCAATTAACTGAAAGGTTTTGATTGAAAATGCTATTGACTGCTTTCATATCAGACAGCTTCCTGGTTATTATACTTCATGGGCTAAGTAGGTGCCAAGACATTAAACTGTCAATAATCTATTAATACTCGACCGTTGCGCTCACTCTCCCTCAATCTGCAGGCAAATGTATTCAAGCCAAGTACCTGTTTAGAACTAATGCAAATTCCCCAATCCTGACATGGAAATCATATCTTCATTACCCTTCAGTTTAAATGCCGGATAGTGTTGACAGAGTAGGAGAAAAATATGCACATAAGAAATGCTTATTCAGACAAGTTAAACTAACATTTGCTTTTTCAGGGATTGAAGAAGGGATAGAGAACGTGTCCTGGAACCGGACTTTCTTTCTAAGTCACATTTAACAGTTTCTAAATGGAGTATAATAAACACTTTACAAAGAGAAATGAGAAGTCCTTTAGAGAAAGGCTTATAGGTCCCTGCTGCTCGGCATCTGGGCAGCAGTCATACAATGTGGAGTGGGGGGAGAACTTTTAATGAATTTAATAGAGAAAAGCACTTTAATTAAATGCTGTCAAAGTGGATTGTATTAATGACCATACACAGAGGAATTTAAAGCCAGCCAAGTTTATTTAGCAAATAGAAACTGAGCTTTCGAAGGCTGCAAATATTTATGTTTCCGCAGTTGCAGTACATCTAGAAGATGATGGTGCCACATGAAACCATTGAGTTATTAGATATGATTTTATTTATTGTGTATTATTAAAGTTTCAAAGGCCTCAAGGGAGTCAGTTTCATTTTCAAAATGAAACACTGCATTTGATCAGAAAGGGTTAAGAAAGGCAAGTACTGTCCCTTGGTTTTCTTCTGTTGCCTAGAACTTTGATGCAGGTGAGTGGTTAGTAGAGACGGCCATTTTTAGGTTCAGCCAGTCCAGATTCGTTTCATTGAATGGTAGTGACAAAGAAATCAATGACAGTATTTCTCCTGACTCCCCTCTCCCAACACACACACTTCATTTTCAGTGACTTGCCACTAAACATAATTCATTCTATTATATATAGTAATAAGCTGAAAAATGACCAAAGCTCTTAAAAATCTCCATGAAAATTTGGTTGCCATAACTTTCTTAATCAGAAACATGAATAGCATAAATTCTACAAAGTAAAAGGTATCAAATGTTTGACTTGGGGCAACAGGAAAAAAAAGGGGTCTTCCTCAGTATCTTCTATCTGGAGGCTGACCACAGAACAAACCTATTATTAATGATAGAATTTTAAAAATAAACAAAGAAAACATGAGCTTTAATGCATGAAAGCTGTAAAAGATTGAAAAGCTGGTCTGGCTGGAAAAATACTGTGTGTGTGTCAAAATGATTTTCTCTACTGTTTGTAAAAATGTAATTATCCATGATACGCTATTATCCATGATAGGCTACAAGGATGAGGGCTCTCAAGGAACTCCACTGGAAACTGAGGATTCGCCTTTGGTCTTTGGTCTCTGACACCACCGTGTCTGAGAGATCATAAACCCCGGTAGTGATTTACCACATCCTTCGTGCAGTTATATATACACCCTTCCAGTCTGTCTTTAGATTTTAATTCAAAACATGAGAAAGGGGCAGAAGGGAAACGTGAGGATAGGAGAGAGAGAGAAAAAAAAAAAGAAAACATAAAACCCAGCACCTATTTCCTTTCAAGAACATAATAATGGTCACAAGTGGAGACTCTCAACTTTCTAAGCAAATAATCTAATTTTTAATCCTCCCCCACCCATGATATTTATTAATATCACATGTCTGATCTGTGTCTTTGTAGTTCTGGAACTTATAAAAGTAACTTTGCTTTTCCCATCTGTGCCAAGATGTTTCAGACTAGTCTTTGAAATGCTGCAAATGCAGATGAATAATGACATAAAATAGGAACTGATTACATAGACATTCTATATATGAGGAATGGCAACACAGAACACAGATGACATTACATGTTCATGTAGCATAATGTACTACTCTGCTTCACACATGCAAATACATGGAGATCACTGAAGTACACAGCATAACAGCTCCAATCTCTCTGTTGTAGCAACTCAAAATATATGGGTTGATTTCTTGCATATAAAGTGACAAGAAAACTCTCCTGGTACATTCATGGTTCCAATGTGAAGATATATCAAGGAATTGTCAACTGATAGAACACACTGATACATTTGATCCAGATTATGTTTTACAAGCCAAAGAATCAGTCACTTTGCTTCTCTTTTGATTACTAAGAAAGTAATTGTTAACTTACCATGTGTACTGTTGGTTCTAGCCTCTCTCTCTCTCTCTGGGAGGTTTTCATTTTACATCTTTACTCAAATAAGGATTTTTTACTCAAATAAGGATTTGAGTAAAAATCAATTTTTACTCAAATAAGAATTCCTCCCATAAGTATACTCCCAAATTACACCTATCTGGAAATATTGAAGATTGGTCCACCACAGTTCCTCCCACTTTTCTGTGGCTGTACTTTGAGTATACTGCTGACATGAATTCCCAAAAAATGAGTTGAGAAAAACTACATTTTTAAAAATCCCTTGTGTGTGGACTTTGCACTTATATAGCAAGTGCTCACCTTAGCATGCCATTCACTTAATTCATAACAGAAATAGGGAGACCTTTCCATATCCACATATATTTATCTTAAGTATCTGCATCATAGATTTTTATCTCCAAAAGTTGAAAGTGTTTTTTAAAAAACTGAATCTTCAGTTCAGTTTGTCATATCAAAATATTTAACTCTCACAATAATTTGTCCCTTAGTTTTCAACTTAGAGTCCTCAAATCTGAATGATTGATGCTAAAAATCACAGAGTATGGACTCATTATGCTATACAATTCTGAAAAATGTATCCAACCAGATGCTCAGGTGAACCTTGTATATTTATACAGAACAATATAAAGACCAATCTTGAAATGAAGAAATAAATTGAAAGGATAGTACAAAAGGGAAAGAGTAGAACAATTGTTTTTTATACATACATATATGTATGTGTGTGTGTGTGTGTATGTGTGTGTATAGTGGTATAGTGAACTGTAGTAATACAGTCATTCAGTTCTTAAAACATCTGACCATTGTTTCACACAATAGTTTTCAGCATATTTTGTTTATAAAAAAATGAAGACATGAATGGCCACAGAGCTTAAAACGGAAAAAAACTGGTCTATTCAGTGCTGTGCTGGTAAATGTTTAACAACTGGCTCTCTGGAATGAAAGACCCCAGTTGGATCATTTGCCAATTTCTGTGAATAATCCCACCACCATCAGTTTCATACTATCAATGGTGTAACAATCAGTTTTCAAAATTCCTAAAAATTTAACCACCAGTTCCTGTGGGCTGGTACAAGTCCACTCCAGTGCACCCTGAACCTACTGTAGAAAGAGATAACACGTCCCTCCTCCAACAAGCCATCTGCTGCTTCTCAGACCTGCTCACTGGAATCCCTTTGCCTGATCTGAATTACCTGTCATTTTCCCAGCCCCAAAGTAATCAGGATGACCCCCACGGGATGTTCAATTCCACAAGAGATTCTACATGAGAAGGTGAAGGGTTATATGATTTACAGTGAATTAGATCTAGAAACAACTTGTGAAGAAATTGAACTTGTGACCTTAGAGCTGTCAAACCTATCCAGTTTGCTTGATCTCCCATTTTTAGGGTCAAACCGAGTAATAATAAAATAAATGAATTTCAGAACTTTGGCAGTTTTCCTTTAATTGAAAATGTGCTTTTCTATCATTACAAGGGGAAGTTCCAGACTTCAACTTAATAAAAATCAGCAGTAGTTTTCAGCTACATTAGATTTCCACACTAAACAGAAACAGCTGAAAGGCCACAGTAGGTAGGTTTGGCTGCAATAGTTTAAAACTCGGTGGCTGACTTTCTCTTGCAACTGTCATAACTATCAGTCATAAGAAAACCAACTGGATCTCTGCGTCCAGTAATATAAAGTGTTCATAATCTGCGATGTTATTGCTAGTTTGCTATTCCAAATGCATTTGAAACTCCTAGGAGCAATGTGGTTGTTGTTGTTGTTGTTGTTGTTATTTATACACTCATTAAAATACTGAAATGGGAATCAGAAACGGATGAACCAACCCACAGAATGAATGCTTCAGATAAAAAGTGTCTCTGAGATCATTTAATTCATGCTATAACCATTTACAGAACAGTAGATGGAAACACAGAGAAATGCCTTCTCCAAAGTCACGCACTCAGCCCTGGACTGGAGCCATGTCACTTACTGGACTCTTTTCTTTAAAGCATCATTTTTCCCTTCTCATTGGGTCATAGGTTCATTGACAGAGAGATAGAGAATAACTTTTATTCTTTATAAGATGCTCTGGTTTCTGAAACAATGCATAAGAGCTTTAGAGAGCAACAAACACATGGAAAAAGTTTAAATATTTGGAAAATGCTATGGTTTAGATGAGTATCCCACAAGGGTCCATGTGTTATAGAGCTGGTCCCCTGGGTGATGCTACTGGAAGGTGGTAGAACATTTAGGAGATGGTGCCTTATAAGAAGTCCTCAGGTCACTGAGGGCATGTCCTCCAAAGGTATTGTGGGACTCCTCTATTCTTTTCTCTCTTCTGTGTCCTGGCTCAAGAGGTAAGCATTTTGCTATACCATGTGCTCCAACCATGATGAGCTACCCTAACCAATTGCTTTGAACCAATGGGGCCACTTGATCTTGGACTGAAACCTCCAGAACCATGAGCCAAAATAAATCTTTTTTCTTTAAAGTCAATTTCTTTATAAGTCAATTGCTTTATAAGTCAATTTCATCAGAGTGACACAAAGCTAACTAATACAGGAACTCTTTACTTAAAAGTCATACTACACTTAGGCTTAAGCAAATCCCAGCCACCTATTTTAAATGTACTTTTAAAAGTTTAGACCATAAAACCTTGATCTGAAAAGAAGCAATTATATTTGTTTCCACCATTACATAAGTAAGACATCAAAATTTTTCAAAATTAAAAACAACTGTTATATTTACCATCAGAATCTAACCCTGTGGCTTTCAATTGTGAACTATAACTTGTTTTATAATTTGCTGTGAATAGTCCTTCAAGTGATATGTTTCCATCAATAGTTAAAATCATAAAGTTTACATTTGTCTTACTTTCTTTTTTTTTTCTTTTAATTAGCTCTGACTCTATATTCTTTCTACAATGATGCTACACTTTCTATTCATAATGTCCGTCCACTCTGGTTTCTTTACATATGTCGAAGGGAAAGAGGTAGAATTCCAGGTGATGACACCAGGAATAAAGTCACTCACAAGAAGTTAACCCATGTTATTCTCAGCATAGAAAACCCAGCCAAGAGTGTCCCAAGATCTTAACAAATTCTGCATCTTTGCTTTCCCTGTCACCATAAATAAAATCCTTAAAAGTCTGTACTCTCATTTCCTTGCTAGCCCACAAGCAACTCAAGACCAGATAATATTCCTGTTCCTTTGAGTCCATTATAGGTGAACACAGAGCTGTAGTTATAGATGCTTCTTTAATGCTAGAGCAAAGGGACTCAAACATAGTTGCCGCAAGGCAGCTTCAGAAATTCATGGATTCCAATCTGCTTCAACTTCAGCAGAAGTCCCAGAGATTGCACAGAAGCTCAGTGGTCTTTTTTGCTTTTTAAGTTTAAATACATTAAGGAAAAAAGAATAGTAACCAACTTTTTTTATATACTCAGTGGCACTTTATTGTGCCATACAGAGGAATTTTATTCAGAACTAAGAAGAAAAGTTCTCACTTTGAAATAACTTATAATGGCTTTTAAAAGATTTTTAAATGTAGAAAGGACATAATGAAGCAAAACAGCTCTGAGTCTCTCAATCTGTCTCAAACAATTGTATAACATGGAAACAACAGAGTTCAGGCATGCGCTCAGATCTTGCTGTTGTAAAATGTGGGGAGACCACCCTTGTTAACTCTGGGTTCTTTTGAATAAATATTATTCCTTTTATCCTCAGGATTAATCTTACTAATGCTCAGATTCTATTGACATTTCTCATTTATAATTCCCATAAATTTGAGGGTTGTTATGACTATTTCCAGAAATTTTAAGTGGCCTCTGCAATATCAGAGCTCCAATTCCAGTGGTAGCCCTAGAATTTAAACCCAAGTCTTCTGAAGCTAGAGTGGACTTCCCTCTTTTTCATCTTGGTTCTGGCAAAGCTATAGTTTCAGTCTACTTGGATGAGATCTTTGACAATTTATATCACTTAAATTTTAAAAGAAAGGAATAAATGTTAAAAGAAATGTAATTTTCATTTGGACCTTCAATTTTTATTGAGACATTTTAAAATCGAGCAATTCAAAATGTTTTATCCAGGCTGAATTAGCAGGTATTTGTGGATCAAGTTATTTCAGTTTTATCAGGTTCCCCATAGGTAGCTTCACAAGTCCCAGAAAGGTAGCTGGGGCAGAGTTCCCAAGCTACATTCCAGCTCTATTACCAGTGCAATCATCTCCCAGTTTTATGGATTTGTGTAATCACACCCAAGTCAGAGTATGTGAAATAAAGGTCCAGCACTGACCAAACAGCCCAACGATGGGAACTTCATCCACACATCGCCCACTTCCCTTCTCTGTAGATGTGCATTTCTGTTTCTTTTGCAAAGACCATGAATACCTTTCACATCAATAATGACCTATGCAGGAGACACTCTGATAGAAAATTTAAGGTAGAAATGTGAAGCAGACTCCTATTATCCTAGAACAGTATGCGGTTTTCTGCCAAACATCTCACTATTAGGAGAGGCTAGTTTACACAACTCATCTGCTAAGGGCCAAAGCTCTAATCAATGCATCCCAATGAGCTAAATGGTTTGGTTGGTGGACCAAAAATGAATTGGCCTTTACCCAGTGCTAAGTAATAAGGTTGCTACTTGCAGAAATCACTCTAGGTAGAGAGGATAAATATGAACAAGACAAAAAAAGAAAGAAAAAAGAAAAAGAAATGTCCACGTGGTCAGGCAAAATTATAGATGGAGTGGACACTCTTACTTATCCAGTTGTTTTCCATCAGAACTACGTTTTTAAATGCCACTTGATCACTAATCAATACATATAATTCCTTGCAGTGTTATAAAAATCACTGTAGACTCCATATGATAGGTTCAGAAGGTTGGTTTTCTTTGGTAATTTCAAATAGCCATTTTTTAAAGGTAATATTGCTTCTGAGAAGTTCAACACATTTTAGAGATATTACCCAGTTCATTCTAAACAGCTAGAAAAAAACTGCAGCCAAGAGATGCAGCCCAAGGTCAGGACAAGGAGAAGAAATAGAACCTATGAATTCCACTAAGTTATAGTCTGAATTTTGCATTAATTCAAGGGAGCAAGGGGAAAAAAACCCAGAAATCTGTTTAAAAATGCACTTTGAATAAAGGAGAAAATTACTTAATATCCATGTGAAATTCTGTTTCATTCACTGTTATACAAGTGGTGCCTAGAATAATACCTGGCACAAAAAAGGAGCTCGACAAATACTTGTTGAATGAACAAGTAAAAATGTGAAAATAAAAACGACCAGTCATCTCAATCATGTCTGTACCTTGAAGCCTGAGAACAGGTTTATTGATGAATTTTAATACTCTTTTCCTAAAGCCACACTTGGTAGGAATCTAGGGAAGCATCAAGGAATGCATTTTCCTTCTCTCAGATAAAACGTGAGGAGGCCCTTGACCAGGATGACACATGTCTATCTGCAAGGGTTCTCATTTTGGCTTAGGCTCCCCACTGTTGCTTTTCCTAGGTGGAGAGAAATGGCAGTCTATATTAAAACATACTTCCTACCTTGGTCTCCTTATTTGCTCTTTCTCATTGCCTCATGAAGCTCACATTTAATGTTTGTCCCTTCACAAAATGTATTAGCCATCGCCCTTTGGTTTTTCAGGTTAAAAAAAAAAAAAGAATGTTTTAGAATATTCAAAAGAGGGAAGGGAAGGAGAAAAAGGCAGGCAGGCAGGCACAGAAACGTGGAGTCGACCAAAAGAATAATAGTAAGAATGTCCCCTAGCAAATCCCATGGCATTTTTTTTTTTTTTAAAGACAACCGTGCTTTGTGCTTCTGGTATGCTGTTTAGTCTTATTTTCCTATCAGATCATCAAAAAGAGATTGAAATGCCAAAGGTTTTGTATTATATGTAGTTTTTGTATTATATGTAGTTTTATTTAATATCATCAAGAGGAAAAGAATATGAAAACGTGTCTAAGAAGTACCCTGCTGTCCCAAAACTTTAAAAAATAGGCAATATTTTATTAATACAGAAAGACAATATTCCTAATTAGAATAAGTTATACCCCATATATGTATACTATGCCAAAATACATTCTACTGTCATGTACAACTAAAAAAAAAAACAAATAAATTTAAAACAAAAAAAATAATGTATATTAGTGATTTTGTGGTTTCTGAGCATTAGACAATGTGGAACTTGATCTATTGGTACTGATGTAAATAATAAGCTAATTCTGATTCTTCCCTTTACCTATGAGGCAGTGTTAGGCCAAAAGCCTTCTGTTTAAATGTGGGAATCTAAAGAACAGGGAGTGTATAAACCCAAAGAGAGAGTAGCAGCAAATATACTGCTTCTCAAAATGTAAAATATCAAAATTAGACTACTATTTAAAGAGACACAGCAAATATGGGAGCACAGGTAACTTAAGAAACCAAGGTTCCTCTGTTCCCTTAAGGGGAGGAAGACTGGGAAAAGTGGAACCCAGCTGTTTGACATTTTACTTCCAACCAGGGGCTGATCCTGGATGTTTAATTTGGGAAGGTGATGTATTCTGAAGTTTCAGCCACTCAAGGGGAGCTCTGCTTGGCAAAGACACTAAAATGATCCCATGAAGAATGAAAAGTAAAAAGCTAATTCCAATTATTAAAATGAGAAGCTAAAAAAATGAGAAGCTAATAAAAAGTTGAAACCACTCCAAAGGAAAAAAAAATTAAGTAGACTAAAAAATGACTACCATAAAAATTTAAAGTTTTTGTCAGTATCTATAGCACAGTGACTAAATATGTAGAAATACACGATGGACATTAGAAAAATTGCAATGAAATAAAAAGTTATAATGCTCTACAAACACACAGAACTTAAAAATACCCTTGGGCACTGATTTCCTGCTATTTATGTATCCATGGCACTTCACATTTTTGAAAAAAGGTCATATGACTCTCCCTTGAAGTGAATTTATACTAGACTTGTTAATCTTATTTGCAACAAACTACCATGACCAAAAGGCAGGTTCCCAGTGGCCATACTTTCCTGAAGGGGCCCTAACTTTCTGGCCCTAGGTTGCCCATCTATAAGTTATCTGTAAGTGGTCTAGAGCCAGTTGGATTTCTACTTCCCATTCTTCTTAAGATTGTTCTGGGATTTTGCCTAAGAAAGCTCTCCCTTTAAAATGCAGGACCTTCCAAATTAAGCATTCAGACTACTTGTTGGAAAATCAATATTAAGAAAGCCTGCCTTCGTGGCGATAAGATGGACCAGTCAATTTCCTTCTCAAATGAGTTTAAAGTGGTAAACAGGGAGTAGGCAACAGAAGCCGGGCTTGATAAAGGTCAGGAGAAAGATCATGAGATTGAGCAGGAATCAAGGGCAGGCCAAGGTTTTGAGGAGGCCAAATCACAATTTAGAGAAACCATGAATATTATTCAGAAGTTACATGATAGATAAATATACAATAAATGGCAAGTGAGGTGATGGTTGGAAAAAATCTTCATAGTGGGAAGAAGCTGACTTGGGGAAGAGGCTGTAATGTTAAAGATGGCCAAGGAGAAGGCAAGCCATGAACAGCAGCTGCTGAATCCCTAGTTCCAGGCTTGAGAAATCTGACCATCCTCCGAGTCCTGGATTTTAATGAAATTCTATCATCTTCAGTTTATTTGATATTTCTGTGTCTTATAAAAGGAAAATTAAAAAGAAAAACACCTTAATGAAACTTTAAATGTAAAAAAAAAAAATAGGCAGGCCTACTTTCCCTAAATATCCAGAAAAGACACAGCTAAGCCTGATCTACTGACTAGCAAATTGATGATCTGCTTCAACTTTCTGATGTTTTCAGTCAGGGAAACCTATTCCATAACACTGTGGAAGAAGGTGAACCCAAGATGGAAATGTCCATCTCCTAGAATAAAAAGAACTGATTACAAATGACTTTCAACTCTCTATATTCCTGAATAACAAATTTTAAAAATTAGACATATTGAAGAACTGGTAAAAAACAAACCAAGAATACTTTCAAGTTGAATAAATGCATGATGGATAACATAGTATTAGTATGAAAAAAAGTTAGCGTTGCCTCTAAAGTTTTCCCAAGTGAGAACCAACTTCTTTGTACCCAACTGATGCAATATTTCACTAGAAGTGGCAAGGGTTCTTTTGCATCTCTCCTCAGGACTTGAGTTGGGTTTCAAAACTCTGGAGCCACATTCAAACAGCAGGCTTTGAACAGGAGTTTGGAATAAATCCAAGGTGAAAAAAAAATTCTAATAACCTGATTATAGAATTTGCAAACATCCTTAATCAATTAATTAGCTTATTTATTTTCCTGGAAACTGTTCTTTTGGAAGCAAATTCATAAATCAAGATCTAGTCTGTACAAGTAAGAGTAGGAGAGCAGGACTGAATGCTTGTTGCTGGAAGGCAGTACCCTCAAGTGTTAGGAAGGACAGTCACATTCTAAAGTTATCTTAAAACTGCAAAAGCAGTTTGATGAAATGTGGAAATTTTACTCCTTTTGGTTTTGGCATCACACTGATGAGTTATATAATTTTCACTACAGTAAGTGTCCTTCAAAAAAGAAAGTTCACAAAGCTACTATTCAGTTGAATGATTAAAAATAAAATGATGTATGTTAACAGTTTTGTATAATATCAGGCAGCTAATAGTAAGTGCTTGGGGAATGCTGGCTGTTACCATTTAGAACTTTTTTCCAGCACGCACACTCGAGCGCGCACACACACACACACACACACACACCCCTCCAAAGGTGAACAGACGTGAATTTAAGTTCTCACTTTGGGCAAGTAACTAAATTTCTTCAACCTTCGGTTTCTCATCTGTGAAAGTAGATGAAAAAAACAACCACTCTCTTAGTTTTTCATAATGACTGAAGAAGAGAAGATGTTAAAAAATCTCACTTTTTGGAGAGTTTGGTTTCCAAAAGGCTAGTTGCTGCCAGGGAAGAAGAGGAGGAGGAGGAGAAGGAGAAAAAGGAGAGGTGTCACTGTTATTATTACTACTAGATTTTGTGCAGGAGAACCTCCAGAATCAGCCTCAGAGATATCATGATTCTTCATCTTATGCTGTTCCTGGGGCTTCACAACTAAAGCACCATGGGCACTGTAGGCTGGGGAAGCCTGCTTGGGTGATTGTCCTGCACATTGTGGAATATTTGGCAACATCCCTGGCCTTCATCCAGTAGATCCCAGTAGCCCTTTCAAATTATAATAACTCCCAAATATCCCATGGTAGACAAAATCACTTCTAGGTGAAAACCATTAGTGGACACCAATGACAGGAAGTCTGTGTCTCAGAAAATGCAGAAAATTCCCTGAGCGGTTGGCAATCCAAATGCGTAAAAGCAAAATGCTGGTGTCTGGCTGTCACCGGCCAGGTCTCACATTCTTACTCAATGTAGAGCATGGAATTTTAAAACAAGTACTTGTCAGGAAACCACATAGCAGCAAGCTCAGAATTCCTGAACTTACAAAATAACTGATGGAAACCCTGTGGTGGAAATACAATAAAGCAATAAAAGCACGAACTACACAGACCTGAACAATTTGGCAAAAGCTCCCTAATCAACCCCACTCAGAGACCTAGTCACAGTATGAGAGATGTCCTTTCTTCTCTAATGCATTCTGAGAGAAGTGTGGTCAGAGGAAAAACTGGGTGCCAGAAATGCCTGTGTTTCATTCAGCTGGGGATCCTGGCTTCAGGCAAGGTTCAACGACTGCTCTGGTTTTTCCAATTGTAAAATGGAGTTGGTAATAATGAATACCCAGACCTAACTACTTTTTGATTCTAGGAGAGGATATCCATTCACTATAGGGCCTCAGGTCATAATAACCACGAGGTGGGAAATCATTACAACCACAAGAAATAATTTTGTCCCCAACCTTTTATAGCAGAAAATAGAATTTATTTCATCTTTTTTTTCATGGAATGTTTTGGTTTGGCTTGGTTTGCTTCACCATGTCTCACCTCTGTTGATCTTTGTGCTGGCCACATTGAACTTCAGACATAATGTAGGTTAGTATTTTTCAACTTTCTTTCCCATTATCAACACCCCATGGAGGCTTTTTAAAATATTTTTTTCCTAATCATTTCCCCATTTCATAAAACTTTAATGCCAGAGATAATGCTAAATATCTCTTTATGTATTGAATCCCTTTGGAGGACCACAAACCATGTAAATCTAAGATTTTTATGCTTCCTAAGAACCACTTTTTACCCACTAGGGGCAAGGTTGCTCTCACTGTGGATCCAAAAGCATGAATGGATTCAGTTAACAAAGTGTGTTCAGAGGCCAGAAGGCCAGCTTGTTCTCAGAAATATTTAAATAGGGCTTCTGGAAATTTGAAATTCCAAAAAGAAACTTAAGAGAAGCCAGATAATTCAATATGACAGAAAGCGTCCCTAAAGAGACTGGATTCCCAAGGAGGAACCATCTTACTCTTCAACAATAGTCAAGTTTCTGGGGCTCACAATACTCCTTGTTGGTACCAAATTCAGCATGGTCTCAGCTGCAATCCTGCCTCATTTCTGAAGTGAAATTCCATCAAACATGTATTTATTGGTAAGTATGTGAAGGATTGTGTCCAGTGTTAAGATTATAAAAATAAATGATATGTACTGTCCACCATCAAAAAGTCAGAGGCCCAGGCAAAGGCATTTGTAGCTTTGGTATAGTAACTTCAGATATAGGGATGGAACCACAGAGGCCAGATGGCCTCATGGGGGCAAAATGACACTACAGATGTGAAGCCTAAATGAATGGAGTGGACAGGCTGTATGAGCACAAGCATAGAGAGCAGGTGATGGGGAGCTGGGCAGCAGGATGTGAGTGGGTTCCCTATAGGAAGAGTAGAGCTCCAACCATGGGGCACTCTGAGTCAGTCTATGGGTCAGATCTTTAAATTTTCCAGATTTTATGTTAAATCTCCTGACTTTTAAACATGGGTTTACAATTTTAAAACTTTAAAGGGCTTAAAAGAGAAATATGTGCAGGCAATTAGCAGACTGCCCATCTGTAGACTCTATCTGTCCACCATTGGCAAGAAAACCTTCCTCTTATTTGTAAGGAGAGAGGCTGTGACTCCAAAGGACTTGTCAGCATCACAGAACACACCAATGTGGAGGGTGACAGGAAGCTCCTTATTTGATCTAGTACATCTGTGGGGCCCTAACACAACAGATTAAACCATCAAGTCCTTATGCACAAACATCACTACCTCGTATCTTCTCCCCTTAGGAAAAATCAGGGACTAGTGTACTCAAATTACCTAGAGAAATGTAAGTGGCACTTTTCCATGACCAGTGGGGAGGACAGCTCTGCATTTTATTGGGCTGCATATGTGAGAAGCTCTTGATCATCAGCAGTTCAACTCATTCTTCACAATTTAGTAATGGCACATTTTCCATCTAATTATGAAATGCAGCATTGCCAAACTAATATCATCCTACGTATGAATTTTAAAATCTCTGAAAACATAAACAAATATATCTCCCTAAAATCCTAGCTGATACAAGAGCACAACTGAATTCCAATGAGTCCAGTGACGGCTTTTGGACAATTACAGACATTTTTTAAGGACTTGGTATCTTTTTCAATACAGTCCTCCCCAACTCACAGAGGTTATGCCAGCTAAATTCTTCAGTCTTAGGAATTCTGATGACTAGTTTTGGTTATTTTCTTCATTTTTTCACATTATAACTGCAATAAATAATTAATC
The DNA here is from genome assembly GCF_045843805.1 of Urocitellus parryii. NCBI lineage: Eukaryota > Metazoa > Chordata > Mammalia > Rodentia > Sciuridae > Urocitellus > Urocitellus parryii. The sequence goes on from NC_135531.1 coordinate 248,435,793, forward strand.
CACAGCTTTGCATTTTGCTGACAAACATAAATTCAGCAAAGCAGTTGTCAGAGACAGGCACAATATGTATAAAACTAAAAAAAAAAGTGATGTACCAAAAATTGATGAGATCAAGGTCAATGGATAGGATATTTTCAATGTGCAGGAAATTACCTTGTTTGTAAACTCTTTAGCTAATATCTGAGGGATAAGTATAAACTTTCCCAAAATAAATTAATTTATCTAAGTAATATCAGAATTTAATGTTAATAGCCACAAAGTACTGAAAACTGAAATGGAAAATTATAGACTGATTCTTGCTTACCCATTAAATGTTGTCAGCACAGTATCTAATTCTGACATACTAACATAAAAGATAATAAAACTCATAAATCAATTGGCTGTCTGCTTCTAAGATACTTCATTCAAACTAGTCAATTGTAAAGCAATTAACCGTAAGCTGGACATCCTTTTAGCTATATACACACGAGGCTCACACAGACAATTTCTGGACAAGGATTTAAGACCAATGGTATGGGAGCCTATCATTCAAATTAGGTAATATTCAATCATAATAGAGACTGGGTTTTCATGTTCTTATCTCAAAAATTTCTAAGCTTTCAACTTAGATCATTATTGTACTATTGAAATGGGCCTTTCACTAAGCTCTAGAAGAAGTCAGTTTTTCTCCCTTGGACATAGGATGGACCATGCAAAGTCAATGTCAGTGGTTCCAAAGGCAACCTATGGCCTCGTGCTAGTTTAGGACAGAAGTCCGGACCAGTTTACATCGCAATGAGGGAAAAAAAAAAAAAAAAAAAAAGGAGGGGGCAATAGCAAGTTTCTCTGACTGAATTCATACTGTTTGTATGGTCTTTAGTCTAAAGCTATACATTTAATTTCTGTGATATTTAAATTATTAAATTTTATGAAATGATACTGATAATAAATGGAAACTTCCCTTGACTTTTTCAAATAAATTTATTTCCTAAAATAAAAGACAACTTATAGAGGTCCCTTTTTAATTCTAAGAAGTTAAAATTTCAAAGCCAGAAAACCACTGCTCTATGTGACTCAGTATGCTGGTCTAATTATCTGCAGGGAGGTGCCCTAGTGTTTGGATGAGGCCCCAGCCAGGAAAGGACTAACACTGGAAAGGGGGAGGCTGGGTCCTGAAGAGTAAGCCTGTGGTTCAGCCTCCTGGGAATGAGTGACTCTGCCACCCACTAACTATGCACCCTGATCCTCCACCCATCCTGGGTTCACTGCAGACACTGCAAGAGACTTCCTAGATGAATCCGTCAGCCTAACAATTCACTTATGGGCAACTCACTCTACGAACTCAGCCTTGGAAACTGACCAATGATGGCATGAAAGCATTGACTGAGATGTCAATATTTGGATGAAAAGTGACCTGATGGACCGTTAACTTCTGGCTTCTCCCCCAGGCATGTGAAGATGGAGCAAAGGGAAGGGACACAGACACCTTGGGGTGTATTTCACCACATTCTTCAATGCCTCTCTCCTATTACATCTTTATCAAGAAAACATAGCACACTCTTTCTCATCTTCCATTCTTCACTTTTACTCCCTTTTTTTTTTTTTTTTTTTTTTTGGTGCCAAGAAATGAACCCAGGGGCATTTAACCACTGAGCCACATCCCCAATCTTTTGTTGTTGTTGTTCTTTTTAGATATATGGGACAGGAAAGTGTATTTTGACATATTATATATATATATATGGAGTATAACTTATTCTAATTAGGATCCCATTCTTGGGGTTGTACATGATGTGGAGTTACACTGGTCATGTACTCATAAATGAATAGCAAAGTTATGTCCAATTCATCCTACTGATTGTCCTATTCCCAACCTCTCTCCTTTCCTTCATTGCTCTTTATCTAATCCAATGAACTTCTATTCTTCCCTCTCCCCCTTATTGTGTGTTAGCATCCACATATCAAAGAGAATATTCCGCCTTTGGTTTTGTGGGATTGGCTTATTTAACTTATCATGATATACTCCAGTTCCATCCACTTACCAGCAAATGCCATAATTTCATTCATTATGGCTGAGTAATGTTCCATTGTGTATACATACCACATTTTCCCCAACCTTCCTTCCTTTCTTTCTTTTTTACTTATCATTTTGAGATAGGGTCTTGTTAAGTTGCTTAGGGCCTGACAGAGTTGCTGAGGCTGACTTTGAACTTGCCATCCTCTTGCCTTGGCCTCCTGAGTTGATGGGATTAAAGGTGTGTGCCAGTTCACTGGGCCCACATGCTTGCACTCTTGCCTCAACTTTTCCTTTGTACACAGGAAATTCAGAGGCCATAAATGGTCCTCTGCAGTAGCAGCAGGGACTGATGCTACTGGGCAGCAGAACAGAATCCATTCATGAGCAAAATTCTAGGGAGTCTCACCACAGAAACCCTAGCTAATACTTCTTGAAAGTAACTTATATTAGAATACAGAGTCAGTAAACTCAGTTAATTTCAGGAAAAAAAATAGTATTTGTTTCAATGAGAGCAAAAACTAAGCCAACAGAACATGCTACCCAAAAGGAGGCAGATTTCTAAAAGAGGAAACTAAAGACAGCAAAAACTCAACTTAAAATTCTAAGAATCTGTCACAATTTTTCTCAAAAAAGGTTCAGATGAGTTCAAAGGTAATCCTCAGGTCACATGGCTATGATCTCACTTTTACCAAATGTTCCATGGGAAATTTTGGATTAAACTCTTTCTTTCTTTTTAAAGGAAAAAAAACTAATGGAGAATATGTTTTCTGATTGGGAGATTTAATTTTCCATAAGTGCTAGGGCTTCATAACCTCACAAGTAACATGCTCTGGGGGAAGAAGACTTCTTAGTCATTTTTCTCTGTGCATGTGCACACACACTCACACACACACATGTACACTCATGCAGCGCTCATTGTGAAAATAGGGTCCTCTGTCAATGGGCATGTGGCATATGCCACCAACCCACAGGAAATGGTGTGGTGTGCCTCTCTGACCACTGGCAGCTGGGGCAGGCACAGGAAGTCCTGTGTGTTGGAGGAAGGGGGCGAGATGCTGACCTGCACTGGCTCAGGTGGGAGCTGGACCACGTGCTGCATGCGCTCACTGTGATGATGCCGTGACTCCTCTTCGTAGATCACATCCCTCTCATGCTGGGGAAGGTTCAGGAAACGACGGATAGTACACAGGTTCTCCCAGAGGGTGCGGTTTTCTGGGCTTGGGTTCTCCTTCCAGCGGAGCAGTTCGCAGAGCCAGCCCTAGAGAGAGGAGGCCACCTGAGTTAGCCTGCAGAGTGGAGAGCAGCTGAGTGGGCCTGGACTTGAGGTAAGCACCATCCCACCTCATCATGTTTTTCCATCAAAATTGTTCCCACCAACCTGGGGAGATACTGAAAAAGTGTGATTCCAAAAACCAACCAGTGCCCACATAGGTACTTATGCCAATGCCTAAGAGTCTTCACTCCTGGAGCTTATCAGGTTTCCTCTAGAATATATCCTTGATTACAGTTTCAAATAGAAAGAACTTTCTAGATCCTCGAGTCAGATTACAGTTATCCAATTCTCAAAAAAGGTAACTTGTATTGGTTAGCTATAACTTTTGCAAATTACCAAATTTACTAGCGTTCCAATCTAAGAAAAGAGTGAGGATGAATATGTATCATAAGAGGACAAATTCTAAAGAAGAAAAAAATGTCTACGTGTAAATAGCACAGAATTTTTAGGGAAGAAATATTCTTACAACCATTAGCAATTCTGCATAAGAAACAATAGCCCTAGTTAGAATGAATAAAACAAATGTACATTTGCCATTTGCTCATTCTCTGGATGCCTTGGGCTCTAGGACCTCTTAACTATCATCTTCCTACCACAGCCACACCTGCAGGAAGGTAGGCAGTTGGTCAGGTCACACCTGCAAATGTCTATCTCCCCACTCTGGCATCCGGATGTTCTCTCTCTTGCAACTGCATGAGAAAGAAAATGTAATGCAAATACTGATGGATTATATGAAAATAATACAGAGGATGCTGTCAACATCGCTCACTGACTCATGTCAAAATATTTTACCCAGTAGCTTTCTAACCCATCATTTCTAAGCTACATTGCTAATTTTAAAAATAAGAACTATCCCATATCACGCATCCTGCAAGAGTAAAAATTTTTCCAAAAAGGTACATAAATAAACACTACTGATTCTGTGAAAAATAAATCCCAAACCTCAACAAATTCTATATCATAACTTGTAAGCCAATGAAAGTTCCTGACACGCATCATAAAAACCCCATATAATATCATAAGCCGTTGTTTGTCTAACTCTCCACTGTGTCTTCTGCCTTTACCCAAAAAAAGGCAAGATTTGATTATCTCCGCTGCATCAGCCAAGACAGCAACACCAGCTGTTCTCATTGTGCAGCCTCTTCCTCGCGGCCTCCATGTTAATAACCTGATCATTCCATTTTCTCCTTCAACTGCCGGCTGCAGCACCGCGAAGAGACAAAAACCCAGGCCCATCTGCAGCAGCTGTAGGCACTGAACTGTGAAGCCACTGGGGATTTATAAACTAATCTGTAACACAACACTGCCTTGTTTTTACAAGTGAGAGGCCACATTTGCGCAGACCTGATCTTTTCTTGCAATAAACTGGGAGCTTGGGAGAGTTAGAGGGTTAGGAAGAATGAAAACAAGATATCTTATCATTTGCTTGGAAATATTTTTCCAAGCATTTTCATACTTCCTTTTTTTCCAATTCAGTTAAGAGATAGGTAATGGTTAAATTTTCAAGGTGCCATGTGTATGAAAAAAAAATGAAGACAAATTTTTATTCCTACCAGAAAATAAATTATATTTAAATAAAAAATCTCCTGGTCCCAAAGTATTTCCTCAAGGGTTTCTTCATACAAAGGAAAGAATTCTTGAAATGAAAAATAAACCATCTGTAGGAAAAAAAATAAGCTCCTATTTCTCTGTCTTTTCACAGATCTGAATAAGTCTCCAACTGAACTCTTTCAAATGTTTCAAACAGGTATGTTTAACATCTCCCAGGGGAAGCGATAGCATAGAGACCAATCATTGAACGGAAAATAAAAACAAAAACCTACATCTGTTAAAAGATGAAGTTCTGAGATAGCCAGACCTTAAGGAAGACAGCACCTGCTGTTCCCCTGGAGGGATGAATTGCATTGTGGGAAGCCACAGCTTGAAAAGGAGACAGGTGACAGCTGAGTGGTATCTCCACTTATGACACTTGGAATGTCTCACACAACATTCATTGCCACGTTTGATTTATATGCACTGTTATAATCTGCACTCATTACAATCACTTAGAACAACACTCCGGGCCTCGTTATGGACTGTGTGCTGTCTGCCATCAGTCTTTAAGAAGTGTAGTGCTCAATTTGCCCACTGACATGCAAGGTCTTGACCTTGAAGCTATTAGGGAGCGGATTAGACACAAGTGTGATCATGTGTGCAGACATAAGCAAACCAAATTAATTTCTGGCATAGGGAAGTAGCCAACAAGACCCTGTTCTTAGGGCACCAGAGAACTTCTCAAATCCCTGATGGAGCTGAGCTAATAGCATGTTTAAGGGAACCCGGTTTTGAAGATGAAGCACATTCATGGTATTTAGAGGGTTATTAATCTAGTTTCCCCACAAAGTGTTTGCTTGGCTGATCAGATTAAGGGATGGAGGCTTCAACGGCACACCCCCACCACAGCAGGCCCTAAGAAATCTGTGCTACTTCACAGCCTTGGACATATTGCACCATGTGTACCCAGCTGCTTCAATAATTAGCTTATGAATGTATCAGCTGGTTCTGTGATTTTTATAAATAATAACTAACCTACGGAGCAGAAAGACTGTCGAGAGCCTTACAGTAGCACAAAATCACAAGGTACTCCTAACTCTAACTTGCTCTTCTACTGAATGCTGTATTCCCCACCAGCAGAGCCCCTGTGACGCCATCTATGAATATTTATTTCGTATCTGAGATGGCGTTATATTTTTTTGTCAGTTTTCTTCACAGCAGCCATGATTTGATTTCACTGGCTCCCTTGCCCACTCCATGTATCTGAGTACGTATCTTCAGGAAATCTATTCTACCTCACTTCCCCTCTCACCCACCGTCTTCCTATTCACATGATCCTTCCACCAGCCCATTTGGGATGCTTATCTCTGTTTTCTCAATAGGGTGTCTTATTAGCTTGTTTGGTGGCTAATGAACGTGTGAGGAAACGTCATGCTGTTGCATGAATACCCATGTGTAAATTGTGAGTGAACCCATCACAGAAGAGATAAAGGGTCCCCACTTTGGGATTTTTTTCATTTATATAATTTTTGCATGCCATCCAAGAAAGTTTTGCAGTATCAGGCAAAAAAAAAAGTGTAAATGTCAAATAAAACAGTGACAGATGACAGTATTCTCTATTGAATAGCACTGTTTCTGTCGTGCATGTTCAATGGGAACTCATGAATTATTAATAAACAAATCTCCTTTTTCTGTTAAAACTCTCAAGTAGGTTTTTTGTTGTTGTTCCCTGTGTGTTATGTGGAGCATTCCAGGAGAATTATTTTCATTTCAGAAATGCTGATGCAGAAGTTCATCTGATTTCCAGCCGTGGCCAGCTCTATGAGTGGCACTGTGAACTATGTGTCTCTGCGGTTTCTCCCTTAGTTTGCTTATAAGTTTTGACCTGAGGTTAGTTGAGTATTCATATGGTCAGTTTAGTTTTTACAGTTTGGTGAAACTAGGAATAAAGTGAGATACAAGTTTTTGAGCACGGCTAGGAAATGCAGACAGCATTAAACTTGGAGCCATGATAAATAAGTTCCTTCTCTGTCATTAAACAACTGGATAACCTTCAAGTTAGTGGTTACCGTGTTGGAGCTTCTAGTGCTCAACTATAAAAGCAGGGACTCACAAATCATGGTCTAAGTTGTTCTCCTGTTCTGCTTTCCATAATCTGTTGCCTTGCTATATGAAATAAGTAGCTGACAGTGATTAGTAATCAGGGATAAAAGTACAAAGAAGAAACCACTTTGGCCAATTGGTCATAAGTGTCACTGATGATGATACATTGATACCATGATACAATGCATTCAGGATACAATCTACTGCAAAGGACACAATATGGTATTCAAGGCAGTCTGGCCTCAAATGCATGACCTCAGTCATTGTGAGAAAACATCAGAAAAACCCAAATGAGAGATGTTTGACAAAATAATCAGTACTCTTCAAAAGTGATGTAGTCATAAAAGGAAAGACTTAGGAATGGCTGCAGATTGAAGAAAAATAAGGAGAATCAACAATTAAATGCAATGTGGATAGGTTCCTGGATATTTGTTAGCAGAAAAACTAGTTAGTTAACAGTATTGAAACCATGTTAACCATGTTAACATCCCTTAGTTTTGATAACTGCATTATTATCAATGATTATACTATTGTGATGGAAGGTGTCAACGCTGATAGAAGCTAGGTGAGGATGTAGAGTACAGGGCAATTATCCTTTCTGTGCTACTTTTGCAACATTTCTGAGAGTCTGAAATTAGTTCAAAATAAACAAACAAACCAAAAATACAGCTACAACCAAGAAAGTATACACAAAACCATGCATGGAGCCTAAGTAAAATTTTGCCACGAAATTCAAGATTAAAACTTTCTTTTACCTTCAATATCGGAACCGAGAAGGAACATAAAAGACTGCTTCTTTGCCATTGATGGTTAAAGAGTTCCTGAACGTTCCGTGCATAAGCAAATAACATTTATTAACATCTCATTTTAGCCATCTCATCAGCCTCTTAAACAAATATATTTCCCTCAGTAGAAAAAACAACCCTGACCTCCTTTTCCAACTGTGCAGGTGAGGCAACACTCTACCAATCAAGATATGGTTTGTTTACAACCCACGTGTTCCTGAAAAGTTGAATGCCAATCTAAATTTACAAAGCAAATCATGTTGTAAATGTATTAGGTCTCCTTACTACTTGAAGAAATGTGCCATTAATTCCTTTTGGAAGGTGAATCATAATAACTCCATAGTTTATCTTCTAGTAAACTGGTCATCATTAACAAGTTACATAAAAGAGACCACCTGTAGTTCACAGTCCAGGAGAATTAGAACATATAGGAACCACAATAAGAATCACAGTTTGCTCCTGTTTTTTTTTTTTTTTCATGACCTCATTCCCGTCAATTTCCCTGTTGACTCAGCGACTGCAAATTATACTCCCTAGAGATGCTTGGAATATTCCCATTGCCACGCTTTTGCCATGTTACTGCCTTGGCTGGAATGTCTCATACCCAAAACTCTGATCCCATGAGATGTACTTCAAGACCCAGCTAACATGAATTCACCTGATCTCCTTTGAGAATTGGTTGCTCAATCCTACATGACCCTAAGGCATTCGTGTATACTCTCACAATTTGATGATTATTACTGGTAGGAGTAGGCCTGTCTGCATCCCCATCAGAGGTGTCAGCTTCTGGACAAGAATGGGGTACAAAGGCTGGTTTCAAAGCATTTTCAGATCATGCATGGTTCCTTGTACATAGTGGATGCCCTACACATGATCATTAGACTGAACTAAAATTATCAGAACACAAAGAAACTAGTCTAAAAGAATGTTTTGTGGCCTCAAATTCAGAGTTATTGTTAAAAAGCTCACTAATTTTCAGAAGCAACCCTGCTAATGTTCTAAGGTCTATTTCTCCATCTCTAATGCATGAACATGATTAAAAAAATGGGGTGATCCAACTTTACCCCTTGTAGAAATACAAACAGTTTATAATCTGCTGAGCATTCACTGTCTATGTGCCATGCAACATGTCTGGTAGATGATATATATATGATTTAACTGTTATCACTATGTTTTACCTAAAAGGTTAATGGAGATCACTGACAAGAAAGTGAATAACTCTTGACTGAGGAAATTCTCAATTAGTGCCCATTGAGAATATGGCATCAAAAGTGAACCTTGGGAGATAAAGACGAATTTCATCATGTGGGGAAAGGGAGTGACTGAGAACACATAACAGAGATAAAGCCATCAGGTAATGCAAAAACACGAAAAATTATCATACCTGAGGAATCAGCAGCAAGTCTGAGGGGCCAAAGCACAGACTAGAAATCAAAGTAGAGGCCAACTGTAAAGAATACCATGCAAAGAAATTTCTTCTTAATCCAACAGGCCCGAGGAGTCCCTAAAGGTATTCTAACTGACATGAACAAGAATTAAATCTTCTTTCTTTCCCTCCCCTGCTTTCTTTCCTTATAACAAAAAGTCCTTGGGAAAAAGACCACGCTAAAGTCAAGAATACCACTAATCCTAATCTAGATACCTCCTTTTTATTTTCATAATCAAATAGTGTTGCTGGATATTAACCATGACCCATAATGGCCTGGTAGTAATAAAGTACATACTTCATAAATCTCATCCTCTAGAAGTTTTCCTTCTAAAAAGAAATGGCAGAAATCATAAGCATGAAACTATATTGACCATTTTTTTAAGAAATCTGTTTTCACCTTAGTCATTTTCGTGTGTGTGTGTGTGTGTGTGTGTGTGTGTCTTGCTGTTGTTGTTGCATGTAGGAATTTTTAAAGCTCTCCTGCATGGAAAATAAATGCGGGAATGGCAGTATCTATTTTACTTATAAAATTTTAAAGGTTTTAAGTGTTCCAAACAATATACCAAAGGCTGAGAATGTTCAAATGACCAAGGAGATCATTTACAAACAATAACAGCCTAATTTGAGTTTGGAACTATCAGATATGAGTTTGAATCCTAGTTCTAAGCCTTATGTTTACATGATATGGAGTGTGGGGGTGGGGGACAGCAAATGAGAAGAGCGAGGTTCCTGTCCATGGTGCTGAAATGTCACTGAACAAAACTTATTTTTCCAGGACACGGTTGACTATTCTAAATTGTGTCTTTTCCTTTTATATATATATATATATTCGTAACTAATTTTCTAGTTTTAATATTTCAAATAAATACAAAGCAGCATTAAACACAAGTTCACAGCTTTCTTTGATTTCCAACAAGTAACTATCTCTGTTGAATAAGGAAGGCTGTATGTTCCTCAAATGTGGGACCTTGTCACAGTGACAACTGTTCCCCTGGATGTGCCTAATGCATTGCTGAAGAGTGGATTCTAGTTAATAGTAAGCAACCCACCCTCTGCCCCTCGAGGAACTCCAGTGAATGAATAAGTCAGCAAATGAACAATTCCTCAGAAATTGACTCAGGCTTCTCTCAGCAGAAAAGGAAAAGGCCATTTCCTCACCCACATCTTCAATACAGAAAATGTCAGCATATGTAACCAAAAGGAAATGTTTTCTGGGTGTCTTAAAAGAAAATTCATATTATTAACCACAGACAGTTCGCTTTCTAAATGGAAGCACATAAAGTCCCCAAACAAACTTTTGTAACTGTGAAAGGATTTCTCTTCAGCTGGTTGAGACTCTTCTGAAGTGTGAAATGAGCCAGATAATATTCAGCTCTTGTTTCTTAGTCACTGAATTCTCTTTTCATGAATCCAATAAGTGTCTATTAAAACAAATAAACCCTCTAATGATTCAAGATAACCTAATCAAGAAGACTGAAATAGATAAGAGGCTAAGTACAAGGGAGAGACTTGTCAAGGGCTTCAGTGAATCTCCAACAAGGAGGTCACTGAAATCTGAAAAAAGATATGTGCTGAGCATTTGGTTATAGTTCAAGGTTAATTATGTTATTCCTTGAATATGGTAAGTAAAAATGATCTGCTTCTTTCTTTTTTATTTTCCAAAATTGTGTACTAGAAGCTGAACTGTATTTTCATGGGGACAAATTTTCAGCTATTTCTGGGCTACCTTAAGCATGTCTCTCACATTTCTATGAACGTGTTTGCAAAGATTGAGTCTGAAATTGAGACTAATGAAAATTTTATTTCAGAACAACTCTTTAACTCTATTGTAGGTGCTCAAATTAAAAGGGGATGACCTAGAATTCTGTTGCTTTCCTTGTCATAGACATATGGTATGTACACAACTATACAATATTATAGAGACTCAGCATGCTTTACATATATAAATATGTTCACATATGCATACATGCATATATGGGTGCACACACCTGAAAAAGCCATTCATATCTGTCAAAAAGAAGAATGAGGGGCCTGGTCATGGCTCTGTGGTACAGCGCTTGCCTGATGTGGGTGAGGCACTGGGTTTGATCTCAGCACCACATAAAAATAAATAAATAAATGTATTGTGTCCATTTACAATTAAAAAAAGAACGAATGGGCAATCTTGTACTCCACCATTTAATTACTATGCATACATTAACAGCAAGATATGTTAGGCTAAAATATCATGCATAAAACACTTAAAATATTTCCATTCCTTCTCAGTTTGGGGCCAGATTCCAGCACACCTGTCACACAGTAGAATATGCTGGGTGAACTTACTTAAGAACTTATCAGAGCCCTAGGTGGGGAAAGAACGAGGTGAGGCATAGAGTAGAAGACCATGAGTATGACTCTTCTGAAAAATCAGTGAGGAACAGAGAGAGACAATCAAGCAACTAGGACACGATACTTGAGGATTGGCTCTGCGAGGGTTTGGCCCTATCATTGAGCATCCTAATCTAGTTTTATAAAAATAACATGATTAAGCAGTCTCTTCAGCAAAATGGGAGGAACTACTCATAAGCACAAGTTTCTCCATCATAAGAACTACAGTTTAAGTCAATGTCTTCTTCCCAAGAGGGCTGGTAAGAGTTCGGAGAGGTGCCTTTAATATTTGCTGAATTTGCTTCAAAGGTGCCGGTAATAGGCAAAAATGCCAACTAAAGATTTCTGCAGTAAAAATGAGCTTAAAACCAGGAAAAAGACAGTAACAATGGGTTAAAGATATTTTACATTTTAAGAACTGCATACGAACCTGAGATAGGAGTGTAGGTGTGTAATCCCAATGACTCAAGGGGCTAAGGAAGGGGGATTCATTAATGTATCAAAATACATTTCATTTTGAGACCAGTTGTCACTAAGAAGCCAGCCTGGATGGCTTAGTGACAACTGGTCTCAAAATGAAAAAATAGAAAGCATTGGAAATGTATCTCAGTGGTAGAGCACCCTGGTTTCCTTTACCAGTGCTTTAAAAAAAAATTTCATATGAATTCTGTGATTATAATCTTCATTGATACCTAGCCAAGCAATCCCATAAAAACTAGTTTTAGGAAATGAAACAGTAACACAATTAAAGTTAGGGTGGTTAAAAAAAACCCTATTCTTCATAATAAGGCTGATATCGAAGCTGAAATTCTATGTGAATTTCTGATCATACCTCAATAGATCCAAATCCCTTAAAATTATGCAGAGAGTTTTAAGGGAGAGGAAACTGAAGGTCCTAACTTGATGTTTAGGCATCATTGCATTAGCCACTCCCTTGGTGTAACATTTGGAATTTTAAGAAATTGCTATTACCATGAATAGCAATTTTCATGTCAATATACTCATTTTTTAATTTAAATTTGGCAAACAGCCTTGAATTGTTATATACATGCCCCAAAGAGTAGAGACTCCCTGATAGGCTGTCAGAGGGTTGTGTTCCAAAAAAGCTTGCCCAACAGGAAGGGGCAGCTACTCAGGCAAGGCTGTCTGCCTTACTGAAGACAAATGGCAAAATGAACTCATCTGGAGTGAGAATGACACCACCAACTCATTTTTACACAAGGCATCCTATGGCTGTACTTCCTGTCTCTATATTACAGAGATTAGGGCAGCCACACTATATAAATTTATTCTTCTATGTAAAAAGCTTGCCACTAAAAAAAAAATTTATAAAATTATAATATTGTTAAAATGTCTCACTACCCAAAGCAAGAAATAGATTTAATGCAATTTTTTAACAAAATTCCAATGATATTCTACATAGAGATAGGAAAAACAATCCTAAAATCTGTCCAGAGTCTCAAATCATTATATATTTAATGTAATAATCCCTATGAAAATTCCAGAGGTTGGGGCTTGGGTTAGCGCATGCTTAACATATGTAAGATTCTGAGTTCAATCCTCAGCACCAAAAAATAAATAATAAAGGACAAAAGAAAACAATTCTAATGGCATTCTTCAGAGGAATAGAAAAAAAAATCCTAAAATTCTTATGGAACCCCAAATATCCAGAACAATACTGAGAAAGAAAAAAAAAGTTGGAGGTATCATTCTTCCTGATTTAAAATTATATTTCAGATCTGTAGTAATCAAAACAACATGGCACTAGCATAAAAATAGACTGATGGAAGAGAATCAAGAGTCCAGAAATAAATCCAAACATAAATGATCAAATAATTTTTGACCACAGCACTAATAGGACACAATGGGGAAAGTATTCTGACTAAATTATGTTATGTGCATGCATGAGTATGTAATGACAAATCTCACTACTATGTATGATTAAAATGTACCAATTACAAAAAAAGAATAGACTCTTCAAATAATGGTGCTGGGAAAACTGGGTTTCCACACACAGATTAATGAGATTGGACCCTTATTATACTATACACAAATAAAAACTCGTAACAGATAAAGACCTATGCATAAAACCAGAAACTATCACACTACAAGAAGAGAACGTAGGGGAAAAGCTCCTTGCCATTGGCCTTAGCAATGATTTTTTTTAGATATCATAACAAAAGCTCAAGCTCCAAAAGCAAAAGTGACTGGGACTAATCAAACTAAAAAGCTTCTGCACAGCAAATAATCAAGAGAGTGAAAAAGGCAACCTACAGGGTGGGAAAAAAAATGTTTTCCAACCACATATGTGATAAGAAGTTAATATGCAAAATGTATAAGTAACTCTTACAACTCAGTAGCAGAATGATAAATAACTTCATTAAAAAATGGACAGAGGATCTTAACAGGCATTTCTCCCAAAAAGACATAAAAATGGTCAACAGATGTATGAAAAAGTGCTCAACATCACTAATCATCAGAGAAATGCAAATTAAAACCACCATGAAGTATCACCACGTACTTGTTAAGATAGCTATTATCAACAAGGGCTAACAAATTGTTGGCAATGGTGTAAAGCAAAAGAAACACTAGGACACTGTTGATGAGAGTGAGTCTTGATCTAACCATCATGGAAAACAATAAGGAGGTTCCTAAGAAATTAAAAACAGAACTACTTACTATGTGACCCAGCAATTCCTCTTCTGGAATGTAGGTCAAAGAATACAAAATCTCAGTAGAAGAACAATATGGAGAGCTAATGTACAACATGAGGACTACAGTTAATAACATAGCAATGTATTAGGGATTTCTGGTTAGTAAGTATATTTTAGCTATTTCTGTCACAAAAAAGTAACAGTGTGAGATAATAGAAATGTTCATCTCTTTCACTATCAGAACCATTTTATTGCTTAGGTTTCGCATAACATCATGTTGTAAACCTCAAATATAATAAAAAATTATTTAAAAAATAGAAATAAAATTAAAGGAGTTCCTTATAAAATAACACTTGAAATTTTAAAATGTCTTATAATTATGTACTATAAGGTCTCATCTTAATTATAATATAAACACACATGTAGACTCCCATGTACTCATACACACTGAAAGACTCTAAAATGCCAATAGTAACTATCTCTCAAATGTGAAATTATGGTTGATCCATGTTTTCGCCTTTGTATTTTTCTTCACCATCTGAATTCTCTAAAATGAGGATATTATTACTCATGTAATTATAAAATAGAATATTCATTTAAATAGAAATAGGCACAACTAGGTTGAACCTGGGAAATTTTTAAGAAGAGACACAAAAATAAAAATTAGTACAGTACCCATGACTGAAGAAAATGTTAGCACATAAATTGAATGTGACATAAACTCCAATAGCAAAGAACAATAGAAAAAAGAAACAAACCAAGTAATATATCCATCATTTTCCTTATGTAAAATTCTCTTTCTTTCCTTTATTTTTGCTTTATTTAAAAAGAACCTACCAGAGAAACATTTTAAATCATTTAGCCTGCCAAGTAAATTAGGCCATCAATAAGAAGATTTTAGGGGGGAAAAAAAGAATGTTCACAAAATCTGAGCCTATAAATTACATCTAAAACATCTGTAGCCCCCCCATTTTGGAATACAATTCATTATGTCAGGAGTTGAGAACGCAGAATACAATTTTCTTTTTTAAGAAATGTAGTGATAAGACATAATGGCCAATACGCAAGTCTACTTAATCCTAATATACATGAAGCATAGAACATACTGAAATCCAATTGCCATGCAGAACACAGTTTCTACAGGGAAAATCATATCGAAACTGTACTGGAGGCCAGAAATCCACCTCTCTAGCTACAGTGTGAATCACAATTGTGCCTCCTATTCTGGTTTTTGTAGTAGGAAGATGGAGTCTTCCATCTCTGACTTTGTTGTTGCTTCTGCAGTTTGTGAACCTGGAAAGGTGTGAGTGGCAGAGAGGGAACCTTCAGATTGGCAGAAGTCTTTAAACCTAGGTGGAGATGAGGATCCCCTACCAGTATAATCTCAGCAGACACCCTACTGCATCCCTGTTGTTCCCAGATCACTCCCTTCCTTTTATTTTAGCAGCTTTGGGACTGTACCTTTCATTACTAGCTCCTGGGGCTTACCACTGGGCTATTTCTTTCCCCTTGTCCACACAGAACAGAACAGTGTCTGTTTCCCTCTATCTTCCTGACACAGAAAGTAAGCATAGTGCCCTCCTGAACATTTTGTTCATTGGCTTTTTTTTTTTTTTCCAATGGTGGGGACAGGAAATGGGAACTAAAATAAGCCCCTTTCCATTTCTCTCCCTACTCTATTTTTACCCAAATTTAGTGGTAAAGCTGGGTCTTTGGGTGTACAAATAATGCAGATTCAGGCTCCTTTTGAAAATCAACTTCAAATGATTCTCAACATTCTATGAGCTAAACAACTGTAGACGATCAAAGATGACAAAAGGCAGATCATGAGAAGAAAAATGAATGAATGTCTGGGAAGAGGGAAACTGATTCAATACAAATGTGACTGAAGATGCAATCACAAAATATCTGCGTATCCCTGGAGGACTGCAGTGGGAGAGCCCTCAGTTTACTGTTTTCTCCCTTTTGTGTTTCTACTTCCTAGATCACAGGTGATAAGATACAACTGGGAAGGCAGGGAGAAAGAAGCCCTTCTAAATTTTAGTATGGGGGACAGGGAAATTGCTGGAATCTACTGAGGACAAAGAATTCCTGTGCCTTCACACTGCATCTTGGGCATTCATTCCCTGGTGGCCCTTTGTACATAAGGGTCAGACTGAAATGATTCAGAAAATGTCCTGGACCCATTTACATTATGACTCCTCCTAAGAACCCCTCACTCCTATTTCACAGAGAATAGTCACTGGCACAATGCAATTCTATCCCATAAAGACCAATGATCTGAATATTCTACAGAAAGAAAAGATGGATAATCCTCAGAATTTACACACAAACACACACAAATATTCTAAGCAACTAAACTGATCCTAAATTGAAAATGAAGGAAAAGCACAAAGTGAAATGTGCTGAAGCAAGTTTTGCCTCTAATTTTACTCTTCTTTGACCTCTTTCTCATGAATAAAGAGGCAAAGGTCAGAGAGGATATACCTAACAAAATGAGATGATGGACTGGCCTGTCTGTGACAAAGAAGCGGGCTCTGACCTGCAGGTGGTGGTCTGCAACCCTACAAATGCATCCTGACTAACTCATGTACTCAGGAAACACACACACACACTTCCCAGTAATGGGTTTTCACAACCAACTCATTTGTCACCCTTTCAACTCCTTTTCTGAAAACCTCCCCTCCATTGTGCCTGTACTCTACACACTTACAGCCCCAAGGACCATCTTGGCAGACCACCCTCAATCTTTCTAAAATTTTCCTCCCTTTTTCCTACTCCTCATTCAAAGCTTCCCTAATGCTCAGGGCAGTGTTCAGTATTATTTTTAATAGCTGATTACAGCAATTCACACCAAGGAATGAATAAGGTTTATTGGAGGGTTTATTTCTATTTTTAAAACAATTTCTAATGGAAGGGGAGAGTTGCTATGCATATTTGAACTGGGCCTTCAGGGCTCCAAGCCTCCTCCAGTTCACAAGAGTTCCTAATTAAAGGTTTCACTAATTTGACCTCCAGGAGAATGAAAGCCCTTGAGATGCATTTGCCTCCTCAGTCACTCCAAGAACTTCTGGATCCCTCCAAAGGAAAGCAATGGAGGAAAAGGAATGAAGAGGAGAGAAAATCTTTGCTCTCTCAGTTCTCACAATCCAATGAAACAGGTGTTACCCCTTGATCAATGCGGCTGGGAGAGGTCAAGTCCCATTGTGAGTCATACATATGTGTGTGTGTGTGTGTGTGTGTACATATGTATGTACACATATACATATATGATATGCACCAAATGTACATGCAAGGCACCAAATAATGCAATTGATTTTACTAAATACACTATCAAGTGAATGCTGCTACTGCTGCTTATAAAATGGAGTGACTATCTTGTGCTAAACTGCCTTTGTAACCATCAGTTAAGTTCTCTTTGTCTGATGGTACTATTTAAAAAAAAAAATAAATAACATCCCATTTGCTGATCTAGTTAGCTATTTACAGTAAGGCTCCCCATTCATAAATAAGACCACTGCTCTCATGCAAAAAGAAAAACTTCTGGGTGTCTTATCCTCACTAAGGCTCTACCTCACCTTTCAGCATATGAATCACCAGAACTATGATTTCCTCCAGGTTCTACAAAACCAGGGCTACCAATTTCTTCAGGAGGCATCAAAAATGTGCTTCTGCCAATTGGCAAACACAGCTTTCAATCAGCCACCTGAATTATTTTTGGAAGTCTGGAGGCATCATTAATTCCAAAAAACCATGGTGCCAAGTCAACAGGAAGATTACAGGAATTCTGAATCAAGTTTGCAGAATGCAGTCTTCAGGTTTTTTTTTTTTGTTTGTTTTTTTTTTTTTTGAGAGATGCTTCTGAAAGAAGGACTGAGTGAAACTTTGATATTTACATCAAGTCACAACCAAGAGGCAGGTTTGCAAAATCAATTGTGCAGCTTTTATACTCAGTGCACATTTACCACATATGTCCTTTATTACACAGTGGAAAACCATTAAATGCACAGTAGTTTTGCCAAGTGGCATTATGCATTTAACAGCTTTATTCATTTAACAGCTCCAACTCTCATTATATTTTGCCATGTGGTACATGGGATTTTATGCATTTAACAGTTTAAGAAGGCTCTACGGTGTTTTCTTTTCATGTTATTTCATACTATGGTTGGACATCACATCTTAGCCAACTGTATTTCACCGATTTCATTGATGGAGAGAGAGAAATCTGGAAAAATGACTATATTGAAGCTGAAAAGGGACACAAATATTGCAATCATCTTCAAATTTCCTTGATAGTCTTCTCTCCATTCATTAACATCTGAAAATAAATCAGGTTTCTGCAAAAAATGCAAGCAAAAAAGCCTAACCCCGAAACAATATAATTAGTCTAAATATAATATTTGTCACTCATAGAACTTAGTATTTATTGAAAACCTTCTTGCTTAATAGAAATATAATATTCAGTGACTTTCACTATAGCACACACCAAAAGATCTGTTAGGGAGATGATGAACAATTTTACCATTTACATATGTAGGGATGAAAACATTTGTCATGTAAAGCCACAGAGGAAATCAAGTTCAAAATCAAAGGACTCTCAAAAGTATGCCTTATCTCTCTTTTGTTTCCTCCACCATGTATTAATGGTTTATCTTAAGGATTAAAAAGTGAGCACCTCAAACTAACCTAGGATTCTAGGAACAGGCAGTAGTTGCCCCTTTAAGCAAATTGAAGCAGATAGTAGATCCCGTCAACTGTTGCTGCTTTCAGAAATGAAAAACCTAAGCATCTGTCTGCTCATTTCCCCTGAGCATTACATTCCCCACAATCGCGACACTCTGAAAAATTTTACTGGATAAGCTTCTATGTTTTTCTGTTAAAAGATTTTAGCACTTACTCTGGATCCTTCCACGTGTGTTTTCTCCTGGAAAAACAACTGTATTCTGTACATAAAAGAAACACCTGACAATCACAAGGTGTCTCTGGGGCTGGGGAAAGTGGTTATTATAGCCAAGTCAGCCCCTTCCCCATGGGAATAAGAAAGGTGATGAGACCTGGCTAAACTTGGTCTCTAGGAAGGTACTGTTATGTTCATTTCAGGTTTTGTTTTTTTAAAAAAAAAAAAAAAGAAAGAAAGAAAGAAAGAAAAAGAAAATTGCTAAAACCCCCCAAACAGGAAGATAGAACAAAGAAAGAAAACAAACAAACAAAACAAAACAAAAGGTACATAGCAGGGCTTATAATAAGGGGACAAATCATTCAAAACTGAGTCTTTAAAAAAAATCCTTTAAAATAAAAAGGCTGGGTTTTGGCTTAATCTCTATTTTGAATTCCAGCGGGAGTAGAAGCAAAACGAAGAGTAAGAGGCAGAACATGACAGGTTCCCTGGGGATTATTATTGTTATTATTATTATAGGAACAGATGTATTTTTATTGGTGGGAGGAGGAGAAAGGTCTAATTCCAGCCCTCAGTTTTGCTCTTTTAAAAACCACTCACCTGACTTTTATTTGCAGCCACTTTGGCGAACAGGGCTTGGGACACCTTGGCCCTTTTCATCTCCTGTTGGATCTCGTCATAAATGGCAGCTGTGATGTTGACGTTGGCGCCGTCCACCTTAATAGGGAGGTCTGTTGTCGGTGTCGAGGTTTTGGCCTACCAAGAGACCATGAAAATAATAATTTAAAAAGTGCTGCATTCAGCCCAGCCATCTGTGCAGAAATTATCAAAGGATTTCAGTCAGCTGATGCCAAACTGCATTAGCTACAGAGGGACACTTCCTGTCCATTATTCTAATCAGGTTAATTGTGATTGGAAATAATTGCAGTGCATTCCTATAGGACATGCAGAATCCTGTCAACCCTGTTCTCTCCCTTACAGTATCCTAGATAGTTCCCAGGTAGGATGGCTACCCTGGGCATCAAACTATATGCAATCATCTACTGCAAAACGAATATGCAGAACACACACACCTTTTTCTTTCTAAAAATGGCACACCTTGCAGGAAGAGCCAATTCTTCCAGAAAAAATGAGTAAATGGGTAGAGGTCTCTAAATAATAAATTATTACTCAATTTAATGCACTCCCTTGAGTCTCTCTCATTCTTTATTAAAGCTTTACGTATGTCATTTGAGTATGTATGGTTTCCCATCATTATCATCATTATGCTACCCAGACAGTCACCTAATTTCACCTAGGAAATCAGTGGAAATGAAACAAAATTTCATTTCATAAAACTAGGCTTCAGAATGCCTTTGATGTGCCGTTTTCATTTTCTTAAACTCATATTGCAGTTTTATGTATTCTGCCGTGTTCGTTTTAATTGAATGATTTCCCATCAGCTTCAGAGACAAATGAAGGACAATGCAGAAGGTATCTGTACTTCTTGGGGTAAGGAAAATCCTAAAACATTGGAATCTCCTCGGTCCAAAAGACTGTGAGAGGATTTGCTTAGTCTGGGCCCTAAAATGCTTTGCGGGTGGCTAATGAGATACCTGAGTCATCTTCTTAGAACCCATGGCAGCAGGACTCCAGGACAAGTTGGACCCCATCAGACACATGAATGGATCTAAATGAATCTAAACTTTTCTTTCTTTTGGAACCCCTTCACCCTTCACTCCAAACCAATGGAAGTGCCTCCAAATCACAACTTTCCCTCTGTGAATGGCCATGCTGCCCCCGACTAGGCTGAGCAGCATGCTGGTTGGGAGGAAGATGGAGCATGCAGTCCGGACATGCAATCATTTGCCAAGAAAGTCTTGAGGCCACACTCAATGCCCTAAGTTTCCCTGAAGGTTTTGCTTCCCAAGAGTGCTCAGGGACTTCTGTCATTCTCCTTTGGTCTCCCTGTCTCATTCTATTTTCTAGTTACTGCCAAGTAATAGTAAGTATAATTTATGGGATTCTCTTTATGTGCCAGGCATTCTATAAAGTGTTTTTAGCTTTTGTTATCTCATTTAATTCTTGTAAGAATCCAATGAGTTAGGCATCATCATTTTCATTTTGCAGATGAAGAAATTGAAATAAACGAGGATGTTTAACTTGCCAAAGGACATGCAGCAGACAATGAAGGAACCATATCCTGAAACAGCCTTTCAAAGCATAGGCTGGGACCACTGTGCAACACTGCTATCCAAATCCCCAGTTCACATGGGGTGCTGGGTTTACAGGGGTCCTTTTACCTGCAGGTATGGGACCACCTCATAAAAATCCAATTCTCTGTTAAGTTTTTCAAGAATTCCTTTTTCTTTCCAAATTTTCTAGTTAACCTACAGTGCTTTCTCTTTTTTTAAAAAAAAATAGTTTTAATTAGTGATGCATGACAGTAGAATGCACTGATAAATCATACATAAATGGAGTATAATTTCTAATTTTTCTGATTGTACATGATGTAGAATCCCTTTTAAGTGAATGTGTTAGCAAATAATTTCTGAGTTTCTCAACTCTTTTCATTAGCTTCACCAATTATCTCCTACTAGACTGACAGAATCTTCTCTAGAACTCCCAGGACTAAAACAAAATCCCTTAAGTTGCTACAATATACATTTAAGAGTCCAGGTTCTAGAATCAGACTAACTAGAGTTCAAATGCTAGCTTTACCACTCAGTCATGTGACCTTATGCAAATTATTTCACCACATAAGCCTGTTTCCTCATCTGTAAAATGGGATCAATAGCACAAAAGAGTGATGACAGAATTCTTGTAACATGTTTACAATACCTGATACATGGGTACTTAACAAATGATCATTCTTATTCTTATATGGATGTTTTGTTATTAAGTATACTGAGCAATAGTTTGAAGAATTATAAGGAGAAACTTAGGAGACTTTATTTCAAATTTGAAGTTTCTTCAATTTTTTTGGTAAACTACTAATTTACCAAAATAAAATAATGGAAAATAATCTGCATAAGGCTATCTAAGAGTATGAGCTGCTGACTCCAACCAAAGGCTGTCGGTGGCTACTCTCCTATGCTGTTCTCAAACTAAAAGAATTACCATACCATGGATCTTATTCAGATATGTCAGTGAAGAATTTTAAGCAAGGAGGTATTCATTAAATATTTTTAAAGACTTTAATAACTTCCCCTTTCTTGATCTTTAACCAACAGAAAGGAGATTTCAAAGAAATACAAATGCAGTGCCATGAATACACTTTCAAAAATATGTTGGGATAGTTTGTATTTATTTTCTGAAATCTAAAAACTGTGAAACTGAATGATCAGTTTCTACACTGATCCCTAAAGAGCACCTTTATCTAGGAATTTTCACGGTGGGATCCTGTTGAAAAATAGCAAAATACTGTCAATAATTGTGTGGCCTTATAAGTTTGGTCAGGTTCCGAAAGCTATCAAGTCTTTAGAAAGATGCCTAAGAGACAATTTTGTTTTAAAAAATATTGTAAAATAGCTGAAAACAAAACCCGAATCTGTGCTATTTTTTAACGAGTAGAAGTGATTTCCAAGAGCAGACTCCTGAAGTAAATATTAGTGCAAATTAACAACTTGCCCAACTTTATAGCTCAATATTTAAGTCCCAAACTGAAAAAAATAAATAAATAAGAAGATTTAGTTACATATATCCAAATTAAGCAGTCAAGGGACTTATTTTGAAATATTCACTAAGGACTTAAGTGTAAATAACACAACTGGGCAGTGCATGATATAAAATGGGCTTCAATTAAAAATCTATTGCACAGTGAAAAATATAAATAGTCAAATTGTTTGAAAAAATTGATGTCCTTGAAAAAGTTCAAATATTTCTACTAGAATAAAATTCTGATTCTGTTAACCAGCTCCTGGGAATTTATCAAAAAAAAAAAAAAAAAGACTCATTAAAAAAAAAAAAAAACACTATAGTATCCAAGCAAATCAATCTTCAGTTTTGAAGAACCCAATTTTCAGTTTTGTACAAATGTGCACCTGTTAAATATTGGTCCCCAAAACCACCATGGACTTGCAACCCATCTTAGCAATAGTGAATGGGATGGGTCTATCATAAATCAACTTGGTAAAAGGTTAAGGGAAACAGGGACCAGACTAAAGATGAGTGGGCTCAGATCTGTGTTGGCAATGATCCCTGGCTGCCTTGGGGTAGGAGCTCTAAAATGCATTATATTAGGAGATGTCTACATCTCCTGAAAGGCCTAAGCGCAGAGTACTTTGAAATTATGAAAGAGAAAGGACGAAAGTCACCAAATCCTATGAGATCATCCCAAAAAGGAAAATAATTAAGGCCTACCTTTCCCCTATCAGTTCAGATGGGACCCTTGAGTGATACTTGCACCATTCTGATCTAGTCTTCCTTACACACAGGTGTTTTATAATTGCATACTTTTTGCCTAAGGAAGAACTTGAATTCTCTGTCCTTAATCACCCCCCATCCCATCTAAATAATCATGTAATTTAAGGAAAACAATGGTCTTGCCATACAAACAAAGCCCCTGCCCCTTTCATCTAAAACTAAGCAGCTGTGGACAATGTAGAGTCCAACCCCCTACCTGTACCTGCCTATACCACCCACCCACCATGTTTGGAAGAATGAGACATTCCTAAAGGGATGGAAATGGCACACCATATAGTGCAAGATTACCACTAGTACATGGCCTGAGGTCATATCCTTTGACCAACATATTTAACAGATTAAGAAATCCTTGAATTGTGTCTCTTAGTTCTGAAAGAAAAACACAGTATCAACCCAGCAAGATGTTTCCAAGTAAAAAGTGAGTGCAGCAAGTATCTCACCTGAGGGGTTCGGGAGGAGCTGGGACTGCTAGAGGCCGATGAGACCATGCTCACGTTGGGGTTCATGCTCCGCTCCCGCTCGTCCTGGTAAATTCGATCTCGCTCCACTTCCGGAAGATTGAGGAAATTCTGCATGGCCCTCAGATTTACTAAGAGAGACTGAGAGGCTGTCCTAGGGTCTTCTTCCTTACGTAGAATCTCGGACAACAATCCCTGAATGAGTGGGGGGGGGGAGAAAAGGTTGAGTTATATCTGCAGGTGTGTGTGTGTGGTTTCCATCTTCCGCCCTGCTCCCCTTTGTTTGGTGTGGCCAGCTGGCTGTGATGTCAGGAATCGCAGTCTAATTCCTTAGGGTTCTCTAGCACAAAGATTTGGTGGGAATGCGCTTGGCTTCCGGGGGCTGTACCTTATTTTAGGACCATTCTATTCCGACACTTCATCCTCACTGTAATAATCATCGATGCACAGAGATGCCACCTAGCAAGGTAGGCGCTTGGGATGAATTGTGAAACTGCAATTACCACCAGGTGCCTCCTACAAGTATTTCAGGAACTGTTAGAACTCTCTCTGCTTGAAACTGGGAACACTTGGCAGTCCTGCTCAGCTTTACAAATCTGCCAAGTTTGGTAAATTTAGTTCCGACATTTAAACAGCATGGGAGATTTACATCGATTTAAAAAAAAAAAAAAAGTTTGGCTGAATTTATGTGTGACCGGCCACTGTTTTCAATATAGATGTTTCTTATGGCAAAAGAAGGGGGGGGGTGGAGAGAAACAAAGTAAGAGGCTATACCTTGTGTTAACCCTCTGATAACTTCCCAGTTCACACACACACAATAGTTATCCTTGCATATGTACCAAAGGGCACCTAAACCTTTTTATGGGATACCCTCATGGGGGAAGACCTAATCCTGATTAAAGCAATGAAAATGTGGTCACATCCAGTGAGGAGACAGAGCACACTTTAATTGCAGTGTATACAGAATACCATGGTGGGCTCAGATACTTTGAGTATGTGACTCATCCAAATAGCAAGCTTTAAATAGGAAATTAGTGTTTTTGTGTACTCTAATGATAGAGAAGTCACAAAGAAAAGTAAAATGTTGCCAAGACTAAAGTAACATGGACTGGAGAGGGGACCTACGTCAGAACATTGTAGCACTCTGGGAAGATGCAGATCTACTTCCATTCTGCACACTTGTTGGATTACCATACAGAGGCATCATTTTATATTCCCAGCTAATATCCCTCCATAAGGTAGTATGAGATCCAGGTTTGGGACTACCTCAGGAAGAGCTGAGATGGGACAACCCCAAATCATGGAAAATCACTTCTATGAACTGTGGTAAAATGGTACTGATGCTGAAGACATGTCTCCTGAGGTAAATTAATGTCAAGGCAACACTATCAGATTTCTAGCACATGGCTTAAACATAAAGGGCATCAGATGCAAGGGGAATACACAATCTCTAGTTGGCCAGAAATCTACAGGGTAAGATACACATTTTAAAATAAAGTAATACATTATAATAGAGTGAAGCAAATGCCATTTATAGGACTGTCCATCAAGCAGCTATCAGCACTTCGAGGAAGTAATCACTCCTCAAAACATCACATAAGACAATTTATACTATAAGGAACCTACTATAGTACGGCATGCCAGCTGATAGTTCTACAACTTGGATGTTGTGGTACTTTGATTAGAGGACAATTTCTTGTTAATACTCGAGAGAAATGAGTACACAAAGATGGTTAGAGAGCACTCTGTATATGTAGGAGAGGGAGTGTATGCATAAACGCATGTATTACACACAGTGAGGTCAGAATAGGAATAAGAATAAAATATATCACACAATGAAGCTAGAAGAAATGCTATTGTCTGTGTGTACATATGTGTGCATGTGTGTGTGCATGCTCACGTATGCTTAAGGAAAGAACAAAAAGGGATATGTACATTAAAAAAAAAACTACTGGTAAAATGATTCTAAGAAAAAAACAGATTTCTTTTCATGCTTTTAGAAGCAACAAGTAAGACATTTGTCTTCCAGAAAATGTTATGCAATCTATGAATTGATTCTTTCTGAAATTAAGTCAGTCTGCCTTACATTATCCTACTTTCTACTTGCACTGAGCAACCTGAAATATTCATAATGGATTTGCTTCAAGATACAAAAAAAAACCCCTCTAAATTAATATATGCAGAGAGGCAAAAGGGAAGT
This sequence comes from Urocitellus parryii, assembly GCF_045843805.1. Classification (NCBI taxonomy): domain Eukaryota; kingdom Metazoa; phylum Chordata; class Mammalia; order Rodentia; family Sciuridae; genus Urocitellus; species Urocitellus parryii. The sequence goes on from NC_135531.1 coordinate 248,461,889, forward strand.
GGATTTGAAACCAATGCCAATTTTCAATATCAGTAAGATAATAAGATTGATATTTTCTGAGCTTTCTTTAATGATGAACCATGCGTAAAAAGAATGAGTAGGTCTTCTTCTCCCTTCTCCTCACCCTGCTACCTTTGGTACTAACTTTAGTATTTTAATAAATTTTAAAATACTAAAATTTGAAGGAGTTTGAGTATCAACATGGATATATTCTTTATGATAACTATTATGATTATAATTTAAAATATCTCGAAGGCAAATTTTAACTTATTCTTCCACCATGAAATTATTTCACAAGTTATGAAGTATACTACAGTAAAAAAAAAAAGTTGCATACAAAATAATGACAAAACAAAAATTATCATTCTAATGAACCCTCAAGGTTACGTTTAATCCTCATCAATAAAAAGATTATTTGAAAGCACAGAGTGTTTTTTGTTTGTTTGAATTTTTCTTTTCACTTTTAAACTGTTTAGATCCTTCCTTTACCTTTTTTACAGGATGGGCCACCTTATGGGAAAATTAACCCATCTCTAAGGAAAATGCAGACAAAGCACCCTGAGAATGATTGCTCATCAGCTCTCCTTTCCAAAGTGAAAGAGACACAATATTTGTTTTTTAAGGGGCTGGTGGAATATTCTGCTGCCTCTGATTCATTTGCCTAATTACAGATAAAGACACAAACCAACAAGGTGGCAAGTGCCACCTCCTTATATCATCTCCAGAGAATTAGAAAACTGTACCAAATTATTCACTTAAACTTTCATTTGAGTAGTCATGGTCCCCGAGTGGATTCTTTTTACCTCAGACATTTTCAAATAAGTGGCTTACTAGTGAGCACAAGAAGTGCTCTTGTGGTTTTGTTCAGTCTTTTTCACTTTGGTTATTTATGTGCTTTTAACTATCTTAAACTGTGATTTTAAAAAATGTAGTCTAAACTCTGCAGGCTCAGAACTTATTGAAATGAATTTAGTTAGTTGAAAATCATCCTTGGGGTGGGGGTGGGAGGATCACAAGAAAGTCTGAAGCCTAACTTACACCACAAATCACCCCACCTAATTTTCAAAAAAAAAAAAAGTAAATGTTTATCATATTGAAACTGTCTCAAATAGAACATAAATTAATAATTTATCTCACATAAATATTTCTAAAGCCCTTGCCACTATGTCATCTGGCATTTTAATTATCAGCCAGCCAGCCAGGAGGTGTCACTTGGACATGGCCATTATGCAGCCTGAGACACAGAAAATGTGGTATGGCACCTGGGCACCGAAAAAAAAAGATGTACTTTTATGAATAGAAAGGTCATGAATATTGAGAATGTGCAAATGGAGGGAAATTAATAAATTAACCAGGATATTGCTTATTAAACTTTCATATCAGTAATCATATTAAAACATATTGAAAGTATTGAGTAAAGTGGCCATTAAGTATTTTCCTCCTCATAGGCAACAGAGCCTTCTCCAGGGAGTCATAACAATTTCCTCCTCGGTGTTAGCTGGGGTTATGTAAGACCATGAAACATAGTGAAATGCAAGGAATGGAAACAAGATTGGCATAAGGGGAGACCCCCTCCAAAAGAGTTCTTGGGATACAAGTCAATGGAAAAAGAAAGGAATCAGGCAAAGAGAATCTCAAATTGGCCATTTCCTTGGTCTATTAATGGAGTATTTTGCAACCTTCATATCATTTCTAGCACCAGCAAAGAACATACAAGTTGGGCAGAAAAATCATTATAAGTAAAAAATGTGAAGCACAGAATGCAACAGAACAATAAAAGGCAATCCAGCTTGCTTGCTAACATAGGCCATCTTCATACACAAAGAATTTGAGTTAATTTTTAAAATGAAAAATTCACGTCCTTAATTTTTCCGGTATTCTAAAATATCTTTGTAACAGATTAAATGAATGACCTTACATTTTCTAAATCTATCTTTCTGCTGATGAGCTTTTCATTTCCTCACATCTTCAGTAATTTACATAGCTGGTCTCAAATTGTCAGTGTGCCTGATACATGCTAAGACTCAGAAAAGTTTGGGAAACATTACCATGACTGTTTCTATAAAATTTACTTCCAAGTTTCTGTACAAGCCCTTGTTACCTTCTCTGGGATGGCTGATAAAATATCTTTGATGAGCCTCTAATCCTGTAAGATAACACATACAAACCCAGAGCAGGTTCTAGGAATTCTGAGCCTGTACCCCTCAGAGGCCCCCAGTCCTCTCCAAGGCTGGCAGCAAAAGTTAAAGTCATTACTGACTAAATTTTAGCATTTTTTCATGGCTCTCAAATTTTTGCTGCTTCTCTAGGACTGAGATATATTTCTCACAGAAAACCTAGGAGGACCCTAAACCTAATATCTACCACTGATTATCTAGGGTACCCCTAAATTCAATACAATTAATCTCAAAGAATGATAGATCCCTCCATTAATTCATTTCTTACTTATGACTTGGTACAAAACTCTGAGAGGAATGAGAAGATTAAAAAGAGGTGGGTTCTGCCCCCAAAGAGTTGAGTATATGGTGGGGAGAAGAAGATTTTATGGTGGTACCATGGAAATAATGATAAGTGCCATAACCATGAGATACAGCCAGGGCCAACTCGGTTCAAAGAAGGAAGAAAGCAAGGCAAACTGCAGGGCTCAGGGAAAACTTTTTGGAAGAGAGTGAGACATAACTTAGTTGGGACTTTAAAATGCAAGTAGTACCTGGGTAAAGAGATAATGGTGAAACCACACAAAGGGGAAGGGAAGAGACAGGAAACAACCAAATATTTGAGGGGGAAAAAAAAGAGCAAGTCTTCTCCAGAATATCAAGAGAAGTTTCTGTTTCCTTAAGGTTTTTTTTTTTTTTAAAAAAAGAAAGTATAAAAACTGATAAAGTGATAGAAAACATTCTGAAGTGAAAATAATACAGTCCCCATTAATGTAATTCTGAACTACTGGAGTATATACAAGCTAACCAGCAAACATTACCCCCCAAAATGAAGTGATATTAGATAATCTGCTCAGCCTTTTTGTCACCTGCAACAAATTAGGCTTTCAATATGCAAAACATCTTCCTTCCAGAAAAACAAATGATCATGATTCCACTTAATTGTAATTTAATGAGGCATAATTTATTTTTTAAAGTGATATACACCAGGTGTGTACAGAGGAAAGTGGCCCAGCCAAGCCCCAGTGCTTCTCTTTGGAAAAAGAATCAAACTAGCTGGAGACTGTTTTCATTTCTATAAATTATGTTTCTGTTTGTGGCTGTTGAAGTGGGAGATAAAAAGGGTAACTTGCAATGTTCACTTATTATAACATGTACCTTTGAGGTAACTCAATCAAAAAAATACTTATCATATAAAGCAAATAGTCTAAAATTGTTGAGATTCTAATCTGAATAAAGGTAAACATTAAAAGAGCACGTAAACCCCCAAGAGAATTTATATATACTGCCGATGGCTATGCTAAAAATAAAATCATACACTTAGCACTTCTCTAGAAACACTTCAACTGATAATGGTAGAGAAAATAAGTCCTATCCATCTATATTTTAATTATTAACTCTGGGACAACCACATATAATCCCATTTTGCAGATTTGGGCACTAACTTGGGCCAACTCTCCATCCTGCCCCTAAGTATAACCTGTCTAACACATAACTTCCCTTGGAGTGCAAAAAAAAAAAAAAAAAAAAAAAAAAAAAAAAGAATAAAAGAAGGGAGGGAGGAAGGGAGAAAGGAAGGAAAGGAAAAAGAAAGACAACATCCCTCCACATTCCTCATATTTCACTCTCCCTTTTCATGATTACTTGTTAGCCTTGATTTCATGAACTTCTGGAATTTGTCCAGATGATACAACAGCAAAAAAAAAAAAAAAAAAAAAAAAAAAAAAAAAACTAGTATCCTCTTAAGAAGCCAGGTAATGCCAAATTCCCAGCCTAATCACACAAAGTGAACTCTCACATTTTGGTGGTTAATTCAGAGTTAGTGGAAGCAGTGAGATCAGTAGCATAGCTGTAGAGTCTACTGGCATCCACCATCTGAAGGCTGACCTAACGAAATCGCTTCCCTCCTAATTTCTAGTCTCATTTCCTTCTAGATGCTCCTGAGGCATTTTCCCCTCTGCTTGTGAATATAAACAGGTTTCCCTGGGTCCCATATTCATAATCTACAACCCCACTATGAATCTGGCTGTGGAAATTCATTTGTGTAATGCTAAAAATTCCCACCCCACCCCCACCCCCCAGAGCACTGCTTAGCCATGAAGCCTGAGTACTTCGTCTGATTTGAATAAAAGGTATACAGGGCACAACAATGACAATTTGATTTTTATTATTAAAAATGATGTGTTAAATCCTCAAAGAAAATGTTGTTATTGAATTAGTTTAATAAAACCTCTCTTTTATTACAATATTTCTTTATTAGGAAAGACAGCCTATGCATGTGGCATTTTTGTAGGATAGGGTAGATAGAATTGAGTATCTACAGGGAATTAGTGTACTTTGCAAATATAAATGCATATACAAAAGTAACACTTGCAGACAAATGTTACTGTAGATATAAATTTTTCAAAGCACTAAAAGACTAGGCACATATGTGTACATGTATATCCGCTGCAGTTGGGTATTCTTTCTCCCTTCTTTGGACAGAGAATGCACAAAAGCACTGATTCTTTCTCAATTATGAGACTTACCATCTTTTATATTATGCCACCATAAAAGCCTTCCTCCTATAGTCATATTATACAACTCTGGCAGGAGATCTACACACTTCGCACTTAGTGACTAGTTGTTGATATATGGGAATATAGGGATCTAAGAAAGCACTGAATGCTTATTTTTACATTTCTGGGACAGAGTGTCCTATCTTGGCTAAACAGCCAGCGACATGCCCTGCCTGGCAGGCTACATATTGAAAGCCTGAATCACATTATACCCAAGAGCTTTTCATTCAGTCTATTGAACCATAATTGAAACTGAAATTTTGAGTCATGCAAACTCCTCTTTAAAACAAATATTCCATATACCCCAAATCTGCAATTTATTAAACAAAACACTTATCTCATAGACAGTTTTCTTCCCAGAGCATGAAATAAAACTTCACATGTGGCACCTGACACATCAGAACACAGTAAGCATGCAACACAAAGTGAATGACTACAGCAGAATATTCTTAAAGCCAAAGCATTCTGTGCTCTATTCAAGGCAATACCTTATACAAATCAGACTTGAGCTCATACAATGGAGGACCTTGGCCAAAACCCAATTTCTGGCAAGTTTACTATTTTTAATCTAATCTATGCAACAGTAGACATTATTAGGTAAACAGTCTCATCTCATTTTCCTCCTTATCACTGCCTCCTTGTTGTCTTTTTAAAAAGTGTTAGGTAGTAGAATGGGGGCTATGCACAATCCAAGTCAAAATTTTCTAAACACATTAGCACCAAAAAGTGAAAGCAAACAGAGAAATGAACAGGTTCCCTTTGGAAAACGTTTTACCCGTGGTGCTCTCAGCTCTGGGCACGTACATGGTTTCTACTCACACCTCAAGTACCTGGCACCAGGGCTGTTTCATTCACAAAGTTCTGGGCCCTGGTTATTCCTAGTTTCCATGAGTATTCTGTGAAACAACTGTTGGCACTCTGCCCAAAAAATTTACTAGCTTTGGCTACTTTGTCAAAACATTGGCAAAAATAGCATTTCCCAAAAACAAAACAAATCAAAAAATACATTTATTGAATATATTTATATCTCAAATGTATCAGATGCCTTTAGATATAAGTAAAGCATTGTATTAACACGAGCTTATTATTATGAAATAGTTATAAAACATTATTCTTTCCTGCTGAAATATTTCTGCGTTAACTTCAATCGCTTCCAGGGTCAAAAGCACCTGTTCTGACATAGCACATGGAACACATCACAGTCCTTACTGTACCACAAAAGGTTCTCTGGTTCAAAAGTCTGTTTATTGGTCGTACTGCCTTGAAAAAGGGACTGTGTCTTTCTTCTGCCACTCTATGATAGCAGCAATGATTGAGAAAAAAGAGGTTGAGTCTGAGCTTGGAATTCAGGCTTACTTGGTTAAAAGTTGGACTCTAATCAGACAGCAATCAATTATTCACCCGAAGGCACAGTTTCCTTGCCCATTAATCTGAGATAATTCTACTTTCCTCATGGGCTCCCTATAGAGGTTATGTGAGTTCATGATATATATTAAAAGTTCAAAAAGTGCTAGCCATCATTATGATGACTAACATAGTCTCTAAATACTTAACATTTGTTAAATGAGCAAGAAAATATATATTCTTATTTTAAACATTCAATTTTAAATATTCAAGTCAATTCAGTTATATTTTGCTAAATGTCTACTTATATAGAAGGCAAAAATTATAAATAACTTTTAGAATGTAGAATAATTAAAATTATTTGGCTCAAGTCTCCTCCAAAGGAAAAGCTAATAAATTATATAATGTGAAATGACCATATGTATATTTCAGATAGCACTAAAATATTAATTTTATATTTCAGAAAAGTAAAAAAACTTTCCTTCTCTAAGTAACTGAAATAATTTAAAATAAGCCTTAATCTGGATAATTTAAATATGGGTCATAATGATTAGTGAATCATGAAGTTAATTTAGCAGGTCAAAACAAACTTTTTATAATGAATTAGGATTAAGAAAACTAGAAAGTATCAGAGTGCTTCAAACATGGTGTGAATATTGTTTCATGAAGGTATATTTTTTGTTTTTTTCTTTCATGGAATCTTTGCTTTAGAAATAGATATACAGATAGAGCTGGAGGTTAACCCAGTTGCACATGTGCACACATCTGTGTGTGTGCCAGCCATAATGTGTAAAGCATTTTTTTTGGGGGGGGGGGTAATCATAGTAAGAGAAGTCTGAAAGTAAATGATAAAAGTCTGGATTGGTAATTTTAGTCACAAAACTTGTAGGTAAAATTGAAACAATCTAGTAACTTCCAATTGATTTCAATTCAATGTGGTTATATACATACATATTTTTTTCACAGTATTTCTGGCCTTTAAACTTAATTTTCTTTATTTGAATAAACATGCACTTAGCCCCAAGCCAAACAGTCAACATTTCAATCAATTTCCATGAAAGGAAACTATATATATATTATTCTATTGCTTTCAATAAGCAATGGAGAAAAGTATATAAGTAATGAGACCTAAAGCTAATGTTTCCTTATATTCCTTTATGAAAATTCTACTTTAATTACAAAACATCATCCAGGATCTGGGATAGAGCTGCATGCTGAAAGCCCAGGTTTCTATTAAGACATACTCACTAGAGGTGAAAGAAAGACTTTACTGAGGACAGAGCCCCCCACCTGCATGAAATGAGTCAATCATTCCTTGTTGGAAAATCATGGGGGAAAAAAAAACTTAGAAAACTATCAGCAAAAGGGAGTGTTTTGTTGTTGTTGTTGTTGTTTTTCCTGTAAAAATGGAGACACCTGAATTTTCTATAATGAGTCCAGTGACTCGTTAACTTTTAAGGACTCTGCACATTGTTCAGGGGCAGAAGGAATACATAGAATAGGAGGTCACCATATTTGCTTCCTCTGATTCTTTGGCATGAATTTTGTGAAGGAGGGAGGAAAAAAAGAAAGAAAAGTTCCATTTCCTGTTACACAAAGTTTCTATCTCAGGTAGATTTACAAGTAGGAGTTGAGTTGTACAGTTTGATAGGTAGCAAATCAACCTTTCCTTTACCCACAAAGCACAAAGTCTGCTTCCCCAAGTCTGAATACATTAGCTCTTTGACCTAGCCAATCTATGTTGTTTTTTGGCTGAGATTAGCCAAAGGTGCTAATTAATATTAGTCTTTATATATGTACAGGAGGAACCAAAGTGAACCTGCTATCTAGAAGGCTATCCTCAAGCTACCAAATAACTTTTGAGACACTGCTATCATGGGAGATATTAATATTATTACAATCTTTACATCTATGAATTCAAGCCAGTGATTCTGAAATGAAAGATTGTTTATTTTATGAAGCAAGCAGGGACATCTCTTCCTACTTTATTAATTTAATGTTCTGAAGTCAAAAGAGGGTATATTATTTGCTTTGAAACTCAATAACATGTTCATGCCTGATCTGCAGCATTTCATATTTACAGCCCATCTTTCAGTGGGTGGACTTCCTTTTTCACACAGATTTCCTTGCCATTTTATAACCAGCTCACTGAACCATGGAGTGAAGACCCCTAGATTTACATTGTGTCCCATTACTCTATGACTTGTGGAATGCCTGTATCTCTGTTGGACATTGAGAAATAATGATGGCTGGGACCAGATGCTGGCTGACAAAGAATTCTGAATATCTTGGAGGTCAAGTTATCTACAAACACAAACTGTATGTGTAATTAAATTATGCATATCTTTGGTTAACAATATGTATAAATCAAACAAAGAAATTGAAAAACAAATCTTGCCACCCTCAAAACTGAATCGTAACACACTAACACTCAGATGTACAAATATTTGGATTGCCAGAATTTTTATTTTGTTGCTACACATCTCTGTGCTACTTCAAAACATATTTAGCCACTCCTTAGACATTTCAACTTTAATAATTTGGGATGTGCATGTACTATAAACATTGTGTCAATAAAGCATAAAAGCAAAATTCATGTCATCTCACACAAAGACGTTTACACTTCTAGCAGCTGACCTTACTGCCAATGTTTCTGATACATCATTCAATCTAATTTTCCAATCCGCTGAAAACATTCTCCAGTTGCTGAGTGACTTCATAAATTGTATTTATGACCCTGGTCTTAAGTTTCTTCAAATGATGTGGCTTTGATGAGTAAACTGCAAAATTTCTGCAAAGTCTCATAAAAAATAAAAAGTAGTCAAACGAGGACAGGTCAACCAAATGAGTTCCTGAGGGATTTTCAGTATCCTGTTCTCTATCAGATAAGACCAGGGTGCACAGCTTTCTCAAGCATGGACTTTGATAAAAATCTGGAAATGGGGTAACTCTGACTTTTTTTATTATTATTAAACTGAAGAAGGAGCAAGATACCAAATTAGAGACCAAATGTTATAAAAGAGTAGCACATTTTGCAAAACACATCTGTGCTTTCACAGAAAACATGTTTCTAGTTGGCTCAGCAGAACTACCTGAGACACAAGATGAACCTAAAATTTTCTGAGTTATGGCATGCCCTGCTGGGGGGCAGGGGGAATGATATACTCCATTAATAACAATCCTGGCAGAAGTCTTGTTTTCAAATGATGCAAACTTCTCCTTGCTGGCTCCTTGGGTAAGGACATTTCCTAAGCTCTGTCACCAAGGAAAAGGGCAAGCAGTGCAGACAGGGCATGAGGATCACACCTAATTTCCCTTTTCTGGCATTCTAATGCTCCCATTCACACGTGGCAGCACATCCATTCCACTGGATTTAGCCTAGTTTGGATCAAAGCTTCCTCTACTTCATTTAACAGATTTGTTCAGATGGAAGGTCTCAGAGGAAAAACAATGTTAGTAAGTGGGGATTTCTGAACATATGAATATGTAGGTCATTGGATTTTTAAATAAATTAGAGAATAGTTTATCTATTAAGGAAGATTCACTGTACATATTTTATGAAACTTGCTCATTATAGGTCAGTGGACATCAGTAATATTAAGTCTTTTAAAAGATCGTCAAAAGATTTTTCATACTTGCATAATCCTACAATTGATTTTTTAAGTCCATATTGTAACAAGGCAAAATAATGCCTAAGATTAGGATTCATAACTGTCAAAATGCAAAGACAGAAACACAAATAAGAAACTTATTTCATGTCCATAGACCTATTAAGTGAAAGTATGTCAACACTAAGACAAATTCAGGATATAGACAAAAAAGAAAGAGTATGGGAAAAATTAAACCTGACAGAGCAGGTTTAATTTTCTGAAATTATTACTTCAGAGACACCATCTACACCTCTACATCCCTGACAAAGCACTGAAGATTAAGTAGGGCCAAGGAGCAAAACTACTCTGAAACTCACATGATAACATCAGTCACCTTTCAAACTTAGTAAGGATGGTTTTCATTCAAGTCTACTTTGATAGAACTTTTAAGGCCTCATACCTCATATCTGTTTCTTCCCAATCTCATTCATATTCAATTCTCTCTCTCTCTCTCTCTCTCTCTCTCTCTCTCTCTCTCTCTCTCTCCCTCCCTCCCTCCCTCCCTCTCTCTCTCCCTCTCTCTCTCAATATCCCTAAGTCAGTAGTCATCTGGATAATATCAATAGCAATCCAATGACTTGTAGAGTTACAGGTTTAATATAATAGTAGTGATAATAGTTTCAAAGTGAAACTCTTTCTATTAGTCCCATAATAGTATATGGCTTTTGTTTTGTGAAAAGAATGAGCATAAAACTGACAAAACTGAAGTTTTAGGGTTTTTTGTTTGTTTGTTTGTTTCTGCTCGGGATTGAACTCAGGGACACTCATTCTATTACTGAGCTACATCCCCAGTCCTTTAGTCCTTGATTATTTTGAGATGGAGCTTGCTAAATTGAGTCTGACCTTAAACTTGCAATTCTCCTCTCCTGTATTGCCGAAATAACAGGTGTGTGCCAATGCACCCAATTTAATGAAGATATACTTTATTCAAACTACTACTGGCATGATATGACCAAATGTCAAGTAGGCTAGCAATGACATGGACCTATAATCTGGAATTTAAAAAAAAAATCCTGAGATTAAATACTCCCATGCAAGTGATTTGTTAAGTCAGGGCTTCACAGGAAACTGGTGAGATATAAGGAGGGGAAGAAATGCAAGCAAAGTCCCAGGCATGGCCTGATTCTGCAGAAAGTTCTGGAGAGGAAGAGCAGTCCCTACCACAGTAGACAAGGGAGCTGGGCTGTCATCTTCCTGTACCATCAGACCATTGTCTAACTAAGCATTTCCAGCTCTCTGCCAGTGTGAGCAAAGCAAAATCCAGTCACCCAAGGAGAGCCCTTAAATGAAATGCCCAACAACAGATAGAAGCTTTTAGAAATGAAAGCCTGGGGTGGGGCATCAAAAACAGAGCAGGGATGTTGTGTGCCTCAACTTCCACTGATGTACTGACCATAGCATCTTGCTTAGTGACTACAGTGAAAGTGCTCAGAAATGAATCATAGGATTACCTGAATATTAAGGACCAGGTCAGAAAATACCTTATCACTTTCACCTTACTGTTCTCCTGGAATCCCATTTGCCATGGCATGAAAAGCCAGTCTAACCATTTCTTTTAAAAGACTGGTAAAGACATGGTGCTTGGCAGCATTCTGCACCAGAAATCAGAACTATGTTAGTCTCATGGTCCCACTAGAGCCCACAATGGCATTTCAAGACTTCAAATAAAGTCATGAAGCTGTATCTCTTGCTCAGAACAAGTGACACAATTTTTATGTTCTTAGAAGAGACAGTAAATGTTTTTGTTAACACACAGAGAAAAGTAAGAAAAAGAACCCACAATAATAAAAGAATCAGGTTGTCTCTCTCTGACTCCAGCAATGGCCATGACCTTGTCATGAATCATGGGTGGGGCACCATTTCATCAAACAAATTCACTTTATGCTTCTTAAAGGCATATTTATTAAAATAAAATGCATTAAAAACAAGCTTTTGGAAATATAGTCCTCAGTGTTATTTCATCAAATGGTACTATGGCAATGATTCTGCCATACATAGCAACTAGTTTCTCTGTAAAGAGCTGGCATTTTCAAATGCTATTTATTATGAATTTTAATTTTTCATCAAAAAGTCTGAAGCATGAGAAATGAAGCAGATAAGGTATTTTATTTCCAATTCTAGCTGTATTTTAAATATTTATATATGATTTCAGTTTATATACACATACACAAGCTAGATTTCTTCTTGGTAAAATCACCAAGTACATATTCAGGAACACTAATTGTAGGGTGATAAAAATGTATTTATTTGCTTTCTTATTGAATTTGATAATAAATGAGTACTAAAGATCATGAAAATATTTTTTTCTAGAAAATATTCAAGCATATGAGGATATCTACATATTAGTAATTAAGTCTGATATCAGCTTTAGGTGCCCATCAAATGAATGATCTGAATGTGTTGCTCTGAGTAAAAAAAAAAAAAAAAAAAAGGTTACAATTCTTTTCTATCCAAAGACTAACAATTCATTTATATTATCTGTAACATTAGTTTTTTTTATTATAGCTGAGAAATTATTATGTCACTCATAAATGTCTGAGTCCACTCAAAACCGCCCATCCATTTGGAAAATCCATGGTGGGTTTCGTGGGAGCATAGTAGACCATATTTTCCATTTAACAATGCTGCTGGTAAAACCAGCTGCCCAGTCTTGCTGTTAGTGACTACAGTACACATAGCAAAAACAATCTGCCTGCTGACCTCCTGCTCAAGTTCAAACTATGTCATTCTGTCAATACCATCTACCTTGATTAGGTTGGGCTTTATACACAACAGGTTATGATCCCAGTGGGATGAAAAGCTTTCCCAAATTAAAAGCAGAATTTTAAAAGGAAATACTCATACATTCCTATGCAGTTTCCATTTGATATCCTCAAGGCTGGCCCAGGAACTCAAGCTCATGTTGATTGAAAGTGAATGTTTCTTTCTGGGTGTAGCCATCTTGCAAATTTAATGGAAGGAGGAAAATAATAAAATGTGTTCCATGCTTCAATTAGACATTTTATAACTTGACACTTCAAAGATGGAATGCCAAAGAAAAATCATTAATCCATAAAAAGAGACAAAATGGACTGTGTAGAAGACAGACCTGTAGGAGTCCAGTGCTTTGGCCAAGCACACCCTCTCACCAAGACTGTCTATCTTTGGTCTTGCCTCTCATACTTCATGCTATTTGGATAAAAATATATACTGTATTTGCTTCTAAAATCTAAAGTAATACAACTATGCTTTCAATTTTATCTTTAGCCAAAGGAGCTGTATACATAACCAGGCAATAAAATGTTGGCTAGGCATGAAATGCCTATTCATGCACATGAATGATAGATGAAAGAACACACACACAGAGAGAACCGCAAAAACAGTCAAAAGATGCATCCTTCCAATTTGCATTTTGCAGTAGTTTGCAACAGATTTGCTCAAAAGGACCACAGCTTTTCATAAACCCAGTCCAGAGATAACTGTAGACACACAAATGCTATAGCCTAAGCACTTCAACTCACAAGAGTAAAGTGATAGAGCAATGTTTGGAGCATTCTTGGCTCTCCCAAACCTCTGAACTCATTTTCAAGTGATGTGAACTATCTGTCACTGACAGAATGCATAAATTAGCTAAGAGTCAAAGAAGCAAGAGATTTCACCACTCTTTGTCCCCCCTCATACCTAACATGTCAGTACCAAACCTCAAGCTAGCCCACTCTGTTTTCTTCCCTGTTCCCAGTTCAGCAGTTCCATCATTGCTGAAAATTATTACCTATAATTACATTTTGGGGTCCATCACTAGTTTGTGCTAACTTCAGCAAGGACCCAAACTACCTCACAAATACTTTAATCTCAAATTGACTGCTTTTAAGTTGTCCACCTGCTTTTAGTCTTCTTTGCAACCCCAAATTTTTTTATTTATTTATTTTTAATTAGTTGCTCAAGCAACAAAAAATTTGAGAAAATGTGGTTTGCTTCTGTATCCTCAACAAGTAGTTATTCTTGACTCCTAAGGCCTGGCTCCTCCCTCTACTACTGAAATGAAACTATACTGTAAAATTTGCCAAAGACTTCTCCCAACCAATCATCAAATCTTATAGAGCAGTTTCAAGCTTCTCCTTTATGGACTTTACACACATGAAGAGTCCTTCTGGAAACTACTTATGCATTCTCTCCTCTCACCACTATTCCTCCACTCCATCTCCACCTGCCCCAGCTCTTCTGGCATTTCTTCTGTCTCTCTTCTTGGTGTTGTGGGTTGGTGATAGTTCTTCCACTTCCATTTCCTAATTCTTTAAATTCTGGGCTCTGTGAAAATTCTTCTAATTTCTTTCTCTACCCCTGACAACTCTTCTCAGTACTAAACTCTTATTTTCAAGGACTGTTGTAAATCTTCAGAAGAAGTCTGCTAACATTTTAAAGTCAAAATAAATCATTCCAAAACAATCACTGTAACCTTATTCCAACCAATCTTTCAATGTCCTTCTTAATTCTTTTAATACTACACTCTTATTCTCAGTCACAAACCTTGGCATTATCTCGATTTCCCTCTTTACCCACTCATATACTTTCTGTGAATTTTATTCCCACAATATTTATTGACTCACAACTCTACTCCATTGCCACCAACCTAGTTTAAAACTTCCCCACTTTTCAGCTGGATACTTATGGCAGCCTTTGAAATGATCTTCTCTTACTCTCGTAAGAAAAGGGGGAAAAACCTTCCCAAGATCTAGTTTTGGTTATTGGATCACAGAATATTCCTACATAAGACCTTCAAGAGTCTCAAGTACCTAAAGATCAAAGTTCTTAGCATGACCCTGTTCCCATCACCATCTTTAAGTTTTATGATCTATCTTTATTATAAACTACCAACTATTCCCACATTTTTGATGCAACATTTTCTCGTGAATCTCCTTAGCTAAAATGCTCTTCTTCTCCATCTTTGCCTATTGAATTTCATTTAATTTTCAAGATCTAACACCCCAACCTAATACTCTAGTTAGTTGTTTACATGTGTTCAACCATGATGTTTTTCATCTTTTCATCTGCACAGAGAGAAGCTTGCTGCCTCACATTTAGTAGGGTGGCTAACTCCAGCCTACTGTGTTCTTGAAGACTTATCACATATATTCTGGAATCCTGGAAGTATTCCCCAACCCAAACTCACCATAAACCCCCATTGTGGTATTTGCTTACACTATCCTGTGTTGTTTAACATACACTATCCTGTGTTGTTTAACATACATTATATTTTATATAACTATTTGGTTATATTTTGTCATATTAAATCAGATTAGATCTCAGAGGCTAAGCACCTTTACTTTTTCATTACTCATACAGACAGGTTTGATTGATAGTTTTCAAAGTGAGGCTCCCAAGCCAGTAGCATCAGTATCACCTTGGACCTTATTGGAAATAAAATTTGGGATGGTGGGGGGGTCCTAACTCAGAACTAACTGAATCAGAAACTCTGGGGTGGGCCCGTAAATCTGTGTTTTAACAGCCCTCCAGGTAATTTTAATGTATAGAACAACTGTGATAGTATTTCATGACCAAAGGATAATTTATCTAATTTATGTGTTCTGAAATGCATACAAGTTTTGAAGAGGTAAAGAATAATTAAGAACCACAGATGGCAAAGAACCTTTCAAATAAACATATGAGTAAACTGTTTACCTTTTATCATTCAATGTTATATTGTCATATATTCTTCTAAAACATTAAAAATACGAGCAAGTGATCTGTTATCAATATCTCAAATCTAACTTGCACATTTTGAAGGGATTAGAGAAACTGTGACATAATATAAAAGTTCAAAACAAGATAAACAATAGATTAGGCATGCATAAATAGTTTTACAATTTATCTAACAACAAAAAACAAGGGAATAATAATCACAGAATTTGGGGCTGGGGATGTGGCTCAAGCGGTAGCGCGCTCGCCTGGCATGCGTGTGGCCCGGGTTCGATCCTCAGCACCACATACAAACAAAGAGGTTGTGTCCGCCAAAAACTAAAAAATAAATATTAAAATTCTCTCTCTCTCTCTCTTAAAAAAATAATAATAATCACAGAATTCAAGATAAGGTTAAGTCCAGGGACAAGTAGATGAAGAGGTAAGGAGGAACATAAACACAGACCCAAGCTATTAGTACTATTCTGGGTCCTGAACTGGGTAGTAGATTCATAGTAGGTTCACAGATGGTCATTACACTACTAAAATTAATTAGTTTATTAATTAATTCAGGTCATGCATTGATCAAATGGTGAAATATTTCAAGATCAAAGAAATATTAACATAATTATATGCACTCTGATATGCCTAAAAATTTTAAAGAGATAAATAAGAATTAAGACATGTCACAGTTGTATCCCTAATATCTTTCTTAACCACTGATTATGATGAATGTTAACTGTACCTGTGTACGGTTGAATGCCACTCTTGCAAAGACAGCTTGGGATACACTGGCCCTCTTCAGCTCATCTCTAACTTGCTGGTAGATATCTGGAGAGACTTCCACAGAAGAGTTGGTTGGCTCTGGCTTAACTGCTCTAGGAATTGGTGGATGGTTCAGGAACTGCTGGTTGATGGCTTGAGGATGCTGGTGAGCCAGCAGCCGACTAACGGCAATCTGTTGGTTTATCAGATGGGCCATGGCAATTTGTTGCCTGACAAGTTGTGGACTGAGCTGTGGGGAAAGAAGACCAGGGCTCATGATGGGCTGTAACGCGGGCACTTGATTTCGGATTGGAGTACTGTGGTGGATTTGGCTATGAGGAGACTGTTCGTTGGTTTTCCCCAGGGATGCCAGCTGGTTCATATTTGGTAAATGCATTGGACGCTGGCCCAGAACACAATAGTCTGAAAGGTTTTCTCGTTCCACTCTTTCCACTGTTAAGAGATAAAAGTGATAATTCGTATTACTTTCATTGTTAAATTTATTGTTAATATAAAGAGTTCTGAAGTATCACATTTTTTGTAAATTCATGATACAAACTTTTTTCAAACAAAGCTGGAAGCCCCAGAATAAAAGTGTTATTTTTTTCTGGGAAAATGTTACAATAGCTGATTTTTTTTTTCATAGAAGATATGAAAGTAAAAACTTTCAACTTTCTTGAAGCTTTAAAAGTAAAGTATCCAAGACAGAAACCACACCATTTCAAATTCTAAATTCACTCATATTCCCACGCTCTATCATCTCTCCTCATTCACAATCCTGAGAAACATAAAAGAACTAGTTATTCTTATCTTTTGTAATTCATCATCAGTGTAATTCATGTATAGCACATGGTCCCCAGGAAATGACCAGAACAATAATTCCTTCTCAATTAACTGCTACCTTGTAATAAAAATCTCATATAAATACTATTATATCACTATGGATATTTTCATAGAAAATGTCTACTGTATAATATACCCATTTACCTCATTTGCAATTGCATTTATAGGAATATTTAAGAAATGAATTTTTCAGTGATTGTGATATGCATTGAGATAAAAAAGAAATTTCATAAAATTCATAATAGCACCTTGAATTGTCATTGATTAAAGTTAACCCAATACCATGCCAAGAGAAATAAGCCAAATTCAAAAATTCAAGGGTTGAATGTTTTCTCTCATATGCAGAAGCTAAAGTAAAATAACAAAAAGGGAGAGGGAAGCTAGGATAACATAAAGAACCAATCAAATATAAATTAATAGACAAGGAAAAGGAAATCTAGTAGAGTAGAGGAAGAAGATTGGGAGAGGGGAAGGAGGATGGGAGGATAAACAGGGAAGGAAAATGGGGGAGTCATGAACTGAAATCAATTTCCATGATTATATGAGTTTGTAAGGATGAACCCAACTATCATGTATAACTATAAAGCTCTAACAAAAATAAATAAATAAAGGGCCTTACAGTAAAAAATAAATCAATAAGTTTCTCCTCATTTTCCTGGTTATCTATTAAATGTTATCATACTTTACTAAAGATTTAAAGATTAATCTTGAAAGAGAGAATAAAAATTATGTATCATAGATGTACAAATATAAGGCAATTTTACTTATTCCCCAAGTTTAGGAAAACAGGGGTTACCTCCTAGTCAAATCCTTATCTAAGCACTATATTACTATTTTATTATCTAATATAAAGTTTTGTTTGGAGAAAATATGTTGAGTTATAACAACTCCATTATCATTGGTTTTAAGAGCTTATAGGTATAATCTATCCATATCTGTTTTTGAGAGCAAAATTTCAATAGTAATTATTTCTTAAAATTCCAAATGTTCGATATGATTATACGAAAGTCTATCAAAGATAACATTAAGAGGCAATGTTTGGGGTGGTTACATGTTAGGGATCAAAAGGATTCACCTGCAGGACATGCTTTTTAAAAAGTTTATATACCATCTGATTCAAATGATATGTCAAGATCATTGTACTCTCATGTGTAACTAATTAAAACAAATTTTAAAAAGTAAAAAAATAATAATAACTGTCTATTACACAAATGACATTTGCAGTTTGGCACAGAATTTCTAGTGAAAGAATAGTAGTATTTTTACCAAAAAAAAAAAAATACTGAGGTTCAAAAAATTAGGGTAGAAATTATGTGCACTGCAAAAATGGATGAGATGGCTCAAAACAGGAGATTTAGTAATGACAAATCACTGTTGCCAAATCACAAGTGAAGAATTTGAGTAAAATCAATCAATCAATAAAATCAATAAATGGAAAAAAATAGTATTTTAAAATTAGTATCTTATATAACAGGATTTTAAAATATGTATAGGGAAGTAAATTAATATGTTAAAAATTTAGGTAGAAAAGCTTATATATTTAAAATTTCTCATTGAAGAAAGAGGTAAATTCCCATATCTTGGAATTATAATATATTATATTTAAATAGTATTTTTTACTCCTTTAAAAAAATGATTTGGGGGGTAACTTTTCAATGAACTCCCAAATAAGTCAAAAGTTTACCTCACATTCCTTTAAGGGTTCAATTTCTAACTTAATCTTTTCAATGTAATTCATTTTAGTTTACATATCACCTTTCCTTCATAAAGTTCAAGGTAAACAAATTGTTTTAATCGTCTCCAAAAGCATATATTTCCCAATCATTGTATTAATTAAACTTTAAAGTACATAGTCTTAAAACCAAACCCAGCAAATGGTTAGGAGCCTTCAGATAAGGTAATCTAATACAGTCTCATTGAAAGGAATTACTATTATAATTTCCTTATTGAAAGAAGATGTAAAGAAACCATGAACTACTTCCAGAGTAAAGTCATACTTTATAGACAGAAACACCTGGCTTCAGGTAAACACTTGATTCATTTGTGTTTGTTTGCTTGTTTTTTTAATTCAAAGTAAAGATAAATTTAATATTAAATTGTTATGTCTTCATAACATAGTTTAATAGCTACTTAAAAAGCATAAACTGCCCTCTCTTATAGAATGCATTATTTTCAAAAATTTGATTACATTTGAAGGAGTTTACTTTCTTGAGATATATTTAAAATAACATCACAACAAAAACCTCCATTCATACATTATTATGACTAAAAAAATCTAGTCATAATTGTGCATGCAATTAAATGTAAATGTTAGAGTTCCATAAAACCTATTTGAATGGGTGCAGTAAGATTCAGAATAATAATGTATTAAGCTTATGAGTAAGAATTACTCCTATCCTTATAAGTTCCTAGATTCTTTTAACTTAATATAGTTAAGAACTGTGAATGTGGAAGTATACTTAGAGACAGGTAGTAACACCATTAAGTATTAACTACTTCATAAACCTAAACGAAGAAGTACGCATTCAGGTGCTACCCGCTACCCATCCAGTCAGAGAAGTGCCCTACAGAGGAACTGGGGGAGTGAAAGAAAACCTGACCAGTGCAAGGCATCAACTGCTTCCTTAAGCTTGGCCAGCTTTGCTTTTCTTGTACTGTCATTACTTCCAAATTTTTATAAAATTTTTGAATTTAAACATGATCTCTCCTAATTTTTATGTTTTGGCAACTAAGTTCACTTTCAAAATACAACTCAAACCAAACATTTCTGATTGTTAAATCCAGTTCAAGAGCTATCAGTTTTTAAAATTCCACCTAACAGACTAACAACACACCTTATGATTTTCAGTCCCTGACAACTCTACCAATCAAAGTCAGGTCTTTTTGCTTCTAAAATATATAGGAGGAAGAAAAAAAAAAAAAAAAACATCATCTCGACGTTAAGAATGCTTAAAGATCAAATGCTCATCAACAGGCTGCACTGCACCTCCACTGACCAAGGCAGCATATGATTTCAGTAATGGGTTGCACAGATTTTGCCTAATCTGAGAAACCTTCTCATTTACTTCTAGCTGGCACTCTTATAAAAATAACATCAGAACAATATTTTTAGCCTCTTAAGTTACAGCAGGTGAAATACAAGTGCTCTTAAAAAATAAAAAGGAAGAAAGAAAGCATCAGAATGTGCCAGATTCCCCATCCCCCACTGAAAATGAAGTGAGAACATCACTACTTCTTTTCCTCTTTTCTTTCCTCCCTTCCTCCATTCCTGCTTTTCTTTCTTCTTCCTCTCTTTCCCCACTCTCTTTTTCTGTCTCCTTTCTGCTTTCCCTTCCTTCTCTCTAAATAATTAGAAAGTCATAACCAGGGCTGGAGCACAGAACCAACTGCAGCACCTGGTTTTCTTTCTCCTTTTTCACTCTCATGGAAAACCCCATGTTAAGTCTGTCTGAAACCAAAACAAGAGCAACGTGGCTCTGAGGCTCACTGAGTCCCTGCAATGTTCAGCCATAGATCAGAAGTGGTAAAAAACAATGAAGGATAAAAAGCTCTGTTCCCTTTCACAAGGGGAAGCACCCCAAATAAAGTCAACAGACTGAAAGAAACACAACCGCTTCCAGGGCTTTTAAATCCGAGCTGCATTTTCATTCACAGTGAGCTTGATTCAGCTGTGGCCAACTCGTGCAGGAGACTGTTGGAGCACAAAGTGCTGGAAAGTCCCCAGACAGGACACAGCTTGGGGAACTGTCCAGGAAAGGGGGCCCCCCAAATGCTTCTAGGCCTAGTAGCTGCAAGGCTTTTTGTAGTGACTTCCAGCCTCTGAGAAAGGCTCCCAGCCCAGCAGCCTTGTAGGCAAATGGTTAGATCTGGAGACTGTTCAGCCTTCTGCAAAACTCAAGAGTTCCAAAAGGCACTTCCAGATTGCTTTAAGCTGTCTGTGACTTCGTGAAAACTAAAGAGAATGGGCCACCATTCTCTAAACACCACCCCCCACCACCACACACCAAGGACTGTGCCATTTAACTTCAAAGTAGGTGGGGCCTTTGTAGCTGGTTATTAGATTGAGGGGTAGGAGGGCTCCTAAAACCCCACCTAGTTCTAAGTTAGAAATTGATGTTCTAACCAAGAGTACCCAAGCACCATTGGCTATTCAGATACACATGATTCATGGCCATTCACAGAAAGTTACACACCTCCTCAGGGATTTATATGCATTACAATTAAAAAAGACATTTGATCCAAAAATCTCTCTCTTTTTTTTTAAATTTCAAGCAATGTTACTATCCAGGAAATCAAACCAACTATTTATTTTAAATATCGCAAATCCCAATACATAGTTACATATTTTAAGTTATTGCAAAAACATTTTCAACACACACACACACACACACACACAGTATTATATGCCAATATTCTAAATATTCTGGCACTTAACTCATTTTATTGCAAATTCTTTATTGCAGTTCTGGGTAAATATCTTTTCAGCTGTCAGGAAAGATGTATGGCTACAAACAGAGACTTCATGGCTAAACTGCCAGGGTTCGAATCCCACCACTGTAATTTGGGAGACGTGAAGCCTTGGCAGGTTACTTAACTTCCCTGTGCCTTAGTCTCTTCATATACAAAGTGTGGGTCAATAATTGTTACACCATAAAGGAAAGTTACACAGATTAAATGAGTTAATGTATGTCAATACTTAAAACACACAACATACACAGTTCAGGTCTTTGCTACGTCACAGAGGCTCAAAGTGTGATCCTTCAGTATGAGTAACATCTGGAAGGCAAGTAGAAATACTAATTCATGGGGTACAAATCCAAATCTCTTAGGGTTCTTATGTGTGCTAAGATTCCAAGTTATTCGTAGGTACACTAGAGTTTGAGAATCAATGAGGTATATTGCCTTTGCTTTTATATTGTCCTTTCAGATTATTCCAGATGCTTTTAACTGTCAAATGACTTTTATGTGTGCTAAAGTTTGAGACTCATTACACGGTATTATCTTTGCTTTAATGTTGCTGTCTTTTGAGATTATATCAGACACAATTGACATATTCCATTTTTCTCTCATCCCTAAATATACTAAAGATTTAATCTTACTGAATTTTAACTATGTTAAAAATGTAGCTAAGCATATTTTAAAATTTCTCTATAACTTCAGAAGAAGCACTGATTGGACCTGGTGTTAAATGGCTATTCAAGACCAAATCCTACTTTCAGAGGTGTGGGATCTGAGACAGTATGAGCTTCCCTGGGCAGTAAACCTTCCTAAGGCAGGTTTCCTACCAAGAGTGCCAAATGCAAACCTGTTGTCTTTCTTACCTCAGTACCTAATACACCTCTTTCAAACTTCACTCTTGGTAGGAAACATGTCTTCCAAACTCCTTGCCTTAGGAAAAATCTTAACTCAGAATTCTAAGGGAAAAGTTTAGATGATCTGTAGTATTTTGCGAAAAATCTTTGTTAAAATGATATTATAAATTTCAGAAATATTTGTGTAATTATGATTAACAGATAAAGCATCACACTCCAAAAATTTTTATTAGGACATTCTGGCCAATGTCTACTTTCTTCCAAAATATCATCTAAAGAACTGCAAACTTTTCTTTTGGTTTAAGTAACTAGGCCATGTTATATCACTTTTGAAAATAAATCCCTATACTTTCTCTCATTATCAAAATGGAATCCTAGGCCCCATGATATATGCAAGAATAAGTTGCTATTCATTTTCTCCAAATAAAGCTTAGAAGTTCGTATTCGGACCTTTGAAATAGGAGATAGAATAGATGAGAGCTGAAATGACATATCTCACAACTTTTTTGAAATTAATCTTATAGAAATACATAGTTTTCAGTTTCAACACTTAATATGAATTAAAAATTGAAAAAAAAATGAGGATGTTTTAAATGTATGTATACTACATTTATATCAATCCAAAGAGAGACAGAAAGCATTTGTTGTACTTGTGAAGGCAAATGTGTAATGGCTTGCTTTTGATTTTCCAGAGAATGTGGAGGCATTAAAAATGTCCTAACTGTATATGTACACACAGACACACAATTTTTCCTCTTCAATTTAGTGCTTCCCTCAGCTAAATTTCATTATTTTTATAACATCTATTTACTATCAACGCTATGCAAAGTAGACATAAAAAAATTTCAATGTTCGAAATATACTCCAGTGACTTAAGTGCCTCAAAGTATGGTTTCTGAGGAGAATTTATGAGCAAAAGGAACAGAATCTAATTGGCACAAATGCATGTCAATCGCAGCAAGACAGCACAGGATAGGTGGAAAGAAGAGCAAACAGAGCTTTCTGCCATCTGGATTCTAATTGGGTGATTCTGGGGATTACCTGTAAATTGGTTTTATAGTCACCTTCTAGGTTACTTATCTAATATCATATTAAAGAGCATTACTGCTAGTGTTTTCAAAACAATTCTTCCACAGAATATATGCTTCTTGATTCTTAAGCAAGAGTTTAAGACTTTTCCTAAGACATCTCTCTGAGAAACTCCCCATTACAACAAATACAACACTAGCTAGTGTGCTGGTAATAAAAGTAGTAGCTGTAGTAGTGTTAATGGTCTTGCAAGTTTATCAAATAGTGCTAAAAAGATAGCTAATGTTTCCAAAACTATGATCCTAGTGTTTTGATGCAAACCTTAACACAGCTGCTTTTGTGAAATAGCCCCTGGAATTTGTCCATAGTTATAATGTGTGGAAAGTAATGAATTGGGTAAAAGGCATGAGAAATTTACAGAATCTCTGGCCTATGGATTTTTCTTTAAGCCATTAAGACGCTTATGCAAATGTAAACAGATTAGCATGAATGAGTGCTAATGGATTCCTTAATAAGATAACACTCTAGTATTCCCCAGAACCTCTCTTAGAAACCCTGGCTAAAAGAATATAGCCAACACCCCCCCCCAAAAAAAAATAAACCCAAAAACAAAAACAGCAGAAGTTCTCTGTAACTACTTCAACCCCAGAAAGTCATCTGCAAGTGGTTACTGAGGTAAGACAGACAACAGGTTTGCATGTGGCACTCTTGGTAGGAAACCTGCCAATCAAATCAGTAATTTTGAATTGGTATCCAAACCTTTGAGCATAAAAAGCAGACAATCTTGAGCATATGATTGCCTGTATTTCCAAATCTTTACCCCTTGTTCCCTGCTCTTCCCCTCCAAGCCCCAACACCTTGGAAACCAATTTTAAAGAAAATTATACTGTCCAATACCAGAGAAGTTAAAAAAAAATCTGTCAAATGTAGAGAAATATTTATGGATATTTAAAATGAATAGGGCTGCTAGCTATAGCCTTATAAATAGAATAAACAAATCACATGGCCAGTGAACTAGTTTGGGGGAATTGTTTGTTTATTTGTTTGTTTTGCCTTTTTCTACATAATTCAAAGTCAAGTTCTCAGGGACTGAATGTTTCACAAGTATTTATTAATGGATCTCCTTTAGGGAAAAAAAAAAGGCTTTCTTTAAATGCAGGAATTTTCATATCTATAAACCTAATACGCCTCTTTCAAACTGCACTGGCATTTTGGGTATCATCAAGTCCTACCATTTACATAATAGCTGAGGCAGGGAACTTAACCCTTCTATATATTGTTGTTATTTAATTCCTTCAACAACTATATAACCCAGCTGTTAACATCCCCACCTAATTGAAGAAGTAGAAGTTCAGAAAAACTGGTGTCACAAACCTTAAAGGTAAAGACAGAATTAAAAGAAAAAATTCAAACTTGTGTCTTTAAGGCACTAAAGCCTGTCTCCTATTGCTTAAGCTAAGCTTACCAAGTTGGGGCGCAAGACCATTAATGGTTTTAGGGTTTGGGTCAGGACCAAATGACTTCCTTTCAGACCAATTCTGCTTTCTGTTCGTATGTGTGCATGCACACAAGTATGTGATATGTACATGCATGTGTGACATGATAAATGGATGAGTTATCTGAATGGTAAGAGCTACACACACACACATACACACACACACACACACACAAAATTTAAGTTATTTATCTAAGTAACCCACTTGTGAATCATTCTGATGTGACATAGAGTGAGAAGGCTGGTCAATCCTAAAACATGGTGAAACCAATGTTTTCTCAATAATTGAATCATCTAATCACAAATAAGATTATTCACATTTTTGTTTAATTCATGTGAAAAATATTTATTAATCAATTACTATATGCTAAGAGTGATGGCAGCCCCAAAAGATACAGTACTGGATAATATCAGATTTAAAAAAAAAAAACCCTCCATCTATATTTTTGTTTCAGATAAGTTAACTATTTGGAACATGTTTCTGAGCCTATACCATCTGCCTATGATTTAAAGTAAATTTCTATTTGATAATAAAATACCTATCTTGTCAGTTTACTAGCAATCCATTCTACTTATCTACAACACAAATATACACTAATTGTTTTTATTTTTACATATTCTCCCCACACACATTTTTTTTTCCATCAGTCAAGAAAGCTTTCTCCCACAATGAGTGTCAGCAGCACAAAATGCCAACCAACTGATGAAATACACAAATCACACAACCAAGAGCTTTGGCAAGTGCTTTACAAAGTAAAGAGTGTTTCTATAAGTAAAGAGTGTTTCTTTGAAACAAGTAGCCAACAATAAATAAACTATGGTAAACACACTCATAGAACATGGCAATAGCTTGAGAATCTCAGGCAATCCCAACAAACTCACATATGATTGAACTATATTAAAGTGACAATCTACAAGTTTGACCCATAAAAATGGCAATTCTGTATGATTCAACCCGGTGTTTATTTTGACTCCTATCTCTGAGCTGGGCTACCTATTAACACTAAACAAACTTATTGTTCCACCCTCCAAAGTCTTTCAAATTATTCTTATTATTAATTTTTTAAATGTAAATATAACACTAATTTCCCTGGTAAAATATAACAACATATCATCTTTGTATATTAAGTATACCCAGTTACAATAAATACTTGTGATTTATTCTCTTCTACTCAATAACTGTTAGGTAAGAAATCAATTAATCATATGAAAACCATTTTCTGTTAATACAAATATGGACAGACATGATTGCAGAAGCCAGATCTAACATGCTGTATCTTTCAAATATAAATCTACACCATTAAAACAAATGACTGAAAAATCCTATTACCAGAAGAGTTCACTAAATATAATTAAAGAAAATATTTAGGAGTCTAAAAGAGCTGAAGGGCAAAAGGCGTAAGGGACACTAAGTCTCTCAGGACTACCAAATCTAAACATCTTTTTTTCCCTAAATTTGTTAAAGAGAATCTGTCTCTGGGTTGAGAACTTGCCTGCAAAGTCTCTGCCTAGAGCGAGATATTCAGAGCCAACTTGTTAACTCCTAATAAAACAGCCCCGTAAGTGAGGTATATCAGCCAGCATTGTGACATACCATATGACTGGTTTTCTTAGGTGTATTTTCCCCTTATTATCAACTTCCTTTTTCCATCATATTAAACTCTACGCAAACATATATAGCCACTGTAAAGCAACTGGAACCGGGACACCTCTGTTTCTTTGGCAATGAAAACTCATAGGGTCCATTATGTTGCATGGAAAAAGTGAGCATTGTTCACTTTTATCCTGCTGCAATCTCCACCTTCTGCATGCAACAGTATTGTCCCTTCTGGTTGCAAATAATATTCGATCACAGTCTGATAGCCTTGATCATTTCAAGTATTCCTTTAACTGTATAGGTGAAAGCTACTTACATCTAATGAAATCTTTATTTTTTTCTCTTCATTTTAATCTGAAGCTATGATTCCTAAGGTGCATTTAGTACATGATGTTGCAGAAACTTAACATTATCGTTAAAAAGTATTCTGCCATTACTACTCGGCACTCTATGCATATTAATTCTTTAATTCAACCTATTGAGCAAAATTAATCAGGACAATCAACCTATGATTCATTCTTTTCCATAGATCAATCTCTCTCATTTTATAGGACTTAAAGATTTTAGGTGATTATTTTTAGAAAAAAAAAAAAAACAGCATATTAGCTGGAAAAAACACTCAAAGGGATGTACCTAATTTGTACTTAATAAGGCATTACTGTCCCTTTAGGTGGAATTGACTAATATTAAATCTTAGCCCAATAACTAATTAATAGAAAAGGAAAAATGATTCTGACTTACAATTTGCTAAGGACAGCTGCCAAAATTAAACAAGCAAATATTTACTTTTTCTTTTTTCCTCTCAATTGAAAAATCAGATAACAAATAAGATTAAATACAATATAAGGTATACAAAAACACACTCAAATAATTCCATCTACTTAAATTCCATTCTATTCATATTTAATAAATACCTACAATATTCAAGGTCCCAGGTTCACAAGGAACTTGGAGGGCATAAAATGAATGCACCCTCAATTCCATGTTCTTTCAAGGAGCTTCTGGCCCAGAAGGAGGATAAGCCAAGAATAAAAATTACTACAGTAAATGGAGCTTAGAAAGGTTACAGCTTGAGAGGCCCAATTAGAACTCAGTCTGATTTTGTCCTACAAATGATTCAAGAGTCAAGGCCATTTCCCTGGGGGTTTAGGACTCCAAGGTCAGATAAATTCTTGCAAAGGGCAAAATGAAGGCCTGTATCAGTTGGGGAAATAGCTAAACAACTGTCTCCATGAGGCAATGTGATCTCAGTGCTTGCATATGAGAACCCTTTGGGTAAGAGCTTCAAGTACCTTAAGGAGCTTACACCACCTCCTAGCTTTTAACTTTGCAAATCAACTGAAGAATGAAAGATAACAATTTTTATGCAATAGATCAAGAAACCAAGAGATGTCTCTGATTTATCTTCCTGGTTCTCCCCCAAAAGAGGATATCTCTATAACCATGCCAGATTTTAAATTAAACTGGGCATTTCCTGTTCTATGTACAAAACCTCTCATTCCACATCTTTGTTGATTCTTGGTCAGGCAACACCATATCTTTGTTTTTGAGTTTCTGGTTTTGTTTCTGAGTAGGACAAATGGAAACATAAAAGTAGGAGAAATCCAATGAATACTACAAGAGAGAAATTGAATTAAAGAGACCTGGCCCACTATAAATCCTTACCCAGGTCCCCTGAGTTCACCTCTCTGGTGCTTCCCCATTGCTTCCCACACAGGCTCTGTCCAGTGTCTATTTCAGGTGTCTTCCTCACCAAGCCCCAACCCAACTACCTCTCCTTCACTGCAAAATCATCATGACCCTCCCAACCCCCAAAGCAAAGTACATCTGTGCCTCTGATCCCAGATCCCATGTACTCTTGCCTCCTCTTCAAAAGGAGAGGATTGACTCCAATCCCTTTTTGCTAAGAATCAGCTACACCTAACCTTTAGATTCCTCCCTTGCTGAGTCAGCATCTAGTGACTTCACTTTCTTCCACTTCTGCCCTTCTTTGAAGCACCACTTCCCTATTCTCAGCAGGGAAGCAGCTTCCCCCAAGACCATTCCCACCAGCATGCCCACATCTTCTCTCCAGCTCCCTCCTGTTGGCAGGTTCACCAACACTTTCTCACTGGTGAACCATGGACCCTTGGCTTCCACAGCATCTCACTCTCTCTTGACTCAGTTCATGGGCTTTTTCATCTCATAGCCGTCACCACCCCCACACCCAGCTATGCTCTACTGTTGATTTTTACCAACTGCTGTAGTTTGGATATAAATGTCTCCCAAAGGCCCATGTGTTGGAGGCTTGGGTTCTCCAGAGTACTGCTACTGAAAAGTGGTGGAGCTTTTAAGAAGTGGAAGGTCTTCAGGTGTGTGGGTGGGGTGGGGGGTGCCCTTGAAAGGGATAATGGAACCCCAGAACTTTCCTCTTTCTCTCTCTTTTGGTCGCTGGCCATAAGGTGAGCAGTTTTGCTTCACCAGTACTTCTGACATAATGGGCTTTCTCATCACAGGCACAAAAGCTACATGGCCAACTAACCATAGATTGAAACATCCAAAGCTGTGAGCTAAAATAAACATTTTCTCTTTTAAGTTGATTATCTCAGGCATTTGTTACAGTGATGGAAAAGATTACAGAATCATGATAAATGGGCAACCTCTAAACATGCTGTGCTCTTTTTCCTCCCTGTAAAACTCTACTACTCATTCTTCAGGTATAACTCATGTGCTACCTCGCCCCAACTATCTGGGCCCCCTGCAAACCTAACACCCAACTTTCACTGCACTAGTTTATACCACTGCTATATATTTATGGGGCTGCTTTTCTGGCTAGAATAAGCAACACAGTTAGAAGGAGGAACCATGTCTTACATGTTTCTGGCTGTCTCTCACTGCTTTTAGGTTGCCTGCGGAAGAACTCGTTGAAGGTCTGTTTAATTAAAGTTGTTTATCATGACTATAATTTTTTTTAAGGAAGTCCCAAGTAATGTTCCCTACTATAATCCCACCCTTAGAATCCTGCCAGGCATATAAAAGAATGCCCAAACTTACTTTTAAATGATAAAAATGTGTCGTATGATAAATGATTTCATAGAGGATATAGGCTTTTAGAAACCAAGAACTTCTACTTCTTTCAAATAATAAGCATGTGTAATGGATGGATGGGAGGTAGAAAAAAGGGATGAAAACAGATAATTTTCCCATCCTATTTCAACATGCATTTAAAATGGTAATATAAAGATATGTGTATATATATATATATATATATATATATATATATATATATATAAAATGTTTGTTTCTTTTAATCAACCAACACATCATTAACAAACTCACACTTCTTTGAACATTTATAAATAAATACATTAAGGCCGAAGAAGCAGCTACCAAGCTAAAAGGAACTTTTTAAGATCCAAGCCAGGAAGGGGGTCCACATGTGAACTGAATGTGCAAGGCATTCCTTGCACACCATTTTCCTACTTGCTGACACCACCGATAAGCTTCTCACTGGAGGACCACACAGTTTACGTGGATAATGAATATATACCAGGGATTGTCACAGGGCAAATGAACAAGGCTCTTCTAAATGGTGGAAAGCCAGCAAGATGGAAAATGGCTGGTTGTGGAAGTAATGTTTCTATTGTTGTGAATCCAATATTTATACAAAACTCAAAGGACTGGATGTTGGTATTAGTTTCTGCAAGGAACAATACAGGCCGAGAGCAGACAAAGTTCCTAGCAGGATACCTTCATTTAGATCTGAAGGTGAAAGCAAATTTCTTTCATGACTCAAGAATTAGGTAGACAAAAGTAAGTTACTTTTACCTCATCAGAGCTAAACAACAGCAGAGGCAGAAGTACCGAGAGCTGATTAAAGGCATTGTCCTGACCGCCCATCCCACCATGGCTAAGCAAGGGCTGCCTTATGGAACCAGGTCAGGGGACATTGATTTCTCTATTCAACTCTGAGGCACCACTTTGTAAATGACACAATCATTTTTGGGTACAAGAGGTGCTTTAAATGTGGTAACATTATATCATTTCAGCTATAATGATCATAATTACTTATTTCTTTTAATCACAACCCACTTAACCACTTTAGTACAGAAGACTAGTTCAAGGAGTTTAATTTTCATTCAACATCTAATCTTTGTGTTTACTGAAACCCTTCATGGGCTTTGTTTACCGTCTGCTTGCTGGCCTGGACGTTTGATCTTGCAAGACTAGATCAGACAGGGTCAGATAAAATACTGATTACTAGAATAAACCAGGCTCAGGAAAGTAACACTGGCTTTTAAAACCCGCTTCTGTCCTATATTTTTAATTTTTTTTTTTTTGCGTAAAATAAGCTCAAATAAACAAATAAGATTTAAGAAAACACAATCAAGGGTTCTTGAGAAATGACAGAGAAAAAACGTGATGGGAATAATTTTTCACCTTGGACAAAATACAGGATTTGGTTAGGTCTATTCATTCTGATGATATTATTTTATGACACAAATAATTTTATGATAGCCACCAGTATTTATGTGAACTTTGAATGACCCTTTAATTCTTGATACATATTAAATACTTCAGGTTGACCCCACCCCACCAAAGATGATAATTCATTTTGCTTTCAGAAATAAAACATTTTTGATGAAAAATATTTTAAATATAAAATTATTTCTTTTAACTTATTATTAGGCTACATTTAAAACATATATCATCATTGTTAAAATACTTTTCTTATTTCCCCTGCAAAAGTAGATTGCCATAAGAATATGACTTTGGTGGTATGGCATATATAAATACCTCTTAGTTTCATAAAAATGATGGGACAAATTCACATCTAGAGCTCATACAAAAGAACAGTGGGTAAAAATCAATGGGGTAAATCCTTCACAATACCAAGACCTCAAAATAATTTTATAATACCATGAATGTTTCTAGACGTCTAGGATTATCTGCGTGTCCAACACTAAATCTCCTCAATATTAAGCAACTTTTGTTTTTTGCTTCTAGACAAAATATATTTTCCCTTATACTTGGGAGTTTATAAATTCTACATGATAAAATCTAGACCAGAAGCAATGCTAGGATAAAATGAGTGGCAAATTTAGTTAGTTAGTTAGTTAGCTAGGTACTGGAGACTGAACCCAAGGGCACTTTACCACTGAACTAAATCTCCAATCCTTTTACTTTTTATTTTGGGACCTGTCTAAGTTGCTTAGGGAATTGCTAAATTGATAAGGCTAGCCTCAAACTTGCTATCCTCCAGTGTTAGCCTCCGGAGTTGCTGGGATTTCAGGGGTATGATACCACACCCAATGATGGGTAGTAATTTTTAGAAAATGTTGTCTATACCAGCCAATCATCCCATCCATCCCTCCATTTCCTTCAACATGGAAAACTACCGGAAAGCAGGTTCATGGTCTCA
Organism: Urocitellus parryii; assembly: GCF_045843805.1. NCBI lineage: Eukaryota > Metazoa > Chordata > Mammalia > Rodentia > Sciuridae > Urocitellus > Urocitellus parryii. The sequence continues at coordinate 248,493,694 of NC_135531.1, forward strand.
GATCCTGAACTCAGAGTATACAAATTCTGTCTCCCCATCTCTCCTAAAGTATCATTAATGTTAACTCAAATGTCTGTGTCAACTTTGATTGTCTTTGAAATTAAAGAAAAAGGGTAAACAGAATGTGCTTTTCTGTGATCACTGGGGAAAATAAAGTTAACATTCTAAGCCAAACCAATTTAGGACTTTTTAAAGAATAAGTGTAAATAGTTTAGCTGTAATAACAACAAATTCAAAAAATGCACATTAAAATGTTTACTTCAAAATTTAGACAATTCCATTTGTATATAGTTTTTACATCTGTTTTTAATGATATCAAATTATTGATTGTTCATTTTTCTCATATTTATTTAAGCATTAACTATAGAATTTGCAATCTGATCTTTTTTTTTTAATCCTTCCAGTAGACTTTTATTTTTGCCAGGTTTTAGTCATATTTACTTTGATCTTTCAGAGTATATAATTATTTTACTGTTTATTTATTTCTATGAAAAAAGAAAAAAATTGACCTAGGAGATCTATATGTGGCAATTTGTAACAGAATCACATAGCTTATGTTTAGGAAATCATGGTTTTGATTAAGAAGCAAACCATTTAGTTCCCACTGTTTTATTAAAACAGACATTAGCAGATAATAGGAAACATATTTAACAATGTAGTCTGCATTTACTTTGGAACATCAGTAAGCTGGCTTGAGGTTTTCTCCTACACTGAATATCAGGCATGGAAGATGCAAGCGGATAACTCTGGGGTAGAAATGTAAAGGGGGAGCCAAGGAGGTACTTGGAACTCTGACTTCTGGGTTCTAAGGAGGAGCCCCAAAGTAGAATTCTAGTTTTTTCACTACTCATTTCCAGACCTGGAATTCATTACTTCTTTTATTTCAAAAATGGATGGGAGCAAACTAGCTGTTCAAACCAAACCATTACTTCCACACGAGAAATGGGTCCCACGAGGTAGGAACTCCCACTGTGACATCTATTCCCTGCAAGAAGCATCTAGCAAATGAAATATTCCCATCTTGGTCCAATACTTCCTTTTTTCTGAGGGTCGAAAGTTAATAAAACACACTTCTATGGGTGTTTATTCTCTGTACACCATTATACCTGTCATGAATTCTTTGTTTTTCCTCCCACTCCCTTGGTTGATGAATCAACACCACTTGAACTGTTTTATGGCAGCTTGTGTTTACTTCACACATACCTTAACCTTCCCTTTTCTCCTCCTACTGACACACACACAGACACACACACTTCTCAACAGTAATGACTAGCTCCATCTCTTTGAATAGCATGTGTACACAGTGTCTGACAGCCTCTTCAGGCGTGGATCCTTGACCTACTGAATGAAATCAAGGTCTCAGTCTGCTTTTATGGCACTTAAAGATTTAACTGTGCATTTACTATCTTGAAAAATATAAAGCTTGAAGAATTCAATCTCTAAAAAAGAAGAGACATGAGTGTTAATGTACACACACACACACACACACACACATACACACACACCGTGGTGGTAATTCTGAAAACAGTGAAGAGTTTTCAGTCTTTCCGAATATGGAATTATACTCTAGCATATTAAAAGAGGACTCTTCTTTTCGCTTATCACAAAAGTTAATGGGATCTAACAAATGACCTTGAAGCTGTGTGATTCTTTTGAGTTTTAGTCAAAGAGGATATGTTCAAGCACTTTAACAATCCAATTTTAAAAGAAAAATTGGGAGGCAACACTTACAGAAAAAGAAACCCTTCTGAACCACTCAATTATGTCTTATAACGAGGAGTTATTCATCTTCTCCTACACAAGGGTCAAGTGTTAATATTCTAAAGCATGTTCCCAAACCAGACTCTAAAGGGCTTTAAGAATTTTAGAATACACTGAAAAGGAATGGATCTTAATTCAATTTTCAGGGCACTTAATTTCTCCTGGGTAGCTCAACATTTTGACTTTTCTTTTAAATTATATATTTAGCATAAAATGCTTTCCTTTATCATCAGCAATGTGCCAATGTATATGAAGCTCAGTTCCTCAAAAGATAACTGTGTGAACAAGCTTCCAAACACTCAATAGCCAACAGCATTATTTTAGTAGGCTGACCCCTCTGAGGATGCCTGCAGGTGGTCAAACAAATAAATTCATCATTTACTTTTACCTGCTCACCACAAATTGTCCTGTGGCACTAAGATGGGGCAGTGAGCTCTCAATCAGCTATGAATACCAACAATACAACATGACAGACACAGTCATTGTCATGCAAACTATGGATTGGACGGACCCTCAAACATCAATGCTGCAAAAATACCCCCAATTCCCTCAGAAACTGGTCACACTCATCTTAAGTGGAGTGAGAGTAATAGAATCTTTCTAACATTAATATATTTGCAAAGGTAAAATATCCCTGATATGTTTAAAGAACAATGGGTGATCCAAATAGCATGCTATTGCTGCATTTTTCAGGACCAAACATAATTCCATATACAATACATTATTTCTTGTCCTACTACTAGTACTATTAATTATTATTATAGTATTATAGCTACTAATTATTAAGTGATTGTGCCAATATTATCTTATTTTGTCCTCACAACTACCAGTAACTTGAAATTTTTCATTATTTTGAATTTGAAGATGAAGAGAGTCTTGATGAAGTTAAATAATTGGCTCAAGTTCATATAGTTGGTAAGTGTAAGAGATCTGAACACAAATCTGTTAAAGTATATAGCCCTTGTTTTAGTCACTGCTCAGAATGGTCTCTGAAAGAACGCATTGTCAAAACTACATTTCTGACCAAAGATCTCCTGATGCTGTGACAGTTGTTCCAGTTTGATAAACAATAATCAAACCATAAGTGCTGATTTAACCTAAAATAACTGCTTTTATATTTCCATTCTAAAGGATTTTGGCCTTTGCAATTTTCACTGATAAAAGCTACCAACTTAGTACATTATGCTAAGAATTTTATTTTTAGTTTTAATACCATCTTAGTTTTCAGAGAGCCAATATAGATCTCATGACAGAAATATTAGGAATCTTGCCTTTATAAAAACTATATAGTATGTATGTGTGTGTGTACATGTACACAAAATCTGAAATTAGCATATATTCCAACAACAACTCATTGACCTAAGAATCTAAAAATAGGCTTTAAAAACAAAAATTTCAGCTTACCTTTAATCTTCTTATATTTTTTATACCATCTCCCAAACTCCTGGCACTTGGTTGCTGACACATTGGCATAATATGTGCTATTTACAATGGATGAAATCATACTCTGAAAAGAAGGAAAATAATAGTAATTTTTTTCAAATATACAAATACTCCTTTTTAAGAACCAGAGATTGGAGCCCACACGGATCTTCTTTGTCTTTTTACCTTGAATCATTTATTCTGCAAACTAAACCATTTAACCTCAAATATGATGACCTGGATTCACTATTCCTTAAGCTTATATTTATACAATGACAGTGCTTTTTCCAAAAGCCAACCCTGGGCCAGTATCAAAAGATGAAGAGGGCAGGACACGCAGATTAAATGCAAAGGGGAAGAACAGTTGTGATTGAGGAACCAGAGCAAAAGGTGAGATCAGATGCTCCTGCATCCGTAATCCAAATAATGCCTTTCAGATGTTTCTGTTCCGCTTCCAACTGCAACAAGCTTACACAGCCAAGAATCTGAGAACATCCGTGCTACACACTGCAGAACAACATTTAGGGAAATAAGTTAAATTAATATAATTTATAGAAACGTGTGATTAGCACTCGTGTGAAAATTCACCAAATGAAAAAATTAACAGTCCTATTTTAGAGCAGGGGAAACTAAACCTAACACTTGTTCTGTGTTTCAACCAAAAAGGAATCAAAGCTAAACTTCCTGAGTTGCTTACGTATATGATTCCTCCTTGCTCTTCATCCTTGTCTCCCTCCTCAGATCAACTCCTCAGTTGATGTGTGTTTAACTGGAGTTAGAAGGAAAGCAAACGGGAGAATAACCTGATTTAGCATAGAAAAACTAATATTATAATTGTATACCTTGAACTCAATGTCCTACAGAGACATACTTGCCAACAATATGGCACGTCTGGGCCAACATTGGTGGTGGGTGTCAACTTATACCTGAACAACTGTGATATCATATGTGTATGCTTTAGATATAGATTTTATTTTTGTAAATTTTCGTCTGAAAACAAAAGAGTGTGAACAACTCAAGAGACCCAAATGACCTGCATGAGATTTAATATTTTGCCTTGAAATCTCATCTGTCTGGAAAATGTTATCCCCAGACATGCAGCAGTTCAGAGGAATCTTAGAACTTCTAATGACATTTCTACAAAGTAGTAGAGATAAAAAGGATAACAATAAATCAAGTCCATGGCAAGTTATTTACCAGGAGGTTCAAACAACAGACCGACATAGACTCCCATTTAAAACATCAAACTTACTTTCTTTCATAATCACTATGCAGCACCAGTAGAGGTGGGGGCTCCTAATTCATTTCACAGAAACCTCTTTGGCCCTTTCTACATAGCAGATGGCCGGCCTCCCCCAGTTGCTGATCTCTAAATGACAACTCTTTTCTCTAAAGGGAGACAGTGAGAAGGACTCTTTTAATCCCAGGGTCTAAACACAGCACTCGAAGCACTCGAAGAGCCAACATCACCTGAGTTTCTCATAAAACTTACAGAGCACTGCCTACTCTCTTAGGAAATCAGATCCTCATCAACCTGAGACAGGGTTCTACTTTGTGTGTTATTAGCAGAGTAAAGCTGTTTCCTGATTGCCTCAGTTAGCTCCCTGTCTGGACTGGGATTTTCTCTCTGTCCCTAGACTGTGGGACCTTTGAGGACAGTAGCTGTGTCTGTTTTACTTTTTTTCTCCCTCGTGTCTCACATAGTTCTGATGTGGGATATCTGAGTCACTGAAATTTAACACATGAAAAGGGACAGAGATGAAATTTTAAAATACCAAAGTGAAATGTCATAATAATAAAAATTTTAGCATGAGAGCACCCTAATAATAGATGCACCAGCCACACTGGTGTATGGGAATAGTTGTGAATGTGCTTGTCATCTCTCTATCCTGTTTATATGAATGTTATCCTTGGGAAAGATTGTATATATAGCATGGCAGGAGTCGGGGCTAAAGTTTCTATTGTAAAGTAGTCTGGAAAACAGACTAAAATGAAAGTGTTTCACTACTACCTGGAGCTATTCCTCAACTCTTCCTGGCCTATAAGGTAAAGCTGCAGGCTCACATCATTCTGGCCTCTGATAATTCATATTCGCCTCACTCTCTGACTTCCTTATGTTGACCTTGCTCCAGTGGCATCTTCACTGATATTTCACAAGGCCATTGTTAACCTATGTGGCAAAGAAATGAAAATCTGGGCTCTACTGTCTCTGTCCAGCCGGGCCTATATTTTACACAATTCACTTAAAAAGGAGGCGTTGGTGAACAACCACACAGCTGGGCTTTTAGGGTCCCCACATATTTTTGATAAATGAACAAAATCTGCAACTACTTTTTTGATCAAGAATGCAATGAAATCTATATCCACGTCATAGAAAGCATTATTGATACAAATAATCCAGAAGATAGGTGTATCACTATTTTTAACTATTAAATAAGGAACTATTTTACTGACTTAAGCTAAAATCAAAATGACTTTGCATAAACTAAACAAACATCACTTTGTTTGGCAAGGACTATGACAAAGAAAGGATGAAGGAGCACTTATAATGGACAATCAAAGGAGCCCCCATTCAGGCCTAGATACAGCCATAAATTCTGCATAAAAAGTCATTGGAGACAAGGATATTTTGTGAATAACATGAATTAAAATAAATTTTTAAAAAGGCTTAAGGTATTTTTCCAACTACAGAAACTTTTGGAAAATTTCAGATGTCTTTGTAACTGACTTTAAAATTTTAAATATAAAGATTTTAGATGGGAGCCAGTTGTTTAGGCCATACCTACAATACCAGCTAGTCAGGATGCTGAGGCAGAAGTACCACAAATTCGAGGACAGACTGGGAAACTTAGCAAGAAACTGTCTCAAACATTAATAGAGGGCTGGGGATATAGCTCAATGGTAGAGTGCCACTGGTTTTAATCTCCAGTAAAACACACACACACACACACACACACACACACACACGGACTTGGGATGGGGAACAAAATCTAAGTGTCCTTATTTATAGTCAATCTGACACATAGTTCAATTACTCCAAGGTAACCAGCTGATTTGACTTTTCTTTAAGCTAAACTGTAAGAGAATATTATAATAGTTATTAATACAGTCACATGCTGCATTAATGATGCTTTGATCAACAATGAACTGCATACACAACAATGAGATAATAAAGAAGCTGGAAATTTTCTATTTACATGCCTAGTGACATGGCAATGTAACACACAACACATTTCTGGTGTGTTTGAGATAATGCTGGTATACACAAACCTACTGCTCTGTCAGTCATATAAAAGTATAGCTTGTACAATAATGTATAGAACCTAGCATTTGATAACAAATTATTATTATTAGTTTATGTACTTACTATACTGCATTTCTTATCCTTATTTTAGAGTGTACTCCTCTCACTTAAAAAGAAAAAAAAAGTTTCTGTGAAACAGTACGCCACTTTACATCTCAAGTTGGAACTGAATCTCTTGAGTGCACCAAGAGGCCAGACTGAATGATTGACCTATGCCAGTAAGGTCTGTGCGAGAACACTCTATGATGTTCACACGATGAGGAAATCATGTAAGAACACATTTCTCAGAATGAATCTCTGTTGTTAAGTGTCACACGACTATACTTATTTTAGCTCAATTGCCTTATCTAAAAATAAATTTTCTTTTAGGTTGCTGAGATAAAATTTTAAACTCACTTGTTTTTTAACTAGCCCAGAGAATAGATACCTCATGTGATTGTAAGTATGGTTCTATTTTCAAACTGAGGGCTCAGAAGCTCAGAATGAATTTTTTTTTTTTTTTTTTTTTTTTGTCCAAAGTCAAACAGCAAGTGGGAAGCAACACAAAGAGGCCCCACTACTGGACTGCAGCATTTCATGGTCTCTTAAGAAGAGAAACGAATTAATGGAAGGAAGGAAATAGTCACCACCACGTCCGTCAGCTGGCACAAGCTCATGCTGCAACCACTTCTTCAGACCAAACAAGAAATAAGGTGACAAATAAATAAGTAAAACCAAAGCGATGACTTCAGGTCCATTCTATGTGTTAATTAACAAGTTTAGAACCAGAGAACACTAAGGAACCTAAAGGCAATTTAGAACTTATTAGGAAAAAGCACAACTTTGTTAAACACAGGTTAAGATGATTTGCACAATACACTTGGAAAGACAGAGATCTGAGCATCCCCTTTTCCTGCAAAAAGAAACATACAAAAATGAAAAAACTGCATAATTATTCAATTAACTGAATCACTGGATATAAGAAATAATTGAATAACCTTCACCACATTCCTATTGGTGAGCTGAGATTCATTTGTTTGAATAGCAATGTGACACTAAGAGTCGCTAAACTGCAGATACATAATACATCTGCTGTAAAAGAGAACATTTCAAAACCAGAGTGAATGATTACAGGTTCTGTGAGTGAGAACGCCCCAGGGTGGGGGACATCTCCTGCCTCCTTTTGCATGAGACAGGCAATGAGTAATATGTGCATCCTTTGCTCATTTTCAAGCTGCTTTGTGATATGCTCAACAACATATTAAACATGAGATTATAATCTACCCTTCAATTTAGTAAAGGGGTAAAATGAGAAATGAAAACTTTTGCCATTCTAATTGAAAGACACACTACCTCCAGACTTTGGAGCATGAAAAGACTACTCCTGAGAGCTGGTGGCCCTTCATCATGCCATCATTTCTTATGGTCACTGCAATGTCTCAGCTAGACTGTCAAGCTGTCATCTGTGAATCTCCTTCAACATGAGTATGTGAGATTGGGCCACAAACTAAAACAACCTCTCTTGAAAATAACTGAAAGGGACAGTTGGCAACTGCTTAACACAAGATAGGATACATCCCTATGTACATGCACTTAAGACTAAATGAAACGGAAAGTTGGCAATCGGTTAACACATGACTGGTCCACACAGTCCATCGCCACTTGTCTACAGGCGAACACATGCTCAATTTGGTTTTTTCTAATAACCCAACTGGCTGCTTGATTTCACTGCCCAGTTATTTTGGCATATTTTACACATAAGTTAGGTGCTTTAATGATCCCCAATTGGACAAGGCTTGCTGAGGATGTCAGAAATAATTCCCCCCACAGTCTATTTGTATAGGCAGACTGTATAAATGCTGTAGCACCGTCACACTGGAAATCCAGTAACATCTTCACAGTTCAATAACTTTAGTCAGTCCTTTCTTTCCTCAAATATTTGACAACAAAACCTCAGCTGAAGGCACAGGACAGAGCTGTTTCAAAGACCTATGGATATGCTAAGGGAAATAAGCCTGCATGAATGGACAAATATCTTATGATCCCAATTAAGTGAGGTATCTAAAGTAAGCAAATTCATAGAACTGAAAGTAGAAACCACCAGAGGCTAGAGGGACAGGAGAATGGGACATCACTGCTTAGAGGTTACAGACCTGTTTGAGGTGATAAAATTTTTGGAAAGAGGAATGATAGTTGCATGACACTATAAAGGTAATTAATGCTACTCACAGACTTAAAAAATGGTTAAAATCATAAACTTCATGTTATATATGGTTAACCACAAAAATCAATTATCTAAAGTCAGAGATAATGTGTGGTATAGGAGCATATTGCAAGGGGCGTGCATTTGCAAGTTATTTGTTCTTCATTGCGATTTTCAGTTACAAGACTGTTTTCTCTGTAGTCATGCCATTTGGCATCTGGAGAATCTCCAAGGTGGACAAGGTAGGTACTGGTAGCTCTGCTTATTTAAATGGATCAAAATCCTGAGGGCCTGAGGTTTCGCAGTCAAAAACAGTCCTCAGTTTTTAACTCTTCCTCATGTAAGAATAAATAAGTCACAGGAAACAGTGTTCATGATGCTTTCAAACTGCGGCAGAGAGATGACCACCTAATAAGGGGTGTAAGGTGTGGTAAATAAGGCTGCTTGGAACAGCCTATAAGGTTGAAAAAGGCACTGGAAGTGATGACTCAGAGACATCAGGGGACATGGAAGAGGCTGTCACCACTTAAACACATTTTGAAAGGTGAAATCAAAAATAAATACACAGAGACACAAGACAACCTACACTTTCCAGCATCTGGCCAGACAGAATGGCTAAATCATGACTTCCCCCCTTTAAATATACATGCTTCAGACTACAATTGCTGCCCTTTTAAGGGCTTCTCCACTCTTTTATTCTGCCTTCAAGGCTGCTCTTTTGAATTATAGACCACTGGGATGTTCAAGAAAATATGAACTATCCACTGAATTGTTCCTTTATGGAACTGCCAAGATGAATGAGGAAATACCTAATATGAGTTGGCTTTGGTTCATTCCTTTGATCCTTTCAATCTTTTATTTTCATGGTTTTAGCTTATTTAGCTGGTTCACTAAAAGTGGACTATTACTTTTTCTCATGGTGCAGTTTTACATGTTGAACTTGCTCAAAAACCTCTACAAGTGTAATGGATGTAAAGATCATCTCTCTCCACCAAAAGGAAAGAGGCTTGATTTGTCTTGCAGAGATGGGTTAAGGAACGACTGACTCATTCCATTGACCAAGCAAAGCAATGTTCTGGAGCACAGGCTTTGGAAGGGAAAGTCTGGAGCCAGATTTCAAGTGGCCACTTAACCAGCTTGAGTACTTTAGGCAGGATTTCTTTTTTTCCATATTGGGCACTGAACACAGGGACACTTTACAACTGCCTTACTTCCCCAGCCCTTTTTATTTTTTTTATTTTGAGACAGGTTCTCAATAATTTGTTTAGGGCCTTGCTAAGTTGCTGAGGCTGGCCTCAAGCTTGCTATCCTCCTGCCTCAGCCTCCTACAGTCAAGTACCACAGTGCCTGGCCCTTAAGTGGGCATTTAAGTTTTAATCCAAGCCCCAGTTTCCTGATCTGTAAAACAGAGACATTGAACCCTACTTCCAATAATCCCTACTTCATCACCCCCAACAGGTCTGTAACTTCTAAGAAGCAATGCCCCATTCTAACTTAAGACTGACACTAAATATACATGAAAAGCTGATGGTTATGTAGGTAAGAATGTTTTTACATGTTCCTACTGCATCAAAGTTCTCAGTAAGTGATAACTTCTACTCTATAACCAAAAGCACCATAATCTCTGTTTTTTTCCACCACAAATGCAGTGTGACTGCATAAATAAAGGACAGAGACGACAGCTGCCTAAGCAGAAGTAGCCTCCTGCTAGACAGTCCACCGACGGCTTTCCATTTCCCAGATCCCCCTGCAGATACTGACCTGGGAGAGAGGGCATTCTTTGGCTAATGTGCTCTGGTTCATCTCTTTGAGCAGTTCCTTTAAGGCATTGCGGACTGTGGCATGGTTCCACTGCTCCGCAGGCAAGTCTTCCAACTTCGAACAACTGCAAAACAGAGGGACAATGAACAACCCAAGAACCTCAAGGGAGGGCTGTGACAGCAGAAGACAGGAGTGCAGTGGTGGCTCCACCACCTTGTACCAGCACTAGGAGAGCTGCCGAGCAATGGTGTCTAAGCTGGGCCCGAAGGGAGGGAAAGGAAGCAAAACTGCCTCTCCAGGAACTTGAACCTCAACAGACTGTGAGAGGGTCTCTAAGTTAGTGATCCCACTTCCTAACAAAAGCAGTCACTTTGAAAATGAAGAAACACCTATTTTTTAAAAAATAGCGATTTTTTTTTCCCCAAAGTGCTAATGAAAATGGCAAGGCAGTGTGATGATAAACTTTCCCAACACATATTCAACTACTAGGCATTCCTAAGGTCAAATGTTGGCAAATGTTACAGCAGATTTGAAGTCTGAAGGCCCAGCCTCCACTCTCACAGAAACAGAGATGTTACTCTTCTGTCAAAAGATAACTTCTAAGATAAGACACTCAAGCATTCCCAGATAAGGAGAGGGATGTTGGGTCCCTATTAAAGAATAAATGCTCCAAAAGGAGAAAACTGAAACACAGCATTCCTGAAGTCACAACTACCAGGCACTTTACAACTAAAACTGCAAAGAACCTTTAGAGGCATACCTTGCTTTGAATAGCCTATCTGGAAGAAGGAAGGGAGGGAGAAATTGAGGGAACATTCCAAGTGTCTCTGAAGGCCACAGAGTGCATTTTATTGGGGTGGTCATCAGAAGGAGAGAAAAAAAGACTTCCAGGGCCAGTGCACGCTTGGTAAACCTGCCACAGGACCCAAACTCACCCTTCATAACACAAAAAGACAGCACAGGGGTTTATTCTTCAAATGCCACATGCTAAGCTTTGAACCATGCCTAGAGGACCCACTGAATAAGGGGCTGTGGAAAGTTCCCCGTCGGGTTCCCTGCAGCTTTGTAATGATTTATCAAGCTGCCCCTGGGTTACCACTTCACTGCTTCTGAAAACAAAACATAAAACAGTTGGAATGTGGACTATAAAGATGCCTGGTACAGCGCCCCCTCCTTCCCTCCTCTTTCTCTCTCTCTCCTCCTTTTCATTTCATCCAATGTCTAGATATTAATGAAGACAGGACATGCTGCTCTCTGCAGTACATCTATGATCGACAGACCAACTCCAAAAGGAAGGAAAGGCAGATGTTCAGAAACACCCACCTTTGTAATTGGATTTTCAGAGTCACAACATGATAGACATCTTGCAGCATGTCGGCCACCGTCGCGTCGGGTGCATCTGTCACATAACTGAGGGGGAGAGGGTTCCACCTCCCCAGCTTGATTATTCCTGCACAGGGAAGAAAAACATAATAAACACATATCTGCTATTTATTAAACCTTCCCCATTGTTTGCTCAATGTTAAGAAGGTCATTCAACAGTCAACACTCAAGGCCCACTCAGATATTTTACAACCCAGTGCAGTAAGCTATTTCTTTCTGGCTGACAATTGAGTTAGTTAACTATACAGGAAGATGGGAATGAAAAGGATGAGATTTAATCATGGACAATCAGTTCTTTTATGTTTTCCTGTTTCTTAAATTACTTAGAAAACCATACGGATACTTCCTTCCCCCAAAGTCTTGATTCACAGTCTAACTTAAGACTGATGCTAAATATACAGGACTGCTGATTTCATAGACAAAAAAAAAAAAAAAAAAAGCAAGCTTTAAGTAAATACAAGATTCGGTTTTGAATTGAACAAGAAAATTCCTGTGTGTGGGCTCAGCACGCAGTCACATTCTGACTGTGGTGTTATTCCCAAAGCGAATGTGCAATAGATGAAGCAGAGTGATCCTCCAGGTCCACATCCCGAATTCCACCAGAGAGAGGGGCTGCCTTCCTGCGCCAAATGCAATGGCACACACTTTGACCCCAGATCAGAAATAGCCGAGGTGCCTTCAGCTCCTTTGCTTTTTTTTAATACCTTGGCTCTTTTTAGAATGACAATAGTACCCTTTCCCTGTGGGTTTCCTGCTGCACAGGGCAAACACACCACAGGAGAAAAGAGTAAGAATCCTGGTCACCCTTGGTCTACAGCGAGCAGCAATTTTAGGAACACCCTTGTTCCAGGCAGATTCATGGGATGGCTTCAGCAACATATGGTGAAAATGCTAACTTATTCATCAGATGGGCCCAGCTTATCTGGTGCGTAGGGCACACAGAACACTGATGAAGAAAAATAGAGAAACTCATTTCACAAATGGCAGAGGGTAACAAAAATTTTATTTCTAGACTATGGAAAAAAATAATCTGATGGTCCCCAGGATGTCAAAAATCGTCACACATAAAAAAGTTATGTTTAAGAGATAAAAGAAAAACTGCATTTTTTATTGTTTTTGAAAATACAGGTGAGTCTAACTACATGGTTCTTTAAAATAAATAAATAAATATATATATATATATAATCACCAAAGAAAGAGAGAGAACACCTGTATATCCAAGTGTATTTTTAAAAGATTCACAAAATGATGCTTTATAGCTATGGGGCAAAATCCCCACAATCGGAAATGAACTTTCTGGTCAGGGCACGTCCTGTCCAAGATGAAATAAATGAATGCGCAATGCTTGACATAATGCTTGAAAACAGGGAATAAACAGAACAAAAATATTAAAATGATGCACTGTTTCAGTATTAAGATTTAACAATCTGGTGCTGAATATGCTGCAGTATAAATAGTGCCTGGACTCAGATCCAATAAAGTAACACAGCTCTCATTCATAGTACCGTATGTCTCCAGTTCTGGCTCCTGAAGTCATATTTCACTTGCCAAGAAAAGCTGTTTTCTTGTGGGGATAGTTTTCCTAACATTCTCCCTCATGACAATGAGAAGTGCACAGCACGCAGCGTGTGGTCGCCATGAAATGAACAGCCAGGGCCTGCCGGACACCACCCACCAGGGCTGGTGTGCTTCCTGGCTTTTCCTTCTGGCATTTGCAAATACTAAAAAGATAGCGGGTAACGTATCTGACAAACTTCTGTTTTCAAAAGATCCTTCCACAATGTTAACTTCCTTTCCAGAACCATGATTGTGATCACCCCCTGAGAGGAATCTAAACTGACCGTGTTCTAAAGGTCGGATATTTTTTTTTTTAATCATAAAAGAATAGAGAGGGAAAATGAAGTCAGCAATCATACACTATGACAGGCATGGAGAAAAAGCAGACTCTGTGGGTCATTTTGATTACTAAGAATATGGAAGTAATATGAAGAAAATGAACCTTGCAAACTTCCATGCACAACTCTACAGAACATTCGTCCCTGATGCGTGTGTCAGTCTTCGCCTCTTTATTTATGGAGAACATTCCACAATGCAGCCACACACAAGAGAATATATCTGTATGATTTTATTTATATCAAATCCAACAACAGGCAAGACTAATCTATGGGGACAGAAGTCAGAGGAACAGGAGAGGGAATTTACTAGAAAGGGACATACAGGGATTTTCTTGTTTGGGCTGGTGGTTGCATGGGTATAAAAATTGTCAAAATTCATCAAACCAAGCACTTAATATGTGCACATTTATTGTATGTAAATTATACCACAATTTTTTTTTCAAATGGAGGGGGAGAAATCTGTATAGGAAATAACAGACAAATTGGTCTACTGGAGATAGTCATCTCCATTTAGGTAAATTCTCTCTCCACCTTGATGAGCCAGAAGGAGACTTGTTTGGGCTGGAATTAGACACACACAGGTGTTTTCACAACACTTAATACCTCCACATAGAGCAGCTGCTCCAGGTTGGTTTCTACATCTTGGAAGAGAGCTGTTGATGCATGCTATTTTCTCAGGCAAGGGAGGTAGTGTGTGCTTTTTCTTCATTGCATTACTGTGATTAATTAACCTGCACAGTCCTAGAAGTCATGTTCTATGCTTGACTATCTACCAGGGTCTGCAGGTGTACAGTTTTCTATAGGAGGGCTCTGCTCAGGAGTCTGCTCTCCTTTAGCCAGGCAGGGGGCTGCAGGAGCTCTTGTCAATAAGACTTTTCTACAAGCAGGGTCTCTAATATATTCATCCTCTTTAAAATACATTCCTTAGAACAGTGCTACTTCCCTGATAAAAAATAGACAAAAATATTACTTAGAATAGTAGTCAAATGTTAACTAAGGAAATCAAACTGGGAAGCAGTATGCCACAAGTGACTATGAATAAGAATGCAGGTTTCCAAATCAAATTGTCTCTGATCACATCCTGGCTCCCCATCTCCTAATTACATGACTCAAGAAAGCTACTTATATTTCTCCCTACCTCAATCCTCTCAGCTTTAAAATGGAATGATAAACATACTGATCTTATAGGAATATTGTGCATATTAAACATAAAGCCCTTAGTGCAGAACCTGGACATAATATACCTCAATAATTGTTTAGTCATTATTCAGAACTTTTCAATGCCTTTTTAAAGGCAGATACAGCTAATTCGTTTCAAAAAATAATAATTGATTCAGAATTTTTTATGAGAATCTACTACCTGGCTGGCTAGACTGTGTGTGTGTGTGTGTGTGTGTGTGTGTGTGTGTGTGTGTGTGTGAAATACTACCTAATTTAATCTTTAGATTCTTCTTATTTTTCTTATTTTGTAACCCTCAGATTAGGGTTACAAAAATTACTTACAGGGTGAAAGCACTGAAAATAAATCTGTATACTCATTGTCACTCTGCTATCTGAGATTTCTCTAATGCTGTGAGTTAGACATTATCCCCAATGGACATATAACAATTCTTTCTTTTTTGTCCTCCTTCACTACACTGTAGATTTGGTGAGATTTGCATCCCACCTTAAAGTCCTATTGGGGTTGTATGTAGACATAACCACCTGCATTGCTTCAGTTCTTTTTTCCTGCCCTCAGAAAGCTTCCCTCTTTTCACTGGCTGCGTTCCAGTACAATTTAATCTCCTAAAGATCAGCTTTGATGGTGTTATGTTCACACTGGGTTCTGCTTCCCCTTGATTTTTACCAAGCACTTATATGGGGCAATCCTGTCCTAAACTCTTAATTTCACTTAAAGCCTTATGTTAGCCCTAAAGGGTAGGCATTATTATGGGGATAACACTGCCGATATGAGAACTGACACATGGACAGACTAATTAACTTGCCCCAAATCTCACAGCTGATATGCAGAGGAGACTAAACACAAACTCACCTCTGACTTGCTCCTCATCCCTAACTCATACAGAATGCTCCCGAGCCAGGCATTCGAGGTCTTCCAAAACTATGTATAAGCTTTCCAGAAGTGAATATTGGAGGTCAGTACTCAGATCAGTACTCAGTACTCAGAAATTTTATACATTCTTCAAATTCTGCCCTGGGAATAATTCCAATTCTGATCAACCCACCTGAAGCTGAACCATAAATTTTCTTATTTGGTTTATGTATCTTATAAGGAACTTACTTTGTCACAAGGTCCCTTTATGGTTACTTTACAGTTTACCAAGTGCTTTCTAGGACCATAAGTTCATCCCATGCAGATCACAGGGAGTCAACATTCTGCTTGCAAGTAATCTAAAGCTCCAAGAAGAGTAGCTTTTTAAGAGCATCAGTGGGTGACAGCCAGACGAGGACCTGAGCTTCATTCTGCAAGTTTTGGGCCTGCTAGACCAAGATCCTTTCTTCTCATTTTGCCACTGCTGCCTTCCAGTGTACCAGTGTGCACAGGATGTGACCCTGGAGAGCAGGACCACAACTCATCTACAGTCACACATCAGGCAGGGTCTTGGCATTCAGCATTAAACCAAGGAACAAATGAGACCAATGAGCCAACAGGTGATAAGCCCAAAAGACTGAACAACCAGCTATGCTTGGGACTTCTCAAGAAAAATAGTCCCCCACAGAGTGCCATTTCAGACATAAACATTGTTTCCCAAATCATCTTTATTATTTCTGAGGAATTTATCATCTGCAAACATTTAGAAAATGCCTGGTGTTGAAGACTATTACAGATGTAGTTTCAAGGTCTTTGAGTCACAAATTATGGGCCTTTATTTTGGAGTTGAAATTCATACAAATGTTAACATGATTGAATTGAGCACAATATAAATAAAACTGTTTATATCCAGACAAATCTGTTCATTCTAAAACACAGAGTGCCAATCCACTCTTTGTGTAATGTATTCAGACCAAATAACAAAATGAAATTGTAGGTAAATTTCCCATTAGTGACATAAAATTAAGTTGGGAATGGAAGCAATTTTTGTCCAGAATTAAAAAGATACAATAATGGAAACCAGTTTTTTTTACCCTCTCAGTGCAGTATTCTGCCAGAGTCAAGAGTTGACATTTTTCAAAAATAGAAATATCAATAATTGCTTGCATTCATGTGTTTGGGGTATTTTTTTATCAGTTTTAATCTTCCTCAAAGAAACCAAAGACACTTCTAAGTAAATGTAGAATGCATATCTTCATTATTATTTTCTTCTTAAATGTAAAAACACAAGGACTATGATACTACATAGTATAAATGATTGATATTTGATTGAAGGATTTAGAAAGTCAATAATCACTTGTGAAAATAAAATAAATTGTGATAATACAGGATAATCAATGGAATATGAGAAGGGTTTGTATTAAACAGTAGTTACTGATTCATTTGAGAAATTTTTTCTGTCTCTAGCATGAATCAGTAATATGCAAAGATAACCCAATGTACACTGTCCCTCTAATTATGGAGGTCACAGTTGAACAGAAAGGTTTACTACTGCTAAACACATAGCCAGTTGAAACTACCCCTAAAATAAAGCAAGACAATAGCTTTTACCCTGTACAAATGTCAGAAATATTGACTACATGAAGGCCTGCAACAGATCACCTGTAAAGTACATGAGAACAATTCTTAGAGTTTTCAGTGGCATGGAGACAGACACTGATAAAACAGACATATAGTGGGAATATTGCAGATTAAAGCCCACAAATCCATCTGTAAGACAGATACATGCAACCACACAAGATATTAGCAGTATCCTTATAATGCAGCTGGCTGGATAATTTTCTTTTATTCCAGGTGCATTTTGACATTAATTTTAAAAGCAAAGTGAAAACCCAGCCTGGGAAAAATGAGACATTAGCTTTAATATCCAAAGGCTGGGGTTTATATATCTCATAACTCCCTGGAAAAGATCTCAGCAAAAGCGTCAATAAAAACCCCAGTCTCAGAATAACTAAGCCTTGGGGCTTCTGGTTCTTTGTATTATTTCCACAATGCTCCAACTGCTGATGAGGGCCCTTGTAAAAACAGGAGAACTCATGACATTGATTGCATCTGTTTATCCTCCTCAGAGTGGCTGTGTCCCTATTCTATAGCATATAATTTTCTGTTGTTAGGCCATGCTTTGTTAAAGAAATTAAAAACTGTCTGTCCTATATAATAAGAACATAGAATTATTTATCCATAAATCAGTTCACAGGAAATCACTACCCAGCAGTATATAATAACTCAGCCTGTGTTTCTAACCTGTGGCCTGACTGTGGTATATCATCAAACTGTAGCAGCGAAATGGCATAAATTGTAGTTATCATTGCTAAACCTGTGGTGGGAATGATTTTTCAATGAGGAGAGAGAAAAAAGGCAAAGTAAAAATGATTTTTGAAGTACACATATTTTCTTCTATAATGCCCAGATTAGCAATACCCCAATACAACTTATTGGAATAAACCAAACTCCTCGCTCGATACCATCCATCTTGATTTTAAAGACTCCCCCTACTCTCCTACTCTCTATATATACACTCTCTATACACACACACACACACACACACACACACACACACACACACTTGCATTGGAGTAAAGTAAATGGAAAATGAAATAGCATTCTTTGGGCATTTACATTATTCAAGTGCTTTTATAATTTACACAAATTAATGAAACCTCACAAAACACTTGTCTGGGAGCCTACAGTGCACTTAATCCTGTATTTACAATAACACAAAAGAAAACACCAGACAAGGATAAATAATTCAACAATTCAGAATAAATGTTGAGGCTATAGTGTTAGATAAATTTATCTAAAAATCAACACATACACTGAACACAGTTATTTCCAACTCTGCAGATAGCTGCTCTACTTCAAAAATTCAGGTATTATTGACAAACACAATAGAATTTTTAACTAAGAACTCTGCCTTTTATTTTTAAATCATATCTGCATGTTTTAGGGGAAATAATCATCAGGATGGATGTTAATATTTAAAAACTAAAATCAACTTTAGAGTCATCTCTGAATAAACTATAATGATATACAGTAATCTGCCAACTTTTTTTGAGCTGACCACCCCCTTATACTACAGAAACATTCTACTTAAAAAATATATACAGTACCATTTGGTGCCTTGTAATTGTATACATGGCTTTTACATTTTGCAGCATGAAGATTTTGTCTCATGTAATAGATGCTGCTTCACATTTGGGAAACGTTATGTTAGAATTCTGACTTTTATTAGATTATTTAATATAAGCACTAAGTAACTAGACTAAATTAATAAAGACCCTATTGCAAAAAAGAGAGAGAGCAAGAGAGAAAAAGAGAGAAAGAGAGGGAGAGAGAACAAAATTATTGCACAAATTAAATAAAACTTTCTGAAGTTGGTATTTTAGAAACCTTTATTTAATTTTCAAAATTCCAATTCTTCTGAAAAGCAGCCAAAATATTGGTCAGGATATGAAAAAAATATGGCTGGTATTTAGCTATTTATTTCATAAGAGTGCCATTTAAAACTATTACATGGAGGAATAGGACAAATGAGAAAGAAAAGTGTTGCGAGAAATTAATCTTGAGATCAGTCCTAAAATTCTGCCACTGGTTAAAAACTATTTCATCTGGTATGCATTTTCTTATTATTGCTCCAAGTTTAATCATTATCTAAAGAGGTTCAAATTAAAGGACTAATTTTGTCAGGTAACACAAACAAGCTTCAAGCTTCTCTCTCTCTCTCTCTCTCTCTCTCTCTCTCTCTCTCTCTCTCTCTCTCCTCCCTCCCTCCCTCCCTCCCTCCCTCCTTCCCTCCCTCCCTCCTTCCCTCTCCCCTTCCCCATCCCCTCCCTCTCCCCCCTCCCTGCCTCCTTTCTATTCAGAGATATATTTGTATAAAGAGATTTCCCTCCAGCATTTGTACCCCTACAGTATCTTCAATAATCAAAGAAAAAGTACAGGTTCAAACTTTCTTCTCTCTGTTCTAGCAGAAGCTGTTCATGCCCCATTGCTGTATGCTCTGGAGTAGGAAGTCTCCACCAAAGAACTAAAACACATTTAAGTCACACACTTCACTCCTAATTAATTACATGTATTTTTTTCAATGGGAGCTAAAATGGTATTCCAGGTGATCCATCACTGGGCTTAATACTCGGAAACTCTATGAATTGCCTATTCCCAATTATATATTCCAGAATCATCCTTCAGGCATGTTCTGTTTCCTATAATTTAGGGCTATATAATACCTGATCTCAAAGGCAATATCATGATGGCTTGTAGATTATCAAAGAAAATGTTGCCATATAATATGAAGGCAAAGAAGTATACTCATTTATGGTGTACATTTTTACTCATGTACCAACTAACCTGATTTTACAGTAATTTGTTAAGAAACTACAAGGCATACAAGCAAATATGGATGTAATCTTTACAAGTGGCAACTGCTTTTGATTTAGAGATTCGCTTTTGTTTTTGTTCCTTTAGAATATATTTTTTTAATTTTTATTGTCAATGTTCATATACATATAAACCAGGCACATTTTCACATATACTGTACTATTAAACCTAATAATGCACATAATTTATATATTTTATGTATTTTACAGTTCTGACAGTTTTTTGAATTGCATTTCTGGAAATATCATATTTAAAGGTTGCAAACCAAACTCTGAAATATGCCACTATTATAAAAGTTATGAAAGAAGCCAAGGGCCCAATACATAAGAGGTACTCTCTCAGTATAAACCACCAGAAAGCAGGACTCATTTTAATTTAACTCATTTTAACAATCCTATCTATAGATAAGCCCCATAAACATGAGGATGCCTAAAATTCACTGGGTCACATAACAAGAAAACCATTTTGTTTGACAAAGAGTAGGTGGAAAATCAGAGATCCAGGTTTTGATCTTGTCTACAGTTCTGTTGGGTAGGCTACTCAACCTTTCTGGGATCTGATTTTCTCTTCTATAAAATGAGACTCTGAAAGCAAAAATGAAATAAAACAAACAAATACCTGCCCAACTCAAAAGACAGTAATCACAATAAAATAAAACAAGTTAAAGTGCACTGAAAATAATGAAGTTCTGTATAAATATGTAAATTTTAAATTAACATGAAAATGAGGTAAGCATTGCATTTTTTGAAATGTTTTTAAGGGAAAGTTACCTTTACTTAAGCAAAAACTTGAATCTCCTAAAATGTCACTGACTATCACAACATTCATCTGATGTAGTACAAAGACCCTGAGCGTGGAAATGTGTCATATCTGAGTAACAATGGCTTTTCACTTATCATCTCTGAGCTTCATTCAGTCATCTTTAGGAGTGGCCACAAGTCTGAGAGGAGGCATCAGGAAATGAATTTCATGCCCTGCTCTCTGCTACAATGATCCCAGGGAGCTTCTGCACCCCAAACACTTGGTGTGCATATGACTTAATGGATTCTAGGTTCCACACATAGAAAAATACCTGCAGATAGCAGAGGCTCAGAGAGAAGAAAAGGAGGGAAGGAAGGAAGAAAGGAGAACTCCCTGCCATGCAGGTTTACCTTGAGCTCCCTACCCAGACTCTACCCCAGCCAACCCCAACAAGAAGAAAATTGAGCTCCCACATTTTTTAGGTCCCCTGGACATCCAGGAAGTTCAGCACAAGAAATGTTCCACAGGTGAGGAAGGCGTGGGGATAGGCCTTGGAGCATGAAGCCTTCAAACCAGATCTTCTTATGAAATCTACTCCATTCCCAAAGACTTATCAAGGATCTATCTCCAGGGCCTCTTGCAGCCCTGACATCCTAGATCAAAATGTGGTCCAATAATGGCAACTTCAATCACTGTCATCTAAAACGACATATTAAGCCTTCAAAACTGTTTTAAATGAACTCAACATTAAAGTGGTGGATTGATTTGATTTTTCTTTCATTAAAATTCCACTTTTCTAAAAAAAAAAAAAAATGGCAAACACCCAGCTTTTTGTTTCTCAGGGAGGGCTTTTTTTTTTTTCTTTTCTTTTTTAACTATGAAAGTATAGTAAACAACTTCTAAATTCAGGATAACTGAAGGTCTGCCAGTTGGTGAGCAAAACAATGGTTTTCATATCAACCAAAAAAGGGAACGTGGCTCAATCAGGGTTTTCTGTTTTTTTTTTTTAACTGCATATCATTCTACCAACTGTACTTCTTACTAAAATAACAAAAGTTGCTGCCTAGAGACTGCTAATAGACTAGTACCTAAATAAATATGATTGTGTGCACTGGATCTTTAGCTTAAAATTATTAGCCCAGAGTGACATTCCCAGGGGATCCATTATGCTGTGGCAATAACACAATTGTTAGGACAAGTAAGATATTCTCAGATTATTTTGTATTTGCATAGCACTAAATGGAATAAATTGTGTATAGGCCTCCACACATAAGTAATTTGCTCTCCTTAGAGAAGTTGGTATGTAGACAAAGCCCCCCACATAACCCACATACATAAATAAGTCTCATTCATTCTGGGAGCAGTGTGATGCTGAAAATTGGGAACAAAGAACCAAAATCTGAATATTATCTAATTATAAATATTAATAAATTCCCCAGAAACCATTGATACACAAAAGCTCTCAAAACGTAGTTAGTCAAGACTTACCTTTTGTTTTCTGAATTTTTTCTCAGATACTCAGATGCTTGGTACTGCCCTGTACCCAGAGTATTCCCAGAGTAGGGCCCACTGTGCCCACCCCAGGGTGGCCAGGAGCTCACCAAGTACTGCTGAAGGTGCTGACCACAGGGATCTCACCCTCTCCACACTGAGGGGGACATGGCATATTTTCCTCAGTTTCAGGTCCCTCCCCCCAAAAAAATCTCACTTTTATTCAGACTTTAAAAAATAAAAATTGGCAAGGAAAATGAGAAGGAATTAGATGAGACCTGATGCTGTGGATTTCTACTCTGTTCTATATGGGAAAAGGTCTGCAAAGAGGACTAAGAACTAATGTGTCACGTGGAGTCATATTTTTAAAATTCAACCATCCTCAAAATAACTTGCATGGTGTTTCACATTGATTCTAACAGCAAACCACCACTGACATCCTACCACTAAAAGAAACGAAAGTCACAAATCCCTAAGTCCAAAAAGAAAAATAAAAGGATCCATGTAATCTCACTTTGTGCAACTGTTTTATATATGTGATATATATATATATATATATATATATATATATATATGTGTGTGTGTGTGTTATATACATATATATACATTATATATAAATATTATATATATATATTTTTTTGCTTTTGTTCCTGTTTTAACATATACTTCTCTAATTCATGAAAAGGAAAAAGAATCCTGAATTTTTTTCACATCTAACCATTTGTATGATGATGAAACTTCAGTGGGCCCAAGGCAGCCTCCACTCATTTCTAGTTGTTCAAAAGTATTTTATCATAATCACTTCATAATGATACACCAAGAAATGGGGCATTTATTTTAAGCTCATCATGGCACTGCCATGTTGCTACACAAGAAGAAAATAGTTAGCCAAGTTATCCACTATCGCAATTTTTAAAATAATTGGCACCAGAAACAAAAAGCCAGTCATTCGTTTTTAAGTTCTGATATAACACTTTTCACTAAGACTCAAAGTAAGCTAAACTTATGTAAGTTAAATTGCCTATGGAAGTTTATCAATTTGTGGTTCTTACACTCTTGGATACATCTCAAAACTGGTCAAAATCAACCAGACTACTTCATTCATCTGAAAGCCCTAGCCTTTTGCCTGACACACAGTAGAGGCTCAAAAGAAAAAAAAAATGCTTGTATAATAATATTGAAACATAAATATGTTCTAGGAACGATATGAGTTCAAAAATGATTGCAGATTTCCTTCCCAATCTCATCTATGTGACATATAATTTTAGCATTTAATTTGTAGTTTGCCAAATAAAATAAAGAAATAGAAAAAGCTTTGCAATTTTTGCCCCTGCTACCAAATTACTGGATGACACAAAATGTTGGATTAGGACGGTTTGTGTGATAATGTTTTTAACAAAAAGAATGAGGCCCTCAGAAAAACAGAATTTTTTGTTATTTATTCATTTATTTTTTGGTAACAGGGATTGAACGCAAGGGCACTTAACCACTGAGTCACATCCTCAGGCCCCCCCCCCACTTTTTTATATTCAGACACAGGGTCTCACTAGGTTGTTCAGAGCCTTGTTAAGTTGCTGAGGTTGGCCTGGAGCCTGCAATCCTCCTGCCTCAGCCTCCTCCACCCCACCCCCCAAAAAACAGATCTTTTGTCCATCCATAAACCATTCCATGTAAAGCAAAACTATGTGAAGGATTTTATACTGGATTTGGGGCACAGCTACTTCTGTCTCTGACAATCTATGATGATGTAAAATGTCAACTGTTTAAATGCTTCTTGTTCATCTCTGGACAAAAGTAATCTGGGGCACAATTTCACAGGAGATACAACTCATGTTAAATATCTAACAATTTTCAACATGGGGTGGATTTCAACAACTGACAAAGAACTACTTTATTTAACTCTTTATGCACCCAAACCTAGAGATAGGGCGCTAATTTTATCTGTTTGAATTTCCAATCCAGGCTTCATTCATAAAAGCCTTTCACTCTTTTCCCACAAAGTGCCATCATTAGTATCAAAATATTTCCATAATTCCTGCTCTAATAGAGTCATAAAAATGCTTGTGATTTCCATATTTGCTGTCTCTATTATCTTTCTGGAAGATAATTAATGTTTCACTCAAGGGTATTTAAAATGGCTGCTACCATAATCCAAAAATTCAACTGTTCAGAATGAGTATACTTCTACAAACATTAATTCTGGATTATTTAAGATATTTGTTCTTGCAAACATAAGGCCTACAGATGTGTTTTACAAAATTGACATTTTCATTTGAAATGTAGTGCAAATGACTTCTCAAAGTAGCCACAGCACAAAGTGGGGTGTCACAGTCCCATTGGTCTCTGGAAACCCCAATGTCCTTGGGAGAAGTCACATAAGACTGGAGGAAATCGTAAGTGCTGAGGCTAATGTGACTGATCCACACACTGAGAGACTGCTTTACAGTGACCTGACCCATAGTCTTCAGTAAAAATATCACCTCTGTTGCTAACTTATCACCAGCAAATACATTTTTGTTTTAAAGAAAAAGATTTGGGTTCCCACTAATCAGGCCCAACCGAAGGCCATATTAGCAATTTGGCAGGTGCCTGAGGGCCATACCTAATCTGCATAAATGGAGCAGATTGCTACCGCCCTCAACTTTTTTATTTTTAAACTGGTTTTTGAAGCAGAGCATACATAAAATCTCAGAGGAAGAGACAGGAGATGGTAGTGCATATATTTTCCTTCATGCCTTTATTTTCATTCTCTTTGCACAAACCATTTTCCTGAATGGCTATTTACCAAAACAAAGATAACAAAATAAAAGGTGCTAGAAAAAAAGAGTAGGAAGTGATCACCAATGTTTAAAAAAAAAAAAAAAAAAGCCTTGTATCTTGTAACAGATCTTCACAATCCTCTGTCGTATATTTTAATTTTAATTTAGTGTTTTCATATTTTGTGAAGACATGCTAAATGGAAATATACCCTAAATTTGGGAAACAGCTGCATCTACCAGAGATTCCAAGATTAGTAATTAATTGTAAACCTATGATCTAACAGAGAAAAACAGTAAGTGTCACCATTATCATCTCAACTCTGGCTTTTGTTGCTCATAGAACAATTTAAAGTGGCAGTTTTCTTTATATCCTAGGAATTTATCATCAAAATCATTCAGTTCAAGCATGGGTGAATCAGGAAAACAGCTCGACAAAAACAAACATGACTACTACAAGCCATGAAAGATCTAGAAAAGAATCAACACGTGAAGGTAAGTGTATCAGATAGATTTTTTAAATGGCATTCCCATAGACATGAAGTCCCCAGATAGTACCATCATGGAAGAATTTTGGTTCTGTTGCTTTAGAAAGAGAGTGCTCAGCACTGTGCTACAGAGCACAAGGATGTCACAAGTAAAATAGTGAGAAGCTGCACAGTACTTTCCCTACCTGGACAGGATGGTGAAATGAAACAGAATGCCTGGTGGCTTTGAAGAGCACAAAAGGATCTTGATGTGGCTGCAGAGGGCAATGAGAATCCAGTATAGAGTACTGAGAAGTGACTGAGAAACACCAATTTAGAGATATCAACAAAAGGATAGGTTTCTAGAGTTTTGGAGCCTGGGCCATAGGACACTGCTATACAACCTAAGCCTGGGAACAAGCTTGTAGTAGTAGAGATTAAATGGTGAGAGAGAGGCGGGGGAGGGAGAGAGAAATAATACGAAAACCAGGAACCTTGGTTAGAAACAATGGAATCTGAAGACAGTCAAAACAAAAAAGGTAGAAAAATATGTTAACCCAAAACCTGCCACTTTGCTATTATTTAGGGCTAAAGGCAACAGACAAGAGGCAGATACAGATGCACTGCTTGTTTTTTCTTGTTAATCCATCTTTCATTAGTCTACCTGGCAAGGGCCCAGACATGGGAGTGCAGAGCAATCAGTTAAGTTTCTCCTTCCCACAATATAATGAGAGACTAGTTGGCTGAGATCAGAAGACCCACTCACCCAACTCACAGGTGCTCAGTCGCCTCATCCATAAGCACGACCCCATGGGCCCATCCCTAAGGGCTGCTGAAGGCCTTAACTGAGATCACATGAATTCAGGTTCTTTGTCAATTCTGAGCAGCTAGCCAAACGTGAGCTTCTATGACTGTGGACATTATGATGAGGAAGCACAATAATAAAGAGTTAAAATGATTAAATTCCTACAGGAAGGAGCACATTATTTTATCTGACAAAGAGTAAGAAGAATTCTTAAAGAACCAAGTAAAAATCCCATTAAACTGAATTGAGGTGGTGATGAATTGCCCATCTCTGAACTTTTAAGAGAGGGGTGTAGGAGTGGGAAGGAAGGTGGAATGAGTCGGACATTATTACCCTATGTACATGCATGATTACATGACTGGTGTGATTCTGCATCATATATAGCCAAAGGAATGAGAAATTATGTTTCATTTGTGTACAATATGTCTAAATGCATTCTGCTGGCATGTATAACTAATTAGAACAAATAAAAATTTTTAATAAAAAAAAGATTTAAGAAAGTAAAATAATTTTTTTAAAAAATTCATATGTGACCAGGTAAAGACACATACATTTGGGTTCTTGTGAGTGGAGCTCATTTTATAATTTCCTGGTATATAGAAAAGGACAAAATTCCAAATGATTATGAAAGCCCTGCATTCATATGTTCTTGTTATGTGCCACTTTCTCATTGTATTAATGTTCACAAAAATCCTATGACTTAGATATGAGTAACAGCATTTTAGGTTAGGATACATATCTTGCCTTAGTTTATGAAGTTATTAAAGGGAAGACCGTGAAACCCAGGTTTTCCTTACTCCAGAACCCTATGCCTTCCCCAAGAAGGCACCTTACAGGACATACATACATGCCCAGATTTTAAGAGCCAACTTTCACAATGCCTGCCTAGGGAATAGCACTTTTTCTATTGCCCCCAGGAGGGTTAATCTCACTACACTTTAGATTTATTCATGAGGAAAATTACTATACAATTCATGTGAAATCTTCTTATCCCACTAAACCGTCCGTCTTGTAGTTTCATAATGAGCTAAACACTTCCGTAAAACATACATCCAATAAATAGCCAGTGAATTAATAAATGTAACTCAAAGACTTGAAACTATCCCCCAAGTAAATGGGTCCCAATTCTTTTAAGCTATTGTTTTTAGACCACTTTCATTCACTTATTAAGGGTCAACTATGAGGCAGGTATAGTTGCTCTGAGTGCTGGGCATTGATACACTTTCATAATATGCCATTTAATCCTCAAATTATTCCTGTAAAGAGCGAGCTATCTTCATAGTACAAAGGAAGAAACAGGAGAAAAAGGTGGAGCAAATTTCTATAGGAATGTAGCTCGTAGTAAGAATAATAATATGAAAGTGATTATTTGTGGCAAGTACCCTGCTAGAATTTGGCATATACTTTCTTCCTTAACCTTTACAACAAGTCAATGAGATAGGTTTTATCATATTTTGCAGATGAGAACTTCAGGGGACAAAAACCATAAAGCAATTTCTCAAGATCACACAGCTAATAAGCACCACAACTACTATTTAAACTCAGGTTTTTATGACTCTAAGCCCACATTCTTTCCACTACATCAAGATCCCTTTCACTATATTATTTTGCCTAATTCTTTCTACCGTAAATATCTGAGAAAAGCACCTGGGATGAAGATAAGTCTCTAAATGAGTATTTTAACCAAATCAGTTAGATTTAATAAATGGGTCAGTAATAGTTAAAAGCTATATGTAATGGGAGGCAAAAGGAGGTCCAGGGATATAGTCCTGATTCACTGTATGTTGTTGGGCCAAAATACAAAATATTCTCTTGAACGTAAAAATCTGATCAATATTAGTAAATATTTTCTTCCAAATGCACCACTAAACTTTCTCATTCAAGTATTTTAACATTTATAAAGTGTTTACTCAGGTACTAGAAGGACAGGATGGTGAACGAGATAGACAAGGTACCTACACTTGTAAAACTCAGAGTCTACTAGGGCTAACTAACAAGCAAATACATAATTAAAAATTTAGCAAGTGCCAAGAACAAAAATAATAGGATGCTATGAGAAAGAATAATCAGATAATCAGGGAAAATAGCCCAAGGGATAAAAAGGAGCCTGCCTTGCAAAGAGTGGTGAAAAGAGGATGCTGGGCAAGGTACAGAAAAGAATCTCTGGTGGGAAGGCTGAGAGACAGGTCAGGCCTGGGAGGAGAGCAGCCAGAGGCTGGGAGCAGGAATGGGGGAGGAAGGGGTGAGACAGAGACCAGAACAGAGCAGAAAGAGCTTTGCAGGTCAGGGCAAGTATGTGGATTTTACTCTGAATTAAACAGAACACCCGAAGAGGGTTTCAGGCGGCTCAAATGGCATTATTCAGACTCTGTGCTCAAGCCATGGCTCAGGCTGCTGGTGGAGTTGGGACTGAAGTGGATGGGCCTGAAGACAGAGATGCCAGTTAGGAGGCCACTGCAGTAGGGTGAGAAGGGACTGGAGACCGGAACGGGAAGATGCAGTGGAGATAGAAAAAAATCAGACACATCCAAATCTGACCCCTGATCACTGACTCTTTGGCTTAGAAAATTAATTATATCGATAAAAATCAATTACATCAATTAACATGAAGGAGTTTCAAAGAAACTGGGAATGTCCATTTCCTAAGCAGAATAGTATGTATGAGAATGCTTGTTTTATTATCTGTTCTGTAACATTAAACATATGTATTACTTACATTCTTTTGCAAGCATGACAAACTCTAGCATATTTAAGGACATCAATTAACAGTATGAATTTTAAACGACAATTATATTTCAGATATAAGATATAAAGTCTTGGGATTTCAAGGATACTTTATAGATTCCTTAGTTTGACCTTTCAACCAGGACAATAAAGGTCTTCACCAGCTCAAATTCTAATGAAACAGGTATTTTCTAACTCCGGGTTAACTGTAATTACAAGAAAACTATAAATTATACTTAAAATCTGAAACTTGACAATGTGACATCCCTTAAATGTCAATGAAAATCAATCATGAGTGTCAGCTTGGAAAAGAATCCAGATGTTTTAAATTGTTGTCCATTACCTAGTTAATTAATCAAAAACAGAATGGCACCCAAATATAAAAAAAAATGTTTATTAAAGACTTATTAGTAAAAATTAAAAAGTCTAAATAATCTAAATGTCTAAAACAAATGTGATAGTTAAGTCAATCATGGCAGACTCACACCATCAACCATTAAGAAGTTATTAAAAATGTCAGGCACAGTGGTACACACCTGTAACACCAGTGGCTCAGGAGGCTGAGGCAGGAGGAGTCCAAAGCCAGCCTTGGTAAAAGTGAGGCACTAAGGAACTCAGTGAGACTCTGTCTCTAAATAAAGTACGAAATAGGGCTGAGGATATGGCTGAGTGGTCAAAGGCCCCTGGGTTCAATTCCTGGTAACCCCTCCAAAAATAAATATATGCTGTGAAAATTGCTTATCATATTAAGTGAAAAAATGAGATATACCGATAGTCTATTACCTATGAAGAGGGAAGGAAAAAGAGACTGAGCATTACAGAGAAGATTTTAATTTTATCAAAAATTTTAAGATGAAAAATTTCTTGGACCAAGGGGAAACTTTATGCTATCCTTCACACCGTTTTGCAATGTAGAAATTTTTTACAATGGGTGCGTGTGTATTACTGTCAAACTGCTATACTTCCCTTGCAAATAAAGCAAAGCAACCTACACACAAAAAGAAAACTCTTTACATTCAGAAATCTCAGTTCTTTTATAAATTCTCTATTTTCAGATGAGAACCCCTCCAATTTAGAAACCTTTAACTAGAAATATGAATAGTTATAATGCTGCCTAACAGGATAACAAGAAAGACTTGATATTCAAAGTGACTGAATAGGAATACCGACAAATTAAATTAACTGGATCTCACGTTAGTAGAAATTAAGTCTTCTTATTAATCACCATGTATTCAGCAAACATCTATCTACATGGTGGCTCCTGTGCTCAGGGCAGGATCCCAAATGTCAGAGGGACACAGAATCAGAAGACACTCTGTCAACAAGGGGCTCATTACCACATAGCTGGACGGAAAGCAGGAAAGGCAAAGGCAGGAGGAACAAAAGAACAAGTAAAGGTCCAAGGACCCTCCAGGATGTGGAGGAAGGTGTGAGAATGAGATGCCTCTGAACACTGCACACTCAAGCTGTGCCAGGGGAGGAAGGCATTGCCGGCCCAAGCACACGAGATGACTGCAAAGGGGAAGGCAGCCAGGGACCCAGGTGAAAGAACCAGGGCAAAACCAAGGCAAAGGAGGAAATAAGAAAGGATCACCTTGCACGCAGGCTTGCAACCCTGGCTCCTGACACAGACCTGGTGGCCTTGGTGTGGCCCAATCAGGTTCCCTTGGTAGACTACCCAAGAAACAATTATTATGTTAACAGTGAGAAGACAAAATGTAAGTGGCACCTCGAATTGACAGAACCAATAACTCTCAGTTAATGGTTACTTACCTTAATTAAAATAATATACATTATTTAGAAAAAAGTTTTAAAATACCACAGGGAAGAGAGCAATACAAGATATAAAACGACACAGTATAATTTGGGGTGCAACCACTAAAGGAAAATATATCATTTAAATCAGAGATTATTCATTTACAATATATACTTAGCATAAAGAAAGTATATTCATTTTAAAAGTATGAGCACTGTGCATACTGCTTTAATGCTATGTGTCTTTTTAACCACCCAAAATAACATTTATAAAAACATCACTTTAACTACTGTTTTAAATAAAATCACACAAATCCCAAACAAGTAATAATTTTTTTAAACTAATTTGGCATTCTTTATTTTCCCTTTAAAATATGATATCACATCGATTACATTATTGAACTACCCTTTTTTCCCTCTCTCCTTTCTGGTTATGCCCTTAGAAAAACTGTGATGTTCCCACAGCGGAGAGCTCTAAACTTGTAAATAACCCCTCCCAGAAGCCCAAATCTCCATATCTTAATATCATGAAAGCTGGAACTGTAAAATAAAATCTGTTAGCAGCTGAAATCTTAATGAGGTTCTACAAAGAAGAGGCTTTTCTGCCATGACTCAATGCATGGAAACAGTTGAGTAATTACAAATGCATGGGCTGAATGTGAGTTGGCAAATATAATACCACAGAATGTACCCAGAACTAGGGTTGTCCCAGTTCAAATGAGACTATATTCCTTTACCAATGCAGGCAAACAACTAACCTGAAATGTCTTTGGCTGAGAGATAGGTGTGAGCCCGTAAAATTATGTCCCTTGACTCCGCATTTACATGGTGACAATCTGTTCTGGCCCACCGGCAGGCAGGCAGCCGGTTCTTCAACAACAAAACACTTCAGCAGGAGGACTGCATAATATCAGTTTTATCAGACGTAACAGAAGCCAAGGGCAGTGGACTGCAGCAGTAGTTCTCCACCTTGGGGAGGTGACCTCCTTCCCCTCATACAAGAAACCTGTGAAAGTGGAGACTGCAGGGTCTGCATGTAACACCCAATTCACCAAATCCCTGTGGATCAGGAATAGACTTAAAGAAGCACCCTACACAGCCTAGCTGGTGACCTAGGAAAATAGAAGAATAGGGAGTGGCCCCCTGAGGGAAGTGCAGAAAGGCCTGAAGGAAAACGCAGTGTGTTGAAGGGAGCCGCATATTGGGGGGATGGGGAAAGTACTCCACACTATTATGTTCTTTCTTCGTTTTTTGAGAAAAAGGAAAACAGTTTCCTCAAAAGTGTTCTCTGAACCTTCACACATGTAACTGCAAATTTAGAACATGTCCTAGAAATATTTTAGTACAATTATTCATGGTAAAGAAATCAAACTCCACATGCTTATTTCTGGATATATATTCTTAAAAAGGAAAAGGGAAGAAAGAAAAAAAAAGCTCTCAGGGCCAAATTCTCTCACATCTATTCTTATTTAGAAATTCCAAAAATTTAGGAATGCCTAATTTTATGAATATGGTGTGGTCCAAAGTAAGCACTATTATTATTTTCTGCACACTGCAGATTAAAAAAACCACGAGTCTTTACAATTAACCACACCTAACAAGGTAGAAAGTTAAAATGTAAACACAATGAAATTCTACGGTCTCATGATTATGTTCCCACAATTCTCATTTAATTTTTCCTACAGCCATTAAATTCCAAGCCCTATACATAAATAAGAAGAAGAAGAAGTAGCTCTATATGTGGGAAATGTACAGTCCTTCGTGAGAAAACCCAGGGAAATAAGCAAAATCTTCGGCTGAGAATCTACCTCCGGGGGAGAGTGAGCAGAGGATTCTAGAGCATTCCAGCAGTTTAGTACCCCGGGAGCTGAAGCTGCCCCACACTGTTTTCTGGCTTACAGTATCATTGTGCAAGGCATGATGAATACCTTCATTTAGGTGAACTATGTTGGGCTTAAGTCAGAAGAATAGACTTTTGAGAGATATGAAGCCATGGGTCATAGAAGTACAAAAAGCCAACTTTTCCTGGTTATGACAGTGATATTCTTAGAGGAGAGATGTATCCTATAGTCTAGGAAAACTGACATCAAAAAGCTGAAAGAGGCCAGGTGTGATTCCTCAGATGGACTTCTTTCAGGGAAGACGGTTTTAAAAATTCATGAGGCTGGGAGAATAACTGTAAGATCACAATTATGTGAATGAAGCTGAGTGGACATGGTAGGGTTACACTTACTGAACACAATGTCACTTATTGTCACTAAAACAAAGGTAATCCTTACATAGCCCTAAAATAGGCATGGTTCTCACCCTATTTCACATAAGTACAGAAAAGGAAGGCAACCTCCCTAAGATCAGGTGCCCACCTAGCAGGCAGTGAGGCCAGCATATGAACACTGCACTTAACAGCCTTCTGTGGCTGCTTATGAAGCTTTTCAAGGGCTCACACTGTTCAGACTAAGAAGAACTGTGGGAAGTAGAGCAGAGGGATACACAGGCA
Source organism: Urocitellus parryii (assembly GCF_045843805.1). Classification (NCBI taxonomy): domain Eukaryota; kingdom Metazoa; phylum Chordata; class Mammalia; order Rodentia; family Sciuridae; genus Urocitellus; species Urocitellus parryii. The sequence goes on from NC_135531.1 coordinate 248,527,107, forward strand.
TCTCTAAGAATCTTACCAAAGAGCTCACGGGCCAGGAAGGCCTGAGACACATGAAACTAGCTAACCAAGTTCTCAAGTGAAGTCAGGGGTTAATGATGCTCTAGAAAAAGGCAGGACAACTGCTTGTGGGAGATGAGGTCATGATAGAAAAGATGAAGAAACTGGAGGCAAACCCAATTGCCTACCTATTTCCCTTTTATCTGCTGGAGGAAAAGAAGGTTCAAATTGGAAATACTAGAACAATGGCTAAGGAAGCCCTGAAAGCTAGTTCAAGAAGAAGAAATATATAAGCAAGGATAAGCCTCCCTGCCCACCAATCCACATCCCAGGGTACTGAACAATTTATAGAAGTGATGGCTGATGGAAATTCTTTTAAAAAATAATAAGAAGAAGAAACAGAAAAATCCCCAAGCAGGTCAAATTTTAATTCAAAGTTCAGAATTTAAAAAAAAAAAAAAAAAATTTCAGTCTACAAGTCTAAGGCCAAACCACAATCATGTCATATTACGAGGGTTACAGGAAAGACAGAAATATTTGAGAGTGCCTTTCATGAAAACTTAGTGGTCTCGACAGTGTAGTTAGGTACTTTGTGACTCACTGAAATCCTATCATCAAACTTCACTGTCAGTTTGAAGGGTGGTCATCAGGGTATGACCCAGCATTTTTGTCCTCAGGCTTGCCTTCAATGTTTTGCAAATAATTCCAAGATGTTTATAAAATTAGTAGTTTTCACAGAGCCAGCATAGTTGATAACATAATTTAGATTCAAAATTATCTCATTGGACTAAAACATTTGATGCAGGCATACATCTATCTATATGCATATGCGAATTTTTTTTTTTTTTTTTTTTTTTAGGAAATGAAACTGACCAAAATATATTATTGCACTGGGTGAATATATAAGAACATAACATCTCACTATTAGGTATAATTAAAATGCAACAATAAAAATATGTAACTGTTTTAAAAACCTCCATCATAAACAAAATCAAGAGCTAGAAAAAATAAAGAGCATTGGAATGAAATCTCCAAAACTTCTGTATCTAATAGATTAGATGACAATGACCTAAGTGTCTAGGAAATCATTAAGATCACAAAAAGCTGTCACATACCTATAACATCCTAGTTAGGGTTATGGCAGCAAAAGTGGATCTGCTTAGGTCCTGCTCAGAATTAACGTAGACCTAAGGGAATTGATATGCATGGGAAAGAAACAAAGTATTCTGTCTGGGAGCAATATCTACAGTGAGAAAGACAAGTTTACACCCCTACTTCACTGCTTACTGCTTGTGTAAACTGGCAACTGTGCTCTCGGCCTCGGTTTCTGTATTGACAAAATGGGTTTTAAAATACCTGACTTAAAGTTATTTTTTAGTTTTATTTTTTTGTTTGTTTCAGTTACCAATGAAAAGATACTTAAATTATAAAGTATAAGAGAGAGAACTGTCTATATTAAATTCTCAGTAGATATGGCACAATGTAATGTTACAATATCCCTAACATCTTGAGTTGATGAGGTAGATGTATAAGCAAATAACCGTGATACTATCATGTAAATGAAATACAAAAGAATGACCAAACACTCAGAGCACTGGACACAGAAAGATAAGCATTGTTTTTTGTTTGTTTGTTTTGTTTTGTTTTTCTGATAGGAAGATCAAGAAAACCAAAAAGAAAGTGACAATTAAGGTGTCCCTGGAAGAATGAATCTGATTTGTTCAGTGGAGAAAGTAAAAGACCATTCCAGTGAGTATAAGCAAAGTTAAGGAGGTGGGAGAGTTTAAGATGTTTGGAATGTTGTAACATTGCATATGTAATTTTTGACTTTGAATAAATTCATGCAAATAAAGCAAATAAACAAAAATAAATGAAAGTTGACTCATTTCAGGTGACTTCATGTGAGCTGCTATTGTGAACATGTGCTAAAAAATGAATCGGTGCATTTTTGGAAGCCCAGATCACACCTAAGGTAATAAAGGGACCAGCCACAGACAAACGGGGAGCAAACAATACAAGGGTGATACAGAGCATGAAAGGGCAGAAACGAGAATACACGTATGTGGAGAACCCTGAAGCTGTTCAGTGTACAGAAGGGAGGATGTGATCTGACTTTCCAAATATCTAAGTTGAAGAAAATGAATCAGTAATAATAGATTTCAATGACCATTCCTTTTACCATCCCCGGAAATGGTAAAACTAGAGCAAATGATGACAACTTCAGATTCACAAGGAAGTGAGTCCCTCATCCCTGAATGTAGCCAAATCTAAGGTTGGATTCAGCTCCACCAGGAAAGTTAAGGAGGAGATTCCTGAATGAAGGAGATCCCTGAATATGACAGGGGAAAGAAGATGATCTTTAATTGTGTTTTATGATTCAGCCATAATCCCAATAGCCCATTCCGGTTTTTTTCACAGCCAGTATATAAAACTCCCAGCTATGTTATTTTAATGGTGAACCATATTTCACTGGAGGGAAGGGCATTTGTAGTCCATTAATTTGTATAAAACAGGAATTTTAAAAAAAACCAATAGTTAGGAAGCTGAATTTAGATCATGTGTAAACTTCCAACATTTTCCAGAGCAATACTGGCTATAAGACGTTGCATAGTGAATACCATGTCCCTGAGGAACAGCTTTTTTCCACGGACAAAGTGGTGAATTAACACATTTATCACGGCTAAATTAATCTGTGCTCTAAACTTTGCCTGCTTTATATTTTCAATCGAGACAAGATTTTTCTATACCACGGTGTCACAACACCACCTGCAATGAACGTCAAGTTTTTCTGAAGGAGGAATCTTTGCTGGAAATGTGCACACACTGCTTAGCCTTGTTCTGTTTTTTAAAGATTGGTCACGGTGCGAATGTCCTTTCTACGGCAGGGGGTAATGTTAAGAAATGTAGCTTCAAAAGAGTTTCTAGCTCATCTTCACAATGTAATGATACTGCTGCTAAGTCTGGGTTTAATTATAAGTCTGCAGGAATGAGGGAGGGTGGAGGTTTGTCGACATGGGTCCCCTCTCTCTCTACCCTGCCTCCACTTTTACTGGCTGTTTTTTTCCTTTGGGTTTGCACACACTCTATAGGCCAGAGGCATTAATAACTGGTGCAAACAGACTATTGCATAGATTACAAACCGCCTTTCTCTATGTGTGTTAGCTCAGCAGTTAAGGCTATTTGAAGGATTTAAAAGGCACTATAGAATGAAAGCTTTGTTTAAAAAAGTATCATGATCAGTTGTCCTGCTGGCCCCCGTGCCCAGAAAGTTAACCAGGACTCCCTGAACTCTGGCCTGAAAAGATATTTGGTCAGACAAATCTAATCCCAGGCTCAGAGATTACTTTAATGATACTTGAGGCAGCGAGGATCCACTGCGCTGAAATGTGTGACCACATTGTAAAACAAGTCATGGTTCCTGGGGTGGAGCCTTTTTGTGGTCTTTGAGTTCAACCGATAGATATTCCTGACTGCCTATCCCTCAGTGCAGGTAACTTCACACAATTAGAACAGGACTGTATTAATGCCTCATTTATCAGGACTCGGTATTTTTCAGTATCAGCTGTCAGCTCTGCTTCTTCCCAAAGAAGTGGACCAAGAATGCTGGAAATTATCATCTTTACCAATTTCCAATCCCCAGGTGAGATTATAACCCTGAAAAATTGCCTGCCCAGAGCATGGTACCGTAACTTTAACTATGGGATATTTTAGGCTGCAGTTCAAGAAGAATGAATGCTCCATTATTTTAACCATCTGCTCAGGGTGGCCACTATTTTTTAATGCAATGTACTACACAGGAATGACATCATAAGGCCATCATAAAATAAAGTGTTAAAACCTATGATGAATTTTCCTACTATAACTATGCAGTTAATAAGTGCAAAAGCAGATCAAAACATACACTTATGGTCTGGTAAAACATTTACATTCACTTTTGTAAATACAAAAATAAAGAGGTTTTTTAAAGCCATAAAAGTCCTTTTTGCCTCTTACTTCTAAAGCTCTATTAGTGATCTTAGATGCCTGGAGACTAGTTTTTTTTTTTTTTCTAATTAAATCAGCCCAAATAGTAATTGCTAATAAATGACATATATTAATCCTGAGTAGTTTCTTTCTTCTTGTGATAAAGATCTCATTTGGGCAATATTACCATGTACTAAATTCAAATCATATTGAATCATCTTCTCTCTGCTGCTACATGCATGGCTTTTTGATTCTCTAAGAAGGTGTCCTTGGTCACCCTGACAAGATTTCTTTCCATGTCATTCTTTATATCTAAAAAAAATAATAATTTTTTAAAAAATTTTCACTTGCCTCACTCAAAACTTAACCTTGCTGAGGAGAGTGCAGTGTGTCACCCAGAAGCTCATGTGATAATTCCCCTTAAGTTTCCTTGCTTACATTTACACTAAACAAGAGGAAAAAGGGGGAGGTGTATTTCCACAAATGAGTACTGTTGTGCTTATTAATATATTTTTCAACAAATAGTTTTTTAATATGAATATCTGCCAGGTGTAAGGCACTATCTAAGAACACTCCTGGGATGGCATCGTACCCCCACAATGTTATAAAGGTTGATACTATTTTTATTTACAGATAAGATGTTCACAGAGGTTAACCAACTTATCCAATGTCACCTGACAAACTAGTGGTGGGTCCTTATAGAAGTCCTGCAGTGTGACCCCAAACCAGAACTGTGCAGTGGTTATAGGGTCATACAGACTGCACAGCAAGCTATAGGGTGGACAGGACACTGTCCCTAGACTATAGTCTTCACAGTAAAGAGATAACTGAACAGTTTCACTATAAGCCACTGTGTGACCTACTAGTACAGAAATGAAGGCTGCAGGAGAAAGCAACCAAAACTATTTGGAGAACGGACAGCGGGACCTCTAAATTGGTAAATAGAAAAGCACTGTTGACCTGGGAGTGAGGAAGTTACTTGAGATGAATGAGACAGATGGACAGAGTGATGCACACTTTGAAAACGTCAACAAGAAGATAGAAAATGTAGTGGTGACCTGAGTCAGGAAATAAATACTGAGAATTTCTATTTTGGTTTGGAGCAGCCTTGAGTGTGCATTTCTGTCGTGCAAACAAAAAGAGTCAGTGGAGAAAGAGAAATAAAAGACAAGATAACTCTAGCAATGAAGCAAGATCTCTAAGAGTGAGAGAGTCGGTCCCTGAGTGAACAAGGGGAGAAGACACCTGGGCAGGGAAGGAGCCCCTCACATGGCGGTACACCCACGCGGCACACAGAGCAGCTGCTTTAACAGGGCACTCTTGAGTCTTCCGTGCTGTTCTCTGTTCCTTGTCTCTGTCATTGCTCCTCCAAAGGTGGAGGCCAAATTTTTACATTTCTTTGTGTCTCCCTTCATATTAACCCAGCATGGACACATGTGAGCTAGTCCTTTACCCCAGTGGATTGAGGAGGAATCAGGGAGAAGGAGAAAGAAACACCTTCCCAGTCCAGTTGGGGGCACATCACAGATGAGAAACAGAATTCAAGTGTCTTCACCTCTTAGGGGAGAAGCTGCCCCCGATGCAACTGAAAAATACACGAAGAATGCATGAAGCCATCTCCCAGGCCAAGACTGTGGGGTAGACTGCCACATTATAAAAAATCCTATGAAAAGAGGCTCAAGAAGGAATCTGCAGTGCTGGCGCTGTGGCTCAGTGGTAAAGCATTTGCCTAGCACACGTGAGGCCCTGCGTTCGATCCCCAGCACCATGTCATAAATAAAAATAAAGTTATTAGGTCCATCTACAACTAAAAATATTTAAAAAAAAAAAAGATTATCTCCTTCTGCCCTCACAGTAAATAAATGCAAGTAAGGTTGATACAACGCCGGTACCAAGGAATATTAGAGGGTCATTTAAATAACACATTTTAAATTAATCCATGAAACATTTTTAGAAGTTCTTTGGTTCTTCAAATTAGAAGAAAACATTTTAATAAAATTGATATATTTTCATAACCTGCATGCTTATTTTTATAATCGACTCAGTATCTAATCTTTGAAAATAGTATTCAGAAGCACATGTACATTCAGCTTTTTCTAGAATTATGGATTTCGGCTTATAGGCTTCGAAGCGTTCAACTTTACAGATAAGAAAACTGAGGTTCAGAGAAGTGGTTTCTCTCAACACATGCATGTTTACTAATGATGGCAGATGTAAAACCCAGTTTTCCTACCTCGCTGTCTAATATTCTTTCATGAAACAAACCTAAAATTGAAACTGACCCGTGAGGTTGTTCTGTCTGAATGTAATCAGGACTCTCTGCTGACACTCTTCAGCTTTCTGCACCTCTGTTGTCTGCCCTGATTTCCCCATAGATTCACCCAAAAAAAAACCTGTGGTCAACACTGCTACTTACCAACCAATATCTACTTTCCCTTCCTTTCTACTAGAGAATCTCTGTTTGTTTGTTTTTATGAGAAGCATTATGTCAAATGGAAAACTTGATTTCCCAAGGCTCCAGAGGCCTGACAGTAAGATAAATGACAGAGTCCTAGAGAAGGATACCCACTCCAGAATCATAAAGGGAGAGTCTTCTGAGGAGAAGTATTTGGCCTTTTGTCCCTCTTTCCCCAGTTTCTTTCTGCTTGGAATCTGAACTGGATGTCTGGAGATACAGCAGCCATTTTGCAACCATAAGAAGAGAAGCGAGGAAGAAAGCAGGGTGGAGGGTGGGGGTGTGGTCCCTGGTGGTACTGTGGAGATACTATTAGTCTGGACACCTGCCTGAGATAAATAAAATTACTATTTGGTTATGCCATGATTGTGGTTTCTGCTACTTAAAACCTTAGCTAAATGCCTAAGCTAATATCTTAATAAGGACTGACATATTCCTAACATGTCAATTCACTGACTCAAAACTTTTCAGTAGTGGTCTCAAGCAGGAGAGCACTAAAAAAAAAAAAAAAACATGAACTCTTCAGCTTGGCACCCAATATTCTTTACAATGGATTCTTTTTTTTTTTTTTTTTTTTTGCACATGGACACAATGCCTTTATTATGTTTATTTATTTTTATGTGGTGCTTAGGTTTGAACCCAGTGCCTCACACATGCTAGGCAAGTGCTCTACCACGGAGCCATAACCCCAGCCCTACAATGGATTCATACCTCCCAAACCCCCTGCACAGCAGCAAAACAGAACCCCCTGCCGACTGGCTCACCTCAAAACCCTGCAGTCTTGTCAAGGCCCACTCACACATCACCTCCCTCCCCGGTGGTCTTAAGGGATCCCTCCCCCGACCAGATCTCGCCCTCTCTCCAACTCCCAAAGCACTTCTGCGGTCCCTCTCCTGTGGCCCTTCATGACAGGCACTGTACTTGCTCTCCTGGACCAGAGGCACGGTGAGGTCAGGGACCTTGTCATACTGCATGGGAACCATCCCCCAACTCCAATTAACCACAGGTGATTAATAATCACTTCTTAAACTGAATTACTAGACACATCCCCCTCCCAACGCATCTCTGACTGATCCAGAAAGCGTCCACACCAGCGCTCTAATGACTTAGGAGGAGCATGTGTGGCAGCAGAGCCACTTCAGCCTGCCGTATTGTTTTGACACCAGCACAAGTGATAATGGGCTGTGACTCGGTGTGTCAAAGCGCTCACTCAAGACTCCGCGCCAGCCTCTGCTGCTTGTCACAAGCCCCAGTCTGCGAAATACTTTCCTCTTGAAACACCATGTGTCTTCTGCCTAAGAAAGCCCTGTAGCTGGTCCTTCCTCTCCCTGGATCACAAACAAAGCCACATGGCTGCAGCAGGAGCAGGTCTGGCTACAGAGACCCTCGGCATGGGCATGCTCGCTGTCCCTGCAGGATCAACCCTGGCATGTGTACAGAGACAGGGGCCTGGAGAAGCAGCACTGCCTTCCGATCAAGTAAAGGCAGGATCACCAGCCATGCTCAGGAAGCCGTGAGTTCAGATCTCCAAAAGTGGGTATGGCAAAAGGGGGACAGATTTACAGAGGAGAGCAACAGTGACGAGGGATTTAAACAACATAGAAAAAAAAAAATCACTCAGAAAGAAAGCCTGAGACGCACACATATCAAAAAGGAGCTGAAGCAAGAAAAACAGGGGACAACGCATGCCTCCTATATATGACTGTGAGCCCCGCAGGAAAGCGTTCTCTTCAGTAAGAGAATGGTTCTGAGTCTGCCATTTGCCCAACAGCCATGGTCTCAAATAACTGTTTCAAATAACTGAAACATAGGGGCTGGGGTGCAGTTCAGTGGTAGAGCACATGCGCATTAGCATGTACAGGCCCTGGGTTCAATCCATAGGACCAGAGGGGGAAAAAAAGTAAATGAAACAAAGTGAAGATATATACAATCAATTAAAATACTAAGTCATATATATTACTATAAATCTCTCAGAAAAGTTGCAGTCATTAGCCATAGAAATAATTTAAACTACTATACATAATTGTTTTAATTCACTAGCTACCAGGTATGATATGATCTAAAACAGTATGGCTGCAACAGGCATCTAATATCAATACCTTATGCTGGTTAAAAATAACTGAGCACACATGAAAATAACATGTACAGACATCTAAACTGCGTTGGAATGCTGTAGGTAAATGATTTAATTTGATGGGAAGGTAAACGCCGCACTCATCAGAAGTTTGACCACTCTCCCAGCGAGGAGGTGCTCGCTGGGTGATCCACAGCCCATCACCTCTCTAGCACCTCCCACGCAGGTCCTCTGTGGTCAGCCAACCTTCAGGATTAGAAGCTGGACCTGGGGCACCTGCACTGTGTCCTTCCCCTCCTGGCCTGAAGCTGGTTCTGCTTCCCAAGCCCTCTGAGGGCAGCCTCCAGGCCCAGCAAGCTGTCCTCCTCTGCAGGTCTGCCCCTGCCCCACACCCCCTACCGATCTGCAGCATCAACAGCCCTCACTGCAAAAGGCCCCAGGGCAGAGAGGAGGCTGTTGAATGCACAGGCCTGGGCAGGAGCAAGCACTCAGGAGAGTAAAAATAGACCCACAGGACCCAGGAGGGGGTGTGTACCACAACTTGGCAGAAGTCACATTATAATATTTGGCAGAAGGAACATTATATTCTATTTTAGTGTGTTTTAGTTATTTCTATATAGGTGTGCCTCTATTATACCAAAGTGGGTTATTTTGTCTAAGATCTAGTGGATTAAACTTTATGGGAAACTGAATGCATTTTAAAAATACACAATTCTAAAAACACTGCTTTATGTACAATTCTATGAATGGATAATTATCAAATAGAAGACTATCCACTAATAATTATATTTGACTTTGAGGTACACCATGCAATTTTTGATACAGATTTACCTTCATAATTATACTTTTTCTTAGAGTATTATTAGCTTTCAGTTGGTAATTCTAATATTAAAATAAACACACAGCAAAACACAGTGGGACCACACATCTACTAGTTGGCAGGAGAGAGTTCTTCAAATGCTGTTTTCCCCCAAAGGTAAATTATGTTTAATTTTTTATTTAGAATAGAATATTACTCAAAAATAGAAGGAGATAGAGTTTAAATACTAAGGGAGGGGCGGGAAATAATGATAATAGAAGACTAGAGAGATGAGGGAAGTTAGTTAATAAATCATAATTAAATTAAAACTGTTACTTTGGAGTTCATTGTCACTTAATTTCTTACAGTTCTGCTTACAAGCTAATTGCTTATGTAATAATGTTACCGAATGCAGCCTAACATGGCCTACAGTCATCTTTATTTAGTTGGGTTCTTAAGTCCAAAAATCTCAACTTTAAAAAAAAAAATTTAAGCCATGATCATTTAATTCTGGAAAAAGTGCCCCCCAACAACAAGATTTACCATGAAACTAACACCTATAAAATCCTCCAGGAGAAAGAATGAAAAGGAGGAGCCAGGACTCAAAGGTGACAAGTTCAGTTCTCATTACATTCAAATTTTCCAGGATGCAAATACCTACTGACACCAAGTCCCCAGAGGAACTCATTTACATGGCTCTTTTTCAGGGCATGCCTTCTGCTCCACACAGCCCCGGATTTGTTCGAGGCGGTCCCACCAGTGGAAGTGCTTGAGAAGAAGCAATACGAGCAAGCATTGCAGGTGGCTCTGCTCTGGTCAGCTTCCAGATGATTTGGGGAGGAAGCTTCATTGCACTGTCATCCCATATAAAATACATCAAGCAGAGAGAAGAGAAAATGCAGTATATAGAACACTCGATCCACAAAAAGAAAACATCTCTCTCCGAAGTTGATACAGAGCCACGGAATAGGATACTGTCAAACTGAAAGACATAAGAGGGTCTATGCTTCCTATCCCTTCAGGAAACCAAAAAGATGAAGAAAATAATACTGAAAGTTCATGCTCCATATCTCAGAATGAGGAGCCACATGAACGGAAGCTACTAAAAACAAAAGAAATTAGCAGATGACATCTGCCCTCTGCACTGTAAAGTAGTAATGATAAGAGTAACCCACAGCGGCTGACATCATCCAGTCCTTCCCTGAGTCCAGGGTGATGTACAGCACTTCACATGGACCGCTGCATTTACCCTCTTTGACCACTCTATGAGGAGGGAACTATCATCCCTACCCCTGTTTTCTAGAGATGGAAACCAGAGAAGAGAGTCACAGAACCCAGAAAAGATGGCACCAAGATTTAAATCCTACCAATCAGTCTCCAGGATCCACACACCTAACCACCTCACTGTCCTCAATCGGAGCACCGGGGTAGAATACATAGAACTGGAGCCCTGAGCCCTGTCATGCTGCATTTGCTTTCAGACAATCTTACTATTGAACAGTCTAAGCTACCATGATAGTTGTTCATCAGGAACAGCTCTTAGCAATTCCTTAGGAGAAAGCAACTAGCAAACCAGTTTGCTTTTTAAACACTTATATTCACTGTATTAGAAATTTAGTTGTTAAAAAAAAAATAAATTTAGTTGTTGTTGGTTTTTTTCTTTTTAAACCAACACACAATGGTGAAATTTCATCAGCAATCTTTACTTTCAAATCTTAACCTGGTTTACTTCTACAATTTTCTACAACACTACTTGGTTGTCTGAGTTATTTAATAAATCTTAACATTTAAATTGGACAGCCACTTTCAGCCAACTTTTTGTAACACATAATAGAAAAAAATGTATCTAAAAAGAAAACACGACATGAAGCATCTAATCCAAGTCCCGGTCATGCTGAATGATGACCTCTGTCTCTGAATTCATTACGCTGGAATTTGATGCAAAATAGACCAAAGATCTGCAGTGGGGAGTTCCTTTTTTAACTCTTTGACCCAAAGATCTGGTCTCGGCTCCTACTCCCACCTACTCATCACAAATCAAATGTCATGGATCATCTAGGGGACCAGATGAACAAATTGGGGGTTCAGAGAACATGCCGTTGCTGCACAGCAAAACCAATGCCTGATCAAGCACCACAGACAGAAACCCGTGCATCAACCCTCTCCCGCAGGAGACGGGCTCCTGTTTCCCCGGAATCATTAGTAGTACACACAGAACTATTTTGGTTCCACACATCTCAAAGCCCTTTTAAAATTCAGGATAAACAAATGACTGTGGCAGCTTGGGGACACAAGTCCTTTGAGAAGTGCTTCAACTTGCAAGATCTAAAATTTGAGTTTTCACCTTCTACCACCACAGAGACCTGGAACACATGCTGTTTTCAGTCCAGCAGAAAGACAAAGGATTCTTACTCAGTCTTACTAGGAAGGTATGATCCTCCAGAAAAAACGAACACATACGTTCCAGAAATTGATCAAAATCACTAAGAGATGCTTTTCCAAACAACACCCTCAAAGCCCTAAAAATGGCCCTTTCACCCCACAGATATATAAAACAATGTCTGAGATGTAGGTTGATGCTAATGAAGGTCAATTAGAAAGATGTATCTGCATGCCAGGACTCTAGAAGTTCAACCTGGTTTTGCTTGACAGTGTGTTTTTTAAAAAATTTCAGCCTGGGTTATAAATCACCCCAGGATGTCCATGCAAAAGCAGCGCCGCCTGGAAACGGTTTGTGTCATATTGTAACAGACTCAGCTGCTTCATCCCCACAAACGGCACTTGTAATGAAAACATGGCCATATATCTTGATTTGTCAGAGAACAAATCAGTTTTATCTGTTCATTTTGTGGTTTAGTGTCATAGGTATTTTAGAAAACATAATTTATAATTCCTCATGCAATTATATATGAAATTAAATCATCTCACTTTTCCAGAAGCATCGAAATATTTCAGATTAAGTAGAATGCATTTGTAATGTCTTTGAATTTCTCTTCCTCTCTTCCTTCCTCCCAATCTACCCACTAGAGAAAATAAATAAATAAATGAAGGGATAAGAGGAAGAAATATTTAACATCTTAATGAATGACAGCACAAGCCATAGTGGGATCTTTGTTTTATATTCTTCATGGAAACCCACTATCACAGCAGTGGTTGATCATGCCATAGGAAGGCAGGAGTGTGGATAGCAAATCCTGTCCAGCAAAGAATACCTGGGTTTGAAAATTTGGATACCATCCCCCTCATTTATTTGCTGTGTGCTCAAGGGTAAGTTATTTAACCTTTCTGTCTCAGTTTACTCAGCTATAAGATGGAGATAATTATACTCACGCCACACAAGATTTATGATCATTTAATAAATTAAGATATGTGACACACTTAGAACAATGTTTACACAGTAAGCTCTGTATCTGCTAGCATTATAATTAGCAAAAATACCCACACCATTATTTTTCTTTTTTTAAGGACTAAACAGACATGAAAACCTAGTGAGCCCATGTCTTACTAGCTACTTCTGAGGCTTTCCAATGGGAGAGAAGAGAAAAATACCCTCTAGGTGGGTACTTGTTTGTATGATAAATTGGTTATTTTAGTGAACCTCAAGACAATGCAGCCAGGACTCATTATTTCGAATTAAAGGGCCCCTCAGTGCCCTGGAAGAACATGCCACCCCCACCAACTGTTTTAATCCTCCTGGTTACAACACAGTCCCATTATTTTAAATTTACCTGGTTAAATTGTATCTGCCAAGAAATTCAAACAACTTCGCGATCATATCATTAGTCTTAATAGGAAATTCTCCCTTCATCAGTTAGCTAGAAAAGTGAGTGCTGATCTTAACTTCATTAGTATATTAGTATCCAAACAGGGGCATTTAAAGATGTGTAGGGGTTACATTTTTTGAAAAGGGACACAGTAGGAAATTATAACAGTAAGTTACATAAATATCTCTGGTAGCATACTTACGATAAAATGCTGGTTTCATAATTAAAAGTCTTCTTTCCCATGAATTGGTATCTTTGGTTATATGAAAACATTTAAATAGATAATTTGAGTCATAAGTGCTGTTCAATTCTTGCTACATCTATTAAGAAACTCTACCTTGAAAACAAACACTTCTCTCCATCGGGGATCACCAGCGTACTCACATTCAGGAAGACAATGTTCCCTAGCTCCAAGAACAGGCCTCAGTGTAGGTTTAATGAGTCCAGAAAAATACACAGAAGGGAGACAATGTGATCAGAGCCAATGATGCTGCTGGGAAAAGGTTTGGGTAGCTGGCCAAGTACCCTGGAATTCTAACTAGGCCCATCTCACACCTGCTAACACACAGGGAGAACAGTGGGAAGAAACTGGGTCAGTCTTAGAAATACACACAAGATAGATGTCCATCTCTTTTCCATGCCCAGTAGGGCCTGAGGTCTGGAAGAAACAAACCACAAAAATGGATTACAACCCATTGCCCCAGCAACCATGGGGGCATTCATGATTTGTTTGACAAATTCCCTACCTTCAATAGTGGGCTGTCCTCAATCAACTCAAACACAAGGAAAACCCCATCCAGAGTTTCCCCCAATGACTCTTTTCTAAAATCTCCATCCTACTACATACAGCAAAAACCAGAGGCTAACAAATAGACAAACTGTCATCAGTTATTAATTCCTGGGCCAAGGGACATCTTAACACAGGACTGTCATTGTGAAACTAGTAAGCACTCAGTAACTAACCCACACAATGCTGTATATGTGCTTTTTAAAGAGGAAAAAGACCAAAATGTGGGTAAGAACAAGGCTATTGCAAAAACAAAATATGAAATCAATTAACTAAAGTTTCCTGAATGACACAATGTCTTTTTACCCTTCTTTCACATTTGAAAAAAAAATACAGAAAAATTTAACTCTTTACCAGAGCTAAGAAAGAAAACAGGTCAATGGGGGATGGGGGAATTAATAATTGACCTTTTAGCATATATATTTTTATATTGAGGTTTCCCCCTCAATATAAAAATATATATATGCTCATTCAGTTATCAATGAACCAAAGGAAAAGAAATTTATTTTCAAAAGATAGCCATATGTGCACATACATGTTGGAATGAGTCACAGATCTTCCAGCACATGCTGGGAACAGTCTCCATACTTATCACTTCCTAATGACCACTCCTAAATCCTTCTAGATAAAAACAACGAAAATTACTAATGTTTCACATTTGTTTGAAAACCAAAAGATTCATTGTTATACAATATTAGAAATAATGATAAAGAGCATGAAATTATACATTACAATGTTACTTGAAAATCACAGCTAAACATATTACATATATATGATCCTGACTATGTAAAAGTAGTACAAAACTATAGCCACAGGAAAATAACCTAACAGGTACTTAGTTGTTTCATTCATGGGGGATGTTTATCTTCTTTCTACTTTTTTTTATTTTTATTTTTCTATAAAAAAACAAGCATTACTTTACTACCAGAAAAAAAAAAAGATTTTTAAAACTTACTATATTTTTAAGGAGCTTAGATATAAAAAAAAATGGGATCTAATAAAACAGGTTCTTACAAAATGCTATCCCAAGGTAGCAAGTTCAGTTTAAACTCAAAACAGGTTTCCCCCTCAATATAAAAATATATATGTTCATTCAGTTATCAATCCCAAAATGCCAGTCTTTGGTTTATGCCTATAAAGTATAGTTACTGCTAGTTTGGATTCTAAAATCAACTAACAGATTAGAAATGTAATACCATAGCATGGGACATAGGTTGGGTACACATTCTCGGGAGGCAGAGTTTTGGGTCAGTCAAGTTATTAACAACTCTAAGCCTGTTTCCTCACTGGTAAAATTTGTGGATGATATAACGCACTTTGTGAGGATATTTTAAGGAAAAAATGAGTTAATGCATGTTAAACACATATGAGCTTATATGATAAGCACACATACCATTTTTGTATATATAAGCTCTTTAAAAATATAGAAAATTTTAAAAATCTTTTTTTCTTGTAATAAAATAATGCTTGTTTATTATAGAAAAATAAAAAAGTAAAAGGAAGACAAACATCTCCCATGATTGAAGAGAAACAAACCTACATAATTGACTTAAATGTAGTTTATTACTACCTAGTATATAGAAAGTACTCAATAAGTACTAAATAACAAAATACATTCAAGTTAATTATATAGGTATGTTTCCCTCTATCCTCCCCCCCCAAAAAAAAACTAGGCTCTGGTTTAATATAAACTAATTCTAACAAAGTTACATTTACCTTATTCTGAACATGAGTTAGTCCACATGGGTAAATTTTTCAGAAAACTGAAACTTAACCTTTTAAACACTGATATTGCCTTGTTTTTAACTGTCAAAATCCATTCAAAACTTTTGATTTCTTTTCTGGTTAAGCAGCTACTCTCTTGAACCCTAAATCTGCCAAAGCCCTAGTTCTAGACAAGATGGAATGAATAGGGTCTCTTACCTAACATGTTATCTCCTATCCAACATACATTGAGTTATTCTTTATTCTCTATCTTTCTAACATACAAGAATATATACCTTGAGGGCAGGGACATTTTGTATCTGGTTCATTCCTGGGTCCCCAACACATAGAATGATACCTGGTACAAAAGAGTAATTTAATAAATATTTATTAAATGAATGAGCTAAAATGACAGTATATTAGAAAACCAGAGAATCAAGATGTGATCTCTAAGTTTCTTTGTAGTTTTCCTCTTAACTATCTTCCAATAGTGTTCAAAAGATTAAAGACCTTAATAAAGTGCTTTCTTTCCAAATAATTCTGATATATCCTCCATTGCACATGATCTAAAACAGGCCTTCTTTAATTGAAGTCTCCCTACTCCCTTAAGGATCCCTGTATCCATAATAATAAAATAAGACATCTTGAATTTTATTTATTACTGTGGCTCTGAAGCATATATTCTCAAGAACCACAGAAGTTGACAAAACTGGTTGAAGTGTTGAATCAGGAACAGATTGCTCTTTTAACGGAGCTCCCATGATGGCAGGCTTTTATCAGGGGGGTTGTTTGGCTGTGGGGTCAAATCATTGAGGGCAGAGGTTGGAAATGTGCTATGAGCATTCCAGCATCCCTTTCTTCCATTTATAAAATTGACAGAAGGAATATGTCGGCAGCATTTCTCCACCTAGTGTGAGCTGAGGCTGAGGGGACCCTGGTGCTGGCTGATTTGCATACAGCCTGCAGGGATCTTTTCTAACCTGAGTAATGAGCTTGTAAAATAGCAGCGCAGATTTGCTCTTCTGTCCTGAGTGATATTTCCTCAAACCAAAGAGAGGCAGAGGAAAACCTTTGTGTTTTCTCACTTAACACAAAATAATTTTGCCAGTTACTGCTTTTGAGCAAGCAAATGGCACATGCTCTAGAGCCTTGAGTGAAGACCCTCCTCAGCTGCTATCAAAAAACCATCGCATTTCAAGCATTGGATTTTAAACACTCACCACAGACATGTGCAATCTTACTGGCATCTAGGAAACCAAACATGGTGTCCACGCGTGACCAGTCAGCTGAGCTCACTCTCCACCTCCCACAATCATCACCAAGCTTTCCCTCTATCACATTGCAGACAGAAAATCCAATGCATAGTTTTTAAATGCAAGGTGGAGTCTTTTGCTGAAGACTTTGTACTTTGGATTTTTTGTGCTTTAAGAAGATGCCATACACGGGCTGAAAATGTGGCTCAAGCAGTAACGCGCTCTCCAGGCATGCGCAGGGCACTGAGTTCAATCCTCAGTACAACATAAAAATAAAATAAGATGTTGTGTCCACCAAAAACTGAAAAATAAATATTAAAAAATTCTCTCTCTCTTTCTCTCTCTCTCTCTCTCTCACTCTTTCTCTCTCTCTCTCTCTCTCTCTAAAAAAAACATTGATTAAAAAAAAGAAGAAGAAGAAGATGCCATACAGATTCCATCAAGAAACTCATTTGGTTAAAAAAAAAAAAAGCACATTTATTGAAACACTTATAAATGCTTCAATAGTCCTATTGCCTTTTGGGTAGAGCCTTTATACTTAAAGCTGTCCATTGATACAACTCTCAATCTTGGTATTATACCATCATATTCTAACTCTAAGTCTATTTTGTCATTCGTGTTAGACTGCAAAATGTCTTGGCCATAGAGAGCATTTTGTAATATTAAATTAAAAAAAAACACTCCTTCCTTCCTAATTTTTTTTCTTTCTAATTTGGAAAAGAAATTTTGTCACCAAAATCTTATAATGTCACATGATTCTTCATGGAATTTTGAAATTTCTCTCATAGATTTTCCACTTTATATTTTAGTGTACATTTTACAGGCAGACTTTGTCCAATTTTTCTTAGATCAAATGTTATTGTATTTTTATGTTCTTATAGGATCCCAATTTCATAGCAATTCATTAATCTGTATAGTATCAGTAAGTGGGCAAATTATGTATTACCTACTTTTGACAGTTTGGCAACCAGTGGGACCCTGTGCTGTTTGGGATCTCCTTTTCTGTCTGCAGTGTGACAGAGGTAAAGATCAGTGGTGACTGTGGGAGGTGAAGAATGCTTTAGAAAAGAATAAAATAAAAAAATTAAACAAAACAAGTCACATCAGAGGATCACTAATATTAGGTTATAGGTTTCATACTTGTAACTCCTCAAAGCCATATATATTAGTGAGTCACAACTTAGGTATTAAATAAAGGCTGTATATCTCTGTAGGTCAGTCTGTTTAACCTGGATCATTTTACATAAATGCCAAAACACAAAGCTCAGATGATCAGCCTTTTCCATGTCATGAACATTAATGACTCTACCTCCAAGAAGAACTTTAAGCAGTTTAAAAAGTACAGCAAAGCTAATTGCGACTATAGCTAATTGCCTCCCAAATAAAACAGATAACTGAAAACATTGCTAAATACACTTCTTTCACCATGCAAGAAATCATAAACTCTTAATGCATTATTTTTACTGATGGAATATTTTTAAAATAGACATTCAAATAGAAATTTCGGGGTCAGTGGTCGAGTGAGATTACCCCCTAATTCACAGCCCTCAATGACTTTTATCAAGTTCCACCTACTCATGGCTAGACCTTCTACAAATTTACCTATAAACAATATTCTCTCAGCTGACTTTCATATGACCCATAATTACATATTTACATATTTAAAATAACACATATTTATGATAAAATAAACAGATACAAGGAATACAGAACTACAAACATTTATGTTAGATTCTCAATCTTAACTATATATCAGGCAGGGAAATAAGATGAGCATGATTTTTCCCTTGGCACTTCGTTACACTTTGTTGGGTTTGCTGTGTGCACATGGACACACACATATGCATACACGGATGCATGGAAATTTAATTTATGTAGCACGGGAGAGGAAAACACAGGGGTCTGTTAAGGAATTGTGACGTGCGTGCCACCAGTGTTTTTATGTTTTGGACCATCCAGCTTTAATGAGGGCTGAGACGTGGTTAACAGCAATTTTGGGTAGCTTTTTCAGCTCTTTTTTTGGGAGCCACAGAATTTTTTAAAAAGCAGCTTGTTTGTTAAAAGTTTGCTCCAAGGCCTAAAATTTCTAAATATGCACCTTTCTTCAACATTGCCTTATAAAGAAGAAAAAAAAAAAAAAAACTGCTGAAAGTCTCCCAAACATGAGAGTTTAATTAAAAAAGGAAAAGTGGGGGAAAAAAAAAAAAAAAGAGCGAGCCAAAGAAAGAAGCAGAGAAAGCAAGATAAGGCGAGAGATCATTTTAAACATTTTCAATAAGGAAAATGTCAAATGTTCAGAGCATAAAAACCTTTTGGCTTCTAAACCACACATGTCTTTTAACCATCCTCCCTTTAAAAAAAAAAAAGTGTAAATTTCTGAATTCCTTTCCAAGGTTATGATTGAGCTTACTAAGTGTTCCTTTGAAGTCATAGTATTTGAAGGAATTTATAGGGTTAGGATTTTCATTAAGTTTAGCGAACAAAAATAATTCTGAATTAAAGCAGCAAATAAGTTTGACGAATTTTTTTAAAATTTAAGAGGATGGAAAAACTCAGCGATTCAGGAAACTTAATGCACACATAAACCAAGTATAAATTATAGACATGTACGACTGCAGATCTGAATAAACCAACACTTAAAAAAAGCATAAAATAATAGGAAAATTTGAACCATAATATTTCATATTAAAATTTTATCTTTTCTTTAGTATTCATGATGGTATTGAGGTTGTTTTTTAAAAGTCTTGGTCATTTTGTGATATTTAATAAAATATCTGCATACAATATGAGGTTCAGAATGCACTTTAAAATAACTCAGTAGGGAAGGGATGAAAAGTAGCTAGGGACAAAGAAGAGACAGACTGGCCATGAGTTATTAAATGTTGATCCTAGATGAGGAGATCATAAGTATTTAATGCAAGGCTTCACAAATATTGATATGTTGCGTGATTCCATAAAAAAACTAGAAATTCATTTAAGAATAGGGAATTTCACAAAAATGAATCAATTAAAGTGAAAGATTATTCAGTTATATTGATGAATTTACCTTAAATGTTGTTTCTATTTCTTCCTGATATATATCATTAAAAAAAAACTAGTCCATTAGAAAGTACACAACAATAAATAAATGAATATTATGTAAAATGATAATAAAGAATAAATGAAGCCATTCCTCTTTTATAAAACTATCTTTACTATCTTGGCTTTAAATCTTACCACCATTTATAGTTTATAGACCAAAGTTATTCTGCCTATAAATAATGCCTTTTAAATCTGGAGGTCCAGATCAATTCAGACAAAATATCTCTAACTTTTATTTGAACAATTTACATCCCAACAATCCTGTAAGTGCCTTTTGAATAACAACCTTTATCATTCTAAAAGTTAATATTGAAGTATTTTGCCACTATAAATATAGCCAAAACATCAACTATAGAATAATGACCTGGAATAATCTGAAAATGATAGTAGCTGATCAATAAAAAGACAAATTACATTTCACTCTTCATTTTTTTTTTAAAGACAGCTAATTCATAAATAGAAACCAACTTCACAGTAACACACAAGGGAAAAATTATGGATAAATTTTGGTAAAAATGGAACTTAACTGTCTTCATTCATTTGACAAATATTTAATTCTTATGTACCTTACATTGTGCTACATATTACTCTTTTATAAGGGAACAAAAGAGTCTCCAGTGAACTCAAATCTAATTATTGAAGGAAGTAAACTAAAACTTTTTATGAATATGTATATTTTCCCCAGGGTGATAAGTAATAGCATTAGGGTTCATTTGTCCATTCTTCCAATGTTGCTTAAATATCAAGCACAAGTAACAGGCCTGTGTCCTGAAGAAAAGGCTGAGATAAGAAGAGCTTCACCAACCAAAACCAAAGCCAAAGACAGGCTGTTCTGAACCCAGGGAGAACAATGTCCTGAACTGGCAAATAGGTTTCTTTAATAAAGCAAAAGGAGGATTTCCTAGAAAACTCAACCCATGCTTCTTGCCTTATCTGTTTCCAAAAGCTAACAAGAGGAGGGAGAATTCTTAGGCATTTTAAGGAATCAAGTGACTATTACAAATTTGTGCCAAATCTGTACAGAAATTTCATATGTACTTATATTCTCTGAACTTCAGCATAGGACATTTCTGAACTCAGAGGATCAAAAATCAACTTAAAATTTCACATACTAAGTCTTTCATGACTAATTATACTATAAAATGTAAACTCCATAAAAACAGATTTTTTCCAGTTTTTTATCTCTAAAGGCTAGACTAGTGACTGATACAAGATAGGCATTTAAGCCTGCTGAATTAATTAATTTGAAGGTCAGAACTGCTAAGGAATATGTTTGATTTTCATATCTGGACTCAGTTTGGCCTCATGAGCAAGAATTGCATATTTGAAATCATCAACCTATTAAGTTTTAGAAGTTGGTCTCAATAGATAATAATTCAGTGGTGGTGGGGGTTTTGTTTTTTTTTTAATTAAGTCTGTCTTAGTTACCTTAAAAAAAAGTATCATCATGGAAAGGAAACATATGTAATATCATTACCAAATGTATATAATCATTATGTATTAAATAAACACCCTACCCAAAAGGTCCTGTCATTTAGGGCTTAGGTCAAAAAGTAAAGAGAAAAATATTAAATAGAAGCAGCTCATAGCTGGGTGCAATGGCACACACCTGTAATCCTAGCAGCTTGGGAGGCTGAGGCAGGGGGATCTCAAGTTCAAAGCCAGCCTCAGCAATTTAGTGAGTTCCTAAGCAACTTAGCAAGACTCTGTCTCAAAATTAAAAAGAAAAAAAAATTTTTTTAATTAAAAGAGCTAAGGATGTGGCTCAGTGACTAAATGCCCCTGGGTTCAATCCCTGGTACAAAAAAAAAGGTGGAGAGGGGACTCCTATTCCAAATCTAAACTGCTGAGAATCATAAAAATCATAAGGCTGCTCTGTGATTCAGGACCCTGCTCTGCAGGTGGATCAAAGGCTTCAGATATGGACTCTTCTACAAACCAGGATGCATTCCTGAGAAAGGTACTCCCCTTCCCCTCCTTTGCTTCGGTGTCCTCTCTATAAAATTGAAAATATATTATAACTTACTTCAAGAAGCTATTTTGAGAATTTAATGACTTAGTACATGTAAATTTCTGAGAATAGTACCTGACATATAGTAACTACTCAGTTGTTACCTGGCACTATTTATTAAAACTAAGAAACCCCTTGACTTATCTATTATAGGGGTTCATTAGTGATTTATTCATTCATTTTTAATCTTGCACTGAATAAACAACATAAATACATCTGTATCACGTGTAAGTTTTCATATTTATGAATAAATTAAGAACAAGGTGAATTGCTTATATTTGGACTAGGTAAAAAATATAACTTCCCACTTCTTCAGAGAATAATTCACAGAGGAAGTAGAATTTCATACTGTACCTACATATTTGTTTTTCTGATTAGAATAAAATCTCATATAACACTACCACCCATCCTGCTGACAAAATTTTGATAAAGACAAAGGTCGTTCTTCTATGTACGTATGTGGGATTTTTATACAACAGAGACTATTCGGCACCCTGCTTAATTTACCTAAAATTTACTACATTTTCCTGTGCCACTTTTTAAAATATTATTTAAAATGACTATATAAAGGTAATTGTTTCAACATAAATAAGAAATGATTAATATACCTCTTCTTAAACCTACAGTTTTGACGCCAGAAATATTCAGGCAGAAAAGATTTTTGCTTTTTTATTGCTCTGCATGTTCATTTTTTTTTTTTTTTGCATGCTGATTTTTAAATAAAATTCTCTGGCCAAAAATAAGTTTTAGCAATGGCGAGATGCTAAGCAACTCAGTGAGACCCTGTCTCTAAATAAAATACAAAATAGGGCTGGGGATGTGGCTCAGTTGTCAAGTGCTCCTGAGTTCAATCCCAGGTACCCAAAAAATGACAATAATAATAATGTTTTAAAATTTACTTCAAAATTTACAGAAAGCAGAGGAGAAAGTGTCCTATTTAAAAATTAAGTTAGGTAAGCACAGAAAATAACACCTTATAATCACAGCCACCTCCAAGGCCCACCATCCACGTTGGCCAGTAGGATAGCTACTTAGTTGGCTTCCTAAAGACTACAGCTCCTGGGGGCTGGGGATGTAGCTCAGTGGTAGAGCATTGCCTAGCAAATGTGCGGCCCTGAGTTCAATCCTTAATACCACCCAAAAAAAAGAAAGAAAGAAAGAAAGAAAGAAAGAAAGAAAGAAAGAAAGAAAGAAAGAAAGAAAGAAAAAGACGGCAGCTCCTTCTTTGAGAATCACAGAACTGTGTGAAGAACTTCATGGCTATTACTAAAAGCTTCATGGGCCAAAAGGAAAGTATGAAAAGGAAAGAATAAAAAAAAAAATAGTAAGCTTAAAATGAGAGCAACAGGGACTATGATGCTCCCCCAAGTAGCACTGGCAAAAAGCCTGCCACCTTTCAGCTTTTTGCATGTGTAAAACAACAAGCTTGATGATCCTGCATCTTGGATCCTTGAGAATCAGAGTCACCAAATGCATGTTAGGAAATGAAGGGGATGGGCCAGCTAGAACCATAGTGTTTTATACCCTCTTTTCTCTTGGGTCCCAATATCGGGCCTTCAAATGAAAGTTACCACAAACATGCAGGCGGGCAGGGCGGGGGGCAGGGGATCTCTGAACTGTTTTAGTAGCATTTCTACTATCCTTTAGAAGCAAACATTATTTCTTTAAAAATTCTTACAGTTCACCTGGAGAGAGATTCTCTCAGAAGAAGAGACTATCTCCTGCTCAGGAGAACTTGGTGCACTGCCTGCTCACTGGGACTCCAGCACCTTTCCAAAATGATGGCATTGCTAAAATATTTTCTCTTTTCACAGAAACTGAAATATTCTTCCAATTCAATAACTGAAATCTCTTCTATTGCATCAAAATAAAAATCATGTTTTAAGAGCCTCAATTTTTAAAACAGGATCAAGCAAACCACTATCCTTGCAGCTTAGTTTCTGCCTAACTTTTTCAGCACAGGAAGAAGAGATTGAGAAGCACTGCAGCTTCTCTGCTGCTAGGGGGACCCTGGACAACTCCCCTATCTTGGGTGAATCACATAAACACTAAACAAAGAAACAACAAAACCAAAGGGGAAAAAAAAAAAAAAAACTACACACTTAAAACCTCATGCTTTGAATCATCAAAGAGTCATGTTTTATTCTACCTCCTCTTGTATTTTATTCTCACACTGCTGTTTGTCCAGCTCATGAACGACCTGTCTTATCATGCATGCCATCTGGTTTATAATAAACACACAGCAAAATGTATGCTTCTAATGATCCGAATAACAAGAAGAATCTAATACATTCACTTCAAAATAAACAGTTCTAAGTTTTTCCATTTGTCCAAAACAGAGATCAGCAGCCTGAAACAAAATAAACAAATTGTGATTTGTTTTTCCCCTGTGAAATTATACTACAGGACTCAGAGAT
The DNA here is from genome assembly GCF_045843805.1 of Urocitellus parryii. Taxonomy (NCBI): domain Eukaryota; kingdom Metazoa; phylum Chordata; class Mammalia; order Rodentia; family Sciuridae; genus Urocitellus; species Urocitellus parryii. Next base: position 248,551,412 of record NC_135531.1, read on the forward strand.
ACACCTCTGCTCACCTACAACCTGAAGAATATCTGATCTAGAGCACCTTCTTTCAACTTACAGAAAGTGTGACATTTCATATTTTTTAACCTCAGCTTTAAAAAACTTTGAGGGGGAAATAGCTTTTGACTCATCCCCTACTTAATCCTTCATTGTTAACCATATTTATTGCTAGTACATCTCACCTCCGTGGGTAGAACTCTCAGTCCACATCACTGAAAGAACAGTGTGGCTCCCTAGTGCAAATTTCCTGAGAGCCTCTTTCCTCGGCATGTGCCAAGAATCAAATCTTGGCCACTTAGCGCTGTGTTCCACATGTGAGCTCACGATGCGCTGAGCAGCCGTGCTAACTGAGATGGATAGCCCTGTCAACAGGAAGCTGGCACACCAGGATGTAAGCAGTGGGATACAATGACCTTTACATTCAGAGAAAAATATCCCTAAAATGGCATGAAAAGTTTATGGGGAGAAGGGAGGGAGGATTCTTTTATTTCATTCAGGCACATAGCATGAAATAAAAGCAAAGGTGCCCAGTATGCAATTTGCTAAGGATCAAATCCTGAATCCCTCACACAAGAATGAAAGTTGTCAGAGAAAGGAAATGAATCATCCTTTATCACGCTGCTTTGAAAGCACTGGACTCTACGATTCAGCTGTGTCAACTGCACAGATTGGCCAAGCACTTGGACTTGGATTGTGCCTGGACTCGCTGGAACTCGTAGGGTGCTGACTGCCCTGGGAAGAAGGCATTCTTGACCCCTGGTTTCATATGGGTTGCTTTTGTGGTCGAACTAAAATATTTTTAATAAAATCAATGAAATCAATGATCTATTTACAAAACCAGAGTCAAGAGCTTGAGAATTTAAATCCTATGTCCTTGGTCACCATATTTATAACTATAAATGCTTAATCTCCCATGGGTTCTCTATCAGAAAATATGAGACTCTGAATGACATTTCTTAGTAATGATATGAAGAACTAAAAAAAAGAGCAAAATTCCCTGGCACATAAATATTAAGTAAAGATAGTAATGTAGGAAATTAACATACAAAATGAGACCTGGAAGTTACTATATTTCTATTAGTTAAAAATCATCATCATAAACTATACCATTCAATCATTTCAGCTGAAAAACAATAGTAATTCTATCAGGTCAAAAAGTCATTGCAATTATTCAAGGTTTGGGCAGCATTTTTGTTGTTATTTGTCAATTCTTTGGCATAAAAGAACAATGAGCTGTGTTTCAGAATGAAACAACAGAAGCTCACAATGGGCTCCCTAGAATTATATAATAAACATTGAAATAATGATGCAATTTTAATAGTTAATTAAATAGAAAAAAAGGAAGTGATTACAAAGACACTGTGATTTTTTTTTTAAATGAATGGACCACATCAAAACTACAAAACAATTTTCCAAGACACAAAAGGGTAAGAGACATCCATTTCTTCCTGTTTAATTAAAGGCTGATCATAAACTGCAGAAGTGATGGGACCAAAAGCTATAAATAAATAAATAAATTTAGAAAACTGAATATTTGTAAAACATGTATTAAAACCTGGATAAATCAGGTGTCAAACATCTCAGCACTGGCCCTAAAAGTATCGGTTTGCTGACTTAAAAATACTAGGGTTATGAACACAAAAAAATCCTATAAAGGTCATCTTGAAATACAGTCAGTTTGAGCAGCTCTAGAGGTGCTGCTCATAAGCTTCCCCAAGCAACAAGAAAATGAGACTTTCTACAAGAAACATCCTGCTGCTCACTGTTTAGGTAAGACACTACACCACCTCACAGTTCTCCTTCAACCCTGGGATACAATTACCTGGGAGAGCTATTTCAGGGAACAGATTCTTTCTCAGATCATGACACACAGAAGGCTGGGGAAGAGAGGGAGACGGAAATGGAGTAATACCTTGGGCCTGAGCTGCAGAGCTGTGGGAATATCCCAGGGCCAGGAGCGCAGTCTCCACCAGCTGGCTAAAAAGTACGTCTTTTCGCACCAAAACAAACTCAGCGTGCTCTTCTCTGTTGTCATATTCGAGAGAGCTGTCCAACTGCTCCACCACACAGAAGACAGGAATCATCAAACCTGGAGGGATAAAATTCAAGAGTAAAACACAAATATTGCAAAGTAGCTCAGTTACCACCACAAGAAGGGAAGAGACAGTTATAAAAGTCACCCAACTGTGATCAACACTGGTTTAGAGTAAACAAGCCTCTTTGTTCTGTGGCCCTAAGGAAAGCTGTGCCCCCGCCCATTATTATTACTATCAAACTGTAGCAGAATTGCCAGGGGGCAGTGGCAGAAGCCCTCAGATTCCAGTCATTAAAAAGTGAAGTGCGCCATTCAGAGGTGTCCCAGCACTTCAGAGGTGTCCCATAGGCTAGATCAAGGTGACCTTGCAGATGCTGGAATCCTCAATGTCCAGTAGTTTTATCATAATTACTAATCAGAGTTAGTATTTTCAGATCTGATCAGCTTTTGTCTAGCAATGCATTTTAAAACTTCTACTCTCAAGATACCTAGTGGGAAGGCATGTTTGATTTCAGGGCCTAAGATGTTATGAGAATATGTATAAGAAAGTCATCAGGAATGTTTGGTTGGTTGGTTGGTTGGTTGGTTAGGGCCTAAGATGTTATGAGAATATGTATAAGAAAGTCATCAGGAATGTTTGGTTGGTTGGTTGGTTGGTTGGTTGGTTCTAGGAATTGAACCCAAGGGTGCTTAACTTCTGAAATGCATCCCCAGCTCTTTTTATTTTTTATTTTGAGACAGGGTCTCACTAAGTTGCTTAGGGCCTCACAACATTGCTTAGAAATTTTAAAAGTCCCTCCTGTAGGCTGTTTTTTGGGCTGTTGTTATTGTTTTATTTTTTTTTAATCCTGGTTATCAATTAGCCTGAAAATACTCTGATCATGAAAAGTCTAAACATTTAACTTACGTCAAAAATATACATCCAAATAGAAAATTCCACCTCTTTGAAACTATTATATACTAATACCAGATACTACTGGAAAAAGAGTATCTTTTCTTATGTTTGCAGAAGAAAGAAGTAAACTACCCCAAAGAATAAAGCAAATTAGTCTAGTTGAAAATCTGTTGAAATCTGTTGTCACCGAAATATTTCTCTGCTTTGTATCAAAGTGTGAAAAGCTAAAAAATGTTTAATTCACCAAACATTTTTTGAACTGTTTTTTATTTTTCAAAAAAAAAAAAAAAAGCCATACAAGCATTTAAATCTAAACATAGCCAAGGCTGAAGAAGATCAAAGTTTTACTAACATACAAGTAATAAACACGGACTCTGCCCCACTTAATTCACACAAATTAGTATGTTATGAAATGGGGTTCTGCTCTGGGTCTTTGGGCAAGAAAAAAATCAAAAGTTATGAAGGATGAGTAGGCAGGCAGAGATGGGGAGGTGGAGGGTTGGATGGTCACAGTGAAGGCACTTCATAATGAAAACAAGATCTCTTTGAAATGACTGTAGGAGAGTAGGGCCCTGACAAACAGAATGCTTAGGAGGTTTCCAGAAGCCCTTCCCTGTTGCCTGACCCTACAAGTCTCCTGACTCACTTCCATCTTGAAAAACTGAGAGTAGGAGCAGATACTCTGCAAACTATGGGATCACAGATTTAGGTTTTTGTTCTAAAGATAATACAATGGTACAACTGGTTCCCATGTGCTAATTATTATTATTAAAGATAATAAGTATTGGGTGTAATTATTAAATATAATCATTATTAACAATAATAATACTCATTAAGAATCGTTATCACTAAAGATCATGGTAATTATTATTAAGACTGCATAACACTCTTAACAAGTCTCACCATACCATACCTGGGACAGCTATTGACTCAATGTCCACTCTGAGAACAACAAAGCAGGATTACTGTCTACAGCTACACTATCTACACAGATTCATGAAAAACATGAGACAAGGATAGAGAAGACCAATTTTTCAAAAACAGAAAAGGATTTAGCCTGGCCATGTGATGCTTCATAAAATATAGTTTTTAATTGTGACCCACTCTGGTGTATGAAATGTTTATTTATTAATAGTGAGTTTATCACCAAACATATTCAAGACTTGTAATGAATATTATGAGTTAGATTTCCTCCAAATTATCCCTGCCACCATTCATTTGCTTAGCATTTATTCACTGAACACCTACTATGTGCCAGGTATCCCCTATGGTTCCCGGGATATAAGTGAGAACAAGTCTATATGACTCCTGCTCTCCATATAGTTGAGAGCATTGTAAAATCTTCCTGAGTAAGCATAATGGCATTTTATAGGACCCATTCAAGAGAGGCCTTACCAACAGGGAATAGCCCCCATTTAGCCCTTTTAACTCTTACATACTGGTATATGATCTTTGTCCAAGGAAGCAGGTTGATTTCTACTTCTAATGATTCAAGCATATGCACACATGGGGCCATGTAGCCAGTGGTGCCATAAGCTACTTAACCACTAATACCTATGTGTACATAAGTTTCAATCATGAAAATCCATGTGCAGTTCCTAGTGTCAACATCTGAGTGTCACACATCTGGGAATCACAGATAAGACCTTTAAATGAATCTAGTTACTCCATAAGCTAACATGTATCCATTACTTAGACACCATAAATCTTTCTCAAGTCTATAGTCAACTGAAAAAACTTAAGATCCTATCAATTTTTGAAGATAATATTAACAGTTCAATCAGTCACATGTGAAATAAAACATAAAAACACAGAGCTCTATAACACGTAGGAACTTGTGTTTTACAATTGTCAGTAAGTGAGAGATTTTCTAAGCATTTTAGTTCAGTGACTGAAGGAAGTAATTGTCACCTGACACAATAGCAATAACTCCTTACAGTCAAAAAGCAAGCCCATCCCCGACAGGCATCACCTACTTGGGTAAAAGCAAAGGACTTTGAAGTCATTTATAAAATAAAACAACATTAACAAGGAATGTATGATAATAGGATTCGTTCTGAAGCACATATATATGAGACACCCAGGAATATCACAAACAGGTTATATTTAACCCACAGAAAAATGTACCTTCTTATTAGAACTTGATCGACCCAAACAATTATGGTTGTACAATGAAAAGCAGTTTTTAGAAAAAAATGAAGTCAGGAAAAATAAATGCAGTTTCCCGTGGGAATGACAAGAAAAATGAAAAATAGTAAAATTGTACAACAAAAATCAAGGATGGCAAGAAGCTTCAGGCATAGGTTTAAAAGCCTTCAAAAACAGGAAATCCCTACAGGAGACAAGCCATAAAAGGATGAGTAGAAAATGAGTATAGAGAAGGGGGAAAAGGATGAGTAGAAATCTATGCCTCTAAAAAAGAGATATTTATCTATTTGGTCACAAGATTCTCACTAAGCAAAAAAAAAAAAGAAAAAGAAAGAGGAGAAAAGGACAGTAGATGGGAAGATAGTGAAGGTGTTTAGAAAGACTTCAAAAAAATAGATTCAAAATGGGAAGAATTAAAAGATAAGTTCTGATGAAAGAAACCAATGTAAGGTAAGATGCATTTACAACACAATTCAGAAATGGTCAAGAAGCAGAAAACAGAAAAACTCTTATTCTAACCCTGTATCTCGAGCTTACAGCATTAGTTTTCTTTTTATTGAAACACAGACCCATTTCCAGATGATCAAGTAGAGAACTTTGGACCTTTTGATTCTAAGCCTTGCTAAGCCTTTTACAATTGCAGGAGGCAGGCAGGTAGTTCAATGTGGAGGACAGGCACCCAGGCCCGAGCCATTTGCTCCAAGCTAAGACTTACTCTGGCGATTGGGATATATGGTGAATTCTGTTGTCATAGAGGCAAAATAAACCTGGACCCTCTCTCCATTAGGAAAAATGCACTTTTCCAGCTGTCATTAGCAATGATGCTGAAACTGCCATTTCATAATGATACTATTTCTGAAAAAAATGTGTAGCTATGGTCGTTGTTACTACTTTGCACCACAGCAACCAGGTGAACTGGGACATGTGGGAAGGTGGTTAGATGTGGTGGTGAACAGCAGCAAGTTGGAAGTAGGTGATCCTTGGGTGGGATCCTGACAGTGTCTCTCCTTATCTGTGTGAGTGACTATGGGTGCTTTATCTGTCCTCTCTAAGGCTCAAATTCCTCCAGCTAAAATGCAAACAATAATCTCTATGTCACAGAGTTGTCAAGAGAATTCAACTATATAATGTGTTTCTTTGACACACAGTTCTCAAACAATGGAACCTATTTTTCTTTTTCTTTTTTTTTTTATTTATCAGTATAGTTTACCAAGGGGAAAAAAAGAAACCAATTTTTTTCAGAATCTATATGCAATGTTATGATACATACTAAAAAAAACATTTAAAAAATAAAAGTAATGATGATGGTCACTGAATGTCTCATCATGGTATAGGCAAATGATACTAATAATCATGGTATGTCCTATTATGCAAATAATAATGGCTTGAAGAGTTCAACCTGCCCATAGCAAAAGGTGACGTGTTAAGAAGCACCTAACTTCATGCTCTCAAACTGCACATCCAAAACAGTAGTCACTAAACACATGTGACAAGTGAGCCCTTAAATACATCTTATCTTGAACTGAGATATGCCATAGGTGTAAAATAGACTTCATTAGAAGGGCTTACTATCAAAAAAATAAAAATAAAACCAAATATATACTATGAATAATTTTAAAAAATTAATTGCACATGGAAATAGCATTTTGGATTTAGAGTTAAAACTAATATATTATTGAAATTTATTTCACCTGTTTCTTTAACGTATTTTAAATGAAGCTACTAGGAAACTTAAAATTACACATGTAGCTTACATTATATTTCTATCAGATGGTACTAATTTAAACAGTCCGCCAAAAAAACACATAGAATGGTTTTTCTCACACATTATAAATTCATCACAAACTGATACTGCAACAATTATGTGATTGTCGTCGGCACTTCTTGGCCCTTTGGTTATCTTTTCTCTATGTTCTAGATATTAGGAGACTCAGGAACAGAAACCCTCTTGATTAAACTCCAAAATCCAATGCACTTCCTTCTCAGAATCACCAACCAAACTGTAGGCTGCAATTTTTTAATTAACTATACTGATCCAAATTCTTTAATAAAGGTAAGGCTTTTTCCCCTCCTTCCCTTCACTTTAAAGAACATTTACAGTCCTCAGGAAATGCCATCACACTGGCTATGAAAGTGACCTGAGGAACAGTTACTCCCGAATGCTCCTATTGTTCCACCTCAACAGTGAAAGATAAACGGGGGTCTCCTTGACAGGACTCAGTCACCATCCGCCAAAGTTGGGCCAGCAAGCAAAACTCTCTCTCCCATTGCACTACCTAGTCAAACATATGTACCCTTATTTTCTCCTCATAGTTACCTTGTGAGACAGTTGTTATTATTCTCATTTAATAAATTAAGAAGCTGAAATCATGGAAGAAGTGAAATGTCTCTAAGAAGCACCGTGAGGCAGGTTATCCCAACTCTACTCCTTTGAAAACAATATATTCCAAAACAATATACTCCAAAATATACTCCTTTTAGTAAAGGACCCTTTATCACTTGGTATGGCTAATGAGTGGTCTGTGCTGCCTGTAAGTCAATGTTAAGCACTGCACTAGGTGTGGAGGAGAAACCAACCATGTCTACTTTTCAGATACTCAGCAGACAAAGGCTCTGGTGAATGGGGTGGTGTGGATGAGTTTGCTCTCCAGCCTCCGCCCCAGACCCTGTATCTTCTTGGTCCACCCTCATTCCTGGAACTGCCCTCTGAATGACAAAAGCCAGTCTGAGATGATAGCAGGCTAGCCTTTCTCCTCCCCCCTGTATAAGGGTTTCTAAAGCCCACCTGTTTCTGGAAGTAAGGCAGCCACAGGACCTATTCCCTTCCCTGGGGCCAGCAGAGCAGGTTCTGACCTGGAAAGGTTCTAGGGCTAACTGAAGATTACAAAGGCCTCCGGACAGAGCCTTGGATATTTGTTCTTTGTATACACTGAACTGGAGGAAAGCTCCACACTTTGCAGCCTCCGCAGTAAGTAGATCATAGACAAAGGCCCTTGAAAGACCGAAACAAATTCTACCACCCAAAGTGGACAAAGAGGGAAAGGAATGAGTGACTATCTTTTCCTAATATAAATTTACTAGAAAAATAAAATAACTTACTTGTTCTACAGCCTTATATTTGCTTTTTGTCTCTGTCACGCTCTCACACACACACACAGCATGCACTCACACACAGCATGCACTCACACATACATACACACACACACACACACACACACACACACACACATCCTGAGTCAGAGACAAGAAAGGAAATAAGCTGCCAGTAGTAACCTCTAGCCTTTTCTTCCTATCCTAAAATAATAAAGGTGAATGCCAAGAACTGCAACCAGAAACAGAAAGGAATAACGTTTCTCTCACTTCTGTGTTGGGGTCCCAGGGAAAACTTCAAAAAGAATCAAGTGTGTCTTTCCTACTCTCCCTTGTCCTTCACCTGCTCTCCAGGGCACTGACCTTCAGAGCTAGGCCAGCCATGGGTTCCACATTCCATTTCAGCCTCCTACTCCAGCCAGGGTCTGATCTCAGAATTTTTAAGATTTATAGATAAAAAGATACTACACTTTGCTGGGGAATGGCTTTGTGGTCTCCTTATCTCTCAAATATATAGACATGCTTCGCCTAACATGGATATGTACTGAGACATGCATGAGTAAAGGCCCTTGAGCAAACCTCACATCGTGTATTTAACCTAACATGGCCACAACATCACTAGGTGTAGAATCTTGTGGGCCTACTATCATACAAGTAGTCCATCCTGGGCCAAAGCATCATTATACAGTGCATGCTACCTTCACTGTAAAAGAAACACATTTTATCCCAAATAAACATAATGAAAGAAATTTCAGATAGTGTAATAAAAATAAGTAGAAAAAAATTTTTGTCATTAATTTTGGGAAAAATGGAAGTGCACTGATTGACTATGAGAGAGCTATATACTGATCCTCGGGTCAGCCAGAGGCCCTCAGGATTTCCCTAAACTGCTGCAGTTCCCCCCCCACCCCCCACCCCACCCCCTGCCGTAAGCTTGTCAGCTCCAGATTCATTATAAAGGGTTTATTCACTTATTTGTGTTGTTAGTTTTGCTTGACCTTAACTCTTACTGTAAAGAAGCTGAGACAGAAGTTGAACAGCAGCAAGTTCTCAGGGATGTACAGGGGGATAGTCATGGTCAATTCTAAAATTAGGAGGAAGGACAAACTGAGCTATACATGCAAAAATTCGATTTTGTGTTTATCCATAATGCAGCTGTCACATGCAACTCAGGGTCAGACCCCCCAACTAAAGTTTCAACAATAAAAATCCTTGAAACCTCTCCCAATATTTGCAGGGTACATCGGAGTAGGGAATGATTATCAGAAAATATTTTATTCTCAGAATTCTCTCTGATAAAACCATACACTTCTTTGCAGTCCCTCAGGCTTATCTTAACTTTGGAAAAACGAACAAACATAGGTCAGGACAGGGATGGGAGAGTGAACGTCTCACTGATCACCCCAAAGGTTCAAAGTGGGCTTCAAGGGATAGGAAAGGGAGACTAGCACTGGCCTTCCACACCTCTGATTCTAGGACTGTTGTCAAGCTGAGAGATCACAATTCAACCTGAAGTCAGGTCTGAAGGCTGAAGGATAAAATCCAGATCCCTAGGTCCAACTCAAACGCGGAAATTCAGTGGCTAGATCTAGCTGGCCTGGTAGTTTGCAAACCACGGCTCACAGACACACAGGGAGTGTGTTGTGACAACTTCAGAAACAAAATCAGAGCTATCCCTGGGAACCTGCCATGGCAAACCTCACCCACAGAACTGAATTCCCTGATGTCAGGTGTACCCAGCTTCCCACTGGCATGAGGGAGAGGTCCACCTTTAGTCAAGTCTGTACTCTTCCATCCCCCGCCCACCCTGAGCCTGACCTATAGTACTCCCAAAATAAACTGGTTCAGTTTAACAAAATGCTATTTCCAGTTAGACATCAATCACCACCATTAATAGGCAGCACTGATTCTGGTTTTTTCACAAAACTCCCCAGCTGTCAGACTTGTCCGCATCACTATGGGCCTCCTGCACTGCATTCAGTATCAGCTTTCTAGGAAATGATCTGCACAAGCAGATTCAGGGGCTCATGTCCTGTCCGTGGGAAGCTCGCCAGACCACAGGGCTGTGCATGTTCACAGTGGACACAAATGATTGGTGCATCAACATGAACTATCGTAATGTATAGTATGTGACTCAAAAGAGTAAGCTACCTCGTGCTCAGGGGCTGCACATACCCAGGGGCCGCGGGGGTCTTGTCAGTAGTTCTTCCCTTGTCCCACACTGAGAGACTGCGGCATCTTTTTTAAATTTAGTAGCTACAGGGAAACAAAATGTTTGCTGATCCTGGAATAAATGCTTTTGTTTTTTCACGGAAGAAAAAGTAGAGGCACAAGTTTGGATATCACACAGAGTGCAAAGGTAAGGCATTCTGCTGAAGGACCCTTAATGTGAAAGTAAATTTTGAAGGTTCTTTTCACAGGAGGTTAGAAATGCATACCTAACAAAGTCTTGGGACTCACTGGTGAGTTAAAAGGAACTATATCATAATTCACAAATATCAGGATTTCCATCCTCTGTTAAGTCAAATTTTATTCTGGAGGCTTCTAAGGGATAATTTTAAAATGGTATTTACATGGAGACCTATTTGCCTCTCCCCTCATTCTCATTATCCTCTCTGGAAAAGCTATTTGCAATCTGGAATCCCATGAGTCAAAAAAAAGGAGTCAATAAAAATGGTCCTTGTACTAACATTTGCTTCATCACCTCAGGTTTTAAGTTCTGCCTAAATGTTATTTTATCTAATTCAAACAATTTTTTAAAATCCTTGATTAATTTCTCCAGTGTAGTGTTAAGGAAAGGTTAACTGTACTAAGGTTCTCTACAAAGGAATTAATAAAGGAATCAAGCGCTCAGCTCTCAATAAGACAAGACTACCCAGATTTCTAGTGGGAATATTTCATAGCACAAGCATGTTTTCTTTGGGGAGTTTAACTCACAAAAATTATTAAAAATTGAGATCAAACACTGGTGTAAATCCTCAAAGGAAATCATACTAGAGTGGAAAGATTTTTATCAAATGAAAAACTGAAAAGTAAAGTTTTTATAGCAAAAAATGAAAGGCTTTCTCCCTCACAAAAAGAAAATCCTACTGTCTATGTTTAGGATTCAAAGAGTAAAACATCCATGGATGTTTAATAGGAGCATAGAAATGATCACCGAGAAATGAATGCAGACTTCACACGGCTCAGCTCTACTGGACTGGCAAACACCTATCCCATCCACTAAAAGCCCCTCATTTGTGTACCCAACAAATGCCTGTTCAGAGGCAATAGCATCCAGGCTCTTGAAAGAACTAACATTGGAAGGAAGAAGAGAAAAGAACAGGAGGATTGAGAGAGCCAGAAAGTCAAAATCATAGAGTGCATTTTCCAGATCCCTTAGGGGATACTGAGATCTCTGGTTTGCAATACGTAGGATATTATTACTGTGACTCAGATCAAGTTAATAAAACCCAGCCTACAGAGCAGGGAAACTGTGGTCTGATGGAATACTTCCCAGACAAAATATTTTAAGTATACATGTACCTGTGTAATTTATAGCAATTACTTAAATAAGAAAAACAGAACAGAGAAGACTAGTATATTATTAATTTTTTTTCATTTTATGGTTCTAAGACATTTTCTTTATAATCTGTATAATTTATATAATTTCAAAAATAAAATACTAAATTTAATTTTTAAAAAACTAAAGAAACCAAGTAAGTTACTACATAGAAATCCATTGAAACTCTTATTTTCACCTTTAAAATGATTAGCCAAAGGCTACTGCCCAAAAAAGGAATGTAATTCTACTTTTTTACTGTCTTTGAGAAGTGTTATCAAAGCAGCCTAAAGTGATTATTTCCTGAACAAAAAAGTAAGAAACTGTCACATCAAATAAAAAATAAAATTTTCATTTCCTCAAATGAAAAAATCATGGAAGATTAGCACAGTTGTGTTTTAGGGTTTGGGTTTGGGTTTTTTTTTTTGTTGTTTTGTTTTTGGGGGGTAGGTTTTGTTTGTTTGTTTGTTGTTTGCAGTACTAGGTACTAAACCCGGGGAGCACTCTACCATTAGTTTCATCCCCAGGCTTTTTTTTTTCTTTTTTTTTTTTTTTTTGAGACAGAATCTTGCTAAACTCACCAGTCTAGCCTGGAACTCTCCATTCTCCTGCCTCAGCCTCCCAAACTGCTGGGACTACATAGTCTTGCGCCACTGCGCCTTGCCTACAGTAGTTTAAATCGGGAGTGATTCCAGGTATGAACATCTCAAGCTCAAAAAGATTTCACTTCCCCTAAATTCCTTGGATTTATAAATTCTTTAATTCGAAAACAATTTCTAAGTCTCAAAAAGAAGAATTTTAGTGTCAACCCTACCCTCACCCCAGGCCACATTTTCAAAACAGTGTTAATCTTGTGAGCTGAACACAAAATGGCAAAAAGACAAGCCAAGCACTCTCTTCCAAAATCCATACTGAGGGGAGAAGGGTTTCATTCGAGCTTAATTTAAAGGTATGGGTGTAGGTTTGTGAGAACACTTCAGAGTGGCCCACAAGGTAAGAGCAGCTATTTAATTTTCACGCCATCGCCGGCCAGATCTGGACGAGGATGATATGAGAAACTATACCTAACAGCTCCCATGAATTTAAGTTCATTTCTCTATTTTGTTAACAGATGAGGGATAGACAAACAGATCTGTTTTCAAGAGCAAGCCTGTGTTTATTATACATACCAGAGGCCCGCTGTGGGGAAGACGGCTTCACTGAGTCACTCTATCAAAGGAAGAAGAGAGCCGCATCTCAGAGCCTTCCTGGGTGAAAAAAGAACTGTCTCCCTCCACCTCACTTCCAAGCTATACATCAATCTTCAATGTAATTATGTTTGACAGAATATAAGCTCTTGGCAGTTAACTTGTTTACAATAAATGCTTAGTTTGGGTACATGGACTGGATTTCAGTCTTACAAATATCAAACACAAACCTACAACAGTCCCACTATGGGGCTGAGAATTATTTTGCTATAAACCTTTTTATTGGGGGGCCGAAGGAATTACTTTGTAGCTTGTTTTCCACTAGCCACTTGGAACAGTGTGAAAAATGGTACATTTATCCCCTTACCCTGTGTTAACTGGAATTCTATACATTCTGCACATTGCCACTGGTCAGCCCCCAGTTTTGCCATAGTGGCAAAAAATACACATGAAACAGAATGGTTCTTACTAAGTCACGGCATTTCCTACAATTCTTTTTCTCCTCAAAGTCTCTTGGGGACTAATGATCATTTGCAACAGCACTGGCAAACTTAAGATTTGGGTTTTTTGTGTTTGTTTTTTTTTTGGGGGGGTGGATAGGGGGCTTAAAGTTAGCTGTAAAAATATGCTTAAGGCTCAAAGCTGCCACATGAATGAGCCTGTAAATAGAGTTACTTTTGCTGTACATTACCTAGAGGTTCATTCGAAAAGGGGAAAAATATCAGGATCACCTTATTTACTCTCATAAAGTGGCTTTATCTGCTCTTCAATAATAAACACATTTCAGTCTCCTAATACCATATTCTCCAGCTCTAAAGGACAAAATCTTGTCTGAAGGTATCTGAAGGTGTCTCGTAACCTGAAAGCTAGGCGACACTTCAGAGTCCTCTGGCTTAGCGCTGCCCTGCCCAGCAAATGCCTCACTCCTGGAGGGACTTTAATGAACAATCTGAACACCTCTGGGTCACAGACAATGCCGATAATTTATCTTTACTAGAATTCTTCACTTGTTTTTAATTTTCCAATACCATGAAATCATACTTCCGTAATAATCCAACTGTAACAACAGTGTCAATATATAGAAAAAAAAATCACTTGGAAGAAGTTTAGTATATTTTCCAAAATAGCTAATACTGGAAAATTCAGTCACTTTATAGTAAGAATCCAATTTTCTTCCTTCTAGTCAATGTTAAAATTGCAGGTGACATAAAATACTTTTTTATATCTCTCGGCTTCTAATTAAGAAGATAAGTCACTGATTTATAAGGTTCATGGATCATCAAAAATTATTTTATAAAAAATGTCACCATATGACTTTCTCATATACAGGAGAGAAAAAGAAGAAAAGTATTCTCATTACATTATCAGCTTCACAGATCTTGCTACTATCAAAAGCATTAGTCTGCAGTGTGAATTAATGGAAAATTGTTAAATTCACCGAAAATAATCACTCTTTTTTTTAAAGTAAGGATGCCCCTTTAAACCTTGACTGTTTAATTGTGATTTACTTGGGGGGGGGGGGGAATCATAGAGAAGGTGATTGTATGAAAAAAAAAAACACTTCTTATTATTGTACAACAAAAATTCCCTCCGAGGCAAAAAGACATTATGCCAAGTTCCACCCAGAATTAATGTTCAGGTTTAAATTGTAAAGTCCAGAAAAAACGGAACCACTAATAGACCCTTAAAGCTCGTGGCATTCATCAGCACTGTTAGGTTATGTAAATGTTAAAACTGAAAAACCCTTTGCTGACAAAAGTATTTTAATGAAGGCGCTATTAACTAGACTCTCTGGACTGAATAAAAATTTTAAAAAGCTTTTTTGGACTGTTGGATATAAATTCCACTCTGAAGGGGATGATTTTGTGCTTAGGACAGTTCTGAGATTACGAGACTCCCAACCAGGACTGTACACCGCCTATCTTATTCCTTTCGCTTTGCCACCCTCAGAAAGGTTTTTTAAGCATTAGACCCAAGAAAACTCTGAGCAACAGATCAAAGAAATTTCCCCTCTCAGTCTGTCAACTCAGTCCATCCTTGGGCTCCAGCTGCTCCGGTGGCCAGCAGTATCTGCAGTTTTAGTAGCCCCTCCAGGCGCAGGATGCCTGGGCTAATTCCACTGTCATCACCAGGTTTTCAGGAGCTCACAGTTTCCATAAAAAGAGTAGTAGCAAACATAGCTCAGGGCAAAGAAAACTAGCCACCGATCTTGGCTGCTGCCTGCCGACTTGGAGTTGCTGAGAGCGGGACTCTGGGGAAGGAGAGCTGGAAACCCAACAATGTTAAGGATTATCAATGTAATGGTTCAAAGGATTGCAGATTGCAGATTGAAGCCAGATCCTCTGCATCTCAAGTGACAGTCGATGTCACCTGAGTACATATCCGGTGATGTACATACATGGAAACGCAGGTTCCCCCACAAATCCATGCCTGCTAAGAAGGAAAACAGGGGGCTCATTATTTAGCCTTCTCTCTCTCTCTCTCCTGGTTAGGACTTTGGGAAGAAGAGCAGCAGGCCAGAGACAGCACCTAGCCCTTGCTTTGGCAGGGCTCTATCACAAAAGGAACAGACTTCCATCTCTACAGGTTAAAAAGGGGTTAGGGCTTAGTTACACACCTCAGGTAGAATGTAAGAAAATGTAGTGTCCCTTGTCAAACTGCATATGAAAATAAAGTCAATGAGCACTTTTAATGTCTCCTGGTCAACCACCTCCCGTGGGCTCCTCTCTGAACCTCCCAGAGAAGAACGAGAGCCAAATTGTTGCTCCCCAAAACAGATTTTAGCTAATAAGCACTACAAAATAAGCAAAAAAGCACTTCAGTTATTCTGCATCTTCTCCAAGACTAAAAATTTGTACATTGTGTGACAGGTCCACCTCATTTTTCTTAATGATGTTTTTATTATTCTTTCACTCAATTAAAGCAGAAATGGATATTGCATCTTCTGACTGTATAATTGTTATTGTAATCTGTTTTCGATCACTGCTTGGGAAATGGGTCCAAAACAACATAAACTCTCCACTGCCTCAGAAGACAAGTCATTTTCTTTTACTACGACACTTAAAGAGACATTTATCATGCTGCTCAGTTACCATCTTTGGATTATGACAAAAGAAAGTTCTTGTTCTGCTAACCCCAAAATAATATTTCAACAACACTGCAATTTGAAGTTTTTAATATGAATGCATTTTTCTAATAAGCTATTAAAATGTCAATTTTGCCTATTTATATGAATAAATAATTAAAACAAATGTAATAAAAATGTTCTATTTTAATATGGGGCATAATCGGGTGTTCTAAAACTATGGTTATTTTTACTCTATGCCTTTGGTCATTTTCCAGGAATCTTGGGTATAATATTCAACCAAATTTGCTCTCTTTGCAAAGAAAATATTTTCTTATGTTAAAAAAAGGCAATCATAATCAGTTATAAAAGAACTGATACACTTGCTTTCCAGCCAAATACAAAACCCAAGTAAATTATATTTTTTAAAGAAAGAAAAAGATAACTGTGGGAAATATGTTGAAATTCAAGTTGTTTCTATGATAAATGCCTGAAAATCACCTGTGTCAGATCTTGGTGCTTTAGAAAACATTTGCTCTAACTAGAGTCTCAATTGTTTTTTTCTCGTATCTGTGCAAGTCTTCAAGGAAACAAAGACACTAAGCTGCTGTGCACATTTCATAACTATGCAACCGTCAGTGGGCACCAAACCATTACTCTGATGTGAAATGCATTCATTTTTATAAATAGTTGCTTACAGTGCTTTCCTTAATTTTGTTACCTTTGCTGTTATGTCTTGCTACAGTTTAATAACCAACTGTGCTAGGATATAACTCCATTTCAATAATAAGGGAACTAGTTAGGGGCAGAACTAAATTTGTCTCCTATACTAGCAAATAATATCAGAAAAAACTAAACTGAAATATATTTCCCCAGAGGATCTTACTATCCTAATGAGTCATAACCAGAGATAACAAGTATGTTTGCTATAGACTAACATGGCTTGCTGATAACTTTACTGCAAGCTTCAAATTCTTAAAATTTCTATTAATGCATTTTTCTGCACTTCAGGCATTTGTCAAACTAGTAACTATAACATCCACTACACTTTTTCTTTAAGTTTTAAAGTTAAAGCATCAATTAAAAAGGGGAAAAAATCATACCATAAATCTAATTGCCATAATTACATACCTAAAAGCACATTTATGCATATTATGTCTTTCTATCCAGTTTTCTTTAAATCTGGAATTAAGTAAAACTTTACAAATAAAAAGCAAAAGACACAAGTTGTAGAAGGCAAACTTCTATGTCTTTCACTGCCATTTAATTATACTGATTTTACCACAATTTTTAAATCATTTGCTATTAAACAGCAAAACAATTCTGCTAATTGAAAAAATTATATAGAGTTCTATTATTTTGAAAACTCCATCATGAAACATTTTTACAGAAACACTATAGCCTGCCATGCCTATGGGCTTGTTTCCATGTTAAAAAAGAAAATAAATGTTTGGTTGATCAGTAACAATAAAGGAAGCAATGTGACTTCAGAAAATAGAAAAATGGTATACTAAAGAGGCTACATCTGTGGGTTGTTTTTGTGTGGTGTGTGTGTGTGTGTGTGTGTGTGTGAGAGAGAGAGAGAGAGAGAGAGAGAGAGAGAGAGAGAGAGAGAGAGAGAGAGAAAGAGAGAGGGAGAGGGAGAAAGTCTTCAAATGGCTGTTGTTTTAACTCATACCTCAATTCCACTCAGGGCGTCTACTTTGACTTTGAAATATCTATCACATTATCTTTAAGTAGTAGGATGATGAATCCTTTGTACATAAAGATCCATTTTTAACACAGAGACATTTTCAAAATCTCTACTACACTTTAAAATAAAAGGAATTCACAGCTCTCCTTACTGGCACCCGAAATTAATGCTAGAGAGCAGTAGTGATTCCAAGTGAGAAAAGACCTATACAATCAAAGTCAGCAGAGGGAAATCACTCATTTTCAAATTGCTATGAAGAAAAGAAGAAAACTAAAAGGCAAACTCTCTTCTTCATTTTTTGAGCTAAGCATAAAGGTCTCCTACTTGAAACCATTTTCAGTTATTTCCTTTTTTTTCCCATAAAATAATGAGTTAAAATTGATGGGTTAGATCCAACATTTCACTGCTGTTCTTATTCTTGGGGAGTAGGGGGAAAGGGGAACTTGCTGCCAAAGCTTCTGAAAAGAGAGTTTGGGCTGCTAATTTTCCGTTCACAAAATCTAAATTCTCCTTATGCATCTCACACACAACTCATGAAATAATATGAAACAGTATTATATCACTGCAAATTGAGACATTTTTATCAAAATAAAGAGTGATGATGCCAACATTTCATTTGTCATTTCCCACTTGTCACTTTTCACTGACAAACTGTTACACATACAACTTTTGTCAAATGCTCTATCTTTAAATATGTTCCAAAATGCCATTGTATCTCAGCATTCATGTAAGGAAGATAGTAAAAATTACTATGTAACTATACATTAGTTGTATGGGTTTTGAAACAGCCTACTTATTAGGTGAAAAATATAAAGATTTTTTTGTTGATTCCCATGTTATGTAGGATGAAATTTGACTTCCTGAAATGAAACAAACTATGTAAATAGTTTATGCATAAAATGTGGGGTTATTAGTTGAAAGAAACTTTTTTAATGGTGAGATGTTATGTCATTTTACCTCAACAGAAACTAACAACAACAACAAAAATAATCCAAGAGTATAATACAATTTGGTACTCATCTAACCCCTTTAATGTAACATGTCTTTTTAAATATATGCATATAATTTGTTCCAATACTTAATGCTTTTTTTCAAAAGAAAAGAAACATAGGGGTTTTAAATTATCAAAGTAGAACCGCCAAGTTTCACTGCTTGCCATCTTGCCAGCTATACCAAATAATTACCAGTCTTACCTGGAATAAAACTGATTTACTTATTCTTAAAATGACTCAAATTCATATTCTTAGATATCTAATAAATGATAATTAGTCTGCTTTCCTTCCCTACAGAGACAGATGGGAAAAAAATTTTAAGGAAAAAAGAATGAATACAGGATATCTATACAGACTGATTCTGCTAGTTACAACTCCCCGGAAAAAGATGATTCTGCTTATTTTCTGAAGGGGTTAAAAAACAGATGCCTTAAGGGACATCTATGTAGTTCCAACACATACCACACA
The DNA here is from genome assembly GCF_045843805.1 of Urocitellus parryii. NCBI lineage: Eukaryota > Metazoa > Chordata > Mammalia > Rodentia > Sciuridae > Urocitellus > Urocitellus parryii. Next base: position 248,570,528 of record NC_135531.1, read on the forward strand.
TACACACACACACATTTCACTGCAGATGATCTTGAATATATAATGGTCAGTGGGTTTCTGCTGATGGAACATAAGGCTTCCAAAATTACTTGAAACACCAAATTATGCTCAGGACTTGGAGGGGCGGATACCCTATGTTCTGTTTAATGTGTATGTTCCATTGCATATATTTTTTTAACCAAGTATATCTTTATTTTAATAACAGGCCAAGGACTAAAAACACTTTAGAGAAGGGCTATTTTTCTACCTCAGCAAAACTACAGAAGAAATGCTAGATTGTTGGATGACCCCAAAGTCTAAGTTCACTCTATTTAAAAGAACTTAAACCTTAAAAAAATAATAATAATAATAAAAATGGGCAGGAGAGGTAACTACAGTCTTTTCTCTTCTGAAGCAATTATGAGTCCTTCCTACAAACATTATGGTGTTCATCTTTGGAAACGGAGTTTTCTCCATCTTTCCCATGTTGACAATTATATTTATAAATCCTTAAGTATTTCATACATTTCAATATAGAAATGTCTACACTCTCGTATCTGCAGTTCTTTCAAAGAGCAAAATGTCTATTATTGTTAACATGGTGTCTACACCTGACTTGAACTACGCTTCTTCACTCTTAATCTAAAAGGAAATGTTCCACATGTAGACAATTAAACTAACTGATGTTGTAGACAATGTTCAGCTCTAAATGAGGCCCTGCCTGACAATCTTGATCACATTTGCTCCCCTATTTGAACACCTCAATGTATAATGCATAATGATTTTTTCCCCCTGCAACAAGACAGTTAAGTTCTTGAAAGGGCTGCCTGGTAGCAAGCAGATCAGGTCTAGTGATCAGATAACTTCAACCTGCAGTTCTTTGATAATGTTAAATTGTTATTTTTTTAAAAATTATTTTTCAAAAATAAGCAATTGTTTTTCAAAAAAAGCAGATATCTCTACAAGATATTCCCAATGTTTAAATATTTTCCCTAAAATCTAGAACATTTACACCTCCAAAAATCATAAAAATTCATAGGAAAATGAAAAATAACAAAAAGATTTCTGATGTTTAATGCCTCCTATCAGCAAATACACCATCTGGTCTATTCAAGCGCTGTTCATTCAGTTTAAATAAAGCTGTCTGAAAGTTCTTCTTTAAGCCAAACATTAAAAAGCGAAAATGCTTGTGTTAACAATGAATGAAGCACAATAATTTATTGCTATTAAAGCACAACTGGCCAGCACCTTCCAACAATCCAAGAGGGAGGCAGAATGCCTGGTTTCCTCTGGAAACTTGATTGGCTTCACTTTCATTCTGGGCTGCAGGTTGTATGGCTGAAGCATTCCATGCAGCAAAGCACTGGAGATAACTTATGCTAATGGAGTAAAAAAGGATCATCTGATTCTTACTTTCATTATCCTTAATAATCTCATCTTTTTCTCAACCTTCAAACAGATCTATAAGTTTTAATCAACAATTTCACAAATATAAATTTCCCCACCATTAATCATCCTTTTTCAAATTCCTTATGGAGTGAATTACTAGCTGAGAGGGGACGCCAATTCTAGTAAGTGAATGTTACCCAGCAGGGATATAAAGCTGTCAACACCACGGTGCTCTTGCCTGCTCTAAACATTCTCCCAGCCTTCATATGTTTTTTAAAGAGATATAAGCCTTTTTTTTTTTTTCCTGAGGACCTTCTATAAAAGCTGAATGTCATTCACATCTGAGCACTTACATTTTACTACATACATGCTTTAAAACACGAAGCTTAAATAAGAGCAAAACATCCTAGTAAGTGTTAGAAAGACAAAGCAAAACTGATCTAGTTTCTGTAGAGCCTTCTGAAGCTAACCACATTGTAAACAATGCACTAACTTTAAGTTTCCTTTTAAAACACAACCTTGGTGACTGTGGTAGAGTGTCTACCACCTTTACCAGTAAAATCCAAGCACTAAAATCATGTTCCCCCTTTTTATAATAAATATTTGGTTCTCATTAAAAATTTTTAAAACTCCCTTTTCTTTTCCTAATAAATTTGAATAATAGCAACATAATTTACCATTGCAACCAATGTATTTAAAAACATTTATCTATCTCACTGCTTATCAAAAATGGTAAGATAAATTCCTATTTTATCTACCAGCCAATTAACTTAATGATTTCTCCTATTTGTTTGGGGAGAGTTTTTTAAAAAGAAGAACACTAAAGATTAACACATATGAGCTATCAAATTTTGAGCTCTGTTCTTAAAACATTTTATACCCATTTATGACATAGATAAGACTGAAATATATATGAAAATGATAATAAATGATGAAGAGTTATAAATATTTTATAGTTATCTATGCTTATTATATTGCTTATTAAAAATTTTAAACAAACTGATATAGAGTGGTAGAAATTAAATCTATTTCATATTTACCCCACATTAAAGAAAGACTTTCAATTAGAAAGTACCTCTAACTAGGAATTTATTTAAACAGTTTTTAAAATTTAGAATGTGCATTTTTAAAAAGGATTGGCTTTACTCCAGTCTATATAGATGATTAAAAGTTACAAAGAAATTAAATTATTAACATCTTAATGTACATTTGGAAACTATATAAACTTAAACCCACAAAATAATTATTAACATTCAATGAGAAAGCTTTGTACTATCAAAATTTTATATTCTAAGTTATCATATTTTAAAGTTATCTAAATTAATCTCTTTCAATACTACATAGAATAAAAGCTTTCTTTTGAAATCTTGTTTTAAAAAATCCTTTAAAATCTTCCACATGTAAACTATTCTAATCACTTTACTAATAAGTATTATAAATTGTATGAACTAAGACAAAATAAGTAAATGTTTATTTTCAGTTTGGGAACCTTCAATATTACTAAATTATGTTAAAACCTCAGAGAAGGTGACTAAAGCAGCTTATTGAAACAAATGTTATTATTTTTCATGAAGACAAAAATTTTAGTTTGTATCAGATTCACAATATCTGGTCTAATATAAATGACAGTTTCAAAAAATTTGAAAAGCAGTCACTATTTAACACCAAAGTTACCTCTGCTCAGTAAAAAGAGGCAGTTTCTTTCACAGTCAAATATGTTATAAAAGGGGGAAAAGCAACCTTAATTTAGAGACGCACAATTGGTAATAATTACATTTTAAAATGTTGACAGACTTCTTTGTATTTAGTGAATTCTGCTAGGTTTCACAAACACTGAAATTTTAAGTCCAAAGTTTTTTTACACATACAGGGCACTTTCAGAATATACTGCCTTCAAGAATTTCCGAAAAATTTTCAAACAAAATCAGCACTTATCATCTTGCATTTAGTCCTACCATATTCATTATATATTTTTGTTCATTATATGCATATGAATGATTTATATGAAAAGTCCAATACTGTGGCTTCAGTCTCAGGACAACACAATAATAAAACTCCACTCTTGAAAAGCGGATCACAAAACTACCAAGTTTTTTTCTGCTTCATTAAAAGTATATTTTCACAGCTCCAAAAGGGAAGATCTATAAGCCACTCTCTAGAACCTAATATATTTTTTTAAAACTTTGAAAATTGGGAGAATGAATGCTTTTCAAGGGACGTGATTAGTATAAAGAATTAAGACAAACCATGCTGAACATCTACCACAAATAAATATCAAAATAAGTTTCTAAAATGTCACTTTATAAAATGTATGCTTTTAACTCTTTAAAAGGGAATGGACATTTCAACCTAAGTATCTTACTTCAAAACACACAACAGGGACACGAAGAACATGGTGGTGGCAGCTTATCACTCAGTTTTGCCAGGGTTTTGTATTGTTTTAGGCCGCCCAATAACCAAGAATTATATAAGATACTGTTGAAATATTAGGTGGAAAAACCTAGATGTAAAATATTTAAAGGCATATTATCCCAAACCCAAATGCACAAAAATGTACCATGTAGAACAGTGCATTTTATATATAAAAGACAACTAAGCAACTGGCATATAAACCCTCCAAAATATTTTAATGTTTAAATTTGGTTTTATTTTATCAGATTACTTTTACCAACCACTTTTAAAGAAAGTAGCTGTTTAAGTAGTAAAAACAACAAAAGACTTTCTTTAAATAATATTAAATTATTGGGAGAGGAAATAGCAGGTGGCTAACAATGTTACCTTGCTATTTTCCTCTGTTCTTTAATTCATAATAAAATTTCAAATGCCTTCGTCTAAACTTTACAGACTACAGTAGCATTAAAGCTTCTAAGGGCCTGATAGATCCATGGTGATTCTTTATTTCTCACTTGAAATTAGGTAGGATATAGCCCCAGTTGCCAACTCATTCATCTTAAAGCACTGTCATAACTACAAAGTAACACCAAAGCTTGTTTCTGTACTAGCCTGAGCATTAACAACTATCCCATCAAAGCCATCGCACCTAAACTTCGTCCCTCCAACAGATAGTCTGAGGCAAGGCAAAAGAATTAAATCACTAAAAAGCTCTCTAGGAAATTCTAGAAACAGTTAGCTGGCTGTGACATAAACCTGCCAACACCTCAGCACACAGTGGCAAAGTGCCCAAAAAATGCCACCCTCTGGGTAAACCACTTTCTTGTTTTAACTCGAGATGAAGCTACCAGTTGCAGAGAGGCGACTAGGGCATTATTTGGCAACCTGGAATTGACTTCCTGTAATCCTACACCGAAACAGCGCCTAATCAACCTGAACCCTGACACCCGGGCCATTATCACTGGGCCGCGGGCTGCGCGCGCCTCCCTGCTCCAGGCTGTTACCTCCCACGGCCTTGGCCACTGCGCCGTTGGGCCTCCCGCGGGCTCCCATGGGGCTGCCGTTCTGCTCCAGTCGGGCCACCTTCACCGGGGGAGGCCCCTTGACGTCGGGGCTGCCGCTCCTCCGGTCGGGGCTGTCCCGCAGACACGGGCTCTCGCTCCGCCGCTCCATGCTGCTCCGATTCGGAGACAAAGTTCCCACCGGCAGGTCGCAATAAAACGCGCAGGGACCTAGGGAGGGGGCGGAGGGGAGGGAAGGGGGAGGGAAAAAAAAGAGGGAAAACCGCTCACACACGTGATAGACGTTCAGGCCAGTGGCAGAGCGCTGCACCACAGCCACACAAACTTCCTCCCACGCCGCCCGAGGGGCCCAAGGCTGGAAGCAAGTCCAACCTTACCCTGGGCGGCCCAAAAGAAGCCCAGAGCTTGGGGTGCTGCGACCCTGCCCAGTCGGGGCTTCCCTAAGAGTTAGCCCTCGATGGAGCGGCTAGATTAGGCGCCCCTAGATGCCTAGGAGCCCATGGACGCCTAGGAATGGACCATTCATTAGGGCAGGGTTGGTATAAACCGTTCCGAGGTACCACAGCCTCGCCGTCTGGGGGTCAGGGTTGCAGAAGAAGACAACTTTTAAAAAAGGGGTTCGCCCACTCCTGGACAGAGCGGGGGTGTACCCAAGTCCATAACCAAATGAATCCTTGATAAATATGTTATAAATGGCCAAAGGCCAGGTAAAAAGGACACTTGAATACTCACTTTGTACCTTTACGGAGCATATTTTCTTTTTCTCCTCTCTCTCTCTCTCTCTCTCTCACAGAGAGAGAGAGAGAGAGAGAGAGAGAGAGAGAGAGAGAGAGAGACAAACACTCTGCATAATATTAACCCTAACTCCATATTAATACGCATCCCAAAACACTTGGAGGTATTTATAAGAATAACCTCCATCACAAAAGCGGAGACTACAATCGTTAATATTTTGGAACGTTCTTATCTTCATCTGATCCTAAATGTTTTTATAAAGCTCTTCAGCATAAAACACCAGAACAAAAATCATGTACATCCTTAGGTGCAGGAGCAGCCTTTATCAACTCCAATTTTAAAATCACTTCAGAAAGTTTTCTCTGGGTCCTTTGGCGGTCAGCGCACTCCTTACAGAAGTCACAGGTCTCGGCACCCCTGAATTGGGGTGCGGTGGGGGCAAGAAAGGAGGAGAAACACCTGATGAAACAACGCTCGCACTGTCGCTGACACCCGGGAGAAGCAGAAACCCGGCACTACACAGAGCGATGGGAATCCTCGCGGGCGCGTTGGCCGCGGGAGAGGCCGCGTCGCCGCGGGTCAAGGAGACAAGGTGGGGGTGGCAAAGAGAAGGAGGAAAAGAAGAATGTAAGAGATGCAAAGAGGGAGAGAAAGGGTTGCGGCTGAGGGTTCCATGGCACTGCCTGGCATCTCTGTCCAGAGGAGTGAGAACGGAAGGAAAGAACTTAGCCAGCCCGGGGCTTCCCCGAACTCCCGAGCACCGCGCGGGAGCCCTCGCACTGCGTACTTACTGCTCACGGTCTGTCTGAAACTTGGCTGGCTGGGGCTCTGTCCATGGAGCAAAAGTAGAGAATCCAGGGTGGAAAGTTTCTGGTGCTTTTCTTTGCAGTGTTCTCCTAGTCTTCCTTTCTCTTTACTCCTTTCCTTTTCCTCTTCCCCGAGTCCTAACGTTTAAGGTCCTGGGTCAGGGTGTCTTCTTCTGGTGCGGAGATGGTTGTTATGATGATGATTGGGGGGGGGGGAGTAGGGGGAGGAGGAGAGGGAAAGGAGGACTCCTCCAAAGGGGCACCCGAGCGAGCGGGGGAGGGGACGCCTGAGGAGGGGGGGAAGAGAGGAGGCTGAAAGAGCCTTTCACACCTTCGGGAAGTAGACCGATTCTGGAGAGAAAGGGCTGAGAACTGGAAGCCGCCGGAGGCGGCAGCGGCAACGGCGGCGGGTTCGCAGTGCCCCTAGCTCGCGAGGAGGCGCGGCCAGAGCCGTGGGGCCGGTGCCACCAAAAGCCGAGAAGGCGCAGGGACCCGGGACGGCACGCAGAAGAAAATGCGGCTGCCGCCCAAGCTGTCACCTCCAGCCTCTCCCCTCTGGGCCGCCTCTGCCAGCAGCCAGAGCCGGACTCACTGACAAGCCGCAGAGAGAGACACACTGAGAGGGAGATGATTATTAGTTGCGTTGAGTCATCAGGCAAAGTGAGTCCTTTTGGGTTGTCCTCGGTTTCCGATTTCTCCCCCTCCCCCTTTCCGTCCCCAGATCTAGCGCCTTCAAAATAATAATTTGGGGTGGGGGTAGGGGAAGTCTCTGGGTTATTTCGGGATGAGAATGGGGGGGACGGATCTAAACCCAAGCCAGACTGGTCCACCGCAATGGAGGAGGGGAGTGGGGGGCGGGGAGGAGGGCTGGGGAGGTTGCGAGGGGAGGGGGGCCCCGCCTGGCAGGAAATTAAACATCAATCAATCAATCGCTGTGAGCACGGCGACCCAACGGCGGCAGGGCTGCGGAGGAGGCAGAGGGACAGGAGAGAGGGTGGGTGAAAGGCAGGGAGGAAAGGAGGAGGAAGGAGAGAGTCGGCGGTGGGAGCAGGGTGGCAAGGACCTCGTGCGCGGGGCGGCGGAGAAACGAAGGCAGAGGACCGATTGCTGCGCGAGGCGAGGGCCTTAGCCGGCGGGTGGGTGCGTCTGAGTGCTGGCGGGCGCCAGGGCCCGGGGTCTAGTCCTCCTCCTTGTGGCGGGTCCAGGGCGCGGCCGCCTCGCCCAGCCCCTAGGCGCACTGGTCCCCGCGCGGAGGCGGAGGCGACCAGGCGGACGCTGGATGCCGAGTCTCCCGGCACAGAGGCGCAGACCGAAGCGTAAGAGGCGGCAGCAGCTGCCTCGGCTCCCGGCTCTGTTAACTGCGAGGAGTACTTTCGACTTTGGAGATAGGAGGGCGATCGCCTCCCCCACCCACCGCCTCCGCCCACCACCCACCGCCTCCGCCCCTCCGAGCAACTTTTCCCGGTGCCTGTGAGCTCCCCCTCCGCGCAGAGCCGACGGTCCGGGCCCGCTGCGCTCCGTGCCTCCGCGCGCTCAGGGAAGGCCGCTTCTCCCTCAGAGGTGGCACGGCCGTGGGTCCGGAACAATAGCTCGGGTGTCCCGAATGGCAGGAGCAAGGCCACCGCCTGCCGGGCCGTGGGTGGCACAGAAGAGGGGGTTGCATCGTGGGCGCAGGGCGGGGTGCATCCCTGGATGGCATCCCTGGAGCGCTCGCAGCGCCAGAGACACCGCGAGCCGCGCAGCTCAGGCCGCCTGGAGGCCGTGAAGCGACGACTGCAACTGCAGTGGGGCTGCCGGTCCTCGGGCTGCGGGACTGGGGCTCTTGCAGACCCCAAGCTGTTCGGGCCCTGAGCTTCGAGCTCGAGGAGGGGTGTGCGGTGAGAACCCAGCCTCCCTGCCTAGAGAGAGGCCGCGCAGGAGCTTCCCTAGCTGGTCCCGCGAAGGCGTAACAGAGGCACAAACTTTTGCCGACTCCCGCGGCCACGGCCGCCGGCAGCCGGGCTCCAGTCGTGCTGCACATTTAAGGTGGAGCGGGCACTAGCCGAACAGGCTGGACTCTGGGCCGCGCTTTTGTCCCTGACGTCCCGCTTGGACGCGGGACCTCCTTAAGAAAAAGCACGTGGGCAGGGGCCCTAGCCCCCGCGAGACGCCTGGGGCGTCGGTGGACACTAGACGCTGGGACCTTGGGGGAGAAAATGTGAACACGTCTCAGGAGGTCTTGAAGCCAGAAAAGCCCCCTTAGCTGGCTGCGCCTCTTGTCTCTCCTTCACACTTTGACTGTCCCCTCCTAATCCCCAGGACCCCAAGGACTCTCCCACAGCTCGCTGCTCGAGCCGCAAGTCCCCCTTAAGAAGCGCTGACTGTACGGCGGCGCCAGAGGGCCAAACTAAATTCTGTTTCGGGAAACGCGCTCGGGGGCAATTATGGAAATTCGGGACTTGCGAAGGGACAGCTGAACGCTGCGTCCGCCGATTATGCCTGGGACCAGGCCGCTGTCCAGTCGCGGCACAAACTCTCCCTACTGACGATGGGTGGTGCGTTCAAAGTCTAGGAGGCGATGTTTGAGGGGTTCTAGAAGAAAAAGGGTCCCAGAAACGAAACCTGTCCCCAGCCTGAGTCTGGGTGCTAAATCCCAGTGAATTCTGCACCCAGGAGCCTCCCACCAAGTTCCAAAGAAGCAAGAGGCGACCCGAGTGGCGATCCGACCCCAGATGAGAATGGAAGCAAACATTAGGGGAGCCTGAGCCCAGGGAGTTTTAGGCATCTCTTTTCTTTTCCCTGTCCCCCCTCCCCAAACTCCATCCTCCCCACCCCCACCCCCAGTCAAGTGAGTTAGAGAAAATGCACAATTCGAAGTCGGTGAGAGCCAAGTGGTTCAAGTTAATCAACCCGTGATGGTAGCTAAAAGATTTTTGGCAGCAAAGAAACAAACTGTAAGTTTGATCAGCAAACTTTTTAAAAAATCGTATATCGTGTCGAAATGAGAAGGGGGTGTTGCAAAAACTAACTACCACTGTCAAACTTATCCGGTTTCCAAAATGGGGAAAGGCGTTATTTCTTACTAATATCTTAACAATGATAGTGACGCCGTTTCCTTCCTTACCTGCTGTTGGAACTGCGGAATCCACCTCCGGATCAATGTCCAGGAACTCTGAAGAATTGATGATATTAGGACTTGAGTACTTCTGGGGGGAAAAAATGCAAATCGTTTAGCCAGGATCTTTTCTGTCTGATTCGTCACTATTATTATATCTGATGATGCGAATGGTTGGAACGATTCGATCCTAAGTCATTAATGAGCTATTTTATAAACACCACTGTCTGAAGATCTTCATTTACATTTCGCTAAGGATCACTTCACTAACCTCACAAGCTTGTGTCAACAGCAAGATTACGGGGACTTTAGTTACACTCTTATAAACAACACGGCCGCATTGTTAATCAGTTAATATTTTATAAAGTGTAAATATTTTATTATGTTATGAAGGGAACTATTGATTCTAAATTATTAAACCCCCAAAAAGGGTTATTTAAATAAACTATACAATTAAGTACAATTAAATATACATTATGGCTACATTCTGAACCCTAGTAAATTAATTGATTCTTCTTGTCCATTTTTTATAGTGAAAAAGAAATCTATCATTTTGGGCAAAAAAAAACCACCCAAAATTGTTTAAAATTACATTTAAAAAATAAATGAAAATGCATTTAACATAGAGGAAACTGTGAAATTCGATAAATTATTACCAGAAATGTATTTTGAATGTAGAGTTATGTTTAGTAACATGTTTTACAAATTTCTTTCGATTTTAAAAAAGGAAATTTAGGGAGTTTTGCGATGTATGCCGGGTCTGAGGTTTTTTTCCCCTTCAGTTTTGTCCCTAATAAAGGCCTTTTCTGTTTCAAATTACATATGCTTTCTTCTGCACAATTTTTGTATTGACCTTATTTCAACTAAAGTAAGCAGTTATTTCCAGCATGTTTAATTTCTCCAAGAAGACATATTTTAAATAAAACTTTTTATTTTTCACTAGGGTTTTCTGCTTTTTAGAACAATAAATAAATTCGATGATTATTCAAAATTTTGCTTGGTTTCGGTTTTATTCCTCTAAATGCTTTATTTCCAAACTTTAAACAAAATCACACTCAAAAAAAAGAGAGAGAATTATTATGTTTGTCTTTTTTTTTTTTAATACCTCTACCCAAAACTCACTTTTGCATGTTGCTTAGTATTCAAAACATGAAGTTCATCTTTGGGAGATATTTTTGTCCCTGTTTGCTTCTCACTGACATTTTTGTAGGGAATCTGCTCAGACTTCTCCGTCATCCCCTGCCCTTTTAATTCCCCCTTAGGTCAGTTGGTTTGTCAAAGGTCGCCAGTCTTTCATAATCACACTGAGATGTGTTATTTTAGAAATCAACGAATCTTTATATGGTGGGATTAAATGTGCATGGTTTTTCTTCTTTCCATCTTCTCTCCCTTTTGCTCTCTCTCTCGTCCAGCCTTTCTTTTCCTTTCTCTCTTGGACTGCACTTTTAATGACATTATTTGATTGCTCTTTGTCTACACGGAGGTTGTTACCGTTCGAGCTTTCCACCCAGGTCAACCTTCCTTCTCAGATGCCGGCTCTTGGCCGCCTAGGCCCGACAGGCTGAGCATAGGATGCAGAGGGCCCTGTGCGGGTCTTCAGCTCTCCGCTGAGCTGTCCCAGCCTCTGAAGGCCCAACATTCATCCCCAGCTTTCAAATTTGGTCACTCAGGCAAAGAGGCCATCCAAGCAGTGCGCTGCCTCTTAGAAAGCACCGGAAAGTTATGCTGTGTTCTCCTTCCACCTAGAGAAACAACTCCAAGAGATTCTGCCAGCGTCGAAAGCCTTCGACGGCTTCTAGGAACCAAAACGGGCCTGCCTCTTCCCCTGAGCTTGTCCTTCTGGGGGCGGGAGGAGGGCGGGAGAGAATCATTTCTTTCAAACGAAGCCCACGCCAGCTCTAAAGCCAATTTCCGCCGCGTACTGTCTGTGGAGAGAGTTAGGCGACCAACACTTTCCGGACAGCATACCCGCGCAGAGTTTAGACTGGAAATCCAATGCACCAAGAGGACAAGGGCTGGGGGCCAGAACACCGAGGGGGACGCGCCTTGAAGGGCAAGTTGACCAGGATGGGCTCCAGCCCTTTCCCAGACTGCTCTGGGGACTGACCGGAGCCTAGGGGCGGGGGACACTTACTTCGCTATCCGCTTGCCTTCTTCGTTGGCATCGACCGGACAAGTCAACCCGCACCAGGCAAAGATAAATGACTCCTGGCTGCTCCAGCGGCTCTAGCGGCCCGGGCGGGGGCGGAGCAGTGAGGAAGCCGTCGGGCAGCCTAAGCTGGGGTGGCGGAGGTCCTCCTCCTGTCCACAAAAGAACATGCCCCTGCGGCCTGGACAGAGATGCACCCCGGGAAGAGGACTAATTGGGTAGTGAGCAACTAAACCGAGTTAGGTGGGGAGCCTAGCACCCCAGTGGTCCAGGGGAGGAGAGTTGGAGGTATGGGGGAACCGACAGAGCAGAGTCCACTGACAGGGTAAGGAAGGCGCGTTGGTCCACCCAGGAACTGTCTGAGAAGAGGACAAGTTTTCTGCTCTGGGGTCTCAAGCATAGGAGAGGATCGTTGGATGTGGGCTCTGCCTGCCCCAAGAGAGGATAACCAGAAGACAAGTTTATAGACGCGGGGAAGTCGTTGGGTGGAAGATTTGGATGTCCAGTCAGCCGATCTGGCTGGGAGGCCTGGGAAGGCAGAGGGCCTTTGGGCTCGGGTCACTACCCTGGTGATACATGGTAACGCCCACCCTGGGGGGGGGGTGCGCTCCGGTTCCTTTCATTGTTTTCCAGGATCAAGAACTTAATAGGTGGGTCTTAATAGGCGCTCCTTCTGCAGCGGCGCAGCGAGAAAATGACTGTCCTGCTAATCTAGTTTATGTGTAGAAATCGACAGTAAACGACCGAGAGATAACAAGGCAAAGGGGGGAGAAAAGCCAAAAGAGCCGCCGCTACCTCCCCGCCCCCACCTCGGGGCTGCAGCGGCTGGGGCAGTGCTAGCTACCCGGTGCGTTTTCCTCTGGGAAATACCAGAGGGACTTGGGCCCAAGGTGGCGGCGAAGAACCCCCAGGTCTCAGCTAGTTGTTAAGGTCCCTCCACCTTCGAGACCGGGTCACTGTCGGGGTCTCGGCCGGGAATCTAAGCGTCCTCTTCCGACAGCGCCACCGCGTGGGCTATGGCCGAAACCTGCGGCGCTGGTTCTGCAGGCTGCGTCCTGGAGCTAGCCCTTCCTCTTCGCCTACAGTCCAGGAGTTAAGGATGCGACGGGGGGGATGGGCGGTCCCTGGACCTGGGCAACTTCCCACCATTCTACACAAAAAAAACGCCAGGGCGCTTGCAAAACATCATCACCTTCAGCTAGTCCCAACCCCTTTTAATAAAAGTACACCTGGAAAGTCCAAGCCACGGCACTCCAGCCGCACCCCAAACTCAGAGCAACCAGGCCTGCATCGCGAATTCCGCGCCCACCCCTAGCAGGAGCCGGCCAGCTCCGGCAGCTGGTCCGAGGAGGACCAAACCAGAGCAGTTTTCTGAGTGCATTGCAGATCTGGGCCCGCGCGGGTCTTGAACTGCTCCTGAGAGGTCAAGAAAGCCTGCCGCTGGACCCAGCGTCCCCGGGCACTTACTGGGACCGAGGAAGAGGAGGGTAGTCGGTCTATCAAGCGATCCAAAGTCGTCGGGAGTGACGGGGAACTTAGAGGGCTTCCACTGGCTGGAGCGCTCTTGGTTCTTTCGGTCGCATGAAGCCCCTCAGACACCCTCTCAGTCCTCCAGGGCTTGACATCCGGGCTAAGGTCCAGGTGGCCGTGACCGCGATGTCCCTGGACACAGTTCCTTCCCAACCAGCGGTGCTTTCCCTCCCCGCCCTGCGGCCAAGCCCGACGGAGCTGGGCATCACCTCGCGCTGTCCTGGAGCCAAGTCAGGACTTGGGAGCCCCCATGTCGAGCTTAGAGGACTTCACTGGGTAGGTTGGGGCTTTTTATTTTAAATAAATTCGTTTTCCTATTTCCCCCACTCCACCCCCTTCGCGCGCGCGCGCGTGTACACACACACACACACACACACACACACACACACAGTGGGACTGTCAGCTACTGAAAGGGACAACGACCCAGAAAGGTGCAAATTCACCTAGTGCCCACTCAATTACAAAGCTCCCAGCCCTACATAAAATAGGAGCAAGCCCTGGAACCTTGAGCGGCTCCCGGGTCGCAGGGGCGGGTACCCAACAGCGCCCACAATGAAGCAGCGCTGCGGGAGGGCTGAGTTCTGACACTAAGCAGCCTTTTGGCCTGCTCGCCCATACCCTTATTATTGGTTGTGATCGGTTTATTTCTAAAGTCTAATACCCGATGTCCTACCCTAGATGATGCGGCGCTTTCTCCAAGTTTACCAGGCCCGACACCCCTGCCAAGTGGCTCACCTCGGCTCGCTGTGTTTTGCCTTCGCCCGAGTGCCCAATACCTAGCGAGGGGTGGTGGGTCTGGGAGCCCACACTGGCTGCTCACCTCCAGTAGCTAACAGAAGGTGCCTACGGCGTTGCTCGTCCAGCCTCAAAGCTGATTTAAATAACTAATAAGCTCAGAGAAATTTTATGAGGGGAACTTTTCCTTTTAGTATCAATAAAGCCTAGTAATTGGGTTTGTTGGTTACCTAAGCTCCAGTGAGTCAGTCTCTCTCTCTCTCTCTCTCTCTCTCTCTCTCTCTCTCTCTCTCTCTCTCTCTCCCTCGTTTCTCCCCACCCAGTTTCAAAAACTGGAAACTGTACGCGTTTGTGTGAGGTGTGTGAGTGTGAATGTGAAAGTTGTTTCAAAAGTCTTTTGCCTGGAGAACAATCATCATTGTCACTATGTGAGCGAAGAGTTTTAAAAGGTGAACTGTTATTATTTCAGACAAGAAAAAATTTGACAATTCAAGTATCACAAGACAAATATACTATGACACAGTTCTAAAGATTTTCTCATTTGATGTGATGGAAAGTGTTTTCCTAATAGTTTGCATTTTAATTAACTTTTACTACATTCTGACTCATGCATTGTAGTGATCTCTGTTGTTTTCAGTGAAAACTTCTATACTATAATACATTCTCCATTTATTTTTATTTTCTAATCTTTTTTAAAGCATGTTGTTAATAGTAAAGAATTTTTCCACCTGGGAACCTAGCCCCAACTTAAAAATAAAATACTTTTTATGATCAATACTGCAAATAGCTCATTCGTTACTATCCCGGAGTTGTTGGCACCTCTTCAAAACATCTCTGAGATCTAAAAACAATCTAAGCATGTTTTTCTCCAACCACAGGGATCATAGTTTTACATATATATATATATATATATATATATATATATATATATATATATATATTTCATTTTGTTGTACAGAAGTTAAAGATGCCCATTAAGAGGACTTGTTGGAATGTGTTATTCTAAAATTTACCTGAACTTAAATTCTTTACAAATACAACGGAAATAGCGCTTATTATTGTCAGCCTAACGAAAGAAGAGAATTTCTGAATCGCATTATTATTAGGGTCAAATGCTGGTCAATGAAAAGAACTGGTAGTTCAAGTTTGCAAGTCAAGAGGGAGGAAAATGCTGGATTCTGAAGTTATAAGGAACACATCCCAACCTGTTTACTTATATCTCCCACGTTTCCATGTTTTGGAGAAAATCTCCTAGCTTTCATTCAAAGCTAGGAAATTGATGAATTTTCCTTTGTTAATCTCATTTTAGGTGTGAGACCCAAAGTCTGCTAAGGGTTGCCTCTGCCAGATAACTTTTAGAGCAGAATTATTTAGAGATAAACCTAGCCCTTTTCACAATTCAGGAAGAAAGAGGTATCTTTCTGACCCTTCCCAGTGTTGTCTCCTCTCTAATCTCTCCTCTTCCATCATCCAGCTGAGGGAACACCAGAATGCCTGATCTTCCTCTCTCTTCTTAAGTTCGCCACTCATCTCACCTTGATACTTAGCTATGGGAGCAGATCTTGAGCTATAATGGGGTTTATACCTCCTGTTTCCTGCTTTGTCAGAGGGTTACTGACAGCTTTCCTTTTCATCCGCTCCTTACCTGGCTCCTATGATCACACATCATCCTCACTTGTTGCCATATTCTAATTCCCAGCATCCACCACAGTACATGTGGTCAGTGAACTCTCAATCCGGGTCTTTTGTCCCCAAGCTGGCCATGCCAAAGGAAGGGCTGTCCTCCCAATGTCCTTGGAGTTTGAGGAAGTGGTGGGGAAAGATGAAAGTATTAAGGACGCAAGTGCAGGGCCCAGCAGAGTAACTTAAGAGTGTCGGGCGGGATAAGCATCTCAGCCTCCCAGCCAACCTGAGGTCTCACTGGGCCCCCTACCTTTCCATTCCAGGTCCCCTACCCCTGGGCTTTGATTACACACGGCTGCTCTGGGAACCCAGGTTGTCCCTCACTACCTTCCTGCCATCCCAGATTTTGGTTTCAGTTCAGTGTTTCGGAGGATGTGGAAACCCCTATTTTATTTTTTTTCTGTCTTTGCCTCATTTGCACTCCACCCACCCCCTTCCTTTTCTTAAGAGCATTCCCCAAGCCTGGTTTCTGCTAGCTCTTCTACCATCTCCCAAAGCTTTGAGCAAGAGCAAGAAGTGATTTGTCTGTTTATAGCAGGTTTAATTAAGACAGTTATGTGCCGTGAACTCTTTGGGCCCCAATCAATGCACTTTGATTTGGAAAGTCAAATAGAATCACATCTTATAAGTGCGGCGGCGCTGCTTAGTCGTCCTACACTGGACCTGGGCGAATTTCCTGCAGGACTGGGAGTCCTGCCGGTTCCAGGGATCGTCAAGCCGGGTCTTCCTGCCACAGAGGCCTTCCTGGTAAGCGCGCAACCGGCTGGAAGCCCTGAGCGCTCTTGGTAGCGGGAGGCTAAGGATCAGGGCGCTGGACTTCTTCGGATCCGGCTTTCGCATAACTAGAGCTGTCTCCAACCTGAGGCCTTTGCCCCGCGCCCTCCCCTCATCTCAACCCCACAGTTTGGGTGGAGGCGGAGGGGGAGGAGAGTCTTTACCCAAGTTGAGCATCCAGCAGCCTCCCCTCCCCCCAACTTTCTTAGGTGCTCGGCTGCAGCCCGGGAGTTTTTCTAATTTGTCATCATTGCAAACCTCAGACGACTGGTGTGTAAAACTTAAAGGGCTTTTTAGGAACTCCCTAACTTCAATCACTCAATGGAAGGCCAAGGGGACCAAGGGAGGGGAAGAGGGACACGCGACGAATGTCCCTGTGTGTTCTCCTGGACATTCCTCTCTCTGCCGCCCTATTGCTCCGGAGGGCGCACTTGTCCATCCTTCCCCCAACCCTCCCCCCCCGCCCCCACCCCCACCGCCCACGGCCACCCTGAGTTTTGGGAAATACCGCTGTCACATTCTCTGGCCTTCAGAAAGAAAATGGTCGGTTCAAGTTCTCTCAGTGCTCTCCTTCCCCAAAACGTAGACCTAGGACCCAGGACCTGGGGACCAAAGCCCATAGTGACTGCGGTTCTGGTTATAATCAGTATGGGGTGAACTCGCCTAGACTTCTCTGAGGGCCCCTCTAACTCCAACCTCCACCCCTATCCCTGGCCAGCGATCTAGCCCTTGTCACCCTGAAAGTCACAGACCCGCTTCATCAGTATCGTCTATGATTGATTGTCAGCAGATTTGGTATCCAACAAGAGTAACCTCCTTATTTCAAAGCGCTTGAAACATTCTGAGCGTGCCCTGAGCAGAGGGGTGGGTGTGGGGGTGTCTCAGAGGAGTTGTCCCGAAATATGCAGGGAACAGTCGCCTTTGCGGTCGTTGAGACCTTGGTAGGGTAAGCTCTGGCGAGCTGAGTTTATTTCAGCTCCGGGGCCGCCTGAATAATCTCGCAACCGGGGTTAGGATGATTGGGGCAGGAGGGTTGAGTCTGTCTTTGCTTTTTAACATGCATTTTTATTTCTGTGGAAGAACAACACTAGTTTTGGAAGGGTGCAGCTGTTTGTCCCAAAGTGGGCTGTGATTCCCCCTCCACCCCCCTCGTGTCAGGCCACAAGGCGTGGGGAACAACAGTCCGGCTTTAGCCTTTGCTTTGGGACTAGTCATCCAGCCGAGGCCCAGGAAACTCGCTGGTGAGTACTTCTTGCTTGCGGCTGGAAGTGGGTTGCCGGAGCTGTTCTGGTACTGTGTCCACCCTGGCACCGCCTACCTGAGAGGTGCTTCTCGGTGGACTTGAATGAGTCAGCTCCACAATGGAAGGGTCAAAGAATCAGCCATCCTAGATAAACGGACTGTGGCAGCTGCCAACCACTGCCCCCCTCCCCAGGCCCGCCTCTGGGCAGGCATGAGATGGCCAGGGAGCCCCGCCAGCAGCCCCCGCCCCTCAGGCCAAGCTCTGGCCCTGGCAATCTCTGCACTTTGTCATCACGCCCAAGCATTTGACATTCGCAATTATCTGCAAATACCCTGATCGGTTTGTATATGAAACACTTTTTTTCCTGCCTTAAGGTTGGAATCTGGTAAGTTTCAGACAAGTGGTTGGGGGGGGGGAGGCGACCCAGGGGACCACAGAGGACTGAATTCTGCAAGGTGGGCGGAGAAAAGGGACAGATCTGCGTGCGCCCCTTGTTCCCTTGCATCTTCCTAAGGAAAGGCCTTTTGAAGGCAAAGAAGGGTCCGGTCCACCAGCCTCGGGTCCACCTTTAAAAAGGAACGTCCCCTAATCTGTGGAGAGAGGGAGTCTGAACACGCAAGAGAGATCTCGCTCCAGGCAACACCCTGAGGTTAATCGTCTTGATAACCGGAAAGGGCGCTGCCCGGCCTGGTAGCCATCACAGGGAGTCAGTCACCAGCTCTCGATCCAGTCGCAGAATTACCAGCTCAAAGAGCCATCCCAGGGAACCTTCTGCTCGGAGCTCTTCCCTCCTTCACCCATCAGTCTGAGGGAAGTAAACTGCGTCCTGTTGCAAAGAAGCGGATGCCCCCTTTGACCTTCTTCCGCCTCCCCTTTCCTTGGGCGGATCCTAAATCCAATAGAGAGGGACAGCTTTCCACTCCGACATTGCAGCTATGGAGTACCTGCCCACTACAAACCGTCTACTAAAAGAAAAAGAAAATAAAAGAATAGTGGTGGTGAGAGCGGGTAGACTAAAGGAGCAAAGTCATTTGTCTAACTCTTCTGCTTTCTCAGCAGCCTTATCCTGGCGCCTGGGAGAGCTTGGAGAGCTTAGGTGCCCAGAGACCCAGAGGCCAGACAGTGCCCGCGAGTGCAGTGCACACAGCCTGAGTGCCCGGCTCCGCATTTTACTTGCCAACAAGTCGAACTCCTTTGCAACAGGCATATCAGCAACTTCAGAAACACTTTTTAGGAAACCCCTTCCCCAGGCATTTAACTTGCTACTCTGCAACATACACTGGATTTTGTGACCTTTCACTCTTATTTCTCATTTTCTGAGAAAGTGAGAGGAAAGGGGGTTAGAGAAAGAGATGTGTTTGTGTTGGGGGGCATTGTGCATTACCTTCAAGAAAAATGAGGGGGTAAGTTAGAAACTCTTTCTGTAACAATCCAACCGCTAAATCATTGGTGTATTCCAAAAGGATGAAGAGGAGGAGGAAGAGGAGGAAGAGGAGGAAGAGGAGGAGGAGGAGGAGACGACAAATTTCTTCTTCCATTATCCCTAGCTCTCCCTCGCCCTCAGGACCTGGCCTGCCACCTGGGCTGAGAACCAAGAGTATGAGGTTGGGAGGAAGCCAGCTTTCCGCGCTCGGGCTCAGCCCAGTCTGGCAATAAAGTGTGGGTGGCTCGCGACCGTCTTTATAGCCTAACGCGGCGCCCTTGCCCCACGACAGACTCGTACCGGATAGGCGGCTGAAGCGACTTTTCCACTAACTGGTCGCAGCACTTGTCCACTGATCCCCAGGAAGTGACCCGCGACTCTGGAGGAGTTTGCCTCTTGCCAGATCCCCTGGGAGCTTGATCTGCTAGTTGAACCACCCTTTGATTAGGCCCTGTCTCGGCTGTGGAAAACCAGGTGCGGCACAGAAGCCCCAGGCTGAGCTGAGGCCGGAGAACTTCTGCTTGTATCACGGGAATCACGACTGAAGTGGGACAGGTCAGGTGATACCCATTGCACCTTGCACTGGGTCCGGAACTGCTCTCGGCCTACCTACAGAGGAAATCAAGAAATCTGGGGGCGGATCAACTCCCCCCCCCACTGCTGTTATTTTCTATCATTTTTTTCCTGCCCACATCTTAGTGGGCGTGTGACTACTCTATTCCAACGGTTTATTCCACAGAAAATACCCTACTGATTAGATTAGACTTTGTATATTTGGTTTTCCTGGCGATACCTTCAGTATTCTTACGCACCCACCCTTTCAGTGGGTACTCACGGTAGCGCCCACTTTGGCAGAATTGATGATCCATTCAGCCCAACCGAGTGCTCATTGCAGTAACCAGCGCATCGCATCGCACCTTTGCTGGGGGCATTGCGTACTGCTAGCTAAACGTGCTGGCAACCCCGAATTCCTGCAAGCATCTTCTGGCTTTGAAACTAATTTGTGTTCTATCCTTTCACCCCAAACGGCTTTCCCTTTGGGCACAACTGGAAACCCAGATGTAGGAGGGAAGGGCAGAGCCTGGGGCATTCCTCAGCTCACCTGAGTCCTTGACTTTGGAGGCCTCAATTAACTATCTGCTGTATCAGGATCCGTGGGTGCAAAGACATTGGGCCCGCGGAGGTGCTCTCTCCCTGAGTCCAGTCTTGGAGGGCAACTGGAGTTGGGGTTGGTTGTGCAGACTACCCAAAGCGTGTGTAGATCCCAAGAAGGGAAAAGGAGCTCGGTGTAACAGGAACGATGGGTTACCTCTTCAGAGATCAGCCTGACTTTGTGAGTAACTTAAGCAGCGCCTTTGAACTCGGGGAAAGCGTGATGGTACACCTTCCTGTACCCCCATCCTCACCACCGGATCCTTTCCAGGACTCGCGTCTTTCCCACCACCCCCACGACACCCCCCCCCCCCGCGCCCCTCCTCTTAGAGGCGTGCTGTGGGCACTTGGTTTACCCAGCCGGCGCTTCAGATGTTTATTTGCAGCTAATTGCTTGTGCTGGAAAGTGCTGGTTACCGGAGTCCAAAGCTTCCGCCTGCGCAGGCTGACCCCTCCGGCTGCCGCTGGTTGATACCACTCTCAGAAACCCTGCGACTGGGAGGCGGTTGTCACTCTGGACCAGGCCACCAGTGCTGCTTGGGACTCCCAGTAGGGGGAGCCACCGGGGACGCCATGACGATTTGCATACAGGGCCTCAGGTAGGCATTGCAGCCAGGGTCCACCTGGAAAGCGCTGGTGGCTTCCTCCTCTGCCCTCCAGACACGACGCCACAAGCAAAAAAAGAAAGAAAGAAAAAGAAAAGAAAGAAAAACAGGGTCCACCCCACTCCCAATTGGTTTTTGTAGAGCGAAGAGGGCAAAGGAGAATTATAATAGGGCAGTTTGTAGTTTGCTCATGTCTACACACATATATGCCCAAACATATATATGCATATGTACATATGGTTGCAACTAGTTTTAGTTCCACAAAATTTGAGCCTCGTTTTAAATATTTTAGGTGATTTAATTTCTTCTCATTATATTTCCCAAGTCATTTATTTCCAGGAGCTTTTAGGTGGTCCCAGCTCAGTTGAGACCCACTGGCTTTGTCCTAATATCAGCAACAGATTCTCGTTTTGATCCCATAAACTTAAGTAAGTGTTTAGAAGTAAGAGTAAGAGACAAGTTTAAAGAGTAACATTAATCTAGGGTCAAGGCAAAAGCAGTTAGCTTAACTGTGAACCTACAGACCATTCTACTGTGTTCAGTGTGTCTGTACACTTGTACTTAGGGACCAGTCAGTTCATGATCAATATTCTCCTGATAAAAGACTGCATCTTCTCCTTATACTAAAACACATCCATGGGAACCTGCAACTCATAAGAACTCTCCAAATGCCAAGTCATCAAATCCTCTCTGGAGGGAAGGATAAAAGCAAAGATTTTCAGACTTGGAAGGAAACCTAAAGATCATCTAGTCCTAGAGTTATAGTTTATTGGTGAGGAATTTGATCTTAGAGGCAAAGAATCACACTGCAGAGGAGAAAGCCCGGGAACACTAAGCTCAGACTGGAACTCTCCTCTTTTGACTCAGTCTAGTACAGTTTTGACTACAGGCACTATTACCCTTGTGATAATTATTTATCCCCACATATTTCAGAGTTTTTAGTAAGGCATGCTCCTTTAATACTATTATTATTTAATATGGATATTGGTACTATTAGTGTTGTAATTATAACAAAGTCTGGAAGATACATAGGGAGGCTGAAATTTAGAAATTGAATTATCTATAACATTGAAATATTTGGGGGAAAATTAAAAATATTGTTTTATACAGCTTAAGAATATTGAGTATATATACACACTTGAATGAATGAACAAAACAGAAAAGGTGGAATTGGTAGTATCATAAAGGTATTCTTCAAGTTGAGTAATTTTTCTCCAAAATCAGACCCAACCAACTTAGTGCTTAATTTAATTATGTGTATTTTTTTCTTGTCTTGCTTTTTTTTTTTTTTTGCCTTTTGCGAATTCTTTATTTTACTTTTAGTACTGGGAATTGAACCCAGAGGTACTTTACCACTGAGCTACATCCTCAGTCCTTTTTGTTTTTTATTTTGAAACAGGATTTTGCTAAGTTGCTGAGGCTGGACTCAGATTTTTGATTCTGCTGCTTCGGCCTCCTAGGTTGCTGGGATTACAGGTGTGCACCACTGCACCTAGCTCTCTTTTATAAATTCTCAAGTGTTAAAATTCTGGTGTCATTTTCAAGGACCAAATGGAATGAAAGGATACATTTTTAAAATTTGAATTGAGAAAAATAAAATTTAATTTCTAAAAATTTGACTCAGCAACAGAAAGTTTCTAAATGAAATATTGTAGGATACCACCCCCTCCAATGCCATGGTTTTATAATAACCCCTATAAACCCCTATAAATATCAATGACATTTTCTCACTCTATCTATAATTACCTTCTTTTATATTTCCATAAGGTCAATACTAAAATTATTATTTACAGAGCCACTTTACTATTCTTTTTTGTATTCCTGTTCATAAAAGCAATGGAATACATTATCAAATGGAAATGTCTCAGTCTCTTTCCGTAACTAATGTCCAATATTTAGCAAATGGTGCTGTGATGTCATTGAAATGGGTATTGGGCAAGGTACCTATTGATGTATTGATTTCCCTTCTTCAAAGTCCTTTGGGAATTGGGGAGAAAGAGGAAAGTATAGGTTGTCTGAGATTCCCAATACCTACTCTAAAACACACACACATACACACACACACACACACACACATACACACACACACA
Organism: Urocitellus parryii; assembly: GCF_045843805.1. NCBI lineage: Eukaryota > Metazoa > Chordata > Mammalia > Rodentia > Sciuridae > Urocitellus > Urocitellus parryii. The sequence goes on from NC_135531.1 coordinate 248,593,328, forward strand.
ATTACATTCGGCTGATAAAATTGACAATTCAGAAGTATTGCTTACTGAAATTCATAATAGGATGACATTGAGGTCATTCAGCTGATCAACCCGAATTCCCCCCATCCATTTTATTTCCTTTTCAAATCTCAACCTTTTAAAAGTAAAAAAACCCCAAATTTTCAGATAGTCTTCAGTGATGGGAGCAGGAGGAAAAGAGGAGGCTCACAGGAAAGAGTGGATATATATTTTTTAATACACTGTTTCTTTCAAACACACAAGCCCACAAATGCTGCTCTGGGTCCTGTAAGCTCAATAGTATCCAAGAAAACTGGCACTTGCTGCAGATTTCATAAGGGATCTCAGTGTTCCATGGCTTGGTGTAACTTCTCACCTGGGGGGTGAGATCTTCTTATAGCCTAAACCTGTGATGGTTCACAGCAGACTCACGGCAATAAAGAAGCTGCTCTGATTGTCTGGTTTTTCTAGGAGGGAATTTCAAAGCAGGGTTCCTTTCAGCCTCAATCATTAAACCAATTTTTGAGGAGAAAGACTTTTAATTCAAGTGCCAGTAAAAATGCCAATTAAACTGCTCAGAAAAATTTCACATTGTAACATCTGTCTCAGAATTACCACACACAACAGTATCTATAGCCAAGCTGCAAATATATGAATAAAAACTAACCCTAGACTTCCTCTCCTTTGGAACTAGGGAGGGTTGTGCTGCATTGAGTAACAGAGAAACTTTGCTCTAAGGCATTCCAAACACAACTGCATAGTAACTGCTTTGTTTTCTTGCTTTTTCCCCCCATTATAAGAGAAACTGAATATTTTTGTCTTCCAAGTTTTCTATACATTTGCCTCTAAGTTTAGCACTGTCATCTAGGAAATCCCTACTCATCAAAGCCACCTGATTATTCATTCTTGTGTGTGCTGGAGTTGGGGGAAGGCACAGGGAGAACATTCTCCTCCTTCCTCTAGCCCTCCCTGCTAGAAAAGGGGTGTATTTACAGGGCATGCAACTCATTTTCCTCCATTTGTGGGCCCCCTCTTGATGCTGGATTCCAAATACATACTCAAGAAGGAGGATCTAACACTGTCTATACCCATTTCTCTATACCAGGAAAGGCTGGTGGTGAAGATGTTGATGAGGGAAGTAGGATGCAGAGGGAAAGGGAAATAGGACCTTCCTCTTTAAAGGGGGGATGCCAGTGTGTGTGACAAATGAATCTCTTTTTAGAAGATAAATTGATTTAAACAATAGAATCCATCTTCCTGCAATGACTTAAAGACAATTAAAATTACTTAAAGATGATTAAAGTTTCTGTAAATGTTGGGGGGGAAGTAATTATGCTTCCAGATTTTAAATCTACACATTAATTCTGTCTTTGCCACCTACTAGTTGCATGAATTTGAGGAGGTCATTTTATCTCTCTGAGTCTCATATTCCTTATCTGTGGAATGGGCATAGTTCAGGTAGCTATCACATAAAACTGAGAATTAAACATAATACTCTATATAAATTGCACAGTCCCTAGAACATAGTAAAAATAGTAAAAACTAAGAAAATGTTCAGTATACTATTAAGATGTGGTAATTACTTATCTAGTTTCTCTCCCCGCCCCCCGCCCCATTGATTCATAGGGCAAATGACTGAATTTGAATAAAGAGTCAAATATTGGCTCCCATTGTTTTCTTAGATCCATTTTTTTAGACAAAATAACTCAAACTACACTATTATTTCACCCATAGCAACTTTCTGTGAATTTTATTAAGTATCTCTCACTTGTCCTCACCTGTTTTTGCATCCTTTCTTCCTTTACAACAGCACTCTTCAGCTAGGCTCAGGGGTCAATGTTACCAGGACACTTCTAAGAGGCCATTTCAATATCATCCATAGAAGGCTGTGCTCAGGCATGTAGAACTTTCCGTCGTACACTTTAGAGCTGTGACATTATATTGGTTTGAAGTAGAGAAAAAGAGACTGATTCTTGCTGCAGGAACACAGGACAGGGTGTCATACTAAAAGGGGTGAGAAGACCATAGGCCCAACATTTATTTGACTTCTGCATTAATCATGCACAGTGGCCAATATTGTATGGTGTTGACAAAGAAATAAAACAAAGAAATAATCTGGTTTTCTGAAGGAAAATGGCTACACCTGGCTGGGGTGGGCAGTGTTCTTCATTTAGTTTATAAATTGCTATGCTGTTCTCACTGTGATCAGATTTTTCTCAGACTATATTCTTCCAGCTACACTGCTAATAGGAGCAGCCCCAGGAGGGGGGCAGTGAAAAAGCAGAGTCTTCAGCAGAAGCAATGCCAAGGCATCTCTTCACCTACCTGCAAGACCCAAAGCAAAACCAGGGGCTCTGCAGGAAGCCTCAAAAGGGCTGCCTCTCCAGCCTCTAGCAGACAGAAGGGACAGTTCAAGATCAGTTTTCTTCCTCCTGCGGCTTTGGATCTCTTTTCTCTGACTTTCTCAGAGTCCCTCTTTATTCAGGGGGCCCAGCACTGCCTTGGACTGGAGAGGCAGTTATTAAATAGGACACCAGTAGGGAAACACCCAAGGCACTGCTCAGTGGGGTTTTATTTTTCATTCTATGTTTTGTCCTTTGTGAGCTCTGCCCAGATATTTACATCAGTTTGAAACATTGGGACAATAAAATTTCAATGACCATGCAAACTATGTTCACTCCCACAAACCAAACACAAATTGATTGCTCTTTACCAATCAATGTTCTTCAGCAGCTTAGGGGGAGACGCCAGGCTGAGAACCCTAGTCCCAAGATAAAAATCCTCAGGCTCTTGGGGCAACTGGGCTATTATAAACTGAGGTGGAACCATGAAGCCCGAAGTAGCAAGGCTCTGCACTTACCCTCCCCTCCTGCAAAAAAAGCCATTTGCTTTTATTGCTTCTGTGGCTAAGCTATTTTCAGTCTTGGGAAAGGGAGGAGAATAAAGAGGGGATGGCCCTGGATAATAATCTTCAAACTGAAGTGGATGACAGGTTCAGGCTTCCACTGACATCAAAAAACCTCAAAATACAGTTCTTAGATCCAATCCAGTTTAACAAATATTCTGAGAAACTATTGTTACTATTACCATGTACATTTTACTTCCAAAAGTGAATTCAGAGATATCCATAATTAGCACACCTTGCTAAATGGGGCTTGCCTAAGATCAGACTTTCTTCTATGAGGTTCTATAATTGGCTTAACAGTGAAAAGTCAAAGCTGACATCTTATGAACATGACCCTGTTTAAAGGCACACTTAATAATCATTTCAAAATGCTGTATTGTAAGGTAGGAACTGGCTCAGGTACATTGAAAAATATTATATTGCACCCTCTCAGAGCTTACAATCTAAAATCAACTATTAATAAGACTGTAGACCACACAGAGGATGAACAAAATACATAAGAAACAGAGATTTTATAGCCATATGCACAATGACACACAAATTTATGTTTTATAGTGTCAAATGCCAAAGAGTTGCATATTTAGAAATCCTGGTCTTAAAGGAGCTAGTTTCTACCCCCCACTGATGGTGTTTGGGTCTTTTCCATGGAGAGAGGGGCACCTCTAATGTTCATGGAAAGTACACCAACCAAGAGAACTATCTGCAACAGTGTGGGAAGAAACCTGGTGTAGACATTGAAGGCCACTTTCTGCTATGTACAGGAGCACATTTCACCAGACCAGTGGTCAGAATAGGTTTTTGGAGACCATATAGTCAACTTGTTTCTAGCACAACCCAAACTCTCCCATTAGCTCTGTATTCCTTTGTGTTTATGATTGCCATCCCCGTGAAATCCTCCTAAAAATATGTGTAGGAAGAATGACACACTGGTCTGACACATATTAAGTCATTCAGCTAAGATGTGAATAAAGTTCTCAAAATATAACCACTAACAGACTACCTATTATGTGTTTAGAACTATGCCAGATGGTGTGAGGAAAACAAGAAATTTACAAGATCTCACCCTTGTCCTTAAAGAACTGGGAATTCATTTAAGAGACAAGATTCACTCAGGTAGAACAGTTGGCAACAACAAAGACATAATCGATTTCCAAGGGAGGTGGCTCAGACATAAGTAATATATCATGGAAGTGACAGATAAGCCTAAGAATTAAAATGGTCCAGAGAGGTGAGGTTTTGGCTAGATCTGGAAAGATGGCTGAAACTGAGGTAGGCTGTGAGATGGGGATTGACAAGAACTGGGTGCTGTGAGCAAACTGCTGAGGCTTTGCTTCTGAGCCTGAACTGAGCAAGAAATTTGGTAGCTAGGGTAGGACTGTTTATGGAGGCTTCAAATTTTTCCCCAGAGGATACAGACATGATGGAGAAGAAACTAGAGCTACTAGTTTCTTAAATGCCCTTCTCTTAATTTCTAAGCCCTTTAAAAACAACCTTATCTTCTCGATATTACAAAAAGCATATGTATTTATGGTAGAGGCATTAAAAGGTACGGGTAAGAAAAAAATAAATAAAACAAACCCAGCTCCAACAAAACAAAGGAAAAAGCAATAGAAAAGAACTCTAATGACTTCATTTGGTAAAGCTCGAGGAAAAGAAGGTTCATAATGAAAAGGATTTGGAAGAATTGTCACAACCACAGCAGACAATATGCAGGATGGCAGGAAAAAACAAAAGGTGAGTGGCAAGGAGACAACCTACAAGGTTAGAAAGAGCCTGCTTGTCAGAATCCTGAGGCCCAGACCCAGGGCAGGAGTAGTGGGAATGGGGAGGAGAGGCTGGACCTGAGAGGCCTCTCAGAGGAAGTCCTGGCAGGTGGGATTTCGGGCTTTCCCATAACTGAAGAGCAGGGAGAGTCCTCCCTGCCTATTGAAGTCCCAGCTCCTGGGCACAGGGATCCTTGCCTGGATTTTCCCCCTCCAATTATTTTCTTCCAGAGTTGGGATTACCTAACATCTCAGAAACTGGTATGATCCCAATCAGGTATCCCCAAAGTATATCAAGAGGACACCCCAGTTCCAGAAATCACTTTCTGTAAGAGAGATCCTGGAGAATGTTTTTCAGCTTTTCAGAAAAACTTTCATGGATTCAGTCTCTTGGACAGACTTTCTGAAGCCTTCTTCACCCTTAGCCAGTGTAGAAGTGCTCCTGGGCTGGCTGAGGGCCAGATGAACATCTCCTTTGAGAAAGGGAATGTAAACTCCAATGGTCCAAACAGCAATGGCATGTCACAATTCACCACAGCAATTCCTCTGCATCGACAAGTCACTCTCCTCAGTTGCTTCATGGTTCTTGAACTCATTTTGCTGTAGTAATTCTTTCCTCCTCTTTTTACAATCCCCAGCAACCTTCCTGTCTTTAACTTATTTTTGAATCACAAGTCAAGAACAGAGCTATATTGCTAAAAGATACTTTTCTAAGCAATTAATATTTTTCTTCTCTGTTAAAAGTGGTTAGATCTTCAGAGATATCAGCACTTGCATTAACAGGAATTCTTATTGCTGGAACAGTAAAAGGAGTTTCAGGTTCTCATCTAATAGTGTTCCTCTTCATCCCATCACAAGTGCCCATCACAGGTCGACATTTTCCAGCTCCCCTTAGAGTGAAGAGTGATGCAGTAGCGTATGAACACGACCAAGTTTTGGCTAAATGAGAGAAGTAATGGGTGCCACCATTTGATATTTATTTTAAAGAATCAGACAGGCACCTTCTCATCCCATTTGTCTGCTTGAGAAAATATAAAAATTGAAAATGTAAATTGGAACACAGAGATAAAATTCAAATGTTGAAGTTGATAGGCTGCTACCAGTTCTACATTACCCACCTCTGGACCATTACATAACAATGATACAAGTTTCTATCCTGCATGAGCCATTCTACTTAGAACTCTTTATGTAGCTCTCAACATTTTATCCTGCTTTGTATATACATAAATTATGAAAATAACATCCTTAATATTCATTCATTCATTCATACAATCTTCCATGAAAATATCACAGCATAACTAATAAGTTGGCGACTACATAGGCATGCAGACTTGAGTAGGATGGGGGAGGACTCATAATGTGAAGAATGAATTGTCTCTGGCATGGTGGCACATGCTTGTAATCCCAGTAACTCGGGAGGCTGAGACAGGGGAATTGCAAGTTCAAGGTCAGCCTCAACAACTTAGCGAAGCCTTAAGCAACTTAATGAGACCCTGTCTCAAAGTAAAAAATAAAAAGGGTTAGGGATGAGGCTCAGCGGTTAAGGACCCCTGGGTTCAATCTGCAGTACCAAAAACAAACAAACAAACAAAAGAATGAATTTTCACTTGGAAATCAGAAAAACTGAATCTTAATAATAGCAGTTGTCATTTACTGAATGTTTATTGTATTACTATAAGCAGGTAACTTATAAATGCTTCACTATAATTATCACAATTAACACAACCTTTTGAGGGAGATACCCTTTTAATCCCAATTTTTACAGATGAGGAGACTGAGATTTAAAAAGTTAAAAAACTTGCCCAAAGTCACAAACAAATAATCACCAAAACCCAGATTTGAAGCCAGATATGATTTCACAGCCAATATTCTCTTTCAACTCCTTCATCGCTCAGCTGAATGGCACTGGTTCTAAGACTGTGCAGTGATATGCTGGGATCCAGACAACTAACTCAACCTATTTTTTTCAACACATGCATGTTGATGATAATGTTAACCTCTAAATACATCACAAATGTGTAGTCAAGATCAATAAGATAATTTGTGGCACTGACTAGAGATTGTTGCTTTTGCTACCACTTTCCCCAGCCCTCTGATTCCCTAACTCCTCTGCTTTGCCTTCCTGCTTGTTCCTGATTAGGACTAACTGCCTTAACTGAAACAAATGATGGGAACCAAGGAAACTTGGTCCAGATTTCTAAATCACATCATACCCATTATGTAAGTGTGAATACAGGCTCCATACTTTTATCACCATCACCATCCTCATCCTCATCATCACCATCACCACCCATCACTCAACTGACAGGGAAACTCTTATAACCACCTTATTCTTAGATTTCCTCCTCTACCAGTGGTCCTTCTTGTAAAGCTAATAGTTCTTGCCCTCATCTCACCCTGAAGTTGGTTCCCAGCACCCTCTGCTGGGCTCTGTCTGCAGCTCAGAACCTCTTTCTGCCTGTAAAGGAATCAGCTGGCTCCCAGGGAGGTCACTGAAGGAATTAAACAGAGGCAAAGACTTCAAAGGCATTCCTGCTGAATGGAAGGCAGTACTCCAATCAGGCCCCTTCCCTAGATTTGCAAATGGCAATTTTCCAAATCTTGATATCTAAGATCCTTAATTTACTTTCCTACTCTTTATGGGGGCAGAATTGTTTGAATTCAAGAATCTGTGGACCACTTACTCCCAACTCCACCTCAGTAACCCTCTATGCACCAATAAGAAGCCACCAAAGACCAGAAACCAAGATAACCAATCAGTTCTTCCAAGAACCATCATGATTTCTGTCACTTAACAGTTTTCAAAATACTGGTCAAGGCAACCTTTTTTTGGTTTCTAAGCTATAACATATGGATAAAAATCTATACACGCCTAGCTTGCCTCACAAGATGTTGTGACAATAAAAAGTGTTAATTTGCTGAAAAGGACATTGAAAACTGTAAACTACTATGCAAAATCCACTTGTTCCTGCATGATATCAATGTCTATGTGTCGATCCACAAAGTCAGTATAGAAAAGTAAAACAAGTTCTTCCACATAAAATGTATTGTTCGAAATTTTTTATATTAACCAAAGCAACACAATGATTAACCTTTACAAGCCTGAGAGGAATGTCAAGTTCATAGTAAACATCTAGTACTCTAACATGTAGGTTCTGCATATAGAACCTGAGACCAGAAAAAGTCAGGATCCCTTCAGAAGTGAATCTCAAATCAAAGCTACTTGGAGCCATGGGAATCTGCACCTCATCCCCACTCCCATTCCTGCAGGACAGGAGTCCATAGGACAGAAGTCAAAGTGAAACCCCTGGGTGTTTAGCCAGGCTGTACCCAGATTCGTGGGGTGTTTTTGTGGTTGACCCTGTGTTGAAGCTGCCCATTCCTCCTGTGCAGTCTACTTCCTTTGGCACTTTTGCCCATTTACTAGTCTTCAGCGCCCTCTAGGGTGGGGTCTGTCCTCTGAGCCACTAGAGCAGCACTGTCTGATATAAATATAATGCCACCTATGGTATTAAAAATGTTCTAGTAGGGCTGGGGTTGTGGCTCAGTGGTGGAGCGCTTGCCTCACACATGTGAGGCACTGGGTTCAATCCTCAGCACCACATAAAAGTAAATAAATAAAATAAAGGTTTGTTTTCATCTACACTAAAAACATTTTTTTAAATGTTCTAGTAACCATCTTTTAAAAATAAGTCAAATGAATTTTAATAATGTATTTTATTAAATCTAGCATATATTTTCAATAAGTAATGGATATAAAAGTTACTGAGATTTTTTCTCCACAGTAATCCTTTGAAAACTGTTGTATATTTTATAGTTATAGCACATTTCAATTTGGACTAGCTAGATTCTAAGGGCTCAAGGGCCATAGGTGGCTAGTGGCTGCTGGATTCCTCTGTGTGACACTAGTGTGAGTCACTGCCATGCTGAGCCTTCCTTCACCCAGTGCCATTTGGCTTTCCATATCCTCAAAGCCAAGTTTCCAAGGTTCCCAAAGTGCTAATAAGATAACCTGATAGAAACTCTTGTGACTAGAAGGTAATAAGAGAGAATTAAAGGTCCTCTATACTTTTTCTCCCTTTGTTAACCACTGAACATCATGTATACACCCTTACACACATGCTAGAAACATGTCATTTCCTCCCTCTTCTTTAGTATCTGATGCACGGACAGTCCCCAACTTACAATGGTTTGATTTACCATTTATCTATTTTATGATGATGCAAAAGTGGTATGCATTCAGTATAAAACATCCTTAAAGGATGACCTTCCCCTAGGCTAGGGACATGCTGTAGAATGCTCTCATGCACTGCTCAGCAACAGCTGAGCCACAGCAACCCGAAGCTCACAGCCAGCCATGCCACCATGAGGGTAAATAACCAGCACTTTACAGCATGCTGTGTTGCTAAGTTCTGATGTCCAGTAGATCAGCTGTACTAAATGAATTTTTTTGTAATTTTGGTATTTTCAACCTATAATGGCATTTATTGGGATGCAAACCCACAGTAATTTGAGTGTCTATATTTGAACACAACAGTGACTTAATAAAAAGAAAAGTATTATTAAATAATAGTGAGAATTTCAGGTCCAGCTGTGGTGAGATAGTGGCAGGTGTGCTGAATGTATGGGAAAGTCTTGCCAGATTCCTCAAATAAAAGGCAATGGGCAGCTACCTAACTCCTTTTGAGTAGGGACAGGCTTATCAGACATAAGGAACAGCGGAAGGTTTGGGTGAGTTAAGGGTGGTGGAGTTAGTGAATGCAATCACCTCGAGTGTTTCTTGGCTCTGAATTTAATTCAACAAGCATGTGTTGAGTACTTACCACATATCCTGCTAGACAGTGAAAACCCTGAAAATAGGGACCATCTCTTTCTCATCTCCTTATGGTCAATGTCTCAACTGGTGAGTTTATACATTTTCAGCCAAAAGCAAAAGACATTTGATGTTTTCATTTTCCCATGCAGTTTTATTTCGGAAAAGTAAACATATGACATTTGGGAGGCTTTCTCAGATACTGAAACCCTCTGGTGAACCTCTACTCCTACCTTGAGGCTCTCTTGGGTTTGTATGGTTGGAGACTCCAGGGTGACAACCACACCTCCTTTGCCTGACAAAGGAGAGATTCAGATCACCAGATCCTGAACATATCTATAATGACTTTTTTTTTTTTAACGTTTAGGTAATTTTCATGGGGGAGAAGGGTAGGAAGTAATCAGGCAATCTGTAGAATTTTAATGGAGTGTGGGCTACTTTATTTTTAAAGGCCCAGGCTGAACTCCAAGCTATAGAAAGGGAAGATGCCCAACAATCCTCATGCAGGGAAGCCTTAAGAGTTTTGTGGTCCAAGTGGCCAAAGGGGCCTTTGTATTATTAGAAATTCATCTCAGGCTTTTAATCCTTACAAGCTGCCAAACTCCATGGACCACTTTGTAAACTAAAAAAAGAAAAAAAAATCACCATCTTAAAACACAACATAATTTAGTCAAGTCAATCCATAAAGCATCCCACACAGTACTCATTACAAAGAAACCTGGAACAAAAACTCTGTGGACTGGGACATTTTCCAAGGAATCACAAACTTCTTGGAAAACCAGAGATGTCTGGTGGGTCATCTCGTATGTGGTCTATGTGAAAGAGTACCCAGTCAGGGATGGATCCCAAGCTTCCTCTGTAAGTCCATTGTTGGAAACCCTGAATGCATTTCCTCACAGAAACAGTATTGTTGATCAGGTTCCCAGCCTATCCTACAAGGACTGCTTCATTTAAAATGCTGCTGCTGAAATATGATACTTGCATGATGAAAAAATCACAGGATGCTATGTCATGGCTAGGAATTAAGCACTCGAGGAAAACAAGAACATTGAGAAAGAGCTTGACCCTCAGAATAAAAGCGGAAGCCATAAGGAGATCCCGTCCACTGCCTACCCCTTCATTTCCACAACAGGGAGTTTGGGACGAGGAGCTCCTGCCCCACTGACCCAACCATGGTTTGGGTCAGCACCCCTCCACACTGCCACTGCCTTTTGTGGGCTCCCTGAGAAGAGTGAGGAAGGAATTCCTCCCTAGGGGTCTGCCACTGGCCAAATGTGCTCTCTCCCCAGTACTGCCCCCTCCTGGGGGAGGAAGCTGTATCCCCAAACTTCTGTTCCTAGTTACACCTGCCTCCTTCCTGGATGCAGAACAGAAGGGATTTCCTTGGTACAGGTGCCCTGGAAGGATTCAGGCAGGGAGGAAGGAAGGCTTTCAATTATTTCCTAGGTGAATATCTTCTCTGAATGTGGGACAGAGAAACAAAGATGGTTGGGGCTGTTCCCCTTGACAGCAAATAAACAGGCCATGGAAAGAATTAAGAACTCAAGTTTGTTCAATAACGAAATATTCATGAAAACGCCTTTTAATATCAGTGAAGTTGACAACAGTGCTACAATTTAAAGGTATTTAAGAAATGTGTTAACTTCAGAATTCTAGCTTTCATATACTGAAGCAAACAATTTTTCAGATCTCAAACTTTTATGTGGGTATGATAATAGCTAAAAAAAAATTTGCTCAAAGAATTGTATCTATGACCAAGCCAAGTATTCAGAGTTCCTGAGATATAGTACACTTATAAGAGGATCTATAAGGCTTATTGTTCATGGATTTGATATTAGCCTTAACATGGATCTTGCCAAGAATCAACTGACTTTAGAATTTCAGGAAATTCTGAGCGCCGATATCTGGAAGAATCAGAAAATATAGGAAATGAACAGCCTAGAAAAATTAAAAGGGAATGCCTTTAGTTTTGCTCATCAAATCTACATCCAGGGATCCATGGCAGAGAAACATTTATAGCATATACAACAAAAAGCATACAAGGAGGCCAGGTGTGATGGCAAACACCTGTATTCCCAGCAACTCAGGAGGCTGAGTCAGGAGGATTGTTAGTGCAAAGCCAGCCTTCGCAATGGCAAAACACTTACCAACTCAGTAAGACCATGTGTCTAAATAAAATATAAAATAGGGCTGGGGATGTGGCTCAGTGGTTGAGTGCCCCCAAGTTCAATCCCTAGTATCCCCCCCAAAAAACAACCCAAAAAACTATACAAGGATATTCACAGTAGCATTGCTTAGAATCTTGAAAACCTGGAGGCAACCCAAGTATCTATCAGAAGGGGAATGATTAAATGTCAAATATACATTTCTTCCATGGAATATCATTCAGTAGCTTAAAAAGAAAGAAGATTTATATTTACTCATGTGAAAACATTTGAAGACAGACTTTTAAATGGAAACACATTTCAAAATAATCTGAGCCCAAAGATAACAACCTATAAAGCCATATATTGTTTCTATATGAATATATAATAGATATCATATAAAATATACTATACACATATGTAACTGCACAGAATAAAGGATTGAAAAGAGAGCCTCTCATTCCCAGGAGTGGACTTTTTTCTTCTTTAAGGTGGGGGCAGGTTGTTGAAAGGAGCCTTTTCAAGTCCACTTTGTATTCTTCTATATAGTTCGTGGTTTTTTATAATGGGAAAGTACTTATAACTTAGTTATATAATTTAAAAATTATGTATAAATAATACCAAAAGCCTGAAAAAATTACATATGTAATTGAGGTTGGTCCAGGCATGAGCTTAAGTCTTATCTCCCCTTGGGACTTAGCAAGTTAGAGCATGTTTGATGGGGCGGAATCACCAGGAATCTGTTTTTGAGACAAACAGTCATCTGGGAGGAGTTTTGTCCCAAAGGAGGCGAGAGGCAGGCACCCACACGTGGCCTAATAACCAAGACTTGTTGGATGGAAGAGGAGCAGGTGTGGACCTAGCCCCATGCAATTTGTTAACTGACAACGAGACCATAGGAAACATACTCAGGGGCACAGAGAAGGCACTGAACAGATGTACAGGACCCCAAATTTGTGCCTCCTTCTGCATTCTTAGAGAATAAATGCCATCAAGCCATGCAAGTTTAAAAAAGTCTTTAGACTTCTGCAGCCCTTTCCACTGTCTCATATACCTAGATCACCAGACCTCAATCTGTTCTCAAATGTGCTTCCCATCCATTGCCTGCTCTCCCTTCCCACTTTGTTCTGTGCAGGACGTCAGCACAAAACCTTTCAAAAACATTGAAGATTATTTCCTCTTCTTAAAAGCCATTGGGTTTTAAGAAGAGGAAATAATCTTCAATGTGGTTTCTGATCCTGAACTGAGCACACCCAGAGACGACAAAATGACTTGCTTTCCTCCAATCTAATGTTTTTATATCCAGGCCTTTGCAACCACTATTTCTTTTGTTTGAAATGTCCTCTACAGACTTCTCCATCTGGTGAACTCTTACTCATTCTTTAAGATTCAGATGAGAAAATGCCACCACTTCCTTGGCTAAACAGAGTCAGTGACTCCTTCTTCTGTGCACACGCATCTATCATGACACAATCATATCACATGACCATGGCAATTTCCAAGTTTACCTCTCAATGTAGGTCATGAGCTCTTCCAGCATGGAGTTTCATTGCTTCAACAAATATTTATTAAGTATTTACTATGAGACAAATACTGTTCTAGGCACTAGGATCATTGCATTCAACAAGATGGACAAACTTCTTGGCGTTTCTTTTAGTTGGGGGGAAAATAAATATTTAATATAATGTTGGTTATTGAAAAGGACCAGGGAGACAACAATTTTTGGGAAGGTGCGTAAGGGGACAGGGGGAGAAGTTGGGAGTCTGCTATTTTGGCTGTGATATTTTAGGTTAGGGAGGGCCTCTCTTGGTTTTAAGCAGAGACTTAAATCAAGTAGATATCTGGAGACTTGTGTGGGGTTGGGAGAGGATAAGAAGAAAGAGAAGTGCAAAGAACCTGAGCTGGGCACAAATAAGAGTGTTCAAAGTAGAGTGAGCAGGTCAAGCAACTACTAAGGGCATGGAAAAGAGAAGTCAAAAGGCCATTTAGGTTTTTGGCCCAAGCAACTGGGTGATATGAAGTGAATTACCTCTTTGTATATTCTCCTCATATGTGCTTAATACACAGCATTTTGTCAAGCAATTTTTGTTGAAATATGGTCTGTAACTCTAAGATTTCTTGACCTCTTGACCTTCATTTCAATGGTGATGCTAATTTGTCCAGTCTTATAAAGCATTTTTGTGAAAGTTTTGGCCTCTCTCTCTCTCTCTCTCTCTCTCTCTCCCTCCCTCCCTCCCTCCCTCCCTCCCTCCCTTCCTTTCTTTCTTTCTTTTTTTCACTAAGGATTGACCCCAGAGGTTCCCTATCACAGAGCTACATCCCAGACCTTATCGATACTTTATTTTAAGACAAGGTCTAAGTTGCTAAACCTGCCCTTTAATTTGCAATCCTCCTGCCTCAGCCTCCCAAGTGGCTGGGATTACAGGCCTGTGCCACTGCACCCAGCTGAATGTTCTGATCTTGATATGAATTTTAAGTCTGAAGTTTGGTGCTAGGACCTACCCTTTAGCAGTGGTGCTCAAGTGTTGAGTGACAAGCTGTGTGTGTGCACGTGTTTTTATTTCTACACAGAATGTAACTGGAAGAAAAGTCAGTGCTCTAGCTTCAGTCGTACACAGTATTTGGTTTCTTTACTGTGTTTCTGTGTTTTAAAAAGTAGTTAACAAAGGGGTGGTGGGTGGTGACGACATAGAAGGCATGGAAAGAATTCCGCAAAGCCTCTGAATGAAAGACCACACAAACACACACACACACACACACACACACACACACACACACACACTCCTCTGGCATTCTGCCAGCTGAAATGCTTTACACATCTTCAACTAACCATATACACAAATCTCTGTCATGCCATATATATAACGACAAGCTAAATATAAAAAAATCATAAACAATGACAATCTGAAAAATCACCTGAAATCCTGGTTTCATCATTGAAGATCAATTTATTACTACCTCTTTCTGGCAACTCTTGCATGATTAATGAGTGTTGTTTGATGTAACAATATTCTTTTGCATTGGGATCAAGGAGTAAAATAAGAAATTGGGACTTAAGAAATGCTAGGTCTTAGAGACCTGGAATGCTCAGTGAAGCCCCTGGAACTGTAAATATATGTGTTGACAGGTGTTTCTGCTGAAATGGCATATACATGACATATGTATTCCTGAGAATGTTGAGTTCTGTGAAACTGTGTGCCCCAAACCACAAAGTTTGTAGAGGAAATATAGTTGGGGCAAACCACCCCAAATCTGTGGCACTTGATCATTACAGCCCTACCTAAATTACTGACAGTACAATTTAAAATGAATAATGTAGCATAACTTTAAGAGACATGTTAGATTCCTACTAAATAAATTAATAAATCTGAAATTTAAAATTTTAAAAAGTCAACTTAGTTTAATGAACAAGGCTTTGAGAGACAAAAGATGGCCACAGATTTGTGTGTGTGTGTGTGTGTGTGTGTGTGTGTGTGTGTGGTTTCGGGGGTCAAACTCAATATACTTTCAGTGCACACTAGGCAAGCTTCTGCCACTTCTGAACTACATGCCCTGCCCACCACCCCTACATATTCTTTGTTATTCTGTCCATTGAGAGGCAGAATCCAATCCCCTCTCTTTGAGTCTGAACTTGCTTGACCTGATGAATGCAGCAAAAGCTCTAGAATTTCTAGGGATGAGTTTATAAAAAGGCTTGGAGCTTCCACCATGGACTGGGAAGCTGGTTTGGGAGAAGTCAGCAGCCCTGTAAGTTCAAACACCCTGAGATCAATATGCTGTGAGGAAGTCTGAGCTACCCACAGGGAAGGAAGGAAAGAGAGAAAGAGAGATGGGGAGGGAAAAGGGGGAGAGAACAGACAGACAGAGATTGTGGGGGAGGAGAAGAAGTGAGAAGAGAGAAATGTGGTCATGTTCCAGCTATTCCAGTCCCATCCCTCGAGGTCATCATCGTTAGAGGAGATGGTGCAAAGCAGAGGACCTTGCCAAAACTGTCAATATGTGAATGAATTAAATGCTTATGTTGCTTTAAACCACTAAGCTTTGGGGTGGCTTGTTATGTAGCAATAGATAAATGAAACAGGGTTGAAAGGGAGAATCGAGGTTGCTGAACTCTGTGTAGAAAAAAGTAAAACAGAACAGTAGTGAGATGCAGCCAAGTGGGTAAATTGAGTCAAGGAAAATTCTGTGGGACAAAAGGGGACTACACTCGCTTATGGCTTATGGCATTCAGCAATATTAGGTGCTTTTTTTGGTGGGGAGTAACTGGGGATTAAACTCAGGGGCACTTGACCACTGAGCCACATCCCCAGCCCTATTTTGTATTTTATTTAGAGACAAGGTCTCACTAAATTGCTTAGCTCTTTGCTTTTGCTGAGGCTGGCTTTGAACTCACGATCCTCCTGCCTCAGCTTCCCGAGCCACTGGGATTATAGGCATGTGCCACCACACTTGGCTTATTAGGTGCTTTTCTTTCAATTGTTGTTACATGCTGACACTAAATGTGAAAATTCTAGACGAAAAAGATATGTTTTAAAAGAACACAACATCATCCAATATACAGATATCTCACTTATCAGCCATATACAAGGTAATTCTAATTAACGAAATATTAGCTATAGAAGAGCAGATTGTACATTTTAGAAGCTCATGTTGTCCACAGCATAAGAACTAAAATATTGTGGCTGGTCCTTTGGATTTTGCATTTCAGATTCAATTCACATGACTTGCTTTGGGTAAGATCAGCAGGCAGATAAAAGGTGAATCCCAGAGAGAGTGAAGGGTTCCCACACAGAGATGGAATGCCCTCTCTCAATTACAGGCAAACAAGGAATAGAAGAAAATTTTCTCAACAGGTAAAAGGGATCTATGAAAAATTTATAGTTAACATAAAGATGAACATATAGATCAAAGGAATAGAAAAAAAAAGTCCACACATGAATCCTTATAGTTATGGTCGAACTGAATTTTTAAAATGTTGTTAAAATAATGCAATGGGGGAAAGAATAGTTTTTTTTCAAAACACAGTGCAGACCATTGAAAATCTACATTTGAAACCATCAAACAAAAACTTAGAATCTGTCCCCAAGAAAGGATAACATTGAGTTGGTGTGGTATATTCTTGGTTATCAAAAATACTCATGTAGCTTTGGGATTTTGAATGGGTGAATATTCATGATGTGTGGAAAAGCATCTTACACACTACAGTCTCAATCACACAAAATGGGATATTGTGTATGTATACTCACAATCTGGAGGGACATGCCCAATTAAGCTGCTTGTGACTGGATGATTTTGTCCTCTGCTTGTGTTTTTATTTTTCTTGTAATGCACATATTAACTTTTTAAAAATAAAAGCTACTTTAAAAACAAACAAACAAAACCCCCCAAACCCCAAAAACTTAGAACCTTATTTTACACTAAAAACACAACACCTCAGACCGGGAGAGATCTTTGCCAGTCACATCTGATACAGAACATGAGCCCTGAATATGCTAAGAATGCTTAAAACTCAAATATAAAAGAACAACTCAGTTTAAAAATGGGCAAAATAAAACAACCTTCATCAAAAAAGATGTACAGATGGAAAATAAGAACATGAAAAAAATGAACATCATTATTAGTACTTAGGAAAGTGCAAATTAAAACTATGAGATACCAGCATGTGCTTATTAGAAGGAATAAATTAACAAACACAAAACAAAGAGATAACATCAAGTGATGAAAGATAATGTAAAACAACTGGAACTTTCCTATACTCTAATAGGAATACCACATGAACCACTTAGGAAGAGTTTGTCAGTTTCTTATAAGCAATCACTTTCCAAGAGGACCCATTAACCCCATTCCTAGGCATTTACTGGAGAGAAATGAAGACATCTGTTCTTAGAACTGAAGTGGATATGTGTAGCAGCTTTATTCATAATTGTCAAAACTGTAAAAGAACCCAAATATCCTTCGAATGGTGAATGGATCAACCCACTGTGGTCTATCTATGTAATGGAACACGACTCATTTAACACATGCAGCATGACGGTTGACTTTCAAATGCCTTAGGCTAAGGAAAAGAAGCCAGACTCAAAAGCCTGCATGTTGCATGATTCCATTTACTTAACAGTTTGGGAAGTGAAAACTGTACGGATAAAAGACATTCAGCAACTGTTAGAGGTCATCAGTGAAAGAGGGTTGGGCTACAGTGGCAAAGCACAAGGGAATTTTTTGAGGTGGTATAGCTATTCTGTTATCTTGTTTGTGATGGTGGTCACATGACTTAACGTTTGTCAAAACTCATTGTACTATACATCCAAAAGAATAAATATTGGTATATATTAGTTAAAAATAAATTCAAACAAATCTGGCAATTTTCTTGTATCTCTCCATTACATGTGACTTTCTTCACTTTTGGAAACCCAAATTTTCTTGGTATGCCTACTGTTCTAAAATTTCATATTATTATACTTTGGTATGCACATTGCTTTAGGCTCTATGTAGGTCTTCAATCTATAAATGAATGTCTGTCTTTCTTTCTTTTTTGATTTTATTAAATTCATGTCTTTCAATCTTAGGAAACTTTATTGAATTATTTTTGTTGTAAATTTCTTCCTCACTATTTTTCATGCTATTTTTACAGAATTTCTATTAGGTGTTAGAGCTCCTGGATTCTTTCCTTGTTCTCTTTTTTAAAAACCTCTTTGACATATCATAAATCCACCCATTTAGAGTATATAATTCAATGATTTTTAGTATATTTGCAGAATTGTGCAACTATCATCACGACCAAAGTTTAGAGCATTATTATCACCCTGAAAGAAACCATGCAATGATTAGCAACCGTTACCTGGGCTGCCCCATCAATCCTGGATTGAATCTATAATTATTTCTCTTTTATTTCTCTTTTCTCTTACATTTTGAATTTTTCTTTTGGTACTACATTCTTTTAAAATTTATTCATTCTATTCCTTCTGTTGCAGGGGTTTTTGTTGTTGTTTGTTTGTTTGTTTTGGTGGTGGTTCTGGGGATTGAACCCAGGGCCGTGTGCATGCTAAGCAAGCACTCTACCAACTGAGCTGTATCCCCAGCTCCCTCTTCTGTTGAGTTTTTAAGACTTTCTTTAAAAAAAAATAGCTTCATTGCATGCATTAAAAATTTGCTCCTTTTGTATTATGAAATGGCATTCCATGGTATGAATTCACCACAGGTTGTCTGGCCATTCATGTACTGAAGAACATTTGAGTTTGGGCATATTTATATATGGATTTTTACAAATGAAACTGTTTTAATTTCTCTGGGACAAAATCCTAGCATGCAATTGCTGGCTCTTGTGATAGCATATTTTATCTTAAGTAAACACTATGTTCTTTAGGACAGTGACTGTGCTATTTTACATTTCCACCAATGATATATGAGTGGTCCAGTTTCTCCATATTTTTCACCAGATCTTGGTGTTTTCATTGTTATTCTTTTTATTTAGCTATGTTATCTCATTATGGTCTTAATTTGCATTTCCGTGATGCCAAAAATGATGAATATCCCTTCATATGTTTATTTTCCATTTGTACATCCTTTCAAGTAAAATAATTATTTGTGTCTTTTGCCATGGACCAAGACTTTACAGGTCACAGTGCTAGCTGGTCTACCTATAAAGGAGTATATGTAGAGTATCCCTGGCCTCCATCTGATATAGTACAGACCCCTACTCTGAATAAACAGCATGCATATTTGCAATTATCCTTTCCAATAGTTTATTCACTCCTGCACTGAAGAACTTGTTGGGTCCAGATACTTATGAAACCACTTTGCCACCCCAAGTGGTCTCTTTTAGCATCTATGATCTTACAAATGCAAGGGGAGGTAGACCCCAAACCTGAAAATGCTTTGTAGATAAATAGATCTACCACAGATAACCTCCATATCTATACTGCTGCTATAATACAGCTCACTAATGATACTACATGGTTTGAGACAGGAGAAAATCAGAGCAGTTAGTGTCTGGTGGTTACATAAGCTGGTTTTTCTTACTGACAGCTGGGCAGTGTTGGGAGGCCTTACACAGTGACAGCATAATGGCAAGTGGAACAATTGTCTATATTGGGAAAGCTATGACTTAGTTATAAGCCCTGTCCCTGAGCTAGGCAGTGAGACTGGCCAAATGGGTACATAGAAAGAATGAACATAAAGTGCTAAGGTAGGCTAGAACATAGCTAAGCAAGGAGAACTGCCACTTAAACATAGTGACTCAGTGGCAGCTATGTTTACTGTCTGATATGCTCATAACTCTGGCCCTAGGAATTTGACTCACATGCAAGAACAGATAAACCAAGCTGTTCAACCCATGTGGGACCCACATATTGCTTATATTGGCCCTTTGCCAAATAGTAAAGGATATAGGTATGCTTTATCCTGTGTAGACATAGCTACTAGCTTTAGATAAGCCTTTCCTAGCAAAAGAACAAATCAAACAGCCACTAGTAAAAGGTCTTAAGGAGTTAATATGGGTACCCCCCCTGAGATATCCACCTCACGGGTCACACTGTCCAACAAGATAGATCCTTTCAGGGAACTGCAATTGAGAAGGGCTGGAGAGGGGTTAGGAGCAGAGACACTGGAAGCAAACTGCACAGAACTTGCTAAACAACCAGAGACAAATCACTTGATATCTCTGTGCCTCAGTTTCCTCATCCCTGTTAGGGAGTGAAAATATTACCCACTGTCTTCCTAGAGTTGTCAGGAGGATTAAGAGAGTGAATATATGCTTCCTGAATTGCATGCCAGCAGCTTAAAAGATTTAATACAGATTTAATACAGTGAATATATGTAAGGCACTTACAACAATGTCAAGCAGGTCATAAACGTTATTTAAATGGAAGATATTATAAACACTTAACTGTTAAAATAACAAATGTTTGTTAGTGAATCATTGAAAATTGTCTTGTATAATGTTGGTAATATATGTACCACACTATATCCTAGGTAATAGATGACTCCCTTTCCTCCACGACACTCCTCCTTCAGAAAGCTGTATTAAATCTTTTAAGCTGCTGGCATGCAATTCAGGAAGCAACTGCTTCTACTCAGGTGTGGGGAATCCACGCAAGTCAGAACTGCCAGCCCTCAGCCTTCAGGTCGGGACAGGGCAGAATGTAAAAGCCAACTCTGAATTCCTCACTGATATTGCCTCCAGGCTCTTAAATCTATAAGAAGTATAAAGTATCTGTTCTTTTCTGTCTTTATTTCTTCTCTGCGCCCTTTCTTTCTTTCTTTTGAGGGGTACCAGGGATTGAACTCAGGGACACTCAACCCCTGAGCCACATCCCCAACCCCATTTTGTATTTTATTTAGATACAGGGTTTCACTGAGTTTCTTAGTACCTCGCCATTGCTGAGGCTGGCTTTGAAAGTGTGATCCTCCTATCTCAGCCTCCTGAGCCACTGGGATTACAGGCTTTCGCCACCACACCTGGATCAGCACTGTTTCTAAGTATTAAATTAAACAGAAGCTCAACTCCAAACTTAATCCATCTCCTAAATTTCAAGTGTGGAGTCCTAGTTCATTATAGACCTGACAGAGATACTGGACTCCTGGAGGGCATTGCATGCATGGGGAGACCCCAACTCAGGGTCTTCGGGTAATCACCACTGCACATTAAAGGAAACTAGTTATCTGTAATGTAAGGAGAATCCTATGATTAAAGGCTCATAATTCTTGCTTTGTGGCTGAGAGCCATGTTACAACTGTGTTTGAAAAGAATTTTAAGCTAACCCTACTGTGGGCAGGGCTCTTGGTGGGTGCTTGAGTGCCAGTTTGAAGGGAAAAAAAAATGTGTGTAAGAAACATGTGATGTTTTTGCAGTGGTTTGAGGGCTGGGTTTGGTAATTATACTCTCGAATGCGAAAATCCATGTGGCATAATGAAAAACACACCTCTGTTCTGCTTCCAAAATGAATTCCACATACAGGACAGTCTGCACGAGCTGATTGAGCTCTACAAAGTGTGCATTTGCTCTACTTCTGTGTCTATGAGAACACAAGGACTAAAATGAGAGCAAAAAAACATGTGCTGTCTTGTTCCTCTGTTTCTATCATCTCTTTTCTTCTAAGCTACCTTATTGCTGAATCTACTTATTTGAACACACACAAACATATACACACACACACACACAACTAGTCTTAGTGGAAAGAGAAGAAAAAGTAATCATGTGGGTAGCAAATCAACTGTGTAGTTCACATCAGCATTACAGTAAAACACTGTTCACTAAGAATCCTGAAGAGTATAAAGAATTTATAATAAGATAAGAATTAAAAGCCAGCAAGGAATTATAGAGTTCATTTGAAATCCTTTTTTTGCTACAAAATTCTTATCTAAATTGTCTTCCCTGAAACATCAAGCATTTGACCACAGGAATTCAAAAGAACCAAAACCACCACAAGGATTTTCAACTACAAGCTCTGGACATTCATGACATAAGTCTTCTCTTATCTAATAGAATTTACTCATCAAGCAAGGAATAAATTTTTAGTCTTTTTGTGTTAGAAACAATGAATATAATGATATCATGGACTCCCCTGAGCTGTACACATGGAGAGCGTATACACACTGTATACATGTTGCTGGGATCTTGTTGACCACATTATATGGCTTACTACTCTCTTTTGGTTATTCAATGAAGAAAATCCTCTCAGAAGTCAGAATCTGGAATGACTATGATTTTCATGAACAGCTTTCACAAAAAGTTTCAATTTTTCTTTTCTTTTCTTTTCTTTTCTTTTTTTTTTTTTTTTTTTTTTTTTTAGTGCAGGGCATTGAACCTATGGTCTTACACATACATATCAGGCAAGTGCTCTACCACTGAGCTAAACCCCCACCCCAATCTTTTCACTTTTGATTCTAGGAAACTTAGTCAAATTCTAGTCTGTATTTCCCAAATTGTACTGACTTTTTGACATGCATTTTGTGTAATAATGTTATTCCTGGTTTTATCTTATTTGTCTCACTTGAATTTTCCATTTTCCACAATTCCTTCACTTTTTTTTTATCTTACTATATTTTTGAATGCAAGCAAATTCAGATCTCCTTTTGAAATAAGGCATGGTTTAAATTTCTAAATTAAATATCTAGGAAAAGAAGTGACTGTATCTCTCTAGCAGTTTATATTGGCCAGAGAAGAACTTACTGCTTTCTTCACTATGAGACACATTTCAGATCAGCCTAGTGGTTCACAATGCTCACCACTGCTTGGTGGACCACATGGCTAAGAAGTTGCTTTATCTTCTATCTTTAAAAGTGTATTTTACAGGGCACATGACCTAAGCCACAATGGCTGGAACCCATACTGGCTTCAGATCCCAACAGTTTATTGTGTTGTTATAGATGAGTAGAGGTTAGATACAGTGAAAACAATATCCTGGATTTATTTTTATTTATCCTAAACATTCCCAGCTGGTTCTGATAAAGATAATTTATTATAATTATTTAACTATACAAAGAGGCCAACGTTTTTATACCTACTATTATCAGTTTGATAGTTGATTTGTACCACTGCGACCTGATCAATGATGATTTGGTTAATACCTGGGTGCTTAAGAGATGACAGGTTCAGGGCTAAGTGGGTACACCTCTTTTAATCCTGATAGATACTATTATGATGCCCATTTTACAGTTGAAGGAATATGAAACACAGATCAAATAAGAAACTTTTCTGTGATCGTGGGATGGATTCATGGACCTAAGGCTCTGAACACAGCTGTGTTGTTGTTGTTACTATTATTACTATTATTTTGATACCTAGGATTGAACTCAGGGGCACTCTACCACTGAGCCACATCCATAGCCCTATTTTGTATTTTATTTAGAGATAGGTTCTCCTGAGTTGCTTAGTGCTTCACTTTTGCTGACGCTGGCTTTGAACTCCTCTTGCCTCAGCCTCCTGAGAAGCTGGGATTATAGGCATGCACCACCCACCCAGCTTGAATACAGCTATGTTAAACTCCATTGTCCATGCTCTCAACCCCTGTGCCATGGGCCTCACACTTCATGTTGAATACAACATGAAGATAGGGTTAGATACAATAGTGTTTGGCAAATCCTATAAACACAGGGCTAAGATTGCTTCAGTGGGTATGCAAGTTAAAATTAGGAGCATTTAAAACTATTTGAGAAGGAATTCATATTAAAGCTTCCTAAATGGGCATAAAAAAATCAATGTGACCTGTGACAAGAACGACTGTCTTGCCACGAAAATGGTTTCTTTCTCCTGCACACAGGGTAGACTTTACTTCCCAGTCTCCCTTGCAGTTAGATGTGGCCATGTGACTATGTTCTACCCAATGAAGTGTGAGTGTAAGTGAAGCATTTCACTTGCAGGCTTGATTCATAAAAATATCCCATGTATAATCTACCATGCTCTTTCTTGTTCCCTGGTCTAAGGAAACACCTATGGAGATCTCAGAATCCACATCTTATAGATGACATAGCCTTTGTGAGCTGGTTTGCTGAATGACTATGTAGAATTAGGCTTCTTTCTAGCCCCTAACTCTACCTCTAAATTCTTCAAAGATTGGAAGCACTGGGGGCTATTTATTGAGAAAGTGATAAACTTTCCTTATGTTTGAACTGATCTTATACATAACTCAGGAGCCTATGTTATTCTTTTATGGAAAAGTAAGCAGTGTGGAAAAGTAAACAGTAGGCCACAGGGCCTATCAGTCGTCAAAGTCTGTTCATTTCTGTACCAACAAAGTTTCTGCATAGCTCATGATGATGATTTCTGGAAGTACATTCCATAACTTAGCCCTGAAAACATTAGTCAAAGGATGTGAATTGTGGGGCTCTCTGAGTCTTGCTTCTTAAGTCTCCCAAAGTGCTTTCACTTTGATCTTGTCCACTTGATATTTTAAAGTATTGGCCCATGATCTTAACTCCTTCTTCCAGCTCCCTAGACCTGGGGATGAAATCCACTCACCCTTGTGCTTGAAACTTGATTGTCCTGTTAGCACTTTGACATGGCTTGTCCTCTTGGCTCTCATTATCTAAATTATCCTATCACTGGTGAGACATTTTGCTAAAATGTCTGGGATTGAATCAGATCCATTGGCTTCTATGATATCCAATTTCATTGAGTAGCACATTTCTCAGGCTTTTAGGAATGTCAAGATTTTTAGAAAGCCATTAGAAAATTGTATGTAATCCATGTGTAAAATAAACTTCATAGTCATTTAAGATGCTTCTGACATTTCAACAAGTCAGAAGAATACTAATCATATTGTGCCTAATACCATGTTTATCAGTGTACATATCTGTTTCTCTCACTATATTTTAAACTGTTTGAGAATAAAGGACTCTTGGATCTTTGTATTGCCCCTGGAAGCTCTCCATCTTATGTCTAAAAGATGTTCAATAAGTATTGAAATTATTAAATTACAAATAAAGCTATGCAATATGAACATCAATGTCCTTCTTACCCATATCTCTATTTCATCAATGACTTAATGATGGCAGTGGAAAACCCAATATGACAAGTGCTCTTCAGCATGGTCTGTGGGACACAGATCCTCTATGCTCCAGCTTCTCAGTTTGCTTTCTTCAAGTTAGAATAGTGATCAATCACATATGTATATCAGAGGACATAGATACTACATTTGATAGGTGTCAAAAAAGCATTTGATAGAAATAAATACGCATTTCTGATAATAATCATACACACATTGATAGAGAACATTTCTAAACACTGAAAATAACCAATAGCAGACATCATACTTAATGTGAAACATTAAAAAGTCCTTTGAAGTCTAGAACAAGATAAAAATATGCACAGTAACCTCAACTTTTCAGTGTTATTTTAGAAGTTCTAGCCAACCTAAGAAGAAAAGAAGAATGAGATGAAATTATCTTTCTTTACAGGTTAAGATTGTGTACCTGAGAAATCCAAAAGAACCAATGGAAAAATGATTACAATTTATATCAATTTATCTGATTATAAAATTATTATACTAAAATATGTAGCTTTCTTATATGCTAGCAATAATTAGTTTAAGAGATAAACAGTTAAAATTGGAACACATATATAAATACCAGGGAATAAACTTAACACAATGTACAAAGACCTACATGAAGAAAAAGGTAAAATTTTGCCAAGGTACACAAAAGAAGACTGTTATGGTTTGAGTCTAGGAATGTCACACCCAAAGCTCACGTGTTAGGCAATGCAACAATATTTAGAGTTGAAAAGATTGGATTATGAGAATTTTATTGTCATCAGTGGATTGATTTTTTTGATGGCTGATAATTTGAATGGACAATTGGGTAGTAATTGTAGGTAGGTGGGGCATGACTGGTGGAAGTATATAACTGGGGGTAGCCTTGTACTGTATCCGATGCTGGCCCTTTCTCCTTTCTCTTTCTCTCTGCTTCTTGGCTGCCTTGAGCTGAGAAGTCCTCCACTGTGATGTTTTGCCTCACTCAGGCCCAGAGTAATGGAGCTGGCTGACCAAAGATTGAGGGCTTTAAAATCATAAGTCCTAAAAAAACTTTTCTTTCTTTAAGTTATTCTTATCAGGTATTTGGGTCATAGAAACAAACAAAAACTAACACAAAGACTTTTGATAGGAATTTGAATTGTGTTTCTAGATGGGAAGATACTTTCATAAAAATGTTGGTTTCCCCCCCCAAATAATCTGTAAAGTTAATGCAAAGCCAGTTATAATCTAAATTAAAATTTATAAATAATTCACAAATCTTTTATTATTTTTTGAGGCTGTTGTGAATGGGGTGGTTTTTCTAATTTCTCTTTCAGAGGATTCATCAGTGATGTCTAGAAATGCATTTGATTTATGGGTATTGATTTTATATCACACTACTTTGCTGAATTCGTTTATTAAATCTAGAAGGTTTTTTGGTGAAATTTTTTGGATCTTCTAAGTATAGAATCATGTCATGGGCAAATAGTAATATTTTGAATTCTTCTTTTCTTATTCTTATCCCTTTAATTTCTTTGCCTGTCTAATTGTTCTGGCTAGAGTTTCAAGGACTAAGTTAAATAAAAGTGGCAAAAGAGGGCATTCCTGTCTTGTTCCAGTTTTTTGGAGGATTTCTTCCAATTTTTCTGCATTTAGAATGATATTGACCTGGGTTTTAGCATAGATAACTTTTACAATGTTGAGGTGTATTCCTACTATCCCAAGTTTTTCTAGTGTTTTGGACATGAAAGGGTACTGTATTTTGTCAAATGCTTTTTCTGCATCTATTGATAATCATGTAATTCTTTTCTTTAAGTCTATTGATATGATATGATGAATTACATATTTAACAAAAGAAGTTAAAGACCTCTACAAGGAAAAACTACAGAATACTAAAGAAAAAAATTGAAAAATATCTTAGAAGATGGATAGATTTCCCATGATCTTGGATAGGCAGAATTAATGTTGTCAAAATGGCCATACTACCAAAAGTTCTATAAATATTCAATGTGATGCCCATTAAAATCCCAAACTCATACCTCATAGAAATAGAAAAAGCAATCATGAACATCACTTGGAAAAATAAGAGACCCAGAATAGCCAAAGCAATCCTTAGCAAGAAGAGTGAAGCAGGAGACATCACAATACCAGACCTTAAACTGTACTACAGAACCATAGTAACAAAAATGGCATGGTATTGGCACTAAAACAGACATGTAGGCCAATAGTACAGAATAGAAGATACAAGACAAAACCACATAAATACAGTTATCTCATATTAAGCAAAGGTACCCAAAACACACATTGGAGAAAAGATAGCCTCTTCCACAAATGGTGCTGGGAAAATTGGAAATCCCTATGTAGCAAAATGAAATTAAACCCCTATCTCTCACCATGCACAAAACTCAACTCAAATCAAGGACCTAGGAATTAGGCCAGAGACATAATGCCTAATAGAAGAAAAAGTAGGCCCAAATCTTTATCATGTTGGATTAGGCCCCAGCTTCCTTAACAAGACTCCTGAAGTGCAAGAAATAAAATTAAAAATCAATAAATGGGATAGATTCAAACTCAAAATCTTCAGCAATGATTCAGCATTGATTCACCACATTGATTAATGAGGTGAAGAGAGAGCCAGCAGTACGGGAGCAAATTTTTACCACATGCACATCAAATAGAGCACTAATCTCCAGGATATATAAAGAACTCAAAAAACTTAGCACCAAAAAAACAAAACAAAACAACAACAACAAAAAAAACCAGCCCAATCAATAAATGGGTTAAGTAACTGAACAGACACTGCTCAGAAGAAGATATATGATTGATCAACATATATATGAAAAAATGTTCAACATCTCTAGCAATTTAAGAAACGCAAATCAAAACTTGTCTAAGATTTCATCTCACTCCAGTCAGAAAATGGCAGTTATTATGCATACAAGTAATAATAAGTGTTGACCAGGATATGGGGGGAAAGGCACACTCATACATTGCTGGTGGGACTGCAAATTGGTGCAACCAATATGGAAAGTAGTATGGAGATTCCTTAAAAGAAAAAAACTTGGAATGGAACCACCGTTTGAC
This sequence comes from Urocitellus parryii, assembly GCF_045843805.1. NCBI lineage: Eukaryota > Metazoa > Chordata > Mammalia > Rodentia > Sciuridae > Urocitellus > Urocitellus parryii. Next base: position 248,621,482 of record NC_135531.1, read on the forward strand.
CCAGTTATCCCACTATACCCAAAGGACTTATAAACAGCATACTATAGTGACGCAACCACATCAATGTTTATAGCAGCACAATTCACAATAGCCAAATTGTGGAAGTAACCCAGATACCCTTCAATAGATGAATGGGTAAAGAAACTGTGGTATATATACACAATGGAATATTATTCAGCAATAAAAGAGAATAAAACTATAACAGTAGCAGGTAAATAGATGGAGTTGGAGAATATCATGCTAAGCAAAGTAAGCCAGTCCCAAAAAAACTGAAGGCTGAATGTTTTCTCTGATAAGTGAATGCTAATCTATAAAGGAGTGGGGCATGGAATGAGTGAAGAAACTTGGACTGGGCAAGTGGAAGGGAGTGGGAGGGATAGGAAGTTGGTGAAATGGGGATAGGACATCATTGCCCTAGGTACGTGTATGATTGCACAAATGATGTGACCCTCCCTACTTTGTGTACAATCAGAGAAGTGAAAAAATGTGCTCTATTTGTGTACAATGAATCGAAGAGCATTCTGCTGTCATGTATAACTGATTAGAACAAATAAATTTAAAAAATTTTAAAAATTACAAACAACATAGAGGCTGAAAAAAATGATCCAGAATTTTATCTGGAGCATAAATGAGCAGAAAATATTTAAATAGAAGAATAATAAGAAGATCATGCCTTGTGAGATATTAAAGCAGCACGAAGCTATTGATAAATCAAGTGGTGCACTGATAGTGCAAAGGGTGGAAGAATATGAAGTCCAGACAAAAGCCTGAATTTCCGAGGGCTGCATCATACAGAAGAGAACCAGGCTACACATTTAAGCAATCTGCCAATAGTTGGCAGTGTCTGATCAGGGACACCTGCTTTTAGGAAGAGGACCAGGAAGTGACTGTACAATGGCAGCTACAATGAGATGGAGGAGAGAGAGAACTCATTTAGACCTGTAGTTTGGGGGCAGAGAATTTGATACTCAGGTGAAACTTTGAGAAGAGGAAAAGATGGCAAGAAAGAATTTTAAGCAAGATTCACTGCACAGAAAGTGGGCAATGTCTTTGTTGGTATTCCTTAAAACCCAAAGTGCTTGTCAATGCCTTTGGAAGAGAATATTTGCTGTTGCTTTTTTTTTTTTAATTTATTTGTGGGTTGTTGATGACGCTGTGTAAATCTGACCCTATATGAAATGGAAGGTTCAGTATTAGATTATGTAAGGATTAAGTGATTGTTAAAATTGGCCTTCAATATATATAAAGGGTGGGGAAAAATGACTTATTTAGAATGGTGTTGGGATATCCAGTAACTATTTATCACCATTTTAAAAGAGATAGATGTATGTTTTATAATAATTCTCAAGATTCTAGATTTGTGGGGTTTTTAAAATTTTATTTTTATTGCAGTAGGGATTGAGCTCAGGGTTAAGCAGGACACTGGTTGGGCTGGATGTTCTCTCCTATTGTAGTTTTCTGAGACTTTAAGAAGTGAAATAGCATTGAACTTGTTAAATGAGTTTTTTCTGTTAAAATAATCATGTGGCCTTTTCTTTTATTCTATTAACATAGTGAAATCAATTGATCGAATTTTTTGAATGCTAAGCCAGCCTTGCAATCCTGAGATAAAGCCCTGTTGGCCATGATAAGGTATGGTGAGTATTTCTTGTTCTTTTTTTTTTTCCTTTTTTTTTTTTTATTATTAATGCACCAAAGAAAGAAAACACACATGACAAGAGAACTCATTTCCATTAGTGGTTGAAATTACCTTTCATATTTTGCAAAATAAAATATTGCCAAAGCAACACAAAACAACAAGCAAAAATCCTAAATTTCAAGAGAGAAAATCTAAGATAAAACATTAGCAAAATATCCATTAAAAGCAAAATATGACATATATTTAAAACTATACATGTTAATGCCTTGGGTAATAAAAAATACATTTAATGAGATATCAATAATAATTATTATAGATAGATTAGAAAGCAGGAGAGGGAGATTATAGTACATACCATTTTAAACTAAGTATAAAAATTATAAATTAGGGCTGGGGATGTGGCTCAAGCGGTAGCGCGCAGATGCCTGGCATGCATGCGACCCGGGTTCGATCCTCAGCACCACATACCAACAAAGATGTTGTGTCCGCCGAGAACTAAAAAATAAATAAAAATTCTCTCTCTCTCTCACTCTCTCTTTTAAAAAAAAATTATAAATTAGAGGTTGGTCAGTTAAATAAGCCATTTGCACTCAGAGTTGTTCTGGGAAAAACTCAAACATCAAAAATTTGTTTTTCTATTACAGTTACCTTTGATTGGTTCATCACTTTCCTTCTTGACATATCTTGATAGGATTAATGTTCCTCTGAACCCCGCTTTCCTTCTCCTAAACTTCCCTTACCTATTAACATATAATTAAATTAGAAGATTCTTTGCGCCTCTTAAGCATTACTTCCAATTCCAAAACCAAAAAGAGGCCAGCTACAAGGCCCAAACCAAACAACAAACAAAAACAAACCCAAACCCAACAATCTACCCATCACCACCAACAGCAGCATAATAAACAAAGTGAAAAAATGACGAAATGAGAAAAATATTTACAACCTATGACCAGGTTTGTTAACAGATGACTCTCTTAAAAAGTAAATAAGGAAAAAAATTACAGAATAAAAATGAACTAAAGCTATGAACAAAGAGTTGACTAAAAAGAAATACAAATGGCCAAAAACTATGAAAAATGTTTAATCTTAGTAGTTATTTAAACATTCAAATTAAGACTATATTGAGATTTTTTAAAACATATTGGAACAGGAAAAAAAATGAGAAGGAATTATAAAACCCAATAGTAATGTAGTTGATCTTCCTGGAAAGAAAACTGATGAAAAGATGAAAAAAAAAAAAAACATTAAAATGTACTTAACTGGGGCTAGGGATGTAGCTTAATGGTAGAGCACTTGATTATCCTGCCCAAGGTCTTGGGTTCAGTCCACAGAGCCACAAAAAAACCAAACCAAAACAAAACACCTCTTACAGAAACCCATAAGGAAATCTGTATACTATGTCATAGGGAACAGTAGGAGGCAATATGTATATCTGTTATTAGGATAATGGATAAGTAAAATGCATAAAATGTGTGTGCATAGAGGAATGCCATGTACTGATTGTAATAAGTTATATTTCATATAACATGATCTCAAAATTAGTGTTTAAGTATGTTATGTAAGAAACATTGTTGAGAGCCACAGCCAAAGGGGCCCCAGCAAACTTCCAGCTGCCAGCAAACTTCCAGCTGCCGGCTGATGATTGGCTCACAGTGGCCCCAGCAACATCTAGCTGATTGGCTCCTCTGCGGTGATGTTCATTGGGCTGTTTCCCTGCCCTTCAGACTGCCAGCTGATGATTGGCTCACAGCGGCCCCAGCAACATCTAGCTGATTGGCTCCTCCACGGAGCTGCTCATTGGGCTGTTTCCCTGCCCTTTCAGACCACGGAGCTGCTCATTGGGGGACTTCTTTGGCTCCGCCCACGTGACCCAGCCAATCGGCCTCAAGAGCAGGAGGATTGTGGGAGGTGGGGAGGTTTGTGTGGGTGAGAGGCTGGTGGAAGCCGGTGGTGGCAATTGGGCTCTGAGGGTTTTTCCTGAGGAGCTGTTTTGTTTGGCATGTGTGGTTCTAAAAATAAAGTTAGTTTCTTTTGACAAGTGGCTCCTGAATTGTGCCCAGCCAGACTGAGGCAAAACATAATGAGAATTTTAGCACAGTGTCATTTATATATATATGTGCTGAATACATATACACAAAACAATGCCATGATTTTTTCAAAGTTATACCTATTTCTACATAGATGAATAGATAGTGAATCGAAAGGATATACATTAAATACACTAAGTTGGGTACCTGGGAGAAAGAAGGATGAGAAATGAAGGGAATAAAAGGAACATATAAGACAACTTGTGAGGCACTCAAGTGTATGAGAAACTTTGTTTGGGGAAGTTGAGATGCCTGTCCATGGCACAAGCAATTGTGCTTCTGCTTGAATTTACCCTAAGACAATCAAAGAAACTTCACTGACCTTTCTCATTGATTTTTTAAAATTTGAAGCTTTTAAGAACTGAAGTATAATATATTTCACAATCATAAGTGAAAGGCCTGATAATTTTTCATACAATGAACACTCATGTGGTTATCCACTCAGGTGGTTATCCACCTCGTTGATGGAGAAATGGTGCATTTTCAACTCCTAGAATCCTTTGAGCCCTTACCAAGCCATTATTGCATCTCATTAAAGGTAACCACTATTCTCTTTTCCCACATTGTAAATTGACTTTGTCTTTGACATTTCAATGAAAAGACTCATGCAGTATGTATTCTTCTGTGTCTCCTTTCATTCTGTTTGTTTTTGAGATTAACCCATGTTCTTGCAAGAGACACTATAATATGTCAGTGTCTAAATGTATCACAATTTATTCTTGATGGACAATGCAATTGACCTCAGTTTTTGTTAACTTTGATAGGGCTGCTTATGGAGACACATTGTCCATGTCTTTGGGGACAAATGCATTCTTTTCTTTTTGGAAGAGTATCTAGGAGAGGCATAGTTAGGTTCTAAGATTTGTAGCTGATTAGCTTTAATAGAGTCTGACAAGTTTCCAAAGTGATTGTACCAGGTTTTACTTGCACTGACAGTATATGAGGACTTCAGTTGCAAAATCCTCTCCAACACTTGAGAATTGCCAGTCTTTTTAATTTTAGCCACTTGGGTGGGTGTCTTGTTCTCACTCTATTTTGTTTAAATCATTTTCTGAATTTCTCCCTTTTAAGTCTAGATTGGATTTCACGGTTTAACACTTTCATCACTTTCTTAAGGGTCCCAAGTCTCAATGTCATTCTGCACGTTTACTGGTCATCCTCCCTAATGTGAATCAATCATTCTGTCTTCTCTGTCTCACACATCACTCCCTGCATTTTTCTGGAGGGAATTACACAACAGTACAGATTGCTATCTCCATATATTGAGGGCCAACCCTAAGGGGGCCCCCTCCCTTCATTCCCATTGCTACTCTCCTAGTCCAGATGAGAGTCATCTCCAGTGCATGACTGCAATGGTCACCTGAGCAGTCTCCTGACTCTTGTTTAAGTCTTTCTCCAGGAGGATCTTCCCAAACACAAAGCTGATCACATTATTTTTGAAATTACTCTCCAATGACTCCTGATGTCTTCAGGATATAGTAAAATTCCTTTCCAATATTGTATAATATCACCAGTGTTGCTTTTAAACAGACAGAGCTTGATGAATGCCAAAGGTTGTACCATTCAATCAACACGTGTTTATTAAACACTTCTATTTCTGATCCCAGAAATGTAATTATATCCATCAGCATAAAGTGTGAAATATTTGCATTGGATTTTTTAGTTTAATTTAAAAAAAATTTTGGCAGTACTTACAAGACTACTTTTCATGGTTTTTAAAAATCCAATCTGCAACTGATAGAAAAGAAACATCATTCAGAAAGCATTGTAGGGAAGTTAAAAATCAACTTTAGAAATACTTTAATTTTTTATTCATTTATATTATTAAAGTTATATAATGGGAGCAAATAGTAGTCATATAAAAGAAATAAAGTTGTGCTGTAATAATTACAGATATATAATAATTATTTCAAGCAGATATATACAATGTAGATTTTGAACATATCTCTTGCTACTTATAATCAAGAACTTGAATATTTTAGTCTCTGTATTCTTTTTTTTTTGTGTGTGTGTGTGTGTGTGTGTGTGTGTGAGTGTTTGTGTGAGGTGGGGATATCAGGGATTGAACTCAGGAGCACTTGACCCCTGAGCCACATCCCCAGCCCTATTTTGTATTTTATTTAGAGACAGGATCTCCCTGAGTTGCTTAGTGCATCACTTTTTCTTAGGCTGGCTTTGAACTCTGATCCTCTTGTATCAGCTTCCTGAGCTGCTGGGATTACAGGTGTGTGTCATCGTATCAGCCTAATCTCTCTATTCTCCTTCCTTTTCTTGCTTCCATCAAAAGTGGGTGACCTTTGTCTCAATGCTTTCCCACATTTCTTCAATGCTTGCTTTGTCTAACTTTGCTCTTTACTTTCTTGCTTTCCTTCTTCTTTTCTTCATTTCCCTCTTTTCCCTTTCCTTTCTTTCCTCTCTAGTCATTCTTATTTTCACTTGCTGAGTCCTAACCCAACTCCTGGCTTCCTCTCACCTTGGCAACTCTGATCCCTAATGCAACCCCCCCGGGTAGGGTAGCCCTGGGGACTCCTATCTCACTGTACTGAGTTCCATCATCCTAACACTTCCCTTGTTAGGATTTAAAGAAAAGTGGTTTGTTCCCTCAATTAGAGAATCTTTTTTGGCACTATGGGACAAAGCAATTAGCATATGGGCTTTTCATTATTCACATGGGTGCTGAGAATGAAAATGAAGAAGGAAACCAAGGTGTAGCACCCATTCCTCTCTCTTGTGGCTGAAAAGGGACTTTCACTTTTTCTCTTTATGCTCATGTCTGGATCTTGAGACAAAGACGTGCATGTTGTGATCTCCTTCTCCATGAAAAGAGGCAACTGTAATTGCATTCATTCAAGCCTTTGGCAAGCATGCATTGGGTACTCACTATGAACTAAACACAAACCATTAGAGGTGCTACAGGATGACAGTGCAGCCCTTTGAGCAGTTCTCAGGTGTTTTTTTTTTTTTTCATTTAATAAAGAGAATGGGATTGCCTTTGCCCAAATTCAGTGCAATTAGCTTGTTGGACACAATGAAGCCTTTTAACTAGCAATGGCAGAAATACCATCTCCCTGAATGCCTTCTGCCATGAGAAGGAGAATATTGACTTCACCTAACGATTGAATCTGGAGGTCTGCAGAACTTCTTAACAGTTTTTAGCACCACTTAAGTCTCCTTCCTCCTATGATCAGCTGACCTGCCACCCTCCCCCCAAAAAATGTTAGATTTGGGTTTTTAAAGCAATACTAATTACCATCCCTCACATGATTTTCTTATGCATTTGAATCTAACTAGGATGTGGTACAATAATGATTGTACATTCCACTAAATTATTTGCAACTTGTATTTGATTACATCTCTCAACTATATTCTATGTTTAATTGTCTAAGTTTTTGCTTTTGTAGTGTACTTATATATTCCAGACTGAACAATTGGAGGGGGGCATTAGTCTATATAGTACATTTGGCCCTATAGATTTCATTAATGGTAACCACAGAATAGTGTATTTTATATTCTTGGTTTATTTCTCTGAAAAGAAATTTAGCAGGATTTATGTCGAAATTATGAATGTGTATACTATCCCTTCAAGGTACTATTTACTTGAGTGGGAATCTAATAGAATGGCTGGTCTCAGAGATAATCAGTGTATGATTTGAGTATATATAATTATACAATGGACATATACATAGAGGAGAGGAAGGAATGTGGAAACCAAACTTTAGTTGCTACCACAACTTTATATATTCTAAACTTTCTTGCATCTTGGGTATTTTATCCTCAAAACTAGCTTTTGTATTTGAATACATAATTAGTTCCATTTCTTTATGGTCTTGGAAGAAGTTAAAACATATATTTATTCATTGGAATCTATTACACAGAATTTTTAGATATTGAGAAAAATTCCTATTTTTCCTTTATAACAGCCTCAATTTTTGTTTGCTTATCATTTATTAAAATGTGAGGAGAAGATGAGTTGAAGATTTAGTTTCTGTTGAAGACCTACTATGCTGTTTATGATGTGTAGCAGTGTTGATGAAATATTTTGGAATCTCTATAATACTATGGCTATAAATATTCCAGGGTTTGGGATTAGATCTTTAATGCATAGTCATTGAACCAATGTGGTTCAGTAAATATTGAATGAATGAATGAATTTATTTAGTGTCATAGATCTGACTCATTTATTTATGTAGCCAGTTGAAGCAGTTTACTCAATCATTTTCATTGGTTTTGTGATCTTATTTAGGTATAATCTTTAAAGTGGAAAGTCTTAGTAAGGGAAGGGATTGAAAATTTCTCATTGTTGTATTGTAGAGAAAAGATGTTACAAAATATTTCACTGAGTTAGGTTGCCTATAAAAGGATGATAAAAACCTTCAGGACTATGAAAAATTTAAACTTAAAAAAGTAAACTGAATTTTTGAATCCCTGAATAGTAATGGGGTGGGTGGAAACTCCAAAGACAATATTTTTAAAACAAAACAAACAAGTCCTTTAATTATAGCATAATTATCCAGATTTCAAACTGTGAATTCACTTTTACTTTGGTCTTTTAAATAAATTATGCATGTTTTCCATATGAGGCCCCACACCAAAACCCCTTTTTAATCTGGGAAAACATTTCCAAAATCCAAGTTTGTATCCAAGCTCTGGGATATTAATTTGACTTTGGATTCTTCCATAAACTTTCCATGTTTAGAAATCTTTTTGAACTGTCCCTTGGGATACACATGTTTGTATTACACATATTCTATGTCTTTTAATAGTAACATTTAGGAATTCAGTAGGAAAAAAATAATGCCCTTGTAAATTTGATCTCTTTTGCAAACATAAGAACATAAAATGTTCTTTGGCTTACCCCCTACCAGGTTTACATTAATAAACCATCAATTGTAAACCTAACCATCCAATTCCAAAGAAACTTCCAACTTTAATATTATATGGTGTTTTATTCTGTTGTGCCTTTAACAAAGGATTAAGGCATAATGCATTTTTAATTAACTGAAATATTAATGGCAAAAAAGCTTTTAAGAGAAAATTTTTAAAGAATTACTCATCATAAACATGGTTTCAATAGAATTTATTTATAAAACTGAGTAGGGCACCAGGAATGGATAATTAAAACTTTCTAAAAACTTTTTCCTTTTCTATAAAATGGTTTACTTGAAGAACTTCGTAGATAACAGCAAAAATGTGGGAACACTCTTGGGGACTATGAACTAATTAGCAAAAGCTGGTATTTTCTACTTTATTTTGCTGAGTTTTTGTGAAATTGCTTATATTAAATGTGTAGGGCCTGAAGGGGGTTTGTGTACAGTCACCCAGACTCCTTAATGGGCCCATACTCCACCATCATAAATCCCTTTCTCAGTAGTCACTCAGGCATCCTGGAACTTGAGCTAATGAGATGATGGAGAGTAATAGGACCAAACCACAACATTGGTCAATCTGCTACTGCCTTGCTTTTAATTCCCCTGTCTACACTGCACAAAGCAAAGTCATGATTTTATACTTTGTCCTTGATAGTATTTCAACACTGACAATGGTTCAATTTTTATGGCTTTGAAATTTTTGAAGTCACTTAATTTAATTAGAGTTGTGTTTGCCTTCATTTAATAAAAACCCACCAACAGCAGCTTAAGCAATAAAGTTTTATGTTTCTCAAATAAATAAGAAGTCCAGAAGGAAGTATTCTAATCATTTAAAAAATTGTCAGGGATTGAGGTTCCTCCCAGTTTTCTGTGCCATCTTCCATGGTCCATGATTTTCATGATCACAAGATGGCTGCTCCAACTCTAGGCTTCATATCTCTGCTTTTAGTCAGAAGAAAGAGGACGTGCATAGGACCAAAGTGTATGGAAGTTGATCTATTCCTTTTTAACAAGGAAAATAAAAACAGCTTTCTTGCTAGTAGACTTCTGTTTATATCTCATTGGCCAGAATTTTCTCAACACGGGCTACCTCTAGTTGAAAGGGTATCCTGAGAAACTGAATTCTTTTTTGCATGGACATTTTGTTTCCCCACCAATAAAATCCATTCACCACTGGTTAAGAAAAAAGAAGGAAAAGGGATATTGGGTAGATTAGTAGGAGTAGTTATCATATCTGGCTAACAACAGATTTATTTTGGTGAAAAAATAAATTGTTGTGCCTTAAATTTTACTATATGCTATGTAGATGGAGACTCAATTATGCTCTCACGGTGAGAAAATCTAAATATATTTTATATCACAGCAACAAACTTTGGCTGTCATATTCCCATTCTTTCCCACAGGCCTATCCAGAGCCTCAGAGACTTCCCAAGGGTTTTCCAAAAAGATGGAGTGCAAGAAAATTGTTTATTTTAGTTATTATTTTCACTTATATGACCTGAGTTCCATCTCATTTTAACACAAAAATTGAAAAACTGATGACTATGTGCACCCAATTTCTGTCTTTGTTCGTCAGTTTCCTATTACTAAAATAAACACCTGAGATAATCAACTTATAAAGGGAGAAAGTTTATTTTGGCTCCCAGTTTTAAAAGTTTCAGTCCATGACTACTAGTTGGCTCTGTTGCTTTGAGCTTGTGGCAGTACATCATGGAAACAGCAGGCAAGAGAACAAAACTGCTTGCTTCCTAGTTGGAAAGCAAAAGAGGGATACGGGAAGTGGTTGGGGTCTCACTATCACCATCAAGGGCATAACCCCAATGATCTAAACACCTCTCATTAGGCCTTACCTCTTAAAGGTTCTACCATCTCCCAATAGTGACAAGTTGGGAACCAAGACTTTAGAGGATATTCTAGATCTAAATTACAGCACAGACCTAAATATGTTTCTGCATTAAATCAGAGACTTTCCCTCATTGTCCAAAGTTTCTATATCAGGTAAGTCCACAATACTGATGTGAGAATGAATGACCTAGATTAGGGGTCTTCAAACTAGAGCGCACAGTAAAATCTGGCCAGCTGCATTTTGTAACTAAAAATTGCTCAGAACAAAGCTATACCCATTCCTTTACATGCTGCAGTGACTGCTTGCTTACTTTCTTTTCCCCATTGCTGGCTATCAAACCCAGGGCCTCACATATGCTAGTCAGATGCTCTACCCCTGAGCCACATCCCCAGCCTCAATTGGCTGCTTTTACACTTCAAGGACAGAGTTGGGTAATTGTGACAGAAATTATCTAGCCTGCAAGACCTAAAATATGTACTATATATCCATTTACAGAAAGAATTTGCTGACCCTTGATCTAGATAAGCGATATATTAAAATGAACAAATATTTATATTCTGTATCACTTCCTCCTAAACAAGTAACAAATACTTCCTCTTTTTTTTTTTTTTTTTTTTTTTTTTTTTTTGTTCATGAGCCACTGTCCATCATCTGAAGCCAAGGACACTGGTATAGAATACTTAGAAGGAATCAATGAAGTAATGAGAAATGAAGCATGGAGATTAATTAGTTGGGTAGTTTTGAATGGGTGACACAATAGAGTGAGAAGCTTCGGAAAAATGTGTCACTAGGGTATTATTATCAGTCCTCATTTACAGATTAAGAATGTAGCCCACAGTTGTGCCATTTTTCCAGATAAAAATTTCTAAGTTTTAGAATAACATCAAAAAAATTCTCCTTATGTCAAAGAATTGACTGTTGTGAGCACAATTATGAACAAAATTAAATATTTCTTCTGTTGGGCTCCCAGAATATTTTGGTGGTTGTTACTGTAATTATTTGTGTAAATATTTTGCTTCTTCCACTAATTCATTGTGGGAAGTGCTAGTTTAATTGCTCTTTTTTATCTCCATTGCCCAGCAGGGTAAATGAAGCACGGTAAGTGCTCAAAACATGATTTTTAACAAAACAATTAATTAAATATTAATTAATTGGGGGTTTAAAATCTTATTTTAATGGTTTTTGGAGACAGGAAAAAAGATGTTGATTAACAATGATGGTGCAGTAAAGTGCTAACCTTATCCTAAAAGAGGTTTGGCCTTTTCCTTGGGTCCTGGGAGGCAACCTCTAAGCACTTGGAGTGGCCAGCCTGATAAGAGTGTTTTTCTTTACCTGGGGCTTTGAACTATGCCAGATAGTCTATGCTAAGAATGTGATTCACAGTGGGAGCCCTTCAGGCATGCATTATCAGCTTGACCTCCAGAGGGGTTAGAGGCTAGGTCAGTGATGTAGCCAGTCAACAATGTATATGTGACTGACCCCTAATAAAAACACGGAACACCAAAGATTCCTGGTTGACAATACTCCCTATTATAATACATAATTGCTGAAGGAAGAGGCACTGTTGTGTGGGTCTACTGAAAGAGGACAACAGGAAGATTCACCCAGAACTCTCCTAGATTCTGTCCATAAGCCTCCTTCTCTGGGATCTGTATTCTTTTGTTGTAATTAACTTGATCTCTAAGTATAAGAGCTTTTCTGAACTCTGTGAGGCCTAATGAATGGTTGAAACTGCAAATGGTTTGGGGAATGTTCAAACTTGCAGCTAATGTCAGAAGTGAGGATAATGGTCTTGGGTACTCCCAAACTTGGTAAATAATAACTCTGGGAACTGATAAACACTTTGTAAGGATGGATAGAGAAATTGCTTCATCAAGTTCTTTGACCAAATCTATGAGTTTGATAAATTTTTTTTGTTGTTGTTGTATACAAAGTATATTCACACCAATTAGCGTCTTCATACATGTACTTTGGATAATGATGTCCATCATATTCCACCATCATTTCTAACTCCCTGCCCCCTCCCTGGTAATATTTTTATCACAATTTTATAGATGAAGAAATTGAGGTTTTCAGACTCCATACCTAGTCCAAATTCCAAGGGAATGAAGATGGGTCCATGTTAAAGCTTTCTAAGTCTGAAGCCCATCATCCATCCACCATGACAAGACTGTGTTCTTTCCTCCACAGTGTAGGGGAAAGCAGTATGGTCAGTTTCCAGTCTAGATCTCCATACTTTATGCACATAAGACATGGGGGAGCCACTGGACACAGAACAAGCTATGCTCTTTGATTTTTGACATCTCTATTTCTCCCTTTGTCCCTAAGAGTTTTTGTTTTGTTTTGTTTTTTGAAAATAGCCTAATAATTGAATCCTCCTAATTAATTGCCTCTATCTCTTCCTTTGCAGAAATGTACTAGCCACTTGGCAAGCTGGTTTAATTCTTACCAAATAAACATCTAAAAATGTTAAGTGAAGAATTTGTCTTATCCAAGCTGAGAACCTGAAAAACTAGTAGTCACTCAGTGGGGCTTGATGATGATGATTCCCTTCAAGATCACAGGCCATCAAGAACAAATGACAGACAAGCGGAAACCCCCATCCTGACCCACAATGAAGTAGTGTACAGGTAGTGCTGGCCACTGAGCCACCTGGAGCTGATTGGCTGAGCATGCCAAAGACTCTTTTCTCCAAGACTGCCAACTCAGGCTTACAGCATGCAAATGGCCTAGGGTGGTGCTCTAAGTGTGCTGTTAGAAAGGGAGTTAAGCTGACCTTCCATTCCTGCTCTTGGAAGCCAGTGGTGTCTGGCCTTAGACTATGCTTTGAAGGCAAGCCTATGAGGCCCAGAGTCCAAGTAGATCACAGACACGGGAAAACATCTCTTTCAAGAGTCCATTTCAAACAGCATACAGATTCCAAAAATGATTACAATTCTTTGAGTTGAAATACTAAGATTTGCCCCAATTCTTTTTTCTTTTTCCCCTCCTAGGGTCAAGCACATGAATCACCCAGGGTTTAATTACAATTGAAGACAAGAGGACACAGTAACTACTATTCAGATAACTTGAAATGTAAAACTTGAAACAAGCCCTGATTTTAATCTCTATTTATGGATATAATTCAATCCTTGGTCAACTGGATTTCTCCTCTGTGTCATATTGCAAGTCAAATATTGGACATTTAGAGTGTAAGTCCATGTGGCAAATCTCCAACATCAATATGCCTGAGCCAAAATGTGATCTAGGTTTTTGCTTTTTCCTAAATGGATCGTGTATAGCTATCCAGGAAAAAGCGATCTTTGATTTATTAGAATTGGGATAATCAAAAAAGCCCAGCAGCTACTACAGATATAGGCCCAAATCCATACTGAGGAGTTCAGAAATTCTCATCAAATTAGCTTTTTTTTTTTTTTTTTAAATTACCGAGTCTTTCTTTAAAAGGTTATATGAATTTATTCAGTTGTGTCTTCTGCTCCTGAGGGCTGTTTTGTGCAGTTTTATCTGCCCCAGCCCCATAGGTCTATCAGTCCCACATTTAGGACTTTTGGAATTTTCCAGAAATTTTCTTTGTGGAATGCCCATTCTTACTGACTCTTGCAAGTGCCCTGGTAGCCGTCTCAATCTAAGTTCCTGGCCTTTTTCTGGGCCAAATACTTGATTTTTCAGGTTTTTTAAAAATATATTTTTAAGTCATGTGCCTATTTAAAAACAACATAATTTAATCAAAATCCATTTGAAATTATAGTGGCCACTTGGAAAACTTAATTTAGACTCATCATGGGCTTCCCTGAACTTTACCAAAAGAACTGAGAGGAGGCATTGGACAGACCACAGTATCCAGTTTCCAATGACTCCTTTAAACAAATCAGAATTGTCTCTAAAGATAGGACAGAAACAAACTATTTTAATAGATCTAGGCCCTACCCTTACCACTTGGAATCTTACACATATCTATATTTGTACCTTAGAGTTTTAAGTTACTTAGGTGTGTGTGGGGGTGTGACTCATCCAGTCTATGACATCTTCCATATTTGCCTATAGTTGACATTCTCTAATTTCATTTTTCCCCATCTCTTTGCAAACTTTAGAAATTAATTAATGATAAAAAGCAATTATTATGTGTCACTCTAGCAATGTCTAGTTCAGATAGACAGCTATGATTAAGAGGGAAAGATACAAAAATTTAGATTTAGTTTTAATAGATTAAGCTCTTGTTCCAATTGGTGTTTAGAAACAACACTCACAGTGGCCTGGGGATATAGCTCAGTTAGTACAGTGCTTGCCTCACATGCACAAGGCTCTGGGTTCAATCTTAAGCACCACAAAAAGAAAAAAAAGAAACAACACTCACATATTTAAATCTTGTGGGGAAAAAAATGGTGTGGCCTTCATTGTTAGCTATAAGACGGAAAAAAGTGAAATACCAAGTGCTTTTAAACATGATTTATAGTATTTAAAACTTCGGTTTATGAATATACAAATTTATTAATTACATTCTTAAAAATTTCATATAATATTAATATCAAAATGATTCCTTGAATAATTTAGATGGATTTAATTATTTTTGGTTTCAAAACTCTGTTTTCCCCCTAATTTTTCTACCATGTTAAAAAAATGTTAACAAACTTTTAAAATTTAGGCTAGTCTTTATTTTCATGAAAAAGTCTAATTTGAATTTCATAAGTTTCCCATATTAGTTTTGCTAGTCAGCATTAATATGATACAATTGAAATCCATATGGTCAAGTAAATTGTATCATAATAGGTAATGTCCTCATGAAAAGAGATACATTTATTGAATGCTAAAAATCATGGTATTTCTCAAGAACCAGAGTTTAAAATCTTAATATTATGTTGAGTTAATTGTTAAATAATCTTTGAATATGTGAGCACACCATTTTAATATATCTGTGCTATTATTTGATATATTATAGAGTGGCCTTCAATTAACAGGTTAAAAAGATTTGTAAATATCTTTGATTTACATGAATATATGTGTTCATTTTTAAAAAATTATTTTGATGCACAATGGTTGGGAATGTATCTACAGAACAATGAATATATTTTGGTTTAGTATGAAAAAAACAAGATTAATTTTGTCTTAAAGAAAATAGTGGCTATGTTAGAATAAAAAGCCAAAATATCATATATTTTATAAATGTAGAAAATCCCTCTTGCAAAGTGAACTTTATTTGCTTGAGTATATAGTATCTACAAAAAAGAAATTGAAAAAAACGTTTTTCAAAAATGTAACCAAGTTGTTTAAACATGATGGGCCTATTTAAGACAGAAAAGGGTTTATAGATCCTTATCTGCCAATTTTTAAAAAAAAAGAATCATTTTTTTCTCTGTTAAAAATGTCTAAGTTATTTTGTGTCTGGAATACTATTAGTCTCTTGACTGTTACTGACATATATTTAAATAAATTTAAAAGGATGGTTTTTTCTTTTGAAAAAGTTTAAGTTCTTAATGGTAACCTAATTGCTCCTTTAAAAGTATTGCCTGTAACTGTTTCTTGCCTTAAGCACATCTTGTCTCATATAACAAATCTTCTTAATTTTTGTTTCTCAAATTTAGACATCAGATTTAAAAAAGCAAAACTGTTTAATATTTTTTAACTACAGAAATTACCTTTAGATTTCATTAATGAATACAGGTTAACATAAAGATCTTGCTCTGGTACTTTCTACAGGGACAGGATAATAGAAATAAATAGATGTGCTTGCCATTCTCTAAATTTTGATTAACTCAGGACTTTTGTGAGAGCTCTTTTCTTTCCCAAAGTTAAGATATATATATATTTTTTTTTCTTTTGAACCAAGACCTTTCTGTGTTGCCCTTGCTGGCCTCAAAGACCTAGACTCAAGTGATTCTCCTGCCCCGGCCTACCTCTGGTATAGCTGGTACTACAGCTGTGTACCTGTGTAGCGGACAAGATTAAGAAAAAAACCTGACAAATTCAAAGAAAACTAGCATTTCTATGTTAATTTTATGTATGAATAACATGTTATTTTATATATATCAATTATTGTACATTCTTCATGTTAAAGAAAACATACTCATGTTAATGTGCTAATAGTCTACACAAAGATTTCTGTCTCCAGTTTTAAATATGAAATGTCAATTGGCAACTTTGGTAGTACATATTTTGGATAGATTAAAAGCTTGGAAATTTTTTGCTATCCTCACTATCCATAACATGTTTGTCCTAGGATAATCATTGATTACAACTTAATTCTGTGTGAAACCTCAATAGAGAATTCTACTCTCCTCCAATCTACCATTGTAGTTTAATACAATAAACTAGCAAGAGAAGTTCATTCTTCTTATCAAAACATACAAATAGACTTCCTTTCCTACCACCAACTCGGCTTCCATATGACATTAGACCATATATTGAGATATTTGGAAAGATCATCAGATGAAGACTTTATATACACCTCATCTGAGAAGAACTTTTCATGAGCTGGAACAACTAGTGGGGCAGTGATACTTCAATGACTCCTGTTTACCAAACAAGATACTCTCATCTATTCTCCCACTTTAAAAAATTTTAAAACTACGCTTCATGGAAACATTAGTTTGAGCTTATCCATAGAATCTCCAGAAGCAAATGGTCCACGGGAATAGCTAACTACATCAATATTATTAGAACAAGCAGATGACTGCATATTACACATGTGGTTTAAGACCATCCTTCCCCACCCATCCTTCCCCACTAGAGGCCAGAAGCCACTAGTCTTAAGCTTCTTAATACATTTTGTTCTTTATCTCGGAATCATCTTATTTTCTTTGCTCATTCTTGCTTCTGAACTACCCTTCATTCATACCAAGACTCTTATCCTGGATAATTCCAGATACTGGACCACTTCTTTAGACATTAGCACATTAAACAACCTATCTCTGAATTGAAGAAAAAAAATCCACTTGCTTATTTAATGAATATCCAAATAGTTTGTCAGACATTTGAGACACATTTCAGCCATAACAATAATCCCTGTGTCAGTGTTTGTCTCTGTTAAAGTTGCCAAAGGCATAAGCTCCAGAGTCTCAATGCTGCTCCATGGCCACTGTCATACTAGCTGATGCAACAAGCAGTCATTCAACAAAAATAACTCATCAAAACAACTCCCATTACAAAGATTCAAACTTTCCAAGTAGATTAAGGCATTATGCTTACAACAGAGGTATGGAATTAAATTGATCATACTTCCAAAAAGAAAAGATCTATTCTTAAGAGGGTAAATAAATGACCATTCTAGCAGATAGGCTACCATGGAAGAGGTAGAGATACTAAGAATTGAAACAGAAGTCTTAACTTTCAAAACTGCACGACACATCAAATGAACCACACCAAACCATCATAGAATATTTAAATTCAAACTTTTTAAACATAACACATTTCAACCCTTTTGTTCTGAAATAAGGTCACAAGACAAACACATATAATGGAAACTGCACCAACTAATGTGGTTGAAGATCATGTACAGTTCCAGCTACTTGCTGAGTCCATATCATCCTCTGACTGATCCAACCCTCCAAATGCCATCAGGCCCCTTCACTAATTTCCCACTCTTCAAATGCCCCAGTGCTGAAACACTTTTTCCAAGCTACACAGATATTGATTTCAATTGTGTTGCTGGTGGCCTTTGCTTGTAGGCTTTAAAAATATTATGAAATTAGACTTAAAACCAGCATACTGCAGGGACACAGCCACATCAGTGTTTATAGCGGCACAATTCACAATAGCTAAACTGTGGAGCCAACCTAGATGCCCCTCAGTGGATGAATGGATTAAAAATGTTGCATATATACACAATGGAATTTTACTCAGCAATAAAAGAGAATAAAATCATGGCATTTGCAGGTAAATGGATGGTGTTGGAGAAGATAATGCTAAATGAAGGTAGCCAATCCCCAAAAAACAAATGACGAATGTTTTCTCTGATATAAGGAGGCTGATTCATAGTTGGGTAGGGAGGGGGAGCATGGGAGGAATAGACAAACTCTAGATAGGGCAGAGGGGTGGAAGGGAAAGAGAGGGGGCAAGGGGTTAGCAAGGATGGTGGAATGTGATAGACGTCATTATCCAAAGTACATGTATAAAGACATGAATTGGTGTCAACATACTTTATATACAAATAGAGATATGAAAAATTGTGCTGTATATGTGTAATAAGAATTGTGATGCATTCCTCTGTCATTTATTTTTTAAAAAATCAATAAAAAAAGAAAAAAAATTAAATTAGCACTATTTCCATATTTTAGATTTACTAAATATTTGATCTTAGAGCAGTACTATCCAATGGATCTTCCTCTGATAATGGAAATGGTCTATACTCTGCAGTGTCTGTCACAGTGGCTACTTGCTATTGGATACTATAAATACTGCCAGTATGACTGAGGAATGGAAGCTTTCATTTTGTTTAATTTTAATTGATATGAGTCTAAATAGTCACATATGATTAGAGGCTACCATATTGGTTTGTTCAGTCTTCGAGCATGTACCATTCCACCCTTGGTAGAGGGTCACAGGGGACATACTTCTTAGGGTGTAGTGTGTTTCCTTTCTTTACAAAGCAATGTAATGGATAAAGAATGATAGTCACTGAAGCAAGAAGGAAGGTAAATCTTAGCTCTGCTTTTTATGGAAATGGTTTTGGTGATATGGAAGTAGTGTCTGACTCATTTTTTGATTTGCAGAGCTTCTGCATCACTGAACACAGATTAACAGCCCTCTTCTGTCTATTCATCAGTCATAGGTGTCAATCTGAATCAGGTAGGGCAGGGTAGGAATGCCATTTCTTGTGAATTCAATCCTATAGCACTCTTGTTTGTGGAAATTTCATGAAGAATCTGGCGTATGATGAACTTTTGCCATTATTTCCCTTTATAATGTGATTTTGCATAATTTTAGATGCCCTCATGGCTATTTTAGATGAGTAGACAGTGAACCAGAGGCTGCTTAGATTGGTGCTACCTTAAACCCAAGTCCCAATGTCACTAGGTGTGTTGGCAATACTTGATGGTGCAGCAAGAATACCCAATGCTGAATTGTTTTAGGGAATTAATCCTCTTGAATGCACATTAGAATCACTTGAGGAGATTTTTAAAGTCCCAAATGCCAGACCATATAATTCAGGATTTCTGAGGGTAGGACCCTGGCATTAATATGTTTTAAAGTTCCCTAGACAATTCTAGTTGACTTCCAAAGACAGAAAACTCATTTTTTAAAAGAAGGTTTAATACAACTAATGATTTCATACTAAAAATAGGATGAAATACTTCCCAGATTATTCAAAAGGAAAATAATGATAATAAGAAGTTCTACTTATTGACTTCCTGGCACATCACAATGTTTTCAGTTCTACAGCATTTTTATGAGGTTGACATTTTTATTCTCATTTGTCATAGAAAAGAAATGAGTAATTGATTAGAAATCTGAACTTCTAACCTCTTGCTTTTTGAATATGCTTTACTGCTTCTACAAAGTCAACTGAATCATTGATAGTCTTACTGCCATTAAGAATCGATATTCTGAACACATGATACCTCATTCAAGACTTCTCTTTGAAGAAAATATATCCATTTTATATATATTGGAGGGTATTATCATTTATCAAACTATAAAATTAAATTTAATATGCTTTCATGGAGTACACTATTTTTCATTAATGAGTGCTAATTATTGCAGATATTCATTGCAAGTCAATTGGTTATTTTGTCTGCCTTTCATGGCAGATGCAGTGGGCCTCCAGGTTAACCATAATGGAGAGATTTTGAGACCTGATGAGATTTTACATTTGTCCCTAATCGCCATCCTTGACTTAAACAGATACGATTATATAGCACAAAATAAAATAGAGTTTTATGGGTTCAGACTCTGTTGCCCAACTATATGGAATCAGATCCCAGTTTTCCCAGCTATGAAACCTTGGGGGAAATTTCTTAAATATCTTTATGTCTCAGTTTTCTCATCTGCCAATGGGGATGATGCTGATAATTACAGCAATCATTTGATAAGGTTGTTGTAAGGTTTGAGTAATTAACATACATATATTACTTAGGTCAGTGCATGGTACAAAGTAAGCATTTGCTAATGGTATGCTTTTGGCTTCTTCTTTGAAGAATCTCAAATAACTGTTCTGCACACAAGACATAAAAAGAATTTGATCACTAATTTACAATATATTCTGATGGTCATCATGTTAGTCAAGGATTGTTGATCTAATGCCAAGTTGGTCATCAAAGGCTCTAAGTCTTTGCCACCTTATTTAAAGAACACACAGTGTTGACACTGTCAGAAGGCACTGTGGAGGGTATTTTTGCTTCTCTGCACAGGAAAGCTGTGTAGCACCTCACACATCCAAGGTGGACTGAGACACCTGTCCACAGAACTTGACACATCTATCTGTATATCACAGTATTAGTCCTTGCCAGGGGATTCAAGAAGCAAGATACAGGCTATGAAAAAGACAAACACTGTTGGCAGAAGGGAAGATTTAGGCATTTATAAGCAGCTTCATTTGATAATGAACCCCTTACACACAGTAAGAATTTGAAGAATTTTTATTTATTAAAGGACACAGTAAAGTCTTTTTTCTTTTTAATCACACAATTGTACATTTGCGTAAAATTTTCAAAGTAGAAGATCATAATCTTTCCCAGCTTTGTGAATTTTGCTCCTTTTCTAACCAGCTCTAGAGAAGTCTGAGAAAAGGGATATAAACTAATTATAACATGACAATGCTGTAAAGATAAATACATAGAACCCTGAAGAAAGAAAAACTTACACCCACAGAACATGAATGGACTTTTAGACATTTTGCTGGGACTTAAATTTAATTACATATGTCCTGAAGAGTTTCTGAGATGAACAGAATTCTGTCCTTTAAATAAAGAGCTAATTGAAAAATTATCTATTCCCTAATTGGGGGAACAAAGACAAGGAATATGCCTCTCATTTTCTTTTGTAGTAGGCACAACTTGGTCTAATACATAAATTCCTTCACGGAGGGCTAGATCATGGTTTATTGTGAATTGCAAATTGATAGGAGCACACTTGTGGGACCTACCTAGAGATGGGCTAGTGACACCAAGCTGAAGGTCTGTGGTTTTGTGTTTGCTACTCAGTATGAAATGTTAAGGGTCCTCATTGCTTTACTGTGCATCTTGGTAAAGGTTTCTTTCCTTCCTTCCTTCGTTTCTTTCTTTCTTACTACAGATCAACATTTAAAATACAAAAATTAATGTAGTACTATGTTTGAAGTCTCATGAGTTTTCTTTGGAAAATGCTTTGAGAACTCCAAGTTGATCTTTAGCTCTCCTAGGACCATAAGCAGGACATCGCCATCCAGTCAGGGTTTTGCTTGGCTACCATGATGGATTCTCACTTGTCTCCTTGCCCTCAACTCTCTCCTGCCTTGTCATCTTCCATTCTGTTGATGGAGTTCTAAAGACAGATTTCATCACATCCTTGTCTTAAGAACACGTATTGTTTCTCTACAGGTTCACAGGATGAAGGCCAGATTCCTTAGGAAGGTATACAAGGCTCTTCTTCCTTGTTGGTTCCAACTTCCCTTTAATCTGAGCTCCTCCCACTCCCCCCACCCCCAAAGTCTTCTACGTTCTGTGCTCCCTCAGAACAAGAAACATGGCAGGTTGTTCAACATTCCACTCCAAAGACCAACAGGTTTGGAGGTGCCTATGCATGTTACACGAAGGAGAGAAGAGAGCAGGTTGGATTCTGGGGTGAACTGGCAAGCACATGCTCCTTTCAAAGAGGGAGGGGGCTGGGAACTACTATTCAGCTCCAGTCATTGGTTGCCATGTGGGAATGTGGGCCTAGTGTTGCCAGATCTTCTGATTTTTTTTTTCAAGAGAAGCCAGAAATCTGGAATTTTATGAGAAATCTTCCAATTTTTAAATCTTGGCAACTAATTCAAAATATTTTTAAAACACTGTATGAGCCAAAAAAAAAAAAAAAAAAGTCTGCCAACTGAATTGAATGGGACACCAGACTGTGACCCCTTTGGTAAGAGCCAGAAACTGTTTGCTATCTACCTGGACTTGTGCTCCACCCACACTCAACTTCCTGCTGTTTCCCAAACATGCCACGTACTTAGTGCACCTCTTCACTACTGGTTTTGCTGTCATCCTCATTTTCCACTTGGAAACTCCTACTCATCCTTCAGGGCCCAGCCCAAATGTCACCTTCCCCAGCTAAGTCCACTTTCCTGAGGAGATGAAATCAGGATTCTGCCCAGACTCTGCTCTAACATGTATCATGTACATGGCAGTCCCAAAGGACCTGGAGGCTCTCTCACGGATCTTTTCTGGCACCCAACACAGGGTCTGGCACATAGTAGGCTCTCACTAAATGTTTGTTGAATGGATGTATTCCCATCAGAATGAATTTATGAGATTTCCTGAGGAAATAAACACTTTTCATTTCCTTCCATCTTTGCCATGTTGATTTCAATGTGGTAGGCACATCCATCTGTGGATGCTGGTGTCCTTTTCCAGTCCTACACTGCGTGCAGGCTGTACTCTTTTTGGAGCTCTCCACTGTCACCACACTCATTGGCTTAGGGTTAGGCGTATCTAGGCAGATGGCTCCATAACTATTCGTCTTAAATGGGTTAAGTTATTCAGGTTGTTTTTCAAGAACTTGGGGTGTAGGAGAGTGGTTTCCTCAATGACCTGGGAGTCAGTTTTATAGATAGGAAATTATTAGAAACTGGGTCAAGTATTTTCCATTTTTAAAAAATATGCCCACTAATTTTGCAGAATACACGTCTTAAAGCTGTTTTGGTTTCATGTTTGATGTATATTATGAGAATAATGCCAGTTTAAATGATTTCATATGAAAAATGAAAGCCACTCCAATCCATCCTTACCTCTGTTAAAGTAAAACCATAAGGGCTTCTAATTCCTAATTTCCTGTATACACCCCATATTTCCCAACAAACAAGCCCATCCACATAATGTGACCACATATCCTCCCACACAAAAAAACCCACAGATTCCATACACATACATGCATATAAACAGAGAAATCTACTAAGCAATTTGCATAATCATTCCATCTACACAATATTATTCAAAGAAGACTTCCCCCCTGGAATGTGATGCATTCATATTTTAATCAAGAAATTGTATTTTTCCTGCCTCCATAAATCCATACACTCTTCTATTTTATTTCTTTGAAAAATTTTAGGATTCAGACAAAACTTGTTTAAAATGTGAAAGGGTTTGGACAGAAAGAAAAAATGTTTTCCTACCATTATCAACAGAAATTGTCTCTCATATTTAGGAGTTAACTAATTATCTGAATCAGGTGATATCTGAAAGAAGATCCCTTCTACCCATTACTACTATCATTCTTATAAAATTACAGAAAAAATAATTTTTAAGAAGGCAGTTCAAATTTGACACAATCTAAAGGATGATTAAATTTTATGAAACGGAAAACTCCAATTGGCAAAAATGGAAAGAATAAAGCTTTCAAATGATTTGTCTTCCAACTCAATAAGATATATCACTTTTGCATGATGATTGACAGTAGATTATTATAATATGAAGTTTATTCTGCATGATTATGGAACAGTATTTGTTTTTTCCCCTACAGTGCTTTCTCCTAAATTATACCACTAATAGGATTTCTCAGTCAAGGCCTTGAGAACTCCAAAAAAGGGTCAGAGTGACACAGAGTGCTATGCTTGGCAGTGAAATGGAACCACAACCCCCATCTCTTGCCTCTGTCTTCACACACAAGGCTCCAGAGGCCAAATATGCCAAGTCACCAAAGTATTACAAATTAACTTAAACAGCTTCCTCAGCAGCAGGAAAATGAATGAAGAACTGAAAGAAGCACTAAGCAATAAATTTGAAGGTCAGAATTTTGAGTCCCAAAGAGTCCCTTGGTCACTGGTCATTATAAGGCATTGAGGCATTTCAGGACATGTTACCCCAAAACATGGCACCTGGACATTTGAGAAAACCCCAGAAAAAGGAAAGTCACTCTCTGACCTTCTCCTGCCCTTCTTCCTGAAGCAGGTCATAAAAGCTAATGAGGATTTTTTTGATCCTTCACTGAAGCAGGTCATAAGACCCTCAATGAAAAGATGCCCTCCCTACCTGGAAGAAAGAAATGTCCTTATCTCTGAAGACACAAACAGAGAAGAATCTGAACAAACAGGCTTTGCTAAATTTTCTTCCAGTTTGTTAGCATGAGATTAGATACTTCCTTATGACTTTCCTCTTTTTCATCAAAGCCAGCATTAAAAAAACACACACGGGTTTACTGGTTCTTTTGAGTCTTCCTCTTATTATGAAGGCTCCTCTGTCATGTGAAACTTACTAAATACATTTGCATGCTTTTCTCTTGTTAATCTGTTTTTTGTTACAGGGGACTTAGTCATGGACCTCCTAATGGGTGAGGAAAAGACATCTCCCCTCCTCTATAGCATCTACCACCTACAGTTTTGTTGATTTTTCTCTCACAGTCCTGTATGTGGGCCAACGTGATTAAAATTTAGTCTTTCAGAGCATAGGACTCCCAATCTGAAGGCAGGAGGTCAGACCCCATTGCTTAGGTTTAATGGATTCTGGGCTGTCCTGAGCTCTGCCCTTCCTGAATCTTCTATCCAGTCCTAAGGAACTGTATACATCTTGTTGCCTCTTGGCAGCTCCCTTTTCCTTTGGAGCCCTTCTTGATTCCTGTTCACTCATTACAAAGCATTTTCAGGAATTAATTGTGACATCACAATTTATCACTAATGCTTAAAATGTTGTCTTTAGTCTATTCTGGCTGCTACAGCATAGAGACCACAAACTGGAGGGGTCTTATAAACAGCCAAAACTTAATTTCTCCCTCTTTTGGAGGTTAGCAAGTCCAAGATCAAAGCTCAAGCAGATTTGGTTCTGGGGAGGGCCCAGTTCCTGATTCATACAGAAGGACTTGTCACTGTTTCTCACAAGATGAAATGGGTCAAGGTCAGCTGGGGCTCCTTATCTAGGGATACTAATTCCAGTCATAAGGACTGTACTCTCAAGATCAAATCATCTCCCAAAGGGCTCACTTCCTCACACCATCACCACAGGAGTTAGGTTTTAACATGTGGATTTGGGGGTGAGAGGAACACAAACATTCAGACCATAGCACATTTCAAACAGGGAAAAACAAAAGCAAATACACACACACACACACACACACACACACACACACACACACATACACATATTATACCTGCAAGTCAAAGGATGTCAGGAGCAAGAATGGAGTGGCCTCAGGATACAGTTAGCTGTTAGTAAAGAAAAGAAAGGACTTTGGGAATCTTTTATTCTCATTCAGTGGAACTTGTCCACAGTTTTAGTTTTTGGAGACTATAATAGGGAAACAACCAGACGATAAAGGTACTTAGAATTTCCAGATGAAACTATAGCAGGTCATTTTTAAACCAAAAAAAAAAAAATTTTTTTTTTTTGCATCTTTCCTTTTAAGGAATAAATATTCTTTCAGTATGATGCAGTGGTAGATGTGGTTTGTTATTAGGTTATAAATTTTAAAAACCTTATTAGGATCCCCAAACCAGGAATATAAAAATGTAGTTTCCCTTCTCCCTAAAGACATATTTATTGGTATCTGAAGTGAAGGACAAAAAAAAAAATGTCTTGAGATCCCCAAATATATCCAAATAAGCAGTTAAGAATACACAATGTGCATTTGCCACATCAAAAGAGGTATTGTAATTTAAGGACTGTGGAGTAAAAATAAAACCCAAATCTGCCACAGTTGCATAGAAATGTGTTTAATCCTCTGTCTGAGTTATTTGGTATGAAACACTACCCCATCCCCCACAAACCTTGACACAGCCCTTGGTGGAAAGTTAGCCAGGCCACTGTGTTCCACAGGCTCTATGGTAGGGTTGGCCAGTCTTCATCCCCCTCCAGGGGCTAGCACGCTTTAAATAAACTCATCTGATTTTAAAGGAATGTTATGCAGACAGACAGATTGTTTGTTTGCACTTGAATTTCTGAAACAGAGATGCTCCTTTGTGTTGCAACACAAAGCTCTACTGAAAAGTATAATGCCAGAGAAATCTCTGTACCTGGTAAAGGGGCTCCTGTAAGCCTAACAGATTCTTCTTTCTTTGGGCATACAGCTGTGTCTAAGACCATGAGGACTCCACATGGTATTTGGAGCAAAGAGGGGTGTTTCCCCAAAAATTATATTTGTCATGCTTTGGTGCCAAGTGAGTGATTTTTTTAAAGTTCCAATTGCACATGAATATAATGATCATAATGCTCAGTAAAAATTATTGACATAGCAATAGAGCTTTATCTTGATTAAACATCGACTGCATGCCAGACCTTGTACTGACTCAAACAGAAATGTGAAAGGAGCATGCAAGTGGAGTGCTTTAAATGTAGTCACGAATGGTAATGGTGGCAGCGCTAGGGAAGAGTGGCAAAATGGAGGGGGGAACTCAGAAGCATCGCGATGGAACCTCTGCTTGCCAAGTGGCTGAGGCTGAATGTCAGAGAGCAAAAATCTCAGTTTCATCATCTTTGAAAATGCTTTTGCCTCTTTATGCAGACGCCATGTTGGTACCATGTGCCATCTGTCCACCTTGGAGAAGGCAGCTTCTCCAGCTGAGAACCATATTAAAAACAACGACCACCACCAAAAACTGGCTTCCATTTTGAAGTCATGTTGTATAAGAAATGCACGTATCTAAACGCTTGTGTCCCGTTCAGTGTGGGGAGATGTCCACCTCTTGAAAGATCCAATGAAACTGCTAGTTACATTCTCTCATCTCCCACTCACTTTGGGACAGGCCCTCATTTTGCAAAATGGAATGAAGGTTTTGACTGCAGAATTTCCCTATTTAAATTGCATTTTCTGTCACTCTTGACTCTTCCATCTTTCAACTCTTCAGAGTTGATTTTTAGAGAATTGAAGGTGAGAGTGTGAAACTTCTTGCTGGATTAAGGGTGTTTCAAGGAGGTGAGAATGATCAGATGAGTGGTTTGGAACAGTGAATCGATGCTCAGGGGAGATACACAAGGGAGGAATTGAGAAGATGTGTCTGAAAACTGTCTCAGGGCTCCCAATAAATCAGAATGGAGATGGAAAAGAGGATTTCAGAGAGATAATGTCAGTGGTAGAACTGACAGGATTTAGTGATCCCTGAGATAAGGAGGAGGAAGCGGGGAGATGTAGGAATGACCATCAGAGTGGTTTTGACAGGGTATGCAAAATTTAATATCCTTCTTGAAAACAATTTATAACTTGAGCTAGAGGCACATATGAAAAACTTGACGTTTGTGATATAGATGTACAAAACTGTTTCCCCCCAGTCTCTCTATTGTGAAGGACATGTGAATTATAATTTATGATTTATTTCTATGTCAGATTTTTATGTTGTTATCACTTGAAGCTGTGGAATGATTTTTTATTGGTTCTTTTTAGTTATACATACTATTAGGATTCATTTCAAACTAATTATAAAATCATAGGATATAATTTGCTCTAATTCAGTACTTTCTCTTTCCCTCCCTCCCTCCCTCCTCCTATTTCTTTCCCTCTACTCTACTGCTATTTCTTCTATTTATTTATTGTTTTTTTTTATTAGTATCTTGTGGATGTACATGATGGTAAGATTTGTTGTGGTATGTTCATATAGGAATATTAGGTCAGATTCACTACACTCTTCTTGCCTTATCCTGTTCCTCCTCTCTCCCCTCATCCCTTTGTTAACTCCACTGATCTTTCTTCTATTTTGATGGAATCACCTGCCTTTTATTTTCCTTATTTTGGGGTAGCTTCTAAATATCAGAGAAAATATTTGACCTTTGATTTTCTGGGTCTGCCTTATTTTACTTAGTATGGTAGTCTGTAATTTCATCCATTTATCAGCATATGCCATTAATTCAGTCTTTTTAATGGCCAAATAACATTCTGTTGTGTATATATACCACATTCTTTCTCCATTCATCTGTTGAAGGGTACCTAGATTGGTTCTATAGCTTGGCTATTTGTGAAATGATTTTTTAAAAAGCCAGATTGATTTTGATAATAAGGATATTGAACTGGCATGTGGAGATACAATGCAAGTTGATGACTGTCCTTATGTTTTTCTATGAAAGCTTGCCTTTGCCAAACCAGTGATCTATAGATTCCACCAGGTACAATGGAATATAGCTATTAGCAAGAATTACTTAAGGTCAAAGGTCTTAGTTGGTCATGGTGTAGACTGTT
Organism: Urocitellus parryii; assembly: GCF_045843805.1. Classification (NCBI taxonomy): domain Eukaryota; kingdom Metazoa; phylum Chordata; class Mammalia; order Rodentia; family Sciuridae; genus Urocitellus; species Urocitellus parryii. The sequence goes on from NC_135531.1 coordinate 248,650,189, forward strand.
GCACTCTTCTAAACACAAAAATATCAGCCTGACTTAAATTTAAGGAGATAGGCTATAATGGGGATTTTCTTTCACTGTGGTTTATTTCTAGCATGATATTGAATCCTTTAGGATTAGGACCTGGTATTTGTACTTATAGTTGTGACATGGGGGATAAAAAAAAATTGGTAAAATTTTATCTCAGCATTCTGACAAATTAAACTTAACACTGCCTACATTTCATTTACTGAGAACTACATCTTCATCCCTCCAATATTTAAGCCCAAGTAGAAGGGAGTATGTGACAGTATGCTTGTGACATTGTATATTATAGTCAAAATGAAGTTAATTATGTTTGTTCAACTTATTTCTAGTGACTTTAGCTAAAGAGACAAGAATGACTATATCTTATATGAGGCAAGAAGGGAATCTGGTAATGGTGAAATATTGTGTTTCTTGTAAGCTTTTATTTTATAGGATTTTGTCTAGGGGTTGAAATATTACACAATTTCCCAAAGGCAGAAATTGCCATGTAGTTATTCTTCTGATTATTATAATACTGCTTACAACTTTAAGTTCCAAAATACACATGCTTTTAGAATTGAGTAACATTTATTAATAAAACATGTCATAGGCCTGGGATGTAATTAAATGATAGAGCACTGGCCTAGCATGCACAAGGTCCTGAGTTGGGTCCTCAGAAGCAGAAAAAGTTATAAAAACTAAAAAAAAAGAAGAAAATTCAAAGGATTGTTATAATGATAATATTACTTTCTAAATTAATAAAATATAGCTAAAATTTAGGAATAAAATAATCCCTTTACTATTGAGGAATATTAAAGTTAAAGTAAAGTGAATCTATCATTTTTAAATTTGTTCTAATTAGTTACATATGGCAACAGAACCCATTTTGACACCTCATACATAAATGGAGTACAACTTCTCACTCTTGTAGTTGTACATGATGTAGAATCACACTGGTTGTGTAATCATATATGCACATAGGGTGAATCTATCATTTTAATGTACCAAATTGTTTTTTAAGAAGGACTGATTATATTAAAATCTATTTAACACAATGGAAAAAATTCTCATTGGCTGGAGTTGGAGAATATCATGCTAAGCGAAGTAAGCCAATCCCCCCAAAACTAAAGGCTGAATATTCTCTCTGATACAAAGTGGATGCTGATCCATGACGGGGGCATGAGAAAAATGGAGGAACTTTGAGTGGGCAAAGGGGAGGAAGGGGTGGGGAGGGGTATGGGGGCAGGAAAGATGGTGGAATGAGATGGACATCATTACCCTAGGTACACGTATGACTGCATATATGGTGCGATGCTACATCGTGTACAACCAGAGAAATGAAAAGTTGTGCTGCAAATGTGTACAATGAATCAAAATGCATTTTGATGTCATATATACCTTATTAAAAATAAATAAATTTTAAAAACTATGTGAACCTTAAAAAATTACATGAGATTATATGACAAAAGTAATAAATTTCTAGAATTTAGCAAGATTCTGAGTGACACCCCCCAAAAAACACCTCTCATTGGCCATAGTTTCTATATATAGTCAAGTAAACATTCCCTTTTAATTAACCAAAATGATACTGTGTTAATTCCATAATGGATGACAAATTAAAATATTATAAATACTTCATACGTAATAATTCTCAGGTATGGCCAATTTTGATTCAAGTTCATTCAAACAACTGGAGAAATGTCCAGTATCTGCTTAATAACTGCACATTTAAAAAATGGATCTTAGTTTTGGCCAAATCCTCAATAAGAAAAAGTCCCACACATATGTAAGGAAAGACACAAGCTTAGAAACACGTGGACACAACTGGAACCTTTCCCAGTGCATCTGTCCTGGCAGCATGACCACAAAGGACACTCGGGAGGGAGCAGGGATACCTCCCAAGGACAGTGCACAAGGCCCCGTTTCTCCTGAACTCAGGCAAGCCATGTGTTTTCCCTGAAAAAACAGGGCCCAACTCTTTGTTTCCTCCTCTGAGGATTCCATACGCTAAGTTTTCTCCATCATGCTAGAATCTGGCCCGATTTCCAACATTTCAACGTTCCTAATTAAAGGAGGATTGTCTTTATCGAGCTAGCAGATGGTGCTGCAGCAAAGTCTGCTTCAGACTGAAACGTGTTTTGAGGCCTTCCCTGTCAGAGATCCACCACAAGATGCAAACGCACTAGGCACACCTTCCATGACAAGAAGTGGGTGAGTGACAGGCTGAAAGAGGTGGGGAGAGAAAAAGTGACAGAGACAGGGAGGGAGGTGGGAATGAGCATAGGGTTAACATCACAACTTGGATGTCTTTCCAGTTGAAGCCCCGCTGTAAGTTTTCCACAGGAGCCAATAAAGGGTAGCAGTTCCTATCACAGACCTAAACTCCAGCAGATCTGATCTTGAGTCTCGGCTCTACTATTTATAGAAGGACAAGGTCTTTACATTTTCTGCATTTCAGTTTCCCAGTATATAAGATGGAGATAACAGAACTTTCCCCGAGGGTAATTGTCAGTACCACATAGCTGTGTATTTAAAGAGATTACTATATATCTGACACTGACACAGTATAAAGTTTCCACAAATGATATCATATGATGAAACATAAGTTAATTGAGTTTTTATTCTAGGTATTGGAAGTACAAATTAAATTATTTTTATAGAGTATGTGCTCAAGTGTTACTGATTTTGATGTCCTCAGAATTGCAACTACCAGATTGTGCTATTAATGCTGCACAAAAAATACTAGAAAGATTGGTAATTAATTGGGATTGGAGCTTAGTTTTGGACTTAGTGAAAGCTAATGATTTTGTTTTTTAAAAAAAACTATTCTGAGCTTTAAACATCAATATCAAGATTAAAGTCTAACCTCTACCTGCTTTGTAATTTCACTCTATCTCTGTGAGTCTGGGAAACACTCTGAAAAACTAAGCTATAAAATGCTGAGGCTGCAGGCTGGCCCTTTACCCAAGGGTGGGTGATGATGTTCTTCCTTGTTCCCTTTCTGCCATCCCTCTTTGGAATTGAGGTCAGGCTCTCAATCATTACACAGTTCCAGAAGAGTCAGCACTTATGGTAGCTGATAGAAAAATCTTTCTCAATAAAGTACACATAAAAAGCAAAACATTTTAGGAGCCATCTTTAATTGCAATGCTTTAGCTTAAGCATGTGGCCAGGAGACTTCTAGAAGTAGCCTTCTTAAAACTCTAAATTATACCACTGCACTCATTTACCAAAGTCTGGCAAGACTGGGGCAAATAGAAGATCTTCATGGGTTGGGGTCTGAGTCATTTCAAAAGTGATTAAAGACATAAAAGAAATCTAGGGCAAAACCCCCTTCTTTCCTCTTCCTCTAACTCATCTACAAATGAAAGTAACCAAATCCATTTCTTAAGAAATACATTATGATGCAGAAAAAGCATTTGATAAAATACAGTCCCCCTTTATGTTCAAAACATTAGAAAAATTAGGGATAATAGGAAAATATCTCAACATAATAAAGGCTACTTATGTATGCTAAGCCCCTGGCCAACATTATTCTAAATGGAGAAAAATTGAAGGCATTCCCTCTAAAAACTAGAACAAGACAGGGATGCCCTCTTTCACCACTTCTGTTTAACATAGTTCTTGAAACACTGACCAGAGCAATTAGACAGATGAAAGAAATTAAAGGGTTATACATAGGAAAAGAAGAACTCAAATTGGGACTATTTGCTGATGATGATTCTATACCTAGACTACCCTAAAATTTCCAACAGAAAACTTCTAGAACTACTAAATGAATTCAGCAAAGTAAATCAAAGGCATTTCTGTATATCAGTGACAAATCCTCAGAAAGGAAAACAAGGAAAACTACTCCATTTACAATAGCCTCAATAAAATAAAATAAAATATTTGGAAATCAACTTATAAAAGAGGTGAAAGATCTATATAATGAAAATTACAGAGTTCTAAAGAAAGAAGTCAAAGAAGACCTTAGAAGATGGAATCTTTCTCTTGTAATAGGCAGAATTAATATCATCAAAATGACCATACTTCCAAAAGCACTATACAGATTTAATGCAATTCCGATCAAAATTCCAATGACATTCCTCATAGAAAAAGAAAAAATAATCATGAAATTCATCTGGAAAAATAAGAGACCCAGAATAGCTAAAATAATCCTTAGTAGGAAGAGTGAAGCAGGTGGCATCACTATACCAGAACTTAAACTAGGCTTCAGAGCAATAGTATAGAAACGGCATGGTATTGGCTCCAAAACAGACTGGTAGACCAATGGTACAGAATAGAGAACATAGAGACTAACCCACAAAATTGCAATTATCTTATATTAGACAAAGGTGCCAAAAACACACATTGGAGAAAAGATAGCCTCTTCAACAAATGATGCTGGGAAAACTGGAAATCCATATACAACAAAATGAAATTATATCCTTATCTCTCACCATGCACAAAACTCAACTCAAAATAGACCAAGAACTTAGGAATAAAACCAGAAACCCTGTGTCTAATAGAAGAAAAAGTAGGCCCTAATCTATAGCATGTGGGATTAGACCCCAACTTCCATAATAAAACTCCTTTGCTGCAAGAATTAAGTTCAAGAAGCAATAAATGGGATGGAATCAAAAAGGTTCTTCTCAGCAAAAGAAACAATCTGTGAGGTGAATAGAGAGCCTACATCTTGGGAGCAAATCTTTACCCCTCACACATCAGATAGAGCACTAATCTCTAGGGTATATAAAGAACTCAACAAACTAAACACCAAAAAAACCCCAAATAATCCAATCAATAAATGGGCCAAGGACATGAACAGACACTTCTCAGAAGAGGATATACAATCAGTCAACAAATACATAAAGAAATGTTCATCATCACTAGCAATTAGAGAAATGCAAATCAAAACCACTCTAAGAATTCATTGCACTCCAGTCAGAATGGCAGCTGTTATGAAGACAAACAACATTAAGTGTTGGCGAGGATGTGGGGGAAAAGGCACACTCATACACTACTGGTGGAACTGCAAAATGGTTCAGCCAAAATGGAAAACAGTATGGAGATTCCTTGGAAAACTGGGAATGGACCACCACTAACCCAGCTATCCCACCCCTCAATCTATACCCAAAGGACTTAAAAACAGCATACTACAGGGACAGAGACACATCCATGTTTATAGCGGCACAATTCACAATAGCTAAACTGTGGAACCAACCTAGATGCCCTTCAATAGATGAATGAATAAAAAAAGTGTGGTATATATACACAATGGAATATTACTCAGCAATAAAAGAGAATAAAATTATGCCATTTGCAGGTAAATGCATGGAGTTAGAGAGAATAATGCTAAGTGAAGTTAGTCAGTCCCAAAAAACCGAATGCCAAATGTTTTCTTTGATATAAGAAGGCTGATTCATAGTGGGATAAGGAGAGGGTGCATAGGAGGAATAGACAAACTCTAGATAGTGCAGAGGGGTTGGAGGAGAAGGGAGGGGGCATGGGGTTAGAAATGATGGTGAAATGTGATGATCATTATTATCCAAAGTACATGTATGAAGACACAAATTGGTGTGAATATACTTTGTATACAACCAGAGATAAGAAAAATCGTGCTCTATATATGTAATAAGAATTGTAATGCATTCTGCTATCATATATAAATAAAAAATAAAGAAAATGTTATTGAAGTACTAAAAAAAAGAAAAACATTACGAGTGGTAAGTTTGGGCAAGAATATAGAGCAATTGGAATACTCTGATCTGGTGGTAGAGGTGTAAGTTGGTACAGTCACTTTGAAAAATTGTTCAACTGTTTCTATTAAAGCTAAACTACACATATTCTATGACTCAGCAATTCTGCTCCACTAGCAATGACACATATGCCCAGCAAAATATGTTCCCATTATGCATAATTGATAAAAGCTGAAAGCAACTGAAACATATATTAACGGTAGACTGGATAAATAAATTGTGGCAGTCCTACAATGAAACACTATTATGACAATAAAAAGTAAATCATTGCTACATACAACCCAACAGACTAATTTCATGAGCCCAACACTAAATAGAAAAAGTCAGATATCACAGAGCACATACTATATGATCCACCCTCCCGAAAATTCAAATCCAGGCAAAATTAATGGTGTTGGAAGTCAGAACAGTGGCTACTCTTGGTAGATAGTGATTAGGGAAGGGGAACAATGGTGGTCGGAGCTTGGTGACATTTTTTTCATAACTAATATAGTTATGATTCCTTTAATAAAATGCAACTAAGTGTACAATTATAGCTTGTGCATGTGTGTGCTTCTATATATTATATTATACTTCAATAAAATTTACAAAACAATTTCTTATACAAAGGCTAGAAAAAATAGTCCACAATATGGAGAGACACTGAGAAAGAACTTCAGAAGTGAGGACAGGAGAACTGGGTTCCACTCCTGCATTTGAGCGCGTCATCTTTCCTCTCATGGCCTCATTTTCTTCTTCTGAAAGAGGGAATGTCACTAGAGGGTCCCTTGGATTTCTCTTAGCTCTCACTCGGGCATGCTGACCTTAGAGCCAGCACATTTAACCACCAAACTTGTGGCCTCCCAGGTTGGACAAGAGGGGCAGATTGTATTTTCTGATGTTATTGAAAGCTGAAGCCCATTTCTTCCTTGGAAGATTCTTGGGCAGTCTGCTGGAAGACAACATTAGGAGAGATTTCTATAAAAAGAGTTAAGAGAGGGAATTTATCTGTAATCCTCATAAAAGTGAAAAAGATTAAACCAAGAATCTGAGTTAAGGTGATCAACCTAAAAACATGGATGGCTTTAAATACGCTGATGAGAGGGTTTTCATGTTCTGGAAGCTGCCAAAAGCAGCATTTGGACTTTTGATTGCCTACTACATCTGACCTAATAAACTGGAGTCATCAATAGCCCCTTGCCAACTCAATTCTGATGAGGAGGTCTGAATCAAAATTAAATGCAGATAATTTAAAGGAGGTATATCTTTATTATGTTAGCTATGTCCTTTGCTGTCCCAAAAGATTCCCTAAGCTGGGGTTCTCATTCAGAGATGTTATTGCCCCTGCCCTATTTCAGCAGGTCCCCTTCCCTTGACCCCTGGTTTCTCACCTTGGGATAGTCTATTAGGATGGAAAATGTTTGCTGAAATTTTTGTGCATATCATTTCCAAGAATTTTCCAAAATACTAAAGGGATGCTGACTCCCCACTAGGACTCAATAGAGTGTAGCAAATCAAACAATTTTCCAAAAGGCTTTTTCCTACCACTCATCTGACCACATTCCCCACTGCACAGAGAAGTAATGTGACTGCAAGCAGAACTGTATCTGAGATCTTCAGTTTGAAATAGGTAAGTTTTCAAGTCTTGGAGGGAGAAAGAACAGAGACATGCCCCAGTGAAGCAGATTTCTCAGTGAGATGGGAGAAGGACCAGGAGATGACAAAGGATAGATATGTAATTAGGAAGGAAATGGAGGATGAGTTCACTTACTTTATGTATCTGAGTAGAGGTGAAGTGACCTTGGCTCTCTGATGGCTGTAGAAAGTGATTTCTTTAGAAACACAGAGAACAGTTTCAGATTCTACTCCCAGGGATCTGCGGGTCTCGTCTAATCAGGGAAACTTTATTTCTCATCATTCCTCGCTGAGCTGTGACACATGAAAATAATTACTGAGGTTAGAGATGGAAAATATTTATTAGGTCAGCTCGACCATCCTGTCCATTATGGAGACTGGCTCCCGGCTGGGCCTGGGAGACAGAGCTACGTCAACAACCTGGCATGTCCTGTCTCCCAGCACCTGAAAAGAAGGTTATTCATCCCTGCTTGATCTCTTCGGGGTCTGTGATTGCCAGGGAGGAGAAAGAAGAGGAGAGCAAGATGTAATCCAGCAACAGCAGCTCCTGGTTCCCAGCCCACTGTCAACTATTAAAATGGGTCTTGTTGGTTGTGGTTTTAGAAGATTGAGATCCAGCCCTCCCTTGGAACTCCATTACTGATTGCTCTGGAGAGACAGAGGCCACACTTAGGGTTGGGGAAGTCTCCTTTTGATGGGGTGCATGTCATGCTCATCTTCTTTCCTTGAGTAAGGCCTTGCTCACACCTCAGAGCAGATGCTCTACAAGTACTTGCTGAGGTGTCTGCAGCCCCTTCCCTACCCCCTCACCACCTGAGTGCTACTCAGCCTTGGGTGAGAGTCTGGCTTCTTGGGCTTGCCTAAGCCAGTCACACCCCCACCCCTACCCCCACCCCCAACCATCTTTCTCTTTGCTATTTTTCTTCTGCTTGGCTTCCAGCTTTCTACACTGAATCCTTGCTAAAGAGATCAGGGTAGCACTTAGCAGTCCAAAGGTGGTCTCTTCAGAGCCATAGAGACAGAGCTGCCCTCCTGTCCTAGGCTCCCTGCATAAATGGCTCTCCTCAACCCCCCACCAGCTCCAATCTGTGTGCCCTTGTTTTGTGCGGAAGTCTAAGACTGCTTCTCCACAGGACTCATTGCTCAAAGGCACTTACTATGTGTAAAATAGTGCTCTCTGCCATACCCGCCTCCCCACGAGATCAGGCAGGGTAAGGGCAAAGGGGGCTTGCATGTCCTCAGAATTGCCTCACACACACAAGTACCTTTAGGACCCCACACAGAACTGGTCTCAGAAAATAGCCCAAAGAATTGATTCGAATTTCTATCCAAACTCCAGAGCATCTGAGGGGAAAATGGTGCAAAAGTTGCCATAAAATTAAGGAAGTGACTGAGGAAAAGGTTATAATGATTGAAGATAGTCACATGGAGTGCTGGGGTTGCTTGTACAGGTGGTGCAGGGTGGGAATAAGCATACAAAGAAAGACAAATGATCCATACAGTCTGCTTGTCCGCGTACAAGCAGGGCCTATACGGGATGTTTTTAAGGTAACTGAAAACCGTCCACAATTCTCCTGGGTAATTTCACAGGTCTGTGAAGAGGGAGGTCTTTTACTGGTGCTAGATAGGGCCCTAACATTACCTCAAGCTGTTTACATCCTCCAGGTCTGCCAGGCAGAGGCAGTGATAATTGAGCTGCCAACCCTGCACCAAGTCTCTGTGTTTAGTGATGAGGGGGTTTTACCTAACAGATCTTCTCACACAACTTGGGAGAAGCTGAATTTTATCCAGGAGTTGTTACTAGTGTCCCCATTCTCTTGTCCACATTAGCTGACAGACATGGCCCCACCCAATGGCCACCAAGCTCTTCTCATACTTCAGAATGGAGCGTAGCATGTCAGAGAGGAATGCCCCAACGGGGTGCTGAGGCACGAGGGCTCAAGGCTGTGTCAGTCTTTTATTAAAATAACTGATGGATTTAGTTTTAACAAGTGTGGGAAGTTATCTCAGCCATTAAAAAATATCTAACTCCATTTTTTGATCTGTGTAGGTGGCCACTTTTCTCTCAAAAGACATATTAGTGGTTATTATGACTGTGTAGTGAGCTGTCCCTGGGAAAAACTTGATATGGATAAGATGCCATAGATGTCTGGGTAAATGTAATAAAAGGTAACAATTTTAAAGCAAGAGTTTTTTAATCTTCAAATAATAATGGTATTTTCTAGACTCTTCTACTCTATACCAAACCTGAATAATATATCATTTGTTCTTACTTTCATCATTTTTAACTTGCTTCATATCTTCTGTGAAAACTCTGGTAGGGGACTTGCTAGACTCTTTTCAGTACATTTTAAAAATTCATTTAGTAACCATAAACACTTCAAATTTATTCCTTATTCTGCTGGGGGAAAAAAAATTCTTTCATGTTTTTCACTTTGCTCTTTTGGAAAATGAATTAACCAAAATGTAATATGATATTTAAGTGAAGAGTGCCATTGACATTAAATGATCCACGGGGCGTTACATCTTGTTTTCTATTTTATTCTATGCATCTTTCTAATACAGGCTGAAGCTGGTGTTCATGTAAATTGCTCTGGTTTTATAGAACAGGATGCTGTATTCTTTCTGAAACCTAGGGCTCTGGTGCAGTAATAGAAAAAAAAAGACAGCAACAAAATAATGGGCACTGGCAATCAAACTATCATTATAGGTACATTATGTGCAGGGTGCTAAATTGATAGAAGGCCTTTATTTTTAATTTCTGCTCATCTGTTCACCATTATTAAGCGAGCTGAGATACCAGAGGACATTTAAGAGTGACAGAGGGTAATTATACACTTTAGGAAAAGATATTTTTCATCATAGGGTTAGAACCACACCAAGAGAAAAGCCCATTCAGAATTTTATACAGTCTTGGACATGTACATAATTTAAAGTTTATATTCCAATTTGAGTTTCACAGAATATTATTACTGTTAGATTTTTATAGTCTGCCTGGATATCATTTCAAAGTTGTTTTTAGGGCATTATTTTATTATTTTAATAAATAAGTGTTCATTTTATACTCTGTACTTAAAAATAATTCATAAGGCAGTTGATGAATTTTTAATTTTCCAATTATGGTTTGTATTATTTGGAATGAAACAATGTGAATTTTAAAAATAATTAAAGACTTTTGTTAGCTCTTGAATGATAAAGGGCATAAAGTCATGGGACCTATAAAATTTTTTAATAGTTTTATTTATGTATATTTGATATACAATAAATTATGTATATTTAAATTGTATACTTTATAAGCTTTGATATATATGTTTTGATATACAGACACAAACTAGTGAAATTGTCACCACAATCAAGAGAGTGAATACATTTATAACCCCCAAAGTTTTCTAATATTCCCTTTGTAATGCTTTTAAGACCCCTCCAAACCTTGTCTCAGGCAGCAGCTCATCAGCTATTGCTATAGATTCATTTCCAGTTTCTACAGTTTTATTTAATGGAATCACATAGTATACTCTTATTTTTTCTGGCTTAATTTATTCAATGTAGTTATTTTGAGGTATATCCAGGTTGCTACATGTATCAATAGCTTATCCCTTTTTGTTTATAAGTGTTGTTCCATTGTGTGAATGTTAAATTAAATTTGACTAAAACTTGCCTTGGTATGTGGAGAACTTCAACCTAACTTACTATATAAATAAACTGCAACCTAACCTAAGAGTATAACAAATAGCTGAGTCTCAGCCAATCACAGTAGCCATCCTTGAGCCAGTCACAAGCTGCCAACTGATCAATGTCTAGTAGAGGCAAATGCCTCATCACACCATGTCCACATAAGGCAAACGCTGAGCCTTAACCAATCGCTTCTTTTTTCTGTCTGTAAATACTACCTGCCCACGAAGCTGGGTAGAACTCTTTCAGCCTCTACTGGTTCAGGATGCTCTCTGACTCATGAATCATTCTTGCTCAAACAAATTCTGTTAAATATAATTTGTCTAGTTTTTCTTTTAAGAGATATATTTCACTTAAGTGGGCCTTTGGATTGTTTTAAAGTATTGACTATTACAAATAAATTTGCTGTAGACATGGACATGGACTTTCTTTTCTTTGGGGTAAACACTTAGGAATGGAAGAGCTGATTAACATGGTTGATGGGTGTTCACATTTTGAAGAATTCAGTAATCTTCTTTCCAAGGTGTTTATACTTGTATTTCTTCCAGGGGTCTATGAGAGTTCAAACTGCTCCTCATCCTTACCAACACTTGATATTTTTAGTCTTTTTCACTTTAGACATTCTTTATCAGTATGTAGTGATATCTCATTCTGGTTTTAATTTACCTTTCCCTAGTAGCTAAATATTTTGAACATTTTTTCAGATGCTTATTTGCCATCCATATATTTTCCCTGGTGAAGTAATTATTTATTACTTTGCCCATTTTTCCAGTAGGGTTATTCATCTTTTTATAATTGAGATTTAAAAAAAATGTTTTTTATTTGTAGATGGACACAATACCTTTATTCATTTATCTTTGTGTGGAGCTGAGGTTCAAACCCAGTCCCTCACACATGTTAGGTGAGTGCTTTACCACTGTCCCCAACCCCAGCCCCTAAAATTAAGCTTTGAGATAGTTCTTCATTACATATTCTGGATTCAAGCCCTTTATCAGGTGTATACTTTGTAAATATTTTCTCCCAGTTTGGTGTCTTTTCATTCTTTGACAGTGTCATTCGAAGAGAAGTCCTTAATTTAGATAAAGTATTATTTGTTTTAAAATTTCTTTTATGGGTCACATTTTGGATATTGAACCTCAGAAAATTTTGACTGGTTCAAGATCCCAAAGATCTTCTCTAAAGATTTTGTTTCAAGAAGTTGTTATACATTTAGGAAAGAAGTCATTTTTTAGTTATTTTTTTAAATAGAATATCATGTATAGGCAAAAGTTCATTATTTGACATGAGTATTCAATTTTTCTCATATCCTTTTTTTTTCAAAAAGCTTTATTATCTCCATCAGGATACATTATCTATTTTATGTATTGTTGGATCTGATTTGATAAAATTTTGTTTAAAATACAGTGTTACCATTTATACCTTCATGATACCAGGAGGAGGCCGCGTTCGCATCTGGAGGTAGGGGCAGGGTGCTTCTGGGGTGGAGGCTCATTTGCCCATCTGGTACTTTATATTGGAAAGTGAAATGGTCAGACATAAAGAAAAATAAAATAAAATAAAATAAAATACAGTGTTACTTTAAATCATGTTACTTTAAATGATGTTAATTTGTTAAAATATAGTAAATATCTTAAACAAAATTTGGACCCTGATTAATTTTTGAATGGTTCAGAGCACATATCTTAGAATCTTTAGAATTAAAAAAAAATCTTTAAAATAAAGACTGGTGTTGAATTTTTATAACATTATATCTGTATTATACCAGAAACCTTCATGAACTCACTTATTCCAGCTCCTCATACATTCCATCAGATTTTTATATATTTTTAATATATGTATATATGATCACATTATATATATATATATATTTATATATATAATATATATATATATATATTTTTTACTTTTCTCTATGAATAAAGACAGTTTTATTTCTTTCTTTAATATGGGCTTCTGTTATTTTTCTTGCCTTTACTTTTCTGTTATTTACTTGCCTTTACAGTGTACAATTACTTACAGTAATTACTTACTGGTTGTGTGACTCTGTGTTCCTATAACTTAGGTTCAGGTCACCTGTCATATAGTTCAATTGCATGTAGAGAACCCAAGTCTCTCATATGAACTTATGGTGACATTTTCAGATTAGATTACTGTTGCTAGTTTACTGAATTCATACTCATTAAGAAATAACAGTCAAAATTGATTGCTTTTAGAACTTTTCTTTTCCTGGTTACTGATAGGCATCTAGAAGCCCAAAAGTGGTGGGTATTTAATGTACAGTGAACTCCTGGTTATTTAGGGTTGTGCTACTTCTGTTCTTTTGTCCTTGTAAGTAGATGGGAATACATTTTATATCCATCTACTCATAAAAATGGAAAAACAGAAGACTGGAAGTATTTAATTCAAATATTAACACAATTGATAGAATCATGAGTGATTTAGTTTTTTTCATTTTTTCTGTGATTTTAATTTTCCATAATAATTATTTCTAATTTTTATAAACAAAAGTGTTTTTTAATTCCTATTAAACACTATTGATCATCATGATTAATAATTGAGTCCTTGGTTAGCCCACATACTATAGCCAATTAATTCCTATCCTATATTATTCAGTTTCTTCTAGAAGTCTCCAGGGAATAAAAAAATTTGCCACATCCATACATTGGGTAAAATGGTAATTTTGAGTACGGTATTAAAATTTACCAAATGCCATTTACAGAGCGATATTTTTTATATTGATGAACAATTTTTAAAGAATGTAAATACTAGAAAGCATACTTTCATCTATAGGATATTATACATGATTTAATATTCTTTTACAATTCTTATAATTACTAAAAATTCACTATAGTATATAGAAATTCTGATTAAGGAAGTGTTAGTTAATAAAATGCTACATGGAAACCTTACTGCAATCCACTTTGTAGTAAAAATATATCCTTGAATTTGTATCATACTATTTCCTTAAAATATGTAATTATTTATCATAGTAAGTATAAAATACATAACAGATTTGAATAATAAACAGACACCAGTGTACACACTACCAATACTTTGAAGTTCCCTGTGCAGCCTCTGAAAATTATATTCTCTTTTCTCTTATCTAGAGTCAACCCAATGATGAATTTTGTGTATAACATTCCCCTCAATTAATTCCTGTTCTATGTTGTTCAGTTTGCTTCCTAGATCAAGTTAGATCACATATTTATGTTCCTAAACATATATTGCATGCTTTTGAATTCTGTGAGTTAATTATGTATGTGCTTTTTTCCCTCTGTGTTAAGTGTGTGACATTCACCTATTCTGATTATTTAGCAGGAGTTCATTCAGGTTTTATTGCTGTTCAGTTCTTCATTATTGAATAGACCATATTAGGCACTTTAGAAACAAACACGTTTTAAATTTTTTTATTAATATCTTTAAAATTCGTCCAAGTTGAAGTGCCTTAAAAGAAACCAAATCATTTATTTTTTGATAAATAATATAGGATAAGTGGCTTAGAGCCCAGTCTTGGCTTCACTGGTGAGACTTGGTACAGGTGACTTAACTTCCCTGAGTCCCAGTTTTCTCACCTGTGTTATGAGATAACAATTGCACCTATCTCATAGGTTGCTACAGTGATTGAATGAGATCAAACGTGTGAAGTATTTGAATCTGTTCCTTGCTTATTTTTGAGTGTTCATTAAACATCATTCACCATAAGGTACAGGATAAAACAAAGTCTAGTTGTTTCTGCAGAGTTAATCATATATGGTAAGAATTTTCAGCTACTCAGGAGAAAAGCATTGTTCCTAATACTTCCAGAGAAAAGGTGACAATTCTTAACTCTTGTTTGTACTGCCTGTGACATTAAAGATAATCCTAAATGTTCCACAAAAGAGAGAAAAAAAGGATTAGCTTTAAGAAAGGTTATATCTCAGAGGTCCAACCCTTAAACAAGAGAGATGAATATCTTTTAGCTATAGACTCCACATGGCAACTCCATTAGGATATAAATTTATGATGTTCTCTAAAGTAAATTTATCATCATGAAGACCTCCAAGTGAATTGAGAACTCAATGAATAATTGGAGATTAAATCATCATTTTTTTAAGGGAATGAAGCCAATTTATTATTAAAAGATAACAACCACCTCTGCCTCTACCCTAGGGGAAAAAAAAAACAAACAGGAGGAAGAGGGAGGAGATAATATCTCTAAAGTACTTTAAGAACCCAAATCCTATGTGGAACATACCTTTTGACTATAGAAAACCTTCATGTAACATTTGTACAAGTAAAATGAACATTCTTTAACCATCCCACAAATGGAAAATAAAATTAAGGATTTAAAAAAATGTGTTTTTATTAGTAAATTGTAGTTATACACAAAAATTAAGGATAAAAGTGAAATCCTATAACAAGTCTCACAAGTGGTATTTCATATATATATATATATATATATATATATATATATATATTTGTTGTTGATGGACCTTTATTTTATTTATTTATATGTGGTGCTAAGAATCAAACCCAGTGCCTCAGACATGCTAAGCAAATGCTCTACCAGTGAGCCACAACGCCAGCCCCAAATTTGGTATTTTGTAGTTAACTTGAAGATAATTAAATTATAGAATGGAAGAGATCATATGTACCAGGCATGGATTACTATATTCTATGGTTCACTGAGAGACTGTGAGTGATATGATCTAGAGACTGAGCTTCCATAGGTTTGTAGCCCCAGGCTCAGCATCACGCTTAGTGCATTGACATACAGATGGTGTCCAGTGAATGACTGTGGAATAAATAAATGAATAAGCAAACTCCTATACCACTTTGAAATTATAATGGTCTCAATTATTTTAATCAGTCTTTCAAAATACATTTCAATGCTTGCCAATTAATGATTCTTACTGGTAGGAAGCTAAGTTTTATACCACACTCACATCCCAATGCTGTATTCAAGATCAGTGTTTCTCAACTTTATTAAAAACAAAGGTCATCTTTTTCTAGCAAACAATGCACATCGAAGAAGGAGGAGGAGAAATTATCATACTTTTTGTATTTAGTGTTAGGAAAAGTACAATAATTTGAGAATCCCTTAAAATAATTTATTGGCATACAACCTTACTGCTCTTCTCACAGGATTGGAAGCTCACAAACTAGAAATAGAAGTTCTAGGGTTTCTTCTTGTATTCTTGTTTTAAACAGGAGAAGGAAACGATTGCTCTGTATCCCCTATATGAAAATCTTTAATGTGATGGCCCATCACTGCATCAATCAATCTCAAGTGTTTTTAAACCTTAGCAAGCATGAGTCCCTTTAATCTTTCTCCCAGCCTTTATTTTTCCAGCACTTTTATTTTCCTAGTCTTTTCTGAACCTTCTCCAATGTTTCCACATTTTCAAGCTGCAGGAGCCACAGTGGTCACAGCATTCTGGTAGCAATCATTTAATAAGTGTAACAGGGTGACAGCTTTCTTAAAGATATGTATTTCCAAATATAGGAAACAATGAATAAAAATCCAAATACAAAATACATGTCACTAAATTGTTATGATCTGTAATGTTTAGTGAAAAAGATATCACAATATAATCCATAAAGTTACTATATTTCTTGGACCTTATCTCTCCCATACTAGTGTTAGTCTGCTGTGTAATGGGATACACAGTTCATGTCTCTAACCCATAAAAATGCAGGAATGAGTCCCATATGTACCTTTGCCTATTCTTTATGATGGAGACTCTGATTAGCCTCTGGGCCACACAAGTTGAGTTAACGCTTCATTCCAAACAATTCTGTTATATTTCATTGCTCAGACTCCCATTGGCAGACTGCTAAAGTGAACAAGTTGTTGCTCTCCTTACTTCTTCAATCCAACTACAGTATCCTGGAGTATGTTCTTGGGAGCTAAATGATCACTTCCTCCCCAAGTCTTTAAAAGCATTAATAAAGCACAAATCATGTCATTTTTATCAGTGGAAGTGGGAATTTTGAGCTAACTAGAGATTTGCCAAAATCCTCAGTTTGCTCCAAGTTGATGTGGTAATTTATCTAAACCCTTAGGGCCACTATACTGTGAAAGAAGCAAGGAATGCATGTTCTTGGGTTTTTATTCGAGTTAAAGCTTGAGAGTCCCAGAGGACAGACATGCTAATCATGAGCTAGCAGCTTTCTCAATCTGATTTTCTTTCCACCAACACTCTCTGACTCAATCAGAGTTTCACAGAAAGAGCAACAAACTTGAATCACAAGATGCATTCATTCCTGGCTTTCCCCCTGATCATCTGCGTAGTTTTGGGCAAGTTGCTACCTCTCTGAGCTTGTTTTCTCTCCTCCAATATAGGAATAATGATGTCTGCCATAGAGTTATTTTGAGAATCAAATGGAACAATGTTCAAAGACATGCTGGTTAAAGTATCAAGCAGAATCCAAACGTAAGCTAGTATGGTCACTATCAGCAGCAGTTTCACATAGCCACTGATGATTTACACCTGATTTTCTCTATTAATGATTCTACAAAGGGGTTGGCAAACCAAGCCAGTGGGCCCAATTCAGCTCAGGGTCTGTGTTTCAATGGTCTGTGTTTCAATATTCTGTGAGCTAAGAAAGTTTTTTTTTTCTTTTTAAATACATTTTTAAAGGGTTTAAAAACAAAACAAGGAGGCAAACAAACAAAAAAATAATTATAAAACAATGACCCTGGGATAGAGACCACATGTCAGCTATAAAACCAAAAATCATTTACTATCTATCTGATCCTTTACAGAAAAAGTTTGCTGACCCTGAAAATAGCAGAAATGTCACTAGAGTTTACATTCATGACATCCATACTAACTTCTGCATGTACCATCCTCTTCTTAGATCTCTGCTTCATTGCTGCAAAATCTCTCCCTGTACATCCATTTGCTATGGATGCAAATAGGCTATTTTGCTATCAACTGTGTGGGCACAAAGATTCTTTAATCACATGTGGAAAGAACAAAACAATCTCAGATTGAGTGGATTAGAAGGCCAGCAAATCCATGTGTTCAAATTGATCTGTGGGCACAAATTATTTGAGAAAAGACCAAAGGATTTCACATTTCATATTTTTGTCTTCCCCCTAGTAATCTGCTGCAAATAGAATTATCTCATCTCCCTTTACTCCTATCACCACAATCTTCAAAACCCTTTAATCCAAACTGATACTGGTGGCAAAGAGCCTCTGACATAATTAAATTGAACCATATGAATCTGGATCAAGATTAAGAAAAAAATTAAAGCATTTATTGTGTTGAAATTTCTTATGCCAATTTTCTGCTAAAAAGGAGGATTCAAAAGGTCAAGGATTTTGCAGCACAGACTTAGTGGTATATTAGTTACAGTAATTCAGCCTGAAAATTCCAGCAGAAATAAATACAATGGAATGTCATGAATTACAGGAGACCACAACTTTAATCAGCTCATGGGAAAAGAAAACCATGCATTTGCCTATTGACAGTTGATAAACTGAATCCCGAAGTTTGTTCAGAGGCTGAGGAGTGCCAGGGGGCTCCCTATCATTGCTATTATGCTGAAGAAAACATTTTTGAGCTTCCATTTCCCTCTCTTCCTCACTGTAATACGAAGGCCACAGAACAGAATACTATTTGCATTCTTTTTGCAGATATTCATTATATTCATTTAGTGGGTGTTCTCTGAGTCAGACAATACTCCAAAGCATGGGAACCAATATGGTTAGATGATAAGTAACAGAATGATAGAAACCTTATGGATTATTTTGCTCTAATTTCAGAGGCAACATTATAAACCATAAAACAAACTTGAACATTCTTATGTTACAGATCTTATTTATACCAATAATGGCAGAAAACTCATAATTGAATATGATGCTAGAGACACATAAATATTTGTTGAATAAGTTTTATCCCCAAAATCTTATACAGTTCTTGGGCTTTTATTGAAATACAGTATTCGGATTTCACATGAGTTCTGACTCGGAAGAATGATGTCCAAGTTTACGAATTCATTAGCTTCTTAAGATTAAATTGTTAGCAATGCCAAAGGAATTCTTCTTTTCTTTTTTTTTTTTGTGTATGTGGGGGTGTTACTGAATGAATTGATTTTAAAAGTCATATAGAAGAAAAATACATGGGGATAGAGAAGAACATTTTTGAAAAAGGAAAGTCATAAGGTAAGAATTCCTCTTTCACATAGGAAAATATACTCTAGGGCTGTGGGGATTAACACAGGGAGAGGCCAATAAAGGAATCAGCAGTTAGCTCAATGAAACCGAATAATCTAGAAATATACCACAGAATATGTGGGAATTTATTCTCTCTATTTTTTTTTAAAGGGTATTTCAAGTCAGTAGATTATTTGGAAACAAATGGTAGGAAATGGTGGGGCGGGAAAACGGACCTTTCACAAATCACATGTAAAATAATTGCCAGACAATTACACATTTTAAATGTAAGATGAGTGAATGAAAGATGCATTTTTATGATATTTGAATGGTGTCATTCATGCCAACAGATATAAAAGGGATGATGAAAAGATTTGTTGAAAGTTCTAAAGTGTTTTATCATAAAGTTACCAAAAACAAAGCTAGGGAACAAAAACTTGTAAACAAAAATAATTGCAACACATAACAGAAAGATGTTTTTCTAAATATGTAAAGATCTCTCACAGATCAACTAAAAGAACAAAAGATGAACACTATGATAGAAAAATAAATAGGCAAAACCAATGAACAAGTCACAAAAGAAGTTCAAATGAACTGTGAATAGGTGAGAAGATTCTCAGATTTATGGATAATTAGAGATACATTAGCAAGGAGAAGATACAAAAACTTTGCCTTTATTTTTATCTTTTTAAGAGAGAGTGAGAGAATTTTTTAATGTTTATTTTTTAGTTTTCGGCGGACACAACATCTTTGTTTGTATGTGGTGCTGAGGATCGAACCCGGGCCACATGCATGCCAGGCGAGCGTGCTACCTCTTGAGCCACATCCCCAGCCCCAACTTTGCCTTTATTTAAGGCAACCTGAAAGTATGAACAAATTTTAACCCCAAACTTTTACTTCTATAAACTTAACCTAAGAACATTATTTAGTCAAATGCATAATGAAATATAAGTAGATGTATTTATACATGGTAATAACAAAAACTTGGATAAAACTAAATTATCCATAAATAGAGAGTGGCTTACCTAAATTACATAGTGAGATATTGCATGCAATCATTTAAAAGAATGATAGATTATATAGATAGAGACAGAGAATGTTTAGAATTATGTTCATTTAACATCAACACTTGCTATCTATGTGGAGCCATTTTTTTTTGCCATCTTTGCAATCACCTGATTACTTGATTAAAATAATGATGTGCATGAGTCATTTCAAAACAAAAAAATCTATATTACTTTTATAGAAATATATTCATGATTTTGTAAGTGAACAAATCATTAAACATTATATGTATTATGGTCTCATGCAAGTAAATGTGAGGATGGGTACAAAACAAAAAGAAAAGAAGAGGCTTCAAGGAGATACACACAAAGAAGTTTACTCTGGCTATCTTTGAGAAGGGTGGATTACATTTTTTTTAAATTAAATATTTTCTATTTACTTCTGAATACTTTCTTGTCTTTTCCTTTGTTTTAGTTTGAAAACTATAATTTTCTTATAATAATAAAAAATAAACATTTTTTTAATTTAAAAAGATGGAATATTTTAATTCAAAATGAAGTAAATATAAAGGTGTTGGCATAAAGTAGGTCTTCATTAACTATTTTCACGTGGTAATTTTTTAAGAAGAAAGAACCTAGAGGGCAAACACTAAATCACCCAGAGGCTCAGCGCTCCCTTCCGCTTCCCTCCTTTCTGTTTGCTGCCCAAATGTGAGATGTGGATGGCATTACCAGCCGACCGACTGAGTCATTGCAAAGAATGAGAAAATGTTTCTGTAAGGATATAGTTTTACCTTGCTCCTTCTTTAAATGAGTAACAATTGTAAATTAATAAGTGACAAACTTTCTGATTATATACTGCTGCTGTCCAGGCCTTCCTGTAACTCAGGCCAAATTTCCATTAGTTAAATGGGAAACATCTTCAGAAAAGACTGAAATTTTGGCACAAGAATCTCTCTCTCTCTCTCTCTTTTTTTTTTTTTTTTTTTTAGCATGTTCCTTCCTGGGTAAATTATTTTGTGAAAGAATTAATAATTAGCTCCATGTCTGGAGTCCTGTAAGAAGGGCTGCCCACAATGACATCTATGATGCTAATGCTTACTTATTTAGGCTGTTAATAAAGCCTACATGCTCAGTATCCAGTCACCCGTTAGACCTCCTTCACAGACACCACTGACGCTTGGAGAAGACTGCAGCCTAAGTGTATGTTATTCCCTTAGAGAACAAAGTGAGTTTTGAATTGTACCGAGTGTTGTTTAAATTCCTACCCCGGCTATTTTTTAAAATGGATATCTGGCTCAAAAGAGTAGTAATTTCTCTGTTCTATTTTGTAAAGACAGACATTGGCACCTCTCTGACACCACAAAATTGAGCCAAACTCTACCGTAAATGGCCTTATGGAGATGGTAGTATGGAAACGAGTCCAGGTGATGGCTCTCCATGGTTCCAATAATTGTAACTGACCTGACCTCATTGGAAAAAAATGAAGTGTGTTCTGGTCTAGTATCAACACAGCTGCCCTCATTATGTTAGCAATAATGAAATGCCTTTGGTATGCTTTCTGTTGTAGTCACTAAAATAAGTGCAGTTGGCCCTCTGGAGCCTCAGTTCTAAATCTGCAGGTTCAATCAATTGAGGATAGAAGTTATTTAAAAATAAATTGTGTCTGCATTGAATGTGCACAGGGTTTTTTTGTCACTATTCCCTAGATAATATAATATGAATTATTTACATAACATTTACATTGAGTTAGGTATCATAAGTAAACAAGAGATGGTTTAAAGTGTGTAGGCACAAGTTTGGTAGGTGATAGGCAAATACCATACCATTTTATATCAGAGACTTGAGCATCTCAGATTTTGGTATTTGAGGAGGCCCTGGAACCAGTTCCCTATGGATACCAAGGAATATATGTATAACAGAAACACACACTCCTTAGGAATTGATTGGTGTTACCCAAATAGAAAAATATCAGGGAAAAAATAAAGGTATTCAATCTTTATCTTCTTAGAGGGTGGAAGTGTATATGTGCGTAGATTCTAGTGGAAAGTGAAAGCATACAATGAGGAGATTTGAGAACTACCTATTAGGATGGAGAATTTAAAAAATGAACTAAGGCTATAAGAATAATGTTTTATAAGTTAAGCAAACAAAAGAGGAAGAAGGGATAGAAGAGAGGAGAAAAGGAGAAAGGAGAGGAAAAGATATTTTTTCTCTTCCCCAGTGGAAAGATCCAAGAAAGCAAGATTTTGTTTGTTTTTAATGGAACACTTCTCTAAGCCAGAGACACTGCCCTAAAGCAACCACATTTATTAACTATTCATTTTAGACTGTGTTTTATCAACCTCAGGTAAGATAAAATATTCAAACTTTGCTAGTCTCCAAAATTCATATGTCAAAAAATTTCAACATCTAATCACCAATGATAAAAAGTTGATAAATAAAATTTTGGTGCTAAATTCAAAGCAGAAAGCATGTTTTGAAACATTTTTAAGTAGTTGAGAAACAATGCATATGTGCTACACATTAGAGTTTCTTAAGAGTTGTCTTTCTTGACTCTGTATATTAAAGTTTGGGGAATCTTATTTTTAAAAATATGACTTTTAAAAATATATCTTGTTGCTTAGCTGATTTTTTTTAATTTATGTACTAAGCCCCTGTTATGTAACAGCCCTAGAGTTAAGAGCTCAGAAGATAGAACTTTGAATAAAGCAGAGCCCTTAGCCTAAGTTGCTCACATATTAATGGGGAAAACAAAATCATTAATAGATCATTTCAATCTTTTTAATAATTTACATCACACTATAGAATGCCTTTTTTTCACTATCAATACTTCAAGATCTTGTTTCAAAAGTAATCAACGAAGCCTTCAATAGCTTCCCTGACCCCGTTCCTACACCTCCATTCTTTCCAAAGTATTGTTTCTCACAGAACATGGATTTGGCATGATAAATTTTGGTTGATTTTATACATACATGAATCCTGGCTAAACTAAGAGCAATCTGCATACAGATGAGGCCTAGGTATCATTCATTCTCTATCAGTATGGACATATAATATACACATAATAGATACTTCCTAAATTCAACTGAATTTCAGTAGTCCATTCAATTCCTAGAGTTCTGGGTTATCCCTTTGATTATATATTCCCTTCAAAGTAGCCATACAAATTTATGATGGGCCAAAGAACTTGGAAAACTAAAAAATCAATTTTCTACAAATTGAAACTTACGTAATACCGTGTGTGTGTATGTGTGTGTGTGTGTGTGTGTGTGTGTGTGTAATTTTTTTGTAATAATGAACAGACCTTCATAGCATTAAGGGTATAAGTGGATGCTAAGAATTAAAGTAGCCAATATTACTGTATGACTTCAATCAAACGTAAAATATAAATTTTTTTTTCACTGCACTTTAGCTGGTGGTGTAAGTCTTCATTTTTAATCTTCTTAAAATTGTTCTAGAGAAGAGTTACCATTTAAGTGACTTTTTGTTAGATAAGTTCTAGATAATTCTTTTAAAAAGAAATTCTGTGTTGAAAATATATGCCCACAAATGCTTATTTTTGTATACTTTAAAAATAATTTCTTATGTGGGTCAATTGATAGAAAATCAACAGACTTATAAAAATAGCCAAATCACAGAAAATCTTTTTTCCTTCATTATTCTATTCTGATATCTCCACAAGCTCTGGCCTGTCAGGATTACACAACTCTTATTTACATGGATAGTAAAATTTGAAGGCTCAATTTAGGTTTTACCAAAGTTTTGTTATACTAAATAAAGACTTTGAAAAATAAAGAGTGACAATTACTTTTTATTATTAGATTATTTCATAAAAGAAAAACATAATAACATAAAATATAGACTGTCCTACTAGCATAGACAGACATTTAAACCAAATAAACTTCTAATTTTCAAAAATTTGCTTCATTTTTTGACTTCATTTTCCTATAGACAAATGAAAATTTTGTTAGATATACAGGGTCCACATCTGAAGTCTGTTTCATTATTTTTCTTTTCCACTCATTCTTGCATCATTCTGTCTTCCAATAGAGTCAAGAAAACCCCCATCACGTCCCAGTACCATAGTAAGAATATTCACCTTGTGTTCTCACAGTACCACTGAAACAATCTGCTTCTAATAGAGGCTTGCTAAGCAATAGTTTTATTGTAGTAGATCAAATTAGATAAATATTAACAGTAAAAGTTAATGATTTTAATGGATTTCACAAAGAAAGTATTGAGCCCATAGCAATATCAGTTTGTTTAGTGTAAAAAAAAATTACAATTTTTCAAAGTATGATTTTTAGGTATACAACTGTGCATCTGTGATAACCACATACTCTTCTAGAAGAATTAAAGTACTATAACGTATCTTCCCTTCAGAGACTTAATTTTAAAAATCAATTGTTGTTGGAGGCAATATCTTTACCCCGCACATTGAAAAAAAAAATTCAAGCAGTACGAAAGAGCATATGGTGAAAAGTCTCCCTCCTTCTTCTGAATCCCAGTTGCTCAAATCCTCTCCCCAGAGATAACTACGGCAACTATGGTTACCAGATTTTTCTGTATCTTTCCATAGATAGTCTATGATTATGCAAACACATATATCCCCCTTTTTTCTTTTTACAAAAAAAATGGTAATATACCATATATATGGTTTTCTCTTTTGCTTTTTAAAGTTAATAATTTATCTTAAGGTTGATCCACGTTAGCAACTACAGGTCTACCTCATTCATTTTAAAATCTGTGTTGTATTTCATTGAGCACCGATATGCAATTTATTTAAACATTTGCCTCTTAAGGTTTTATATAGTAGTTTGCTATTTCAAACAATAATATCACCAGTATCCTGGTACTCACCTATGTGTACACATGCAGAGTACTCTCTTGTAGGAAGAGTTGCCAAGATCAAGAATGTGTACGTTTCTAGTACTCTCCCTGCCTTTCAATATCCATTTGGAGATTTAAAAAGAGCCTTCCTGTACACCACTTTGCCATTTGGCTCTTCTCCAGACTGGCTGACCCTAATCCCTATATCTCAGTGGTTCTTAACCAAGCTGCACATCACAATCATCATGGGGTTTTCAAAAGACACTTGACACCTTCTCAGAGATTCCGCTTTAATTGGTGACTGTACTATGTAGATGGGGAAGTATAGATTCCAGTCCTCCTGCTCCTTCCTAGCATATCCTTCTGTTTGTCCCAGGAAGAAAGTAACCCCCCCCCCAACAGTAGAACAAAATGAACAAACAAACAAACAAACAAAAAACGATAAATAGCTCTTGGACTCTAGTTGAACAGTGTTGACTCATTTATAAGAGGTCAATTCTTTATAGACTAAACTATTTATTTACACTGGGGCAGAAGAGGGCTCCTCCATCTTTCTCATTGCTCTTAGCTCCCTCTTTTACTTCTTAACCAGTTCACCTGAAATAGTCCCAAAGATGCTCTTGGATCCTCTACTTTTTTATTAAATATGGGCTGAAAAATCGGTATTAGTAGAAATCAAGAGCAAAATCAAGAATGAGGTATAAGAGTCCATTCTGACCTAACCCCTTACCACATGGTTCTTATAAATCCTTGGTTTTCTTATTTTTAGTTTTATTTTTGTTGGTTTATAATTTCACTGTATCTTGCCCTCCTCCTTTTCTTTTTCACAATACTCTTTAAGAAAATGTGTCACTTCTTTAGGTAGAAACTCATGGGGATCAGATATGACTGAATTTCCAGTCTGAATAATTCCTTAACTTTGGTGTCCCATAGGATGAAGGTGTTAAGGAGTTTTCCTGTGTTCACTGATGCATCTAAGGTCACTGTACTTGGACAGTCATTCAGAGTTAGAAGCTCATTGGCTCCAGAGAAAAGCTGATGAAATACGTAACCTTTTGTTTTGACTGTTCACTCACAGATGCCGGAAGCTCTAGTCGGGGCGTCTTTATAAGGCTGTTTTATAACAATTAAGCTAGCTGTGGTAGGAAATTAGTTCCAGCATGTTTTATGGGCAGCTACAATTTTGGTTCAAAGGATGGAGTGCATAATCTCAGTCATTCCAAAAGGGAACTATTACAGACGCATTCCGATGTATTTCCATCTCGTGGCTCTTTGAGAAACCACTGACACTTCACATCTGCATGCTTACAACCATCCTGGATGGACTGAGAAGGGATGGGGATGGGAGCTGTTCTCTACTGGGAGCGGAATGAAGCACCCTTCATATGACAAGCCAATCCCATTCCATTAAATCATAAAGCTGTCTCCCCTCTGTGCATCCCTTACGAACGGCTGAAGGAAAATCGTGGAATTGCTAACACTCACTGCAGCTGTCAGGAAATGATACTAATTAGTTTAATTTGCAATAACACAAGCACTTAACTCTCCAAATAATCTAAGTTAGTAAGTCAGTTTTTATATTATGACAATGACATGTTTAACAGGCGAGGGAGCACTGCTTTTTTGACCTTTGACACACATTTCTGATAAAGGAGCACATCAAAGATGTTTTGTTTTCCTTCTCAATTATTCTTTCATCTCTTTCCGTGGAAATTATTTGATAAACGAGATGGGTTTGTAGCTGAGATTGAAGGACTATATTTGTAATAAGAAACCATTACTGTACCAAAGTGATGACACCTCTCAGTTCGTGAAACCCCCTAGAATTCAGAAGAGTTCCTATTTCATTCTTTTCTTCCTTTGCCTTTTTTTTTTTTTTTTTTGGTGACTATCAACTCAGGAGAAGGAGCTGAAAGGGTGAGTTTCACTTTCCCCTCTTATTTCATTTCCTTTCTCTGATTTCAGCCATCTCAGGCTGCTACTGTTTCTGCTCTTCTCCTGACAGGCAGATGTTCAATGTTTCTTTCTACTTTCCCTTCTCCATGCATTCGGTATCAACATCATTTTCACCAAGTCAAAGAGGAAAAAGCTCTCAAAAACATTCGCATACACATTAACTGGTCTTGAACTGGGGTCTCCTGGGGTCCCCCTGAGTTGGGAGCTTGCAGCTGGACGTGCTTTTCTGTTTCTTCCAAGTCACTCTTTCGTGTCCTAGTCATTTTTATTCCACACCAGGCCAGGGGTTTGTGGCTGCCACAAAACACATGAACAATTCCAGACCCTAATGGAATCCTTGTCTGATTAACCACTTAGAGCCAGCATGTTAGTCTGAGAGCAGAAATTCCTGCCATCAGGTCGGTGGGCTGAAAATGGCTTTATACAGCTTTGGCTATGTTCATCAGTGCCTCAATTTCTCAGTTTGTGTGTGTGTGTACACTTACATACTAGATTTCATTATCAACTTTGACATGGGTCTGTTGGAGCCTGTTAAGACTTTAGAAAGAGAAGACTACAGTAGAAATTTTTCTTGCTATACAAATGGGCAAAAACTTGTTTGGCCTCTAAGAGAAATTTTATACATAGCAACCCTTGTTTGAACTCAGATACTGATTTTTAAAAAGAAGGGTTGAATTTGTTTTCCCTTCCCCTCCCAATTGTGGTTCAGAGGTAGAAGTGAAATGTTACTTTTTTTTTTTCTGGAAGATTTAATCATAGTCAATGCAAGTTGAATTTAAGATAAAACATCAAAAGGCTGAAGGATACCACTCTGTCATGTCTTGCTTTTAAACTAATTACCGGGGAAACTAGAACAAGTTTTACAGTTTCAAAAGTCTGTAACGTGAAGGTTGTTTATCTAAGTGATGCATAATGTTAATGTCAAATCTAAAAAATTTATTTCCAAAAATAAATCAGATACCCTTGCAATGGGGGATGGTGTACAATGTCTAGGAAAGGGCATTCAAATAGATGCTAAATAATTTTAGCATTTGCTCAATTTGGGGAAATTCTACCTCACTGGAGCATGTATCATTGAAGCCACCACAGTTAACATTCTGTCAATGTTTCCATCATAAATAAGCCTCAGTGTTGAAAGCTTTATAATTTGGTTATAAAAATTTGCTTTCTACTAAAATTTGACAGGATACACAAGATCCAATTGTCCCAGAGAAAGATTGTTTTAAAAACATTTGGGAGGAATAAATAAAGAAAGATTAACATATTGTGAAATGAGAATCAGAAGTTTTATACCATATTTTTTTTAGTGGTCTAAACAGTGACATATTTAGATAAATCTTGGCCCCAAAGTGAAATTTTGGAAAGAATTTACTTATCCACTGGTAACTGCTGAATAAACAGATCTCCAGCGCTCCCTCCCCCACCCACCACCATCAACATCCAGACAGCTTAGGTGGTATTCACCAGTAGAGACACTATGCAGAAAAAGCTGTGAAGCTCTTTTTTTGATTTTGTATTCCATTGTCTATTCTTTTCTCAAAACATTGTCAGTAATTTATATCAAGAACCTGGGGTGTTAATTATCACTAGGTGTAAGGGTAACTCTCCTAAGGTTACTAGGTTTATCTAAAATAAGTGGGGGAGAATTTTTTAAAGCTGAACAATAGAACAAAAAACAGGTTGAGCAACAGGAATCCAGGAATGTAACCTGGGTTCTGCTGGCTGGCTGTGTGACTTTAGGCATGCCATTTAATCTCATCAGAGACCCCCTGTTTCTCAACTGTAAAATGTGGGTGCTGACATTCCAGTTCTTTGTTCTTGTGAATAAATTTTGTTGTCTTAGGTGAAAAGGGCATGGTTTATGAAGACTCTGAGTTCCTGCATAACAGTTTGCAAATGCCTCCAGTTGAGTTATCAGAGCCTGTGGCATCCAAAATGGTTTAGGGAGGGTCATTCTCTTCTGGGACCTCCAAGCTTTATAGGGAATGCTTTGACTTTAATGATAAGTATGGCTGTAATGATTGGGCATTACTTATGTCTGTAAACTGCATATTTTAGTAAGCACTTTTTTTTTTTTTGGTACCGGGGATTGAACTCAGGGGTGCTCAACCCTGAACCACATCCCCAGCCCTATTTTGTATTTTATTTAGAGACAGAGTCTCCCTAAGTTGCTTAGAACCTGGCTTTTGCTGAGGCTGGCTTTGAACTTGCAATCCACCTGCCTCAGGCTCTGGAGCCACTGGGATTACAGGTATGAGTCACTGCACATGGCAAGTAAGCATTTTGAGTATGCAGCGTAATTCTCACAAGGCACCAAGGACACAGTGTCTCTGTTGTATAGATGGGAAAGCTGAGATCAGCCAACCTTAATGACATGGACAACATGGGAAATACGAGCATATCCTTTCTCCACACACTGTTTCCTGACTTTAATTTCTCTGAAAATGTTCTTTTTAAATTAATAGGACTTAATGCCAAGTGCAGTGGTGCACACCTATAATCCCAATGGCTCAGGAGGCTGAGGCAGGAGGATGGCAAGTTCAAAAAGCCAGCCTCATCAACTTAATGAGGCTCTAAGCAACTCAGGTAGACCCTGTCTCTAGAAAACATACTTTAAAAAGGGCTGGGGATGTGGCTCAGTTATTAAGGTCTCTGGGTTCAATCCCCAATACAAAAAATAGAGAGAGATTAATAGGACTTAAGGTTTATGGCATACAGATGTGTATGCATACAGTAATCTGTAAGCAGGCTCTTTTGTTTTTGTCCCATGCTTCTGATATAGTCATAAGAGCACAATGTCCCCCACTCCGCTCCCCTGCACCTCAGCCTGTTGATGTTCAGATCTTGGAATCAATGTCCAACTGCAGCCTATTTAACTCCAGCTGCCAGGAGGCTCTTTCTCTCTTTGGCTTTGCAGCCTCTTCAAAGCAGCCAAGAAATACAGAAGCTCTTAGATTCTTACAGCTAAGTGAGCTCTTCTGACATTATTTAGGCCCAGACTTTCAGTTTCCAGAAGAAATGAAAACCCCCAAAGACCCGAGAGTTCACCCAGCTGGCTGGTGGGAGTTCTAAGACCAGAAGCTGATTTCTAGTGCCAGACTCAGGGGGATTCCCACGACTCCACAGCAGCCTTCCCATCTCACTTAACAAGCCAAACAGACCTTTAAATGAGGCCCACCTAGGGCCTTGAAGACAGGCAGGGGTGGCTGTGGTTTCTGAAGCTGTCTCTACTCCAGGCTTCACACATATGAATTCATCCCTCATAAGCAACCCTCTATTTGTCTTAATATTAGTTCCTTTCTTCTTCTCTAAGTTCTGTACTTTTCCCTGCTTGTTTCTGTCCCATTCCCAACAGACACATACACATATGACATAGTGACCTCTTACCAACATTTGCAAGTATTCCTTATCTCTTTAAGTCGGTACATATGTAATTCCCAATGCTCTGATGTCTAAAACATGAAAGAAAAATAACTCTTAATTCAAAACAGCCGATTGAGGGCTCTTCATGTTCAGAATAAATGAACAAGCTCTTTCTCATCCATAATACCCATGTGACAAAAAGTTGAGTTACATGACTTTTTCAGGTTATAGAAGGACAGACAGGCCAGAGGGATAGGAAAGCACAGTAGGGAGAATGAAGACCAAAGAGCAAGCTGTCTCCTGCTTTTCATGGTGAATGAAACAGCAACACTATCTAGCATGCAAGATGGACTTCAATATTTCTGGTCAAATATTCAAGGTCTTTATTTTAGAGAGAAACAACAACAAAAAGAACAATACATTCCCTTACCAGAAATATTCAGCAGTTTTGCATCATAAATCAGTTGTTTGAAACAAACAAACAAAAAAAACTAGCTATTATCCTCTCCAATTACAATAGCAACCACAATAGTGTAGTGAAACTGACATTTTGGTCTTCTCCGGGGAGCAAGGCCAGACCTGCTGGGAATGGTACCCACAGTGGGCTACATTCTGGTTTTGCTTCTTTAATCCATTTTTATTCAGAACCTGCTATGCTCCAGATAGCATCCTGTTTCTGAGCTCTATCACTTGTCTTTGTGATTTCGTCTGCACTTCAATAAACAGAATTCAAGGATTTAGAGGAATTAAAGAAGGTCATGGAACCAGCCAAGTAAATTGAAGAAAATAAGTGATGTGTTGATTACGTAGACTCTTTCGAAAGACAGGGCTATTCTGCAGCACGCATGTGACATACGAAACATCATAGGATGAGGAATCTCAATGCCACCTTAACATCCTTGATTCTCTGAGTGGTACAGCATTTACCAAGCTCTCTCTGGGAAGGCACTCTGATGAATAAGGTGAATATTGATGGGATCGAGTTCTTTTATTGTCTTTACTTTAGAATACAGACAATTCCCAGGACACTTACCAAAAAGGAGACCCTGGCAACTGGTACCATATAGCACATACCCTGTAGGTCAGGAACTTGTAATAGAAAAATAAGGGGTAGCTTCTGTTGGCTTGTGGGCTGTGGTAAACGTGTGCTCTGTGTCCTTTATTGTGGGAACTCAGCTGGGATATCACAGTTATTCTCAACTTGTACCCTAGGGGCTCTTTAATTGCAATTCGGTAACTTAACTGGTCCACTTTCAAAGCAGAAGCCACTTTGCCTTTTAAGGCACACTGATGATCTCTATCTGTCACTCTTTCCCATTCATGGAGAGCAGCTTTAAGGCTAAATGTGTTTGTTCAAAATGCACCCCCTTCCCAAGTCACCAGGGTTGCTCACTATAACCAGTAATTTAGAAACAATAAGAACACTTTTCAGTAGAATTATAATGTGGTTGTCTGATACCCAGAATGCCCCCTTGTCAAAGCTTCACTTATAATCAACATGAGAAATGCAGGGTGAGTTGGCAGTGGCCTTGGAGAAAGGGGTGGGTGGAAGGGGAGTTTGCGCCACATCAGTGCCTGTCTGATGGAACTTTACTTTTTCCCCTGCTTGAATACATCAATAGAGAATTATCCCAATCTATGCTTCCCCCTCCCCAACATGGATTGCTGTCACCTTTCTTGGCACAAGAAATCAGGAACAGATGTGCTGGGCCTTGAACAAGAAAACAGAGATCATAGGGTACTTTGTAATATGCTCAAAACTTATCCTAGAGCTTAAAGACAATTAAATTAAACTATGCTGGGCTTCAAGCCTCAACAGTGTCTAACACTTTGGAAAATTCTGCCGCTTGGTTTTAATAAGTATAAATTCTAAATGTCCCTTAAAATAACTTACAATAGTTAGATTTAGTCTGTAACTCACATTACAATTAAAACAGAGTACGTTGTCATTTCAATGGAGTATATATTAATATGAGACATAGGCATTCAAATTTTTATCTGTAGAGGTCTGAATGTTTGTAAGTTTTTAAAAATGTCTTTCACTAGAAGCATGAAGGACAACTCTGTTTAGATTGTAGGAGGCCATGCTGGGGAAGGCTGGGAACTGAGAGCAAGTGTTAGGTTACTCTTGTACAACAACAGGGTTTATTCCCACCTGCGTGGATATATGCAGTTCTGGCCACTCTAGCTCAAGAAATAAAAAAAGACTGCAAATTTACTGGATATGGAAAATAATCATGGATTTCAAGAGGTTTCTTTGCTGAGCTTAGACTACAAAAATAACACATTTCTCTATGGAAAGATGAAAGCTGAAATAATTAAATTGAAAAGTATCAACGCCCGTTTGCCTAACCATAGATTTCTAGATCTATGGGAAGAATAGCTTTGGATCAAGCAGAAAGAAGTTCATGTTTAATAATGAAATTAAAAAGCTTCTCACCACAGTATGTGAAAAGCCAGTTTATTCAGAGAGTTGAGGGGATCATGGACATTAAGTTCTAATTGGTGTAAAGGGATGCCTGGGAATGTCTTCATTTTTCTTGATGTAATATCAGGACAATAGCCTCTGACACGCCTATCAGAGAAGCATTAAGGGTCTAACTAGGATGGTATTTCTCATGTTCCTATGACCTTGAGGAGGAGAAAGGAGGAGTCATGTGATTGCACTGAGCTGTTAGGCTAGGGTCATCTGGAAACCATAGGAGGTTTGGGAACATTTTCTAGCAGAAATAGAAGCATCAATATAATTATTACATTTTTGTTATGATGGCTACCATTATTTCCCTTATAAAAAGAAATGATGCCCAGATCTAAAAAAATTGACACTAAGAACTTCTATGTAAGAATTGGAGGGAAATGTATATTTTAGCTAATGCATACATGAATGCTAAACTAGAATAAAAGCTTTGGTACCCTTTTCTTTGTCATAATCCCTGTAAGCCTATAGGCCATTAATGCAAACTAAAAGTGACAAGGACTAAAAGTACATTGTAAGGCATCTTCAAGGATAACATGAACCTTGTCCTTCAAATGGCCTTTTGTCAGATTGGATACTGGCTCCGTCCTAAGTGGACTGAGCGATGGTAACTCTGAATGTCTTAGCTAGAGGCTACTTTAACCCCTGCATTCGAAGAAGCATGGGCTCCCCAGACAGTTCCTGGCTTCTGAGGGCTGGAAAAAGGGAACACACAGTTTTGCTGTGGCTTCCCCTTACTGAGGGCTTGTTGGTGTATGATACCACAACCACTGCAGTATTGGACATTGTCACTAGAGCTCCTCAGTGGCAGCTATTCAGGATCACATGCTGAGCCAGGAAAGGAAAAGTTATTAATGACTTAACTAGTTACTAAATGAGCCTTGTCCTGCTTCTTCCCCTGAAAGTAAGAGGCTGTGTCTAACATGCAGACTGTGGGTGAGAAGGAACACAGCAACATATTGGGAACTGAGGATGCTAAGCAAGGTGTTCCTCTACCCCTCACCTGTCCCCCAGGAGCAGAAGAGTAGTATGATTCAAACCAGTGAGGCCAAAAAAGTATTTTTTTCCCCCCTTGAGTTTGAACTTCATAATGTGATCATTTGGAATCTATGTACTACTACCCTGGGCCCCAGGGTATTAAGGATTAAAGGTTTTAATTTGTGAAGATGTTTGTAGTGACTCTGAATGCCTCATTTTAGGAAAGTTATAGAAGTTGAACTTAGTGGTACTAGGACTCTGGGGTCCCCGTGACCCTGAAACCCCTGACCTGATTCACTTCGCCATTCCAGTGGGCTGTCTCTCCTGCTATGTGGCCTTGCAAACCAAGGCCACTTTTGACAATTGCTAGGAGAGAGGGGAGAAAATAGTCCATACGATAAAGCGATTCCTCCCCCCCTAAATGTTAACTAAAAGTACCTTATCTCTGCTGCTGCCCTAACTACTCACTAATTCTGGTACCAAAGTCATGCTGTTAAGGAAATAGCTGATTTAAACAAAGCAGGAGTATTTTTAGAACAATAAAAAAACCTATTCAGGATATCTAATTATGCAAACTGTGAACAAGAAGATGCTAGTCTTGCATTAGCTGAGACTTGACTCTTGTTATAATTTGCTCTTTTCTCGCAGCAGAAAGCGTTTCTTTTTTGTCACTTGACTGCCTTCGCGTGGCTTGGCGCTTTTGCCAGACTCTGCGCAGGTCACTGCAAAGTGTTTCTGTTGCTGCGGTGGACTGCAGTCGGGGAGCGTGGCGGGATAATGTATTGTAATGCAGATTACGGTGGTTTGCTGCTGCGTGATTCACAGATATGATTACATCTAATTTCAGAAATAAGTGGAACCGTCTGCTCTTTTGTGTTAGCTGAAAAGCCATTCGACGGCATTCAAATGACTGCTGCCTCTGCACCTAGAAGAGGAGAAAAGAAACCCACCCGGTGTCACAGCAACTTTTCTCACTGCACCCCCTAAACCTAGCACCATACTGGCTTGCATGAGAATTTTACCTGCTTTTCTTTCTTTCCTCCAAAAAAAAAAAAAGTTCAGTCCGGTGTTTTGGGGAGTGGGTGTATTTTGTTTTATTAAATTTTCTCATCTTTTACTCTCCACGTTTGTTTCCCTCGCTCTCTCCTGTGGTTCCCTGTAACAATGCTTTTCAGGCTCTTTGAAGAAAACATTTCCGTGTAAACCTGCGGTGACAAGTTCCTAAAGAATGACTTCGCATCTCGATATTGGGTAACTTTATGGGAACTGGGGATAATGAGGGCCTTTGCAACTGTGGAATGATTAAATTTTAATTGTTAATCAGATCTGTTTAGGCAGTTGGCTTTTATCAATTTGTAGGTTTTCCCTTAACCTTCCAGCTGCCTGGACTCCACTTCTAAGGGAGGCGATTCCCCCAAAGCAGGCGAATTGTGCACATGCTCTTTCTTTTCTTTGACCACACACAGTTCTCTCCCCTTTATGAAATCAGCCTCCCCCAGTTTGAGTTCGCATCCCCTAATTATGTGCTTTCTCAAATGTTTGTTTTCCGTTGCTCTAACTTTGGTTTTACATATCTCTCTAAAAAAGCCCACAGAAACAAGTTAACTATACTTTTCATTCCAAACAGAATTTAAACCTAGGTAACAAGCCCTTTGGCAGGAAAACAGTGGGATTTCCCAATGAGCCACATGAACGCAGAGGATGCTGGAAGCCAGCAGTCACTTGGGATCCGCAGAGTACAGAGGTTAACAGGAGGGGACACAGCAAAGGTCCGCCAAGAAGCCATGTGCAATTCAACACGGATGCTTAGTTTTGCTCAGTCCCTTCCTGAGACAAAAGCAAGCACAGACTTTGCTCCTTTCTTATATAATACTTAGAAAAATTCAAAGCCATGTATAAGTAAAAGATGAAGGATATGCAACCAGAGGAAAACTAAACATAGGCACCCACCTTGGCCTGGTCTTTCCCTTCTTAGCAGCTGACCATAGGTCCCTAGGCTGGAGCTATTAGGGTGGCAGGCATTTATTTGACCCACAATAAAAACAAATCTATGGAACAAAGCGTTCTCAAAAGTTGAACCACTGTGTGACACAATATTCAGGCACGTTCTTCAGAAATTATTTTGTGTCTCGTCTTTAAGGTTTATTTGAGTAGTTATTTCATTTGGGTTCATAAGAGTATGAGATACTGTAATTTGTATAAAATTTCACCTTTTTTTTTTTAAAGATGCAGTTGTTCATGCTGTCTACTCTGAAATCATGTGATAACTGGGTTGTTTCTACACTCCTGATCTTCACTGCAAAGAACAAAAGGACTGAGGCTGGCAAGCTGTAGCCAGAACCTTGGGTGAGTCATCATGGGAGATTTCTTCCCCAGCACAGTGATTCCAGCAAACATGGATAGCACCCTGAGTGTCCAAGGTGGAAGGTACCAGCTCCCCCTCACAAGGGTCTCTACTGTCAGAAAAGCATAATTATCCCACTGATGTGAAATTTGAGATGAGAGGAGAAGGTCATTAGGAAACAGACTTTTCAAAGAACTGAGGATTTGGTTCCCTTTATATTTTTAAAACTGATTATAATATTTAAGCATCTGTTCTTCTCATTTTAAGTATTAGCATTGTACTTCAAAGGAAAACACTGCAGCCTAGGAGCATTCAGAGAAGGGCATAGCTCCCCCTGCAAATACCTTTCCCCACCCTCACTGTTATATCTATCTAGTTTAAGGCACAGAGTTAGGAGAAAGGCAATAATGGAGGTAGGGAATCACTTCCTGTATTGCAAATGTTTAATTCCAGTTTTGAAAAACCATAAGCTAAACCCTTTCTGTAGACACAAAAGGAAAAAAGCATTCTCTGCCCGTGCAATGCTGTAACTTTACTGTGGTACAGAGGTGGAGTCGAGAGGACAAATGGGTCAAGAGTCCAAATCCACAGAAACATTAGTGATTTTGAAGCTAAGAAATGCAGGTCCTTCCCAACACAGGTTACCCAGGAGAAGACTCAGCTATACCATCTGCAAAATGGAAGATTAGCCTGTTGTCCTGCATAGAGATGAAAATTAAAAGCTTCTCTAAATGTTGAAAAATATGTACTATTTTAAGCTCCTGTGTACAGTTGGACCCAGTGCATGCAGCATGGATTTAAAAGTAAAAAGGACACAGGCAGGGTGATTCTAGCAGGACAGGGCACTACAAAGTCCATGGCAACCCTCAGAGGTGGGATAACAGAACTATTAGGGGTGGTATATTTTGTCCCTGATAAGAAAATTGCCCAAGTGACAGGACTCTCTCCATGGAAAACTTAAGCCAAGAGGATGGACCATGTGTCATGATCTGGTTCCTTGCTATGGATGGAGGCAGCCTATCAGAGGCCAGGGCAATGCCTGCCTGGGTGAGAGCTCACTGGAGTAGAGAGATCCATTGCTGCATCGCACACAGGAGAGAAATGGTTCAAACCTTCATGAAGGCTTATGTTCATGCAACAGCACTGCTAACTGGTCTATAGATGCCTTCTGAATTAACATCTTGCCTCTTCCTGTGCCTGGTTCAGACCACATGCCAGTGTCACTTAGGGAAAAAGATGATGATTCCCTGTCACTGTTTTTGAGTAATGAATGGGCAATTACCAAACTCTTCTGGAAACTCCTGTCTTTTCAGAACCCTAATGGAGCATTTGATTCCGAGTATTGGGAACATAAATAGCAGTGAGGGCGCCCACATATTTCAAAGGCTGTAGAAATTACATTGCACAAGTTAAACCACCGGAAGTTAGATGGCTTTCTGAAAAGATCCTGCTGGGATATTTTTCATCACTTTTTCAATATTTTTTTTCCTTGCTGTCATTTAAATAGATCCTTGGAAACTTGAAACTTAAATCTGTTTCCTTCCCCAAAGTTCTCCTTCCAGCATGCATGCACACACGCGCACTCGCGGGTACACACACATACACACACACACACACACAAAAAAAAAACTGCTTTGTTATTTTAGGATCACTCACGGACTGGTGGCACTGATTTTTTTTTTAATAAAAAAAAACACATAAAAGCGTTCTCTCCACATATTTTCCCCACACACACTGCATCTCACAATGGTAAATTAAAGCCACGTAGGCAAAAAAGAAAGAGACATCCTCATTGGCCACATAGAAACATGGATGATGGGCACAGGCTTCTTTCCAAATAAGTATCCATCACCATTCCTCCCCCCCCCTTTCTCTCTTTTTTTGTGTGTGTTTCTTTAAAGATTTAATTGTGTAAGGCAATGTATCAAAAATAACTTTGTTAGGTGCAAGGTTTATTCGATGTTTACAGCTGGTGCTCACAGCACACCAACTTCACACTCTTTACATAAGAATCCCAGCAACTAAATCTGATTTTCATAATGGCTTGGATTCACATACATTGTTGGTGAAAAGCTATGAAAATATGCTTTGTATTAGCTCTGCTAACTTTATATTCAATTTTTCTTTTAAAACTTTAATTGTATTTCCCATTGTTTCTATTGCATTCTTATAACACAATTTGTGTTCCCTCTGGTAGCTAAAATTACACCTGTAACTGTCCAAAACTATTAGTAAAGTCAGCTTAGCCCGTGGGATAAAGTATCTGTCTTGTATTTCAGACAGATTGTGTTCCAACACCATTGTGGTCAGATTTTTATTAAAAATTCTTCATATTTCTTTTCTCTCGGTGCCAAACAGGTCGCTACATTTTCAACACTTAATCATCTTCATCATCTAAAAATATTTCCACATTAAACGAAAATATTTAAACTTCTTTCTGATGCAGCAAAACTCAGAACACTGTATGAAGTCTGGTTCTCATAAAGTTCTGCAGAAGGGCAATGTGGGTATAGAAGGGACTCTTGTGAATAATTGTCAAGGTCAGCTCCGGGAAGAAAGGCAATGGCGAGCGATGGAATGGTTCTTGCTCTGAGATTTCAGATGAGCTACTTCAGTAGGCAAGTTTGTTAACAGGATCCAATTGGGAAAATAGGAACTTCTCTGAATATTATAAGACAAAGCAAGCTAGCAAAGGAAGTGAGTTAGACCAGTGCTGGAAGAGAGAAAGAAGCTACCTAGGAAATCCAGAGCTTAGCAACAGCCCTAGGTTGCAGGGACAAAGGTGGAGGTGAAGCTGAAGCCAGGAGGAGACAAAGAAAGAGAAGAGAGCATGACCCCTGGTCCAAAGCCAAAATGGTCCCCACCCCACCTGAGTCTGTACCCAAGGCTTCTCAGCCCGCTGTGGTCCTCTTCCCACTGAGCATCTACCTTCAAGGAATTCTCATGGCAGCAGGGAGGTGCCTGTGGCCTCAGGGCCTGTGTACTCCCTCTAACCACAACAGTACACCATATCATCAACCTGAGCCACTCCCAGGAACTGGGCAAGGTTCCTCTCCTGAAGGGGCCCTACCTCTAGTGTGCACTACAGGAGGCAGAAGAGCTGGGGATGGCCAGGCCAGATGCTTGAGGTGAAGGGGACAGAGCTTGGACACATGGAAAGGGATGTCTATATATCTATACTTGAAAGATCACAAGAAGCAGGTAGGTGGGAGGCTTATGGCCTGCCCCATGCAGAGGCCAGGCTTGGGTCAGAGCAGGGGCCAGGAGCTAGGGCCATCTCTTCCTGTTGCACTATGTCTAGGCGTGAAATCTCTGGAGCCCAGGAATTTTAATGGGAGCTAGGTTTCAAAGTCAATGTGAAGGAAGGTACAGTGGATGTTTTATTTAGCATTTGGTTAACTTGCTTAAAGGTTTGGACATGCATGATAATATCCATTTGACCTTTTACCTTGAACTCTGAAAATTTTTACACCATTGATGGAGCTTTATTTTATTCATTTATTTATAGGAGGGGCTGAGAATTGAACCCAATGCCCCACACAAGTATGCTAGGCAAGCGCTCTACAACCAAGCCACAACCCTAGTCCCATGAACTCTGTGAATATTAAGAGGTAAGCCCAGGGAGGGCAGAAAGGCCTTTGGCCTCTCCTTTCCTCTCACTTTCAACCTCCTACCAGTATCTGTCATGGTCGAACCTGGTGATACAGGGTCTATCTGATCCAGGGAAGGGCAGGAAAAGGTGAGAAAAGGACACAAGAGCAAACAGCTCAGGGCTGGGACACCCACATGGCAAGGGCTGAGGTGCTCTGACTCCCCCGGGCTACAGTCACATGCCCCCTGTGTGCTAATTTATAATCTGTTATTTAAAGTTACCTTTAAACTTAGGTCCCATGAGGTCTCCTTCCTTTCCCAGCTTTCTCTCTTCCTTCTCTCTTCCCAAACTCCTTTAAAAGCAAAAACTCCTGAGAGGGTAGGAGATCATCCCCCTAGAGCTTTAGCATGAATGAATCTGTTAGATGATTTTTTTTTTTTTTTTAGTCTGGGAAACCCAGGGCAGCTTGAGGGAACAGGCTCTCCAGGAAGGGATAGGAGAGAGGAGAATGGCCATCTGGTGACCTTTTACTAACATCAGTTTGTAAAAACACATGAAACTGTGAGAAACAAATGATCAGTGATAGTATTATCAGTTCTGGGGAACAACTGGAACATAGTTAAAAGAAATATGAACTTAAACTTCAGTCTGAGTCTTGACATACCTGTGTGACTGGGCAAATATCTCTGTGTCTCAGTTTTCTCATCTGTTAAACAAATTATACTAATCTCTTTCTTAATTGAGGTTAGTATGAAAAGTGCTTAGCACAGTGCCTGCCCAACATACACCAGTCACTCAATTAATACCAACTCTTAAGATTAGAGGTAGGCTGAATAATGACCGCCCACCCCCCAAATATATCTGTCTTTAACCATGGAACCTATGAATTTGTTGCTTTATGGGGGAAAAGTGACTTTGCTGATGTAATTGAGTTAAGGTTCTTGAAGTGGGGAGATAATCATGGATTATCCAGGGGGTCCAATGGTCTACATGGATTACACAAGAGGGAGGCAGGAGGATCAGAGTCAGGAGCAGCAAATTTGATACAGAAGCAAAGGTAGGGGGTACCATGAAGGAAGGGGCACAAACCAAGGAATGCAGGCAGCCTCCAGATGCTGACAAGACAAGGAAACAGTTTCCCCAGAAGCTTCCAGAAGGAGAAGAGCCTTGCTGACATCTTAACTTTCAGATGTTATACTCCATGTATGTATAATATGTCAAAATACACTCTACTGTTTCCCTGCCCTTTCAGACCATGGAGCTGCTCATTGGGGGACTTCTTTGGCTCTGCCCACGTGACCCAGCCAATCGGCCTCAAGAGCAGGAGGATTGTGGGAAGTGGTAAGGCTTGTGTGGGGTGAGAGGCTTGTGGGAAGCCGGTGGTGGCAGTTGGGCTCTGAGGGTTTTTTCCTGAGGAGCTGTTTTGTTTGGCATTTGTAGTTCTAAAAATAAAGTTAGTTTCTTTTGAAAAAAAAAATCTACTGTCATGTATACCTAAAAAGAACAAATGATTTTTAAAAAGAGAAAATGAAATTAAAAAAAAAACTTCAGATAAGACTTCTGATCTGTAGAACTGGAAGCAAATAAACTTGCAATGTGTTAAGAAACTAAGTGTGTAGTTTATATTTACTTCTACCTCACTAGCCTCCATGATGAGAATTTATGTTTGACTCTTGGGTCTGATTTTGCCACTTATTAGCTCTATAATATTGGGAAAATTAACCTCATTTTCTTCATTTATGTAAGATATGAATGACCAATTAACCTATAAAGAGATGTCTCTCCTTCCTAGTACTCACAAAAATTCAATTAAAACAAGACTCCCCTATCCCAGACTATTCATTTGGCAAATATACAAATGACTGAAAACATTCAATGCTGGTAAAGATGTGAGGAAATGGATACTTTTGAACATTTTCAGTAGAACTGAGAATCGATGCAACTTCCTGGGAAAATAATTTGGAAACATCTAGAGCTTTGAAACATTCAGTCCTTCCACTCCTTACCCTTGCACTGTCCCTACACCACACTCTGAAATGACTCCTTCACAAATAAATTCTCCTTTGTTTCTTCTTTATCCTAATTTGAATATGCCATCTCTTTCCTGTTAGGACACTGACTGCATCAGCCCACAGAGGACTTGGTCACATGACAAGTTTTCATCATGAAACTTTCCCACCTTCCCCTAAGGGGCATGAGTTGCATGTTGAACTCCTGAGTATCTTCAAGCAACTGAACAGTTTGATCAGTATTGTCCTTTGGAAAGAAGGATCTGATAGCATGTACAAACAACTTCCAGGTAGAAGGAGAGGGACTTAGCCACAGGGTCCTGGTCTGCAGATCCTTCTGGTGCTCCCTAGAACAAGTTGGGTGATTGGTTATGGTTGGAGGGATAAGGGTATCTCCTGCCTCTGGCTTAAGAAAGTGGTAGATAAACACACTTTTAGCTGAAAATGGAAACCTGGAGGAGGGGTGGAGGAAGGGCAGGGGAAGGAGACCTGCAAAAGCAGATACAGGCTCAATTCTCTTTGCTTACCTTGGATTCCTTTGTGAAAAGAAAAAAAATGAGAGGAAGGATGAGGGAAGAAAATAGACAACAGCAAATATAAGGCATTGCTGCAGGAAGTGCAGAGAAAAGGAAGAGGGCGTAGCCTGGTGGAAGGATTCAACTCCACAGTTAGCCTAGTCCTGTCTCTCCAGATTCACCTACATACTGAACATTTCCACTCACATGTCTTAAATGAATCTGAAGCTCAAAATATCCCACGCTGAACTCATCACAAATCCCCAAAGTTGGTTCACCATCTTTGTCCCCAACTTGGTCAGCAGTACCAACACCATCCAGCTGCCCAGATCAGAAACACAGGGTCTATTTTAGACACCCCATGTACCCTGGTCCCATATCCAGTCAGTAACTAAGTCATCTCATTTCTGTACTTCCTAGATGTGTGATCTTGCAGGCTTGATCTCTCTAACATGGGGACAAAGAATGGCACCTAGCTTGAAGATTTATTCTGAGATGCTTGGCCCATATTGCATGCTCAGTCAGTTGGCTCTTAGAAGCCCAAGCTGCATTGCACACCACACTCCTCCCTCCTTCATGAGCTACACCAAACTTTTCTATACTTTTTCAGTCAGTCCCTTTGTATATGGTTTGTTTTATGGTTATGCCCACTGCTTCTTCCAAACTCTTTTATTCTTCACTGGGAACTTGGATGATTCCTACTCTGTCTCAGAAGAATGACTTTGTTAGATGGTCCCTCTTTTCCTTCTTGAACATATTACCCCCTAATTAAATAATTAATAGTGGCACGAGTGAATAGTATTTATCACATTTTGTAGCAATTCCTTTTTTTCATAGTTTCTTCAAAGAGCACAAAGTATATATGAAGGTTACTCCACTCACTGTTGAATCCTGGCATCCAATGGAGAGAACCATGGCACATAGTAGGAGTACAACAAATATTTGTGGAAGGAATATATTCACCATCCTAAACAAGCACTGACTTTCAAAATCCACCTGTACACTCAAAGGGATGGATCATGAATCCTGAAATACTACACATTTTGGTAACTTACAATACACTTTTTTTTTTTAATTTCATGGTCCTTCCAAGTTTTCTTACTCCTCTAACATCCATCCATTCATGAATCATATGTACTGGATAATTTTAAACTATGGGATTTTATTTCACTTATATTGTGTAGCAAAATGGTTTTTGGTGAACTTAAAACATTCTCCCTGATCCTGCTGACTCAGTAGACCAAATCAGGTTTGTAAAGATGCAGAAAGGTACAGGTTAAAAGCAAGCCATCAGGCT
This sequence comes from Urocitellus parryii, assembly GCF_045843805.1. Classification (NCBI taxonomy): domain Eukaryota; kingdom Metazoa; phylum Chordata; class Mammalia; order Rodentia; family Sciuridae; genus Urocitellus; species Urocitellus parryii. The sequence continues at coordinate 248,693,732 of NC_135531.1, forward strand.
GATCATTTTAATATATAGTTTCATGTAATGAAAAATATCCTAATTATTCCTTTGCCTTTCAATCACTTTCTCTAATTATTATTAGGAAAGCTGTTTTCTGAGTGAAGACCGCCTTTACTCTTGCAGACAGCATGAACTCTTTTATTAAATGATATTAAAACACTGATTAATTCCAATCCAAACCTTAATTATACAAGGTATAGTTTATGTTCCATACTTTAGGAAGAGAGTCAAAAATAAAGAAACAGGTCAGTGTTAACTAAAATAGCACCCAAAACAACAAAACATTTATAGCACACATTCTCTAGGTTAATGTATGTTAAATGCAATAAAATAAACATTAACTTCTTAAAAGAATGATGATTTAGCAAATATAGTGATCCACCAAAATTTGGAATATTTCCTTTGTTCTATCTAAAAAGGAGAAGAATGGAATTATTAGATTTTTCTCTAAGAACTGAAACAGAAAGATATATTGGCTTGGACCTTAGTTAAACAAAAAATTGGTTTCACTTTTACTCCATTTATTTTGGTGAGCTGTGCTTTTCTTGTATTTCTTCTATTACCTAAGTGACATCTTAATGACCAAGTGCTTTTGATTTCCTCTAAGATAACTCTCACTGAAGAAGCACTGGATACACACAGAATAAATAAATGAATGAACAAGTAAATGTGTGTATTCAGCTGGGTCTGGCTCCTTTAATAAGACATTTGACTCAACCCAGTTCCAAATATTTCAAAAATGACAGTGAAGGTGACACTAGGTGACATCAAAACAAAATGTTTAGAAGACTGATAGCGAAATAACTCAAAACCCTGAAAATAAAGCTGTTAAATATTACAAGCACAGCCGTGCCTTGCTAAACTCATTTTTCAGGACAGAAAAGCAGATTGTGGAATTATTCACGCCAAAGTAATCCTTGCTTAATTTAATCATCGAACTAGGTTTCCTAATATGGATATTTTCTTAGACTTCAATTTGTTACATAGCTAACTTATTTTCTAATAGACTATGTTGGTAATAAGAAAATGAATTACATGCTCTTGGCAGAGAGATGACAAGTTAGATCTGAATTTATCCCACACAAACTTGGTACCCCCTTTTTAAATTCAATAAGCTTGGGATCCCTCTACAATATATCAGATCTAGATGCCAATTATAAACAGATGGCAAGCCTCCGCACCCCCTGCACTGCAGACAGAGAAGCCCACAGTGTACTTCTATCAGGAACTGTCCAGGGCATTTTCAGGAAGGACACATGGTCCAGCTGATTTTGAATAAGGATCATTCAGTTTCCTATTTGGGGACCTTCTCAACGCAGTGATCCAGTTGGCTTGTCACAAACAGAATCTAACACTCCAGTAAATGGAACCCTCCATCCAGAAGGGGCAGTGACCTGCTTCAGGAGCCTACATGCTGCACCTTAATGATGAAACAGAAAAACAGTGAAATGAGGTGCCTGATCCTTGAAAGACCACAGGTTCTTCCATTATCCACTGTCTCCAAACATGAGCCAGGAGAAAGTGAAACACAGGAAAAGCAACAACAGTCACTGTTTCACCAACTCTCTGGTCCTAGCAGGGAAGCTCCCCCAAAATAATGCAGCCTGTCTCTGATAGGAAACCTAACTATGAAGAGCACGAAAAGATCGCTGCCCCTCACACTGGCTGCAGATCGCTAGCCTCACTTGTCAAACATGAGTCCGTTTTTGACACAGATTTCTTAAATTTCCGCTGACTTGGCAATCCGCAGCCACTTCTCACAAGCTCTGTAATATCTTAAAGACTTCACAGCTAAGCAGTTAGAAAGGATTTGGGGTTTAATTCAGCTCACTGACCTGTTTAAGGGAATAACGGAAATAAAACAATTTTCAGCTAGAGGCCCGAGAAGGCCTCTCTCCTTCTGAAAGCCTCTTTGTATCAATGCCATGAATCAAATGGTTTGTCTAAGTGGTTATTCTGTGCCACCAGTGAAGGCGCAGCAATGTGGCAGTGAATCACATTTAATAACTTGTGGTTAGCTGTCATGAACACTTAATTTGATGTTGAACACAAACCCTGCAGGGGCAAGAGGGGGCTGGGGAGGAGAGAGGTGGGTTTGTAGTGAGGGGCAGAGAAAGTTAAGATCCACTTGAGGTTGGCCAGCTTCTTTCTCCCTTGAATTCATGTGAGATTCTCTGCGCAGTTGTTTCTGTTGCTTCTTGGCAAGCAAGAGGCCAAAAGAAGAGTATTTGTTTTCTTGGCATTTACTGTCCCTTTCAAGTTTTCCCGGGGTCTGTTCACCCCCATAACCAAGGTTCACCCAGTGCTGCGAGAACATTGCAGTCTTTTGCAGAGTGCTAGCGGAGGGCTGTCAGGCTGGCTAGAAGAATTCAAAGCGTTCAGGGAACCCACAAAAGATTTCTTGCAGCTTTTTAGCTGTCTGGCAGGCAGTAGAAACCCCTCTTGTGTCAACTGCTAAACACTGCTGTCCCTGTGTCCTGGATGGAATGCGTCAAAACTCGGAAGACCACAGCTTCACATGTCGGCCATGTGTGCTGGCGGCAGCGGGCTCCAGCCGCTTCAGACGTTTTAATTTGTCACTCGGGAAAGCAGATGTGTCAGGGAGTTGGAGAACTTGGGAGGTGACCACAGCGAACTCCCTGAGGGGCCTCCCCCACAGGGACCTCTGATGAGCCTCCTCCAGGGCAGGTCCAGAGTGGCGGGGAGGAGGGAGCAGCATCAGAGCAGAGGCCTGTCCCTGTGTCCCTGCAGGGTGGCGGATGGTGACAGCCTGGACTGCCCCATCACCATCACCCACTGTGCTCTCCATGCCCAGTAATGCATAATCAGCATATCAAAAAGCACTTTACAAATATTATCTCATTAATCCTCAGCCCTCTTTTAATAGTGGAGTTCAACACCTAGTCTCAGAGATTTCTCTAAATTGGTGTGAGACTCTCTTAAGCATCCTGCAAATTCTACTTTGCAGTGCCATGAGCCGGAGAAATATATTTTGATTGGTTCAATTCGGTCTAGGCTCGGGAAGTCTGCTTCTGAGGAAAATGGAATTTGACATTTAAAAAAAAAAGTACTAGTCCTGTTTTCAAGGTATAAAGAAGTGGTAAGTGTGTTTTCAGGTAGCATCCAAGAATTTTATATCAAAGCAAACTCTAATATATTCAAATAAACACTAATTAAGTTGTAACACCTCTGAAAGCAATAAGCACTTCCTCAGAGGGCCAAGAACTTGCAGTAAAGACCCTCTAACTCCCCCCACAAACACCTCACCTTCCCAGTGTCCATCTCTGCCACAGGTCCCCAGTACATGGCCTACTTCAGCAACTGGCAAATAAATGCCTTGTACCAAAATCTTACTCTGCTGACAAGATGAATGTGAAAAATAAAAACTTCTATCTTACATAATTTTTAATTGTAATTTACTTGTACCAAAAACAGGGGAAAAAATTTATATTAAAAAAAAAATCCAAATCCATGGGATAAAAGTAACAAGCCTATAGCTTTCCGATAAAATCACCCCCAAAGGGCTGGGGATGTGGCTTAAGCAGTAGCACCCTGGCCTGGCATGCGCAGGGCGCTCGGTTCGATCCTCAGTACCACATAAAAATAAAATAAAAGATGTTGTGTTCACCAAAAACTAAAAAATAGATATTAAAAAATTCTCTCAAAAAAAAAAACAAAAAAACCAAAAAAAACCCCAAAAAACCCAAAGATTTCATTGTCCATGAAATAAACACACACATGTACTTGAAAGTTTTGTACTCTAAAAATGTAACGGGTACATTGAAATCAGAATTATGGCACCAAGTCCCATGGGGCAAATCAGTCCCCACAGTAAAATTAAAAAAAAAATGGGCAAGAAAAATCAACATTTAAAGTCATAATTGTTAAGTGTTCACTTAAGAGAGGACACTGAAGTAATGATAAAAATAACAGATTCTAAAACTGGAAGTCTTAAATCCTTGTTTCCTTTAAAGTATTTAAATGTTCCATTTAAATGAAAATGAATTTCATTTAAATTAATTTTAATTATTAAATAGCTATTAAATTAAATAGCTATGACATATATGAGGAAACCGGGGCACAGGGAGTTTAGCAATGTACATGAAACCCTGCAGCTGGCTTGTTGAAGACACTCAACTGTGCATCTGCGAATTCTTCCTTTGTTGCTTTTCTCTAGCAGTGTCGATTGGAATGGTAATCATATATGACAATTTTACAGTGCAGAAATTGAGGCAAATACAGGTAAAAAATCACTTGGCAAATTGATAGCAGAAAGTCAGAGGAGTCTGAATGGCGAAACTGTTCCACAAAAAACAATATTCCTTATTTTGAGAAGTGATTTTCTTAAACCATTTAAATTCTCAGAACATTATGGGTAGACCGAAAATATGCAGATAAACACATTAAAATATTTTAAAACTATTTCCTTCTTTACTTACTTTCCAAGACCTGAACCCAGATTTGTGCTTCTCTTGAAAGAATTCCCAAGCTCTCTTTTCCAAGCTGTTTCCTAGGCCTGCATCGGGCCAGTGATGAGAAATCCAAGACGCAACAGAAAGTGCACAGGCTCAACTTAAAGTCTTTAAGGATTTGACCTCAGCAAGGAGGCAGTGAGTCCAGAGTCCTGTTCACAACCATAATGTCTCCACGAACACACTAAGTTTATTAGTTGGGGAGCTGTTAATTTGACACTTGCCTTCTTAGAGTTTACCTAAAAACAGTGTGGGGGAGGGGCAGGAAGAATTGAAAATTTAGATGCGAAGGATTCGGACTAGGATGGCTAAAATCATGTCACTTAGAACATTTCAGTCAACAGGCTTGCTGCATGCCACATCTTCATAGAAATCCTATTATCAAAGCCACCAGACACTATATTTGCTTCCTAATTATAGACCCTGAGCTAACAGTTACTTTTTCTTCCCTATAATAACAACAACACTTTGTATTTATCTAGCGCCTTTCTTCCAAGAAGCTCAAAATGCTTTGCAGACATTAACTCATGAATCCCGGGCCTCTGAAGAATGGATCAGTGATGTCTTTTGGTCTCTACATTTTGGAGAAAACAAGGCACAGAGCAGCCAAAGACTTAGAGACAGACATGATAAGGGGTTCAACTCCAGGGCCTTGGGGCTGACAACCAAAAATGACGGCCATCACTTGCTCCATTGTGTCTCATTCAGGAGGTTGAGCCACGTGATTTCCAAGCAAAGGGAAAAACCAGCTGGGACTTTTGTGTCAGGAGAACATCTTTAGAAGCAGCATGGAGGATGGCTGGGAGAGAACACCAGAGTGGGACAGGTCAGTAGAGGATATGCAGTCTTTCAGGAAAAAAAGCTAATAAGAACTGAAGGTTGTGGGGCAATGTGAGAGAGAAAGGAACCAAGTCAAAAAATTTTAGTAGGTGGGATCAGCAAGATCATGTGACTGACTAAATTCAGACTGAGGAAGAAAGAAGGTTGGGGAATACCATAGGGATTTTAGCTTCAATGAATGGTACAGAGCAGAAACTACTCCAAGAAGGGATTTCTTGAATGGGAAGCTATAGGCTTGCAATTTTCTCCAATGTTTCTTAGTGGCCTGAGATCATAAGAAAAAAGAAAGTTGAATTATTCCAAAGGTGGACTTTTGCTAGGTTGGGAGTGAAAGACGAACTGAGAAGTATGCTGGAGTTCATGGAATGCCACTGTGTTCACTGGGTCCAACCAGGAAGAGGGAGACATGCTATGGAAGTAGGCAAGGGCTGAGGCATTGGAAATAGAAGGGCAGGTTTCATGGATCTGGAATGGGAAAGGCCAGAGCACAGGAGATTGTCCTGGTCATGTAGGTCACTGAAGAAAATGATGAATTTAAGTTCCTTAGCATGTTTTCTTCTCATCTTATTAATTATACAAGTGTCAAACTTTATAATCACCCAGGTGACATTTCCTCATCTTGTTTACAAGCAATCATATAAGCCTTTCAAATACCTTAGTTACAACTACTCTCTATGTCAAGAATAGCCCATTCAATATCCCAATAAAAAAATGAAAGGTTCTCTATCATAAAGTTTCCTAGTGATCCTATGTTAGTACCTAGTAATCACTGTATTCTTTTCTAAGTCTTTGTCTCTTAGATCACCCATCCTTGAAGCTTGATGCAATTAACATTCAAATTTACCATCCTACATTTTTCCCTTCTCTGAAAATCAAGAAAACATTAAAACATTTTCTTTTTTATTTTATTTTTCAGTTTTCGGTGGACACAACATCTTTATTTTATTTTTTTATGTGGTGCTGAGGACTGAACCCAGCGCCCTGCGCATGCCAGGCAAGCGCGTTATCGCTTGAGCCACATCCCCAGCCCCGTTAAAACATTTTCATTTATTCTTTTTAGCTATACATGACAGTAGAGTGTATTTCATCACAATACACAGATATTACACATATATTGCACATATATATTACACATTCACAGAGTATAACTTATTCTAATTAGGATCCAATTCTTGTACATGATGTGGAGTTACACTGCTTTTATATTCATAAGTGAACACAGAAATGTTATGTCTGATTTATTTTACTGTCTTTTCTATTCCCATTCCCCTCCTTTCCTTTTATTCCCTTTTGTCTAATCCAATGAACTTCTATTCTCCCCCTCCCTTATTGTGTGTTAGCATCTGCATATCAGAGAGAACCATTCAGCCTTTATTTTGAGGGGACTGGCTTATTTCACTTAGCATGATAGTTTCCAGTTCCATCTATTTACTGCAAACGCCATAATTTTTCATTCTTCTTTATGGCTGAGTAATATATTTTTTTAAAGAGAGAGAGAGAGAGAGAGAGAGAGAGAGAGAGAGAGAATTTTTAAATATTTATTTTTCAGTTTTTCGGCAGACACAACATCTTTGTTGGTATGTGGTGCTGAGGATCGAACGCAGCTCCCAGTGCATGCCAGGCGAGCACGTTACCGCTTGAGCCACATCCCCAGCCTCGCTGAGTAATATTTCAAGGAAACATTTTGCCAATTCATTCCCCAAGCTATTTCCTCATGTTTCCTAAATTCTCAAAGATCTACAACTGTTTCTGGGATTACATAATGAAATGTTGATGTTCTGGGTTGTGACTTGCCTGGAATTGGAGATGTGAATATACCAAAAATGGTGCATTCTTCTCTTGGTGGTACATTCTTACCTTGTTTTCTTAACCAGGCATTTTCTACCCGTTCCAGTTGGATGAGATTCTTTTCCTTGATGGAGTAGATAGTGAACACAGGAGCTGAAGAGTCAATCTTCCTGAAGATCACTTTTTAACATTCTGAAATCTCCTAGCTTATCTTTGCTGTTTTTTCTTTTGGGAACATAACTTGAATAGCATTTGCTATTTGTGAGCCTCCGTTTCTTAAGTATTCTAGCTTTCTTGGATTGCTTATTTTACTATTACTTTAATTCTTGCTACTCTATTGTATATATCATTGGAATATATTGTATATATTTTATGTATCTTAAGATAAATAAAATCCTGAGATAAGTATGTGAATGCAAGGGATTTACTATGGAAGCAGGCCCAGGAAAATCCAGTAAGGGAATGAGGAAAGTCAGACAGCAAAGGAGAAGAAGCCAAGCAGAGATGAGACTCAAGCATAGGCACAGCTTGAACTTGACCCTACAGGAGACCTGGGGTATAAATAATACTTCTGTGTTTATTCCCAGTAGAAGCAAGGGAACTAGACTTACATAATTCTGCATGAGTCAACATTGCTAGGGGCTATGGGGCAGGGAGTGGGGGGATGAAAGGTATGTATGTGAGGGCATAAAGTTCTAGGTCCTTCTGGCTCTCAGTGTGTTTGTGTTTGTGTTTGTGTGCGTGTGCGAGTGCATGCATGCATGAGAGTGTGTGATTGTATGGACATGCTCAGTTCTAGTAGCCTGTGAGCCGACTTCTGAAGGTAGTTTCAGGTATTGGTTGGAAGAAGCAAAGGCAAACAGAAACTGAAAAAGGAATCTGGAAGATTTGTTTGAATATTGTGTTGAATATTGACAGTGTTCATCTACTGTCAATATATGACAATATTCTTGGCGACATTCATATGGCACATATTCTATTTTTATCTTTTTCTTATACTTCTCTTTAAAATCTGAGCCTATCAAAGACTTCTTTGTACAATCAGACTGGTTCCCAAAATGCCTCTATCTTTTTCCTGGGACAGAACCATTTGGGTCCATACGGTCAGAATTCCATTTTGAACTCACTGTTTTTCTAGTTGTCTCCTCCTGCACAGCCCTGACCCACCCCACTCCAGCTGCTCACACCAGACACCTGGTGTCATTTCTGAGTCTGCTCCTGCTCCTTTCCAGTGCTGGCCCCTGCAGATGCACATGTTCACGTTCACTCTCCAAGTCCTTCCTACCTCCAGACCAGCCTCCAATCTGTCCACTTCTTTGCGTTAGCATGGCCTCTGTGAGTCATCACCACCTCTGGCATATTATCTTAGAAGCTTTCTGACTCTTCTTCAGACTTATACCTTTGTGCCTTTTCATCCACTTTATCCCTAGTAGTTGGGTGAGCTTAAAACCTCAGACAAGCCATATCACTCATGTTCACACATTCCAAGGCACTTACAATGCATGTCTACCCACCCATTCCCATGGCTTATACAAATTGCTGGTGCGACTGCGGCCTTGTCTCCTTGTTTACTGGGCTTCTGCCACACATTACCATATTCCTGCTCTTCTTCCTGAACCTCAGAAACTTCCTCCCTGGTCACCCTTTGTCTGTCCCTTCCACTCCACTCAACTACCTTCTATTGATCCTTTAGGTCTCAATATCTCCCTGTGACCTAAGTAAAATTGTCCCTATCCTGTTGTACCCTCCTATGACATGAAGGTACAATGGGGAGGAAGCTATGGCAAGGCTGTTGTTCCCTAGATAGTAGCTATCTCAGTTCATAATTGAATATTCATGTCTTAATTTCTTAGTATCTGTCTCCCCCAATAGACCATACAATTCACAAGGAAAAGAAACACATCTATTTTATTCTTTGGTATATAGCCAGTAATAGTTATTGAATAAGTAAGTTCCTATTTTTAAATTGTCTTAAAGTCTGTTATCCTATATGTTAAAGACAGAGACATGAGTTGCAAAAACCTGCCTCCATTTAAAATGTCCATCACAGTGTGAAGAAAAGCTACAAAAAGTCTGCACTTGGCTGCAGGTCTGTCTTTGTCCCATTTGGGGAGGTTTTTGCTGCCACAAGATCTTCAGTCTTCAATACCCCCCAAAAGAGCAAGGGCAAAGAACTGGGGTCAACAAACATTATTGCTACAAAGGCCCAGGCAGTGATAGAGATTATATGGCCCACTTAGCTTTAGGCTAAGTGGGCCATATAATCTCTATCACAAGTACTCAATTCTGCTGTCCAAGGATGAGAAGGGACAGACAATTATGTGAACAGATGAGGGTGACTGTGTTCCAATAAAACTTTATGGAAACAGTTAATGGTCAGAGTTTGCCAACCCCTGATCTAGATGGTTAGTAGAAGGGACTCATACTCATGGTATGCAAACTTTGGCTGCCTGCAAACATCCCTTTAAGTAATGAAATTAAGGAAAACACCCACTTTGTTCACCAATATCAAACTGAAGTGAAGTCCGCTTATTAGAATCTCACCAGCCCTGTTTTACCCCAATATATCTATTCCAAATGCCTAAAACAGTGACTGAAACCTAGTAGGAGCTTGGTAAATACTTGTGGAAGGAAAGCTCTGTGGCTTGAAGGCAGAGGAGACTTTATGCTGTCTACAAGATCACAGGCACCTGTCCTTCATTCAAAGAGGAGGTACTGTGTGCCTGCTGTGTCCCTGGCATGATGCTGAGCACTGGGCCCTGCGGAAAGTGATAGGAGTGTGAGCCCTGTCATACAAGGCCTGCATTCCCATTGGTGGAAGGAGGAGATAGATGGCATTTGGTCAGTGCTCTGAGGAGGTGAAACCAGCTGCTTTATGGCACAAGGGGAGATCCAGGCTGAGTGTGAAAGTCAAGGAAGCTTCACAGATGCTGTGGGCTGAATGTTTGTATCTCCCCAAAATTCACATCTTGAAATCCCAATCCTAATAGAATAGCATTGGGAGGTGGGGCCTTTGGGATGTAATGAAATCATAAGGATGGAGCCCTTATGAACTGGACCCCAGTTTAGAGTCTCTATAAAAGAGTCCCCAGAGAGCTCCTTTGCCTCTTTTTTCCACATGAGGATGCAGTGATAAGCCAGCAGCTTACAAGCTGGAAGAAACCCTCACCGGAACCTGGTTCTATTGGCATCCTGAACTTCTGGCCTCCAGAACTGTGTGTGTGTGTGTGTGTGTGTGTGTGTGTGTGTGTGTGTGTGTGTGTTTAATAAGCCATACCCTTATGGTATTTTGTTATAACAGCACAAACTAAGCCCTTGAGCAAGATCTACCTAAGGTGAAAAGAAGCAATCAATCTTCTTGATGTAGCCGAGAGCCTCATAAGTCTGAGTTCACTCCACTTGGACCTCAAGGTGGAGCCATAGCCAGAAGAACTCCTTGATTCTACCACAATGAAAGTGGGTAGGAATTTGAGGTCCTCGCTGCAGGTCCACCAAGGAAGAGATATTATCACCTCTCACAGGGCTATGTGACAACCACATTCAGAGTTACAATTCTGGCAGGGAAAATCCACATCGTTTTTCCACGCACTCAATACAATACTCTGTAAGCCCACTCACTACAGGTGTGAGTCTCCACCTACAATTTCCAAAGAGGTTTATCATTTTTCTCTCATCTAAATACATCTGCAATAAGCAAGGCAATACGCATGTTCATAATACTGACCCCAAAGATTCTGCAGATCTGGGATCCTCAGAGACCTTTTCTAATTTAAACTCTGGCCCAGTCTGTCTATTATTTTATAGTGTTATCCTTATGGATGCATTACCTTGAATTAACCCCTTCTGCCTTTTAATGGTACAATTGGAAAGGCTATGTGTGTATATATGCTCTCTCTGTGTGTATGTGTGTATTTAAATCTATATTCGCTCAAACTTTATGTGACATCTAGTTTTTTATTTTAGGATTAAAAAATTTCTTCTAATCATTTCAATATACATGATTAAGTCAGCTCAATATTTCATACCTTTTGTTTCAAGTTCAAGAAAATCTGTCTTACTAGCTCTTTAGCTTAGACCTTGGGCTTCTAGTCCAGCCTGTTCTAGTCTAATATGGCATCAAGTGTTTTAGGAAAGTCAATGAATATAAAAAGGAGCAACAATTGGGTAAAGGAAAATATAGAGAATATATGGGGTAAAAATCCACTAAAAAAAGAGAAAGCTGGAAGGCCATGACTATAAGTTTGGTGGAATATCAAAGAGTCCTTATGCAAACAGCTGATGGGTTGTTTTTTATTCTTTTTGGTATCAGACATTGAACCCAAGGGCACTTAACCACTAAGCCACATCCCCAGCCTTTTTTTTTTTTTTTTTTTTTTTTGAGACAGGATCTCACTAGGCTGCTTACAGCCCCACTAAATCACTGAGGCAGGCTTTGAACCTATAATCCTCCTGCATCAGTCTCTTGAGCTGCTGGGACTACAGGTATACACCACTATTCCCAGCTTGTATGGTGCATTTTAAAATGCCTGGGTATTCTTACATGGTTATAGAGTTGGGTAAAAAAGAGAACATATTTTTAAATATTTAATCTCAATATTTAAAAATACATTAATGGCAAACATATTTTGTGCTTATAAGTTATCAAAATAGTTTTTAAAACTGGACCTTGGGCACATTCTGCAGCACATTATGAGTGACCCCAGTCCTGCCAACTACATTTGTACATGGAATAGGAAACTCCTATTTATTTGGGCTTTGAAAGTTTACATGTCTATACAAACATCAATTTTCCTCTGGTGCATGTTGAAACCAAAAATGCTACTGGTAAAGAGGAATCCCATATTAAAAGAATGACACTCTTTGGGGAAAATAATATGTAAATTTCTATATTATTAACATTGTAGAATTAATTTAATCTCCAAGAAACCTTTTTCCATGACAGTGAGCTGATTTGTGCCAGAGCTAAAAAATGCTCAGGCATTTCTGAGAGTCTGGGCACTGGGGTCAGTCTGCAAGGGACCAAAGCTACACACTCCACTGTGAGCATCATGAAAAGCAGGCTGGCACTGAGTTCACCATCCAATGTCCAGCAGGGACCTGAATGACAACTGGGGCTCTGTTTGCACTAGTGCACAGATAGAGGGAGGGAGTGCAGGAGTGGAGACAGAGAAGAGCTGGAAGGTTACAAGAAGGAAAAAGCAGGAGCCGCTGGATTTAGAGTCAAGCAAAGTGCAGTCCCATCTCTGCCCCTTCCAGCAACATAACCCCAGGCAAGTCTAGAACATCTTTAGGTCATGTTTTTCCACATATCTGAAATGGGGAAAATTACAATAACCTCCTGTTTAGATTGGATTCCCAAGGAAACAGACTGACATTTGCTTGTTGGAAATTCTTTGGGGATTGCTCTGAGGAACAACTCCTGTGAGAGAATGAGGGAATTAGGATTCGAAAACGGAGGAAGTTAAACTGGGAAAGTTTCAAGAGAAGACTCAGTTATCTCTGAAGGGATTTCTGGATGGGTGAAGCTCTTCTGAATTGTCCTATATTGAGACAAAGGGGCAGCTCCTTTGTCTCAATAATTCAATTGTCTCATCAATTTCCAAGAGGCAGCTCCTTTAGCTGGGAGTAATTCTTGGGGAGGGACCTAGCCAAAAAAGTCATCAAGGGTAATGATGCTGGAAGCCAGAAAAATAAGAGGCCCTGCCCTGGAGAAAAGGCCCTTGGCATACACACTATGCCCTGTATACACCCCTTGCAAAACTCAGGTACACTTACTTTGTCTATGAGAATATCCCATCTGGAAACTGCTTCTCTAGGATTCATTTGTCTCTTTTCCTAAGAAAACTTGCAACAGGAGGGTTAGTGGGATAAACTACAGTGGTTACACCAATCCCAAGGCTGCAATTGGTACTCATCTCCTGACTCTACTCCATAGTCTAGATCTTCATCACTCTTGCTCCCTTATTAACCAGATTGCCCCTGGATGGGGCCACCATTGGGGCAGGGACACAGACATGGCCAGGAGGCTTCCCTTAGGCTCTGGGAGACTCACACTGTTGGCCGTCATCAGGCAATAATCCCAGCAGCAGGGAGGCGAATCCATCACCAGCAGGCAAGGATCCTCCAGAATTGGGGAGTAAGAATCTCAGTGCAAAGGTGGGGATGGGAGAGGAATCTAAGGTAGACTTGCCACTACATCCACCAATGCTGCTTTGAAAATCTAAGAGATCATGAATGTAGAAGGGCTTGAGAATTTTTTCCAACACTTTGTAAATCCAAGCTATTGTCATTACCTCACAATTTGACTTGGGTTGTCCCGGGCACAGAATCAACTGCCTTAGGCAGTAGAAGAAATTCTCCTTAATGACAAGTCAGACTTTTGCACATTTTAATCAAGTTATTGACTTGCCAATAGTGCATCATCTTATTCTAAAACTCCAAATTCTTGGTTGTTTTTAGAAAAATCTACCCAAGAATGATGTGAAAACAAAGAGCCTACATTTGTCTTCATTTTTATTTTATTTATTTATTTTTGTAGTCTTCAATTTTCTTGGTGACCAGTTAGGAACATCTGAAGGGTTAAATGCTAGTATTATGGATAAGTTGAAACAAATCCCTCAGTTTAATATTATTTTAAAGCTCAAGTGATTTAACATGACACCAAGCTTGAGCTAACATTCTACATGGTTATGGAGATATTAGGGCTTAAACAGATGTCAGCATTTTTTTTTTTTACAAGACGGAAATTGAGTTCTACAGATGGTGAAGACTAAAGAGTTCAAAGTAGCTGCATTTCGTATAAAAAATACACACTCAAGTAAAAAGTAATCATCTTTATATTTCAAGTTTTGAAGATGATGTTTTGGTGATGAGGATAATTTTCAAGCAGATAAGACAGAAATCTATTTACCTTTTACTTCCATATTGTACTTTTTTATTCTGCTACAATTTCTAATTATCTAAGGTATTTGTTTAGTAACATAGGACTTTACTTTTTGCCAAATTCCAGCCTCATTCTACCTGCTTTTCCTATTGGCACAAGAGTGTTCAACCTTTCTCTTTTTTATAGGTTTTTATTGTTATCTCTCTTTAGCTGGACTTCTTTGAGAAAGTTGTACTTTTCATATATTTACTTATTGGAGATTTTCTTGCTAATTAGGGAAAGGTTTTTAAAGTTGTGAGAAAATATTCAGGCATGTGAGTTTCCCCCACTGTCACTGATTCATTCAGTTTTATCTTTTGATCTCAAAAGTACATTTTCCATAAAGGAAGAACCAAAATACACATTTTAAAATGGAGGAATATAAAAAATAAGTTATCTACAAAATTATCACTTCCTGTTTTCTTCAGAACAATCAGATTTTTTTTTCCCAAGTATATAATCAACCTTGTGCACTTGAAATGCTGACTGGTGGAAAAGTTTGTGGAAATACATCTGTAGGTTTATCTTTCCTATTTCTTAGATTAAAAGGGCTGTTTCAGAAAAAGTACATATCTCAGAAAAATTTCTTTCTATTATTCACATTTTTTATGGGTGCATTATAGTTGTACATAATGGTGGGATTTGTTGTTACGTATTAGTTCATGCCTACAATATAACCATATATTTTGAATTTCATTTGAACAGAGAGTTGTGAAACTGGAGAGAGGATGAGAATTCCTCTGTAATACATGGAGGACATGGCATGTAGGACATAGGCCTCTCCAGTTGATGTGTGTTGGTTTTCTTGCTTTGGTGCCTAAGGCAAGAAATCAACACACACTGAATGGACTTTCAAAGTTCTTCCTATGTGTACTTGAAAGAAAATGCTGAGTCTAGTCCTGGGCTCTTGCAAACCAGAACTGTAGCATCTTGTATAGATATTTTGTATAGATCTTATGTATAGATCTTTTGGCCCATCCTCTCCCTGATGTTCTAATGACAACCTATAGACCCTACTGGAGAATATCCACTCTACTTCAAGATGAAGTTCTAGGGTTGTGAAAGAGTTGTATACATTGCTAATGCCTCTTTTGGCTCCCGTGGAACCATAACCCCATTTCACTCCACCAGTGCCTGCCTAGGGAGTTCTCTCTTGGGGTTGTCTTCCCCTACCTTGAGGCCACCTCATTCCCTACAGAGAATATTATTAGCTGCTTATTACCAGTATTCTTCCTTCAAACAAGAAAAGCAGGTGGCCTTGTTTCCCTCCTTTCATCTTTTGGAAACTACCAGAAGTGAGGGCTAGACTCTGTATCACTAACTATGCTATTTCCTTCATCATCTCCATAGCCACACTGGCACTTTTACCTCCCTCATCCTAAAGCTCTGTCCCTTATTATAACCCCATAACGATGAGTTTTAGCTAAACACTGTTAATAATTTTTTTCTATAAAGCCAGTCATGGTGGTGCACATCTGTAATCCCAGTGGCTTGGGAGGCTGAGGCAGGAGGTTTGTGAGTTCATACTCAGCCTCAAGAACTTAGTGAGGCCCTTAGTGAGACCCTGTCTCTAAATACAATATAAAAATGGGCTGGGGATGTGGCTCAGTGGTTAAGTTCTCTGGGTTCAATCCCTGGTACCAAAAAAAAAAAAAAAAAAACTTTCTGTAGAAAGATTAAGTAACTTGCTCAGTGCCACAAAACTAATAAAGATAATAGATCTTAGTGTCCATCACTAAGACCCTTAGATTATACTAGATTTTATGTCTTTTGAAATAAAATGGGATTTTTATTCTTGAAAGACATGGCCATGGTGGCAAGAGTCCATGACATTTCCTATGTATCTCTAATGGTGAAAACATCATACTAAGTGGAAAGGGAGGACAGAGTGATTACAGACAATTACATCAGGTAGTTCTGAGTAGATGTGGGGGAGAATTTCTCAACTCATATTGCCACCATTGCCAGCTAGACCTAGGGCTGTGACATAACAGATCAGTAAGTGGGTTTAACCAAAATCAAATCAGGGTATCCTGGCTGTCCAGGATTTGTCTCTAGACAACTGTCGGTCACTGCAGCCTGAAAAGTAGAGTGAGATTCCAGAATCTCTCAGCATGCCAGCACTAGTGATCCTTAAAAACAACAGAATACAAAAAGAGAATAGATCTTAGTGCCCATCACTAAGACCTCCAGATTTTCCAAGCAGACACCTTTCGGTCAGAATTAGGCATGGGGCTATAT
Source organism: Urocitellus parryii (assembly GCF_045843805.1). Taxonomy (NCBI): domain Eukaryota; kingdom Metazoa; phylum Chordata; class Mammalia; order Rodentia; family Sciuridae; genus Urocitellus; species Urocitellus parryii. Next base: position 248,709,998 of record NC_135531.1, read on the forward strand.
GACCTTTTTCAAGCTCGTGACTGGAATAAGTAGTGCCTGAACATCAAGAGATTCTGGAACCTCATTCCATTCAGCTTGCTAAGTGGCAGATATCTGTTTTATATATGAATATCTTACTGCTGGTTTAGCCTTCATATTAAGCCTATTTTGAAAGCATAGCCCAAAGCCATTCCTGCCATTGCTTCTTTCTCTTTTCTCTCTTCCTTTCTTTGAGCTATGAACTGAGCACATCAATAGCTGCTCTGAAAGCTTTGATGCTTCTTTGGCAATGACTTCAGTCCTGTTTGTTGCATTTACCACAGTCTGCTGTTGCTGTCTTATGTGGAGAAGCATATTTGTGGTTGATAAAATGCTAGTTCAATACCAGTGGGGGGGAAAGTGAATTGATTATATTGAGCATTTTTACAACTGTTACTTTTCTAAAGGACAAAAGAGAATAATTTTGGTTCCCTCATCTACTGCACATATAGACTGATTTTTAATTACAATCAAACATTATTAAAGGAAATCCAAGTGAAACCAGGGGGAAAATTATAACTATGGTTTAGTTCATAGGATTTCTTTTGGTCTGGGTGGAAGGAGATTGGTAGGCACTTTCAAGCCTTCAGATGTGTGCAACATTTGATTATGTACACAATTACTCCAAAGGTATTTTACTCAGTATAATTACATGGAGAATAATACATGGTATGTAAGGTACTGCAACCATCTTCTGTGGTCCAGATTCAGAGAAGAGAATCCCATTGCCCTCTGTCTTCAAGTAGTTTTGATTTAATTGTTTCATCCTCCCTTCTTATTCTAAAGATCTTTTAGCTGAATAAATTTATCTTTGTCAAGCATTTTCATCCTACCAAGAGAGACAGTGTGACAGTGGCTAGGTGTGGGGACTCAGACAAACAAACAGGTTTCAAATCAAGGCTTAATTAGTCTTCTTAGTCTGTGCAGATAGGTATTTAATTGGGTTCCTCATCTGTAAAATGGGATGAGTATTATCTGTTTCCTAAGGTTCTTGGGAAGATCAAATGTGTTATGGAGTATGAAGTGCTTAGCACACAGTAAACAATAAAGTTAGTCACCATTGTAACCAGATTATAAAAGTCCTCAGAGGAACTATGATCATAAGCCATGTGTGTTTTAGAAAGCCCACTTGCCACAAAAGAATCAATTTGATGGATTGGCAGGACAAACTGAGACTCTGAACCTAGGAGTGTCATATTCCCTTAATTCACTATATGCATGCATCTAAAGCTAGATGCAAACTTTTATTTTTTACATTATTATTCTTTCTTTTGAGATTAGTGAACCATTAGGGGCAATGATGATGATGATGACAGCTGCTTTCAAGAATACATTGCAAGCCAGGCGTGGAGGTGCACCCCTATAATCACAGTGCCTCAGGAGGCTAAGGCAGGAGAGTTCAAGCATAGCCTCAGCAATTTAGCAAAGCCCTAAGCAACTCAGCAAGACCCTATCTCTAATTTTTTTTAAAAAAGGGGCTGGGGTGTGACTTGGTGGTTAAGCGCATCTGGGTTCAATCCCTGATACAAAAACAAAACAACAACAAAACAAAAAAACGACCTTTTTTTTTTTTTAAATTGTCTCCACCTAGGTATTTAGAAATCAAATTTCACTGAAAGTCCAATACACTGATATTTGAATGTGATTACTGTGAGCTTTTTTCAGCAGACAGACCTGAAAATATTTCTTTTCAGTTTATTTTATTCATATATAACACTTGAAGTTTTTATACTTTATTCTTTTATGCCAGGATTTACCCATTTTAAATCCATGTTAGTGGGCTAAGATTGGTTTCTTATGATTGGTACCCCCTACCCACAAATGCAAGTCCTTTGCTTTGGAGAATAAGAGCTACACACACACAAAAAAAAAAAGTTTTATTTTTTTTTATTAGTTGCTCAAAAAAAATACTTCTCAAAACTGAAATATTGTGAGGTGGAGGATGGCTGGGGAAGAAGGGGAAGTCTGAGAATAGAAAGTGTAGCCTCTTGAGTGTTAAGCTTTTGTTCCTTTATTCATTATCTCATAATGTGATTCTATCCTCCAAACCAGTATTCCTCAATGCATGGTCTTCTGAATTACCCAGTGGAAAAGATGTTTGTAAAGATGCAGGTACCTGAGGCCCACCCCAGACTTCTAGGATTCAAATCCTTAGCAATGGTGCTAGGCAGTCTCCATCTAAACCAGATCTCTAGTGATCTGCATACACACCAACTTCGAAAACCTCTTGTAGACAGAAGACAATTGAACATGTTAGTGTTACTACTGACATGAGCTCAGTTCCAAGCATGTCTCACTGAGAGAAGGAGAAAGGGATTATTAATATGTACAATTACATATTTTTAGATGGGTTAGGAGCTTTTCACTTGTATTTTTCTATAACATGGGAGTTACGAAAGCTACCAAACTCATATTAACATAAGAATGAATAAATGTTTTCTAAGTGTTTGGGTCTCTCTGCTTAGAGATGGTCTGAGTGTACTAAGCATTATTATAGGAGAAATATGTAGGAGGAGTTGACATATGTATGCCCCAAGTCCTCATTTGCCATAATTTAAGAAAATAGATACTGAAGTATTGCCAGTGGATCTTATAGCTAAGCTACTGTTTGGCTCTATCAAGGGAGGGCATGCTTCACCCACAGGGAGCTATAAAACATCAGCTGAGCATTGATGGAGTTTGGAGTCAAATAGAAACCTGTTCTCCTGTGAAAACATGCACATCTGTGGAATTGCACTGCTATAATCAGGACACAACCAAATTCGCAGATGTGCCCAATTTTCTGTTTCCTCTATATTTTACCAGTTTCACGGCACGGTGACAAATGAGGAAAGTATTAAACTGATTTTGCATAGCATCTCGTGGAAGCCGCTCACAAATCTCACTAGTGGGAATGAACCTCACAAATGTTAATAGTTAAGTGCTACATCTGTCTAATCCATCTCTGGGATACACTAAGCTCTCTGTTACTTTGCATGTAGCAAATTGTAGAAATCCCATTATTCTAAGTCAAGTTTCAAAAAAATACTTCCTTTAAAAAATCCTCCTCTTTCTACTGATTTTCCTTCATATATTTTCACATTTTCAAGTACATATGATTGATAATTATAAAAAAGAATCAGGAAAAAAATCTGTCTAAGGAAGTCTGAAACAGAGAAATATAAATTCTTAGTCTGGTTTCTCCTGCTATTTGTATTTTTATACATTTTAGCTCCTAAAATGCAGAGGATAATTAAAACTCCTCTAACAACACCCACCCAAAACAGGAAGATAGAATCTTTATAATTTAGAGAAAACTATTGTAATGGACAACTGTTTTATATTGACCATCACAAACACACACACACACTCATCCCTTTCTCTTTTTTGGTGACAATATTCCAGTTACCTTTTTGGAATGTCATCTGACTCCATTGACAGCAGTCTTGAATGATCTGCCAATTAAGATGCCCCCACTCCTCCAGCCAGTTAGTGAGGATGTGGTCAAGCTACGTCACCAGACATGCTTTCCTGAGACTAAGTCTTGAGCACAGGGCAACAAAGGTAGTTGGGTGCCAGCTTCTTTCTGTGGTAGTGTCAGGTCAATATGTTCAATTCCTGTGCCCCAGAACCCCAGGGTTGCTCAGGGTCCTGAACTTTTCCTAATATGGTTCTTTTGGTCTTATCCTTATTTCTTTAGTTCCTCCCTATCTTTCCCATAAATTCCCTTTTCTTAACTAGACAAAGTTCATGCTCCTCACCAAAAAAGTCAGGGTACCTGCCAGGGGGGTTACTTGGAAACAAAGAATTTTTACTGAAAGTAGTAGGTTTCCTTGTTCTGCCTGCTTGACAATAATGATATTTTCACCTAAGCTAAACTTTACCTACAGCTGTAGGATAGAAATAAAACATTCTAAGAGAGGGTAATAGAGAGGGTCGATATGATCAAAGTATATACACATATATGAAAATGTCACAAATAAACCCATTATTTTGTAAAATTAATAGGTACTACTAATTATAATAATAATAAAGATTATTTAATGAAAGAGGAGGAAAACACTTATAACTCAGCAAGTTTAGGTAAAGAGACTGATGAAGCACTGGAGAAAACACTGTGCAGCACGAGCAAACACTCAGACCCTTAGGGCCCAGAAAATCTTCTGATTCCAAGACAAGATCCATGACTTAAGAAAGATCATCCTATGATAGAAAAAAAGCACTCAGCATACATGATTGGAGGAAGGTTTCCTTTACCAACTTAACTTGTGTTGAGAAACCCCTCACTGGCATTTAGGCTTGCCATAGGGAATTGGAATGAGGTCAAAACACCTCCACTTAGAGTAGGTGAAACTGCAAATGATCAACATCAGGGTACCTGTGAGACAAGGTACGGCTATGCTACAGTGAAGTGTGGGGCTGAAAGCTAATGGGTAAAGGGATCTGTATAAGAACATGATCCAGCCTACACTTACTTCTTCAGCCTCCTTGTCACCATGGCACCTGCGCTTGCACACGGTGATCTAATCCTAAGAAACAGGTTTCAATTGCTCCAACACACTGTGCTAATCCATCCCCCGCACCATCCTTCCCTTCCCCAGAATGCCCTTTTCCACCTTGTCTATTTGTCCATGGCCTTCTAGTTCACGTGGCATCTATGTGCACACTTGAAGAAGGCAAGATACCTCTAAAATAGTTCGACTACACTGATTTTGTTGAAAACAAAACACTTTAAAAATCCTTGCTTAAATTCCATTAATCAATGATGTCTAGGAAACAAAGTGTTACTTCTGGCCAGACAGCACGCAGCCTGCACACTCATGCTTGGTTCTGGATGACAAAACATCTTGCGGACCTCCCTGTGAGTGTTTCCCTCTGTCTGAAATGTTGTCCCATCTGTGGTGCCCATCATGTGGGTTGGTATATGATTATTTCTATGTCTATGGCCCCCAAGAGAAAGGGGAAACATTTTGAGAGAAGGTACACCTCCATAGCTCCAATGACTAGCAAAGTATTGGCAAATGACTGATACTCAGTGAATTATCACTGAAAAAAAAAAAAAGAAAGAAATGTTCATAAGTAGTATTTAATGGAAGGACTGCTTTGCACACACATAGTATTTATTGAATTTAATTCCCCGAAATAAAAATGGTGGTCCTGGCACTTTGATAATATCTAATTTGGACATTGTTCCATGTGTGTGTTTTGAGATATTAATGATAAATAAAAGTCCTAAGTGAGGACATTTCCATTTTCTAATACTGTTCCTTGCCAGCACCTAAAACAGGTATTCGATAAATATTTGCTAAGTAAATAAGTGTGTGAACATGAATGAGTCAACCAGTGAATTAAAACAAGAAACGTGTCACAATCATTCATCTTTATAGAAATAATGAGACTTCTTTTGTTAAGTGTGGAGTTTAGAGTAGTTGAAAAGTCTACCCACAGCTGATAAAAGTTTGAGAAAAATGTCTTTTCCCTAATAGAAAAAAAAAAAGAAAAACTCTATTCCTTTAAGTTGTTACAAGAAGTGACACAGAGAAGGGGGAAATCCACGATACAAGGTGCAGAAGAAAATGTTATCCATGAAGGTAAAAGATCTTTCCTTTTAGTAAGATGATGTTCAGGGCAGAAAACTTGTAAACTATTAATTGATTCAATGTTTCATCTGGCCTTTATACTACACATTGGCAAACATACTGAGGATTAGAGGCAACTCAGAACTATTGCTGTAGTATACTTTCACCAAAAATGATCCAAAGCTATAAAAATAGCTGAAGACAGGAATTTTGCTTTTAAACAAGAATATCAATATTCAGAAACTATTGCAGGGTTATCCCAAAGAGATAAACTTGCAGAGCTCATTCAGTTAAGATTGGTGTTAGCCGTGATGGTCCTCATCATGAAGATTTTATTTCGTGCCATAAGAGCCAGTAGGGATGGAGAGTAAGCTAAAAAAAGGACTCAAGGAAACACATGTTCTGGTTAACCCTGCAATACCCCCAAATTATTTTAATCAGAAGACTCAGATATTCCAATTTCTTAAACTTTTATGATGTAAGTTGGTGTAGGATCAGCAGGTTCTATGGTAAAATACTTGCTAGTCATGTCAGGGAGCTTGTTATTGACAGGAATTTATCAAAGCATTCACATTAGGTCTGATGTGGAAGACCATGTTTTCTTCCACATCTGGTACACACAAAATGGGTAATGAATGAATGGCCATGCTCACTGGGACCAGTGGATATTGCCAGATTGTTTTATATATTGTATATAAGAAGTCTAACTCTTGGGGCCTTTGGATTGTGAGGACCCCCCCAAATAGTTTGAAAGCTGACATTGAAAATAATGAATGGTTTTATTCCAAAGTGCAAAAAAAGGAAAATAAACCAGTAAGTGTTTGTGTTTTTAGTAAGTGTTCAATCGACTCTCCCCAAAATGTAATACCATACAAAAAGTTGGTTAGTGTTAAATTTAGAATTCATGGAATTTTTATGGTATTTGAAAACAATATGTATGTTAGATTTTATCATTTTATAAGTGGTCAAGAAGTCATAGTCAATTGTAAATTGCTATTCGCAGCCATATACTTCTCAACACAGAATTATAAGCATTGTTTTTTAGATATACAAAAATTCTAGGTAATATGAAATGTGGGTGTATTTTCATATATTCCATGTCACATGCACTGGAAGAGAGGTTGCTGGTAGAAGACTGCCAGGGACCTACAAATGTGATTCTAGCCCATGGTGATGCCATCACTTGGTGAAAAAGAACCCAGAACATGGACCCCTCTCCCTCCTGACTCTTCTCTTTCAGGGTCAACCCATGGACCAAGAAGCAGCAGAACAAGTGGAGCAGAGAATTGGATTTGGACTTAGACATCCAGGTTCAATTTCTAGGCCAGCTACCTGTTTTGTCATGTGACTTTCAGGGCTACATCTTACCACAGTTAACAAGCTCTGTCTGAACCAAGGGGTATTAAAGTGATAAAATGAGATAATACATTAGATTGTACTAGACATCTAGAGGGCAAAATAGGCTACTAGCAGCAATTTCATGTGTTTAAACCTAATGTATGAAAGCACTTTGAAAAATATAAATGATCACAGGGATTAAGATTCAGAGGGAATCAGAAAGTGGGGAAGTGGAAGGAGAGGGGAAACACTGATAAGTGCCTGTGCTTTGGTTCCATAGCTGTGTGACAAGGAACCACAGCACAGCAGCTTCTAAGCTACTAACAGCCAGAGCCAGCTAGTCTGGCACTTAATATGTCAACAATTATGTTTCCCTCCTTTGACATTTCCCAAATTTTTGATACTTAGAGATCTGTGTAAGACCTTTATGTGGCCCAAATGCAAAATGAGCTTCTGCTTAGAACTCCTGTTTGCCTGATTCCCACCTTCCTTCCTTCAAAGCAAATGGGAAGAATGAGGTATAGACAAGTGGAGCTTGCAGTTACTTTATGAGGGTAACATGCAGAATTTCCAACAGCCTAAAAAGTATTTTCTCATTGATCTCTATTTAAAATGCCACTACTAAGCAGAGATGACTATATGCATTCTACGTGTATTTTCCCTTAGACAGACATTCTTCTTTTAAGTTTGCAGCTTGTAGAAGCACCATCTGCCCAGCTTGCTTTTATTCACAAAGAGAAAAGACAGACCAGAGAACTACCAGACAGAACCCTGAATGGAGAAGAGACTTCTTCACTCACATGAGGAAGGTGAGTCCATTAACACTTTATCAGTTCATAATGATCACAGGTAAAGGGTTAGAAACGCTTAGATAAAAGAGTAACAGGATACTATCATAGGAAGTGTTCAATGGTTTTGACAGAAGAGGAAAGCTTTCCTTTCATGCTCTCAACCTTCCTGATATTTATAGTGTTGCAGGTGGGGGTGGGCTAGAGAATTTTCTGGGAGGTTCCAGACATTCTCAGAATCCCCTGACTGCACACTTGCTCATCTGTGGGAGAAGAAAAAGAGAACTAAAAAGAGAAAAAGAAGGAAAAAGGGGAATTAGCTCTCCAGTCTTCTAACACCCACTTGGTTGTGGCTCCTGGCTGCTGAGGGTTCCTGAGGCATGGACTGTGACCACCCTGCTAAAGATTAATTCTTTCCTCTTACCAAGTTGGTCTTCAGTGTACTTAATGAGGGAGAAATAGGATGTGATTTTTTTTCCCCCTTCAGAATTACTCCAGTATGATCTGCAGGATGATCAGCGTGGCTCAGCCTCGGTTGGGATATTATGGCTTAAATTATTCCTATGAGTTTCCAGCTGACCTTGGAACACAAACATGACATCTGATTTCAATGAAACTTTAGACTTTGTTGTTCTCAGTCAACTAATGAAACAGTTGAACCTTCCCATGACTTGTGGTAATTATAATAAAGGGTAAGTATTATCACAAATAATGCAAGCCAATTGACAAGAGGGCAAAAGGATAGGCTGTGCACGAAGACACTAAAAATGTGAACTGAATGTGAGAAACAATGGATTGCCTCCAAAAGGCTGGTATATTGCTGCCGAAATACAATCCCACCTGGCAGCACTGCTTTTGTGCAATGAGTTTTGGCACAATGGACTGGTTAGGAGAAACACTGTGTTAACAGGAAAAGCCACTTTAAAAGTCTGTTTGATGCTTCCAGCTCTCAAGTACACTCTAAACATTTTAAACCAATGCTCCAAACTGATTAAAGCATTTATGGAAAATAAAAGTGTTTTGCCAGAGGGGAAAATATGAGGGATCTGGGTTGTTGTTGCTTGTTTGTTTGTTTTTACCAAGGTGTAGAGCAGAAACCCCAAATTTGACAGATTTCCCAGTTCTAATTTAGTTTTAAAAGTTTAAGAGTTTATATGCCACCCTCAAACAATTCATCCCAACTCAATGGGTTTTCAAATCAAACATAATGACCCTCTTTCCCTAGAAGAGGGAGGGTGTGTTCCTCACCACAGTCTAGTGCTGAATACTCTGCCTCACACAACGGATGCTCAATAAATAAATAACAAAAGCAAAACTCCTAAAAGAGAGGCACTCTGGCCAGATTTGGTGGTACATGCTTGTAATCCTGGCGGCTTGGGTGGCTGAGGCAGGAGGAACACGAGTTCAAAGGCAGCCTCAGGAAAAGTGATGCGCTAAGCAACTCAATGAGACCCTGTCTCTGAGTAAAATACAAAATAGGGCTGGGGCTGGGACTCAGTGTTTGAGTGCCTCTGGGTTCAATCCTTGGTACAAAAAAAAAAAAAAAAAAGAAAAGAAAAAAAAAAAAGAAGGCACTCTAACCCATACCAGACTCCCACATACCTGGTCAGGTCCTCCTCAACCTTCAAACCACTGTCCTTGAAGATTTCCAAACCTGTGATGTCTAAGTCTCTAGAACCAGAGTCTGAGTTTGATTCCTGGTTTTGCCACTTACAAGTCATGAAACCTTGACAGATGACTATCTACCCTCAGTTTCTCCATATGTAAAGTGGGTTTATGTGAGGAGTAAGGAGTTAATGTGTGTCATATGGTGATCACTAAACAAAATCAACTCCCAGTGCCTTGAGTTACTTGTCACTCATGTATTTCTCCGTTTTCTCTTTTTGCTCATTTACAACTCACAGAAGGCAGGCTTCTGAATTTTGATCTTTATTCTTCTCAGGTTTACAACCCAGATTCTACACTTGGTAAGTAAGACATGAATGCTTGCTGGTTTAAACAAACTAAAACCAGCCCATCTCTGGAGAGGCATTTAGGCCAATTTCTCTTTTATTTTGTAGGAAGGTCCTTCCAATGCAAAAGACCATTTGAGTAAAAAACCTATACATTCCACATTCTGTGATTTACCTGGCTGATAGCAAATGAGATAGAATCTTCACCAAGAATCTGACATGGTCACAGAGTGAGCTTTCTTTGAACGATGTATGAATTGGCTTGCCATGTGATTTGGCTTTCCTTTCCTTATTATTATTTTGGGCAAATTCACATCCTTCTTGTTGTATTTTATTTTCTGAATGAAAGTCACCTCCTTCCCCACTTGCACAACCAGGGCTGGGGGAGAGGAGAGGTTTCAAGTGTGCCGCTTTCTGCCAAAACTATCATTGATTGGAAGAATCTGGTTTTAACCACATTTTAAAAACTTGTACAGTGTGTTTCCCAGTTTCTGTTCTAAGTGATGTCATTACCCAAGAACCTAAGGATTCAAAGAAAAATCATAATAAAAAAATGCACTTTGAGGCCACAAAACACAGCATAAAACTGAGGCTATTTTATTGTTTCTAGAAGAATAATTGCTTATTTGGTGTTAAGCTCCAGAATGTCAAAGAAAAAAAATGCAATTGGTACTTGGGTAGGATTAAAAACTGTGATGATGATAAATAAATGACTGAAGTTTGGGAAGCCCTGAGCTAGAAATGTTTCTGGGGTTACTCCATTCTAGGAGACACAGATGAGTGTTAAATTCTGAAGATAGTATTTCCTCCCCTAGTCTCTCTAAGCACTTTCCAGGGCCTATAGGGACAGGAGAATATAGTGGTCACCCCCTAATTAGTGTCTGGAGGTCTTGAATGTTAGCCATGGTCATGGCCTTATTTGTATAAGAAAGCATGAGATGGGTCCCTACAACAGTCTTGCCTTTGCTCTAGGAAGGGAAGTTTTCTAACGACCATAATGTAATAGTCTCTTCTCAGCTGAAGCAACTCAAGATTCTAGTTGAAAGTTGTTGTTTCTAGTTTTTCCTGTTAGGGAAATGAACCACTTGGCAATTAGGGAATTGCTGCCATAAAAAGCAGTTTATTCTTTAGCCGTGGGGAATTGAAAACAAGAGGTCTCTTGTGTCATTGGGCCTGCTGCTTGTCAGCCTGGGACCCTTCCTCTTCCTAGGGAGTTATTTCTAGTTCTCTATCCACTTTAAGTTTATTGTGTCTCAAGTTCCTTTCTCTAACCAGTGCTATACCTGCTGACAGAGTCACTCATACTAAAGTTATTCTTGATAGTCTAGATGGTCTTTCTTCTCCATGGCTGTCAATCTTGATTGCCCTGTGGTGAACTGTGCTCTGTGCATTTTCCCCAAGGCACAAATGATTCTCAAGTGCCCACTCTTGGCCAAGTGCTGAATGGCTGGAACGCCACAAAGCAAATCATTTTTATTTTTCTTGACTACCTCCTGCTGTTCTTTTTGTTTGTTTTGTTTTGGTACCAGAGATTAAAGTCAAGGGCACTTGGCCACTGAGCCACATCTCCAGCCCTATTTTGTATTTTATTTATTTATTTTCTTTTTTGTATTTTATTTAGAGATAGGGTCTTACTGAGTTGCTTAGCACCTTGCTTTTGTTGAGGCTGGCTTTGAACTTGCAATCCTCCTGCCTCAGCCTCCCAAGCCACTGGGATGACAGGTGTTTGCCACCATGCCCCACTCCTGTTATTCTTTAATTACTCTCAGGGCCAATCCTAGGCTGTTGGAAAACAGAGACCCAAGCACTGTGTTCAGGGAATTTTCTTCCTCACTCTCTCCCTTCACTGGTGTCCAATGCCTCACACAAGCTCCCTACAAACAGGACAACCATACAGCAAAGTCCCTCTCTCACCTTCCCTTATCCTCAAATGATTAACAGATACGAAACATTTACATGTGCTAACAAATTTCATTTACTTTTTGAGCCTTCTGCTTGTGAACAGAAACTCCTGTTTTCTATTAAAAAGAAGAGGCCTTTCAAGAGTTCAAAATCATAGTCCACATTTTACCCACAGAGAAGGCTAGCTTTGGGTGGAAGGGGAAGGAAGGAGATTGGAAAAATTATTCATCTGTGGCCAGAACCCATTGTTCCACCTTATTACTAACTAGTTGGATGGTCCTAAACAAGTCATTTAACCTTTCTTATGCCCTATGACTTCCTTCCCTCAGCGGGACTGCTGGTGCTTACCCCTGGTTCCAGTGCTGTTCCTGATTTCACAGGATAATGTTTATGAAAGTGCTCTGTGACCTGCTATACAGGTTAGGAATGCATCGCATAGTGGCATCTGCATGGAAGGACACTTTGCTCTGTAGAACCTTCACATCCTATGACACACACCTACCAGTAGTGTCATGCAAGGGCCCGGGTTCTTCCATTCCCTCACCCACATGATAAGGTCCCGGTAAACCCCAATGTTCTTAGGAGCAGAAACTGAGATGACTCTTTTTTTCCCAAAAGCAATAGCATCGATTGTCTTGCTCCATCCTTGTCCACTCAGGAATTTGCTGCAGGCATCATAAGCTCTCAAAACATGGAGAGGCAGACCACTCTAAGGTAGTGGCTCAACCCAGACCTAGTATCAGGAGTCCATAGAACACTTTTAGCCATTTGTAAACCTTTCAGTGTCGTTTGCACAACTCTGTATACTATTCTGTGTTTGTTTTCTTTTATTTTTCCTTCCCACCCCCGCACCCCCGCCCTGAGAAATTATCCATAACTTTAATCATGTTCTCAAAAGGACTCTTAGCTGATAGAGGTAAAAATATCCACTGCCCTACATTTTCTTTTTAAAACTATTGCAATAATAGATCAGTTTGCTTCAAAGCCAGGTAGGAAAACATGGATTGAATTTAAGTCTTATATAGTCTTTTTAGCAGATACTGGCCCCTTCATGAAAGCTTCATTTTTTGGGGAAACTCCATTGTGGAGTTCCAGTGAGACAACATCAACAAAAAGACCCTGGAAATTGTCAAGTGCCATACATGTAGGGTTTTATCAAGCTTTTCCTGCCTTATCTTCACATCCGCTATCTCCCACCATTTATGTTCTGCTCTATAATCATAATAACATATTTTGTTCTTACATAGAGATTTTAAAATTTTGAAAATCAATATATAATACAAATTAGTTATGCATAACTACATATATAATTTTAACATATACCCTTACATATATATATATATATACTTTTATAATTTTTTGTGGCTTTCTTTACCTTTCCCTCTAATTCTTGATTCCATTTCTCTTAATTGTTTTTTAGTTTTAGTAGAAACAGTATCTTTATTTTATTTTTATGTGGTGCTGAGGATTGAACCCAGTGCCCCATGCATACTAGGCGAGCACTGTACCACTGAGCCACAACCCCAGCCCTCTCTTTATTGTTTAGATTCTTTCATATTATAGGGCACTTTTCAAATACTCTGCATGAACAATACTAGTACTGCTGATAAAAATTCTCTCATTGATCTTTGTAGGCAATGGAGTAATCAGGAGTACCACATACCAAGTGTTTCTGGTGCTTTTCCCTCTGGGCCCTTGGTAAGGCTGTATTCTTGGCCTCCTTGAGCTTAACTAAGGTCATATGACTCCTTCTGGCCACAAAGGAGGTCATTTTCTGCCTCCCCACAAACTCTCCTTTCTCCTTCTGTCATAGCAAATGACAATGTTCCATGTAGTGGCCCCTCTATCCACCTGGATCCCAGCATAAGGGTAGTGATGACTTGGGAGCAGAGCCTCTTTGTATATTCTGAAGATACTCAGCCTCTGTTTGGTTTCTTTCCCAAAAACTTCACTGCAAAGCTTTGGACACAACTCACCCACTTCTTTTAGAGTGTAATTTCTGGCTTTAGCCCAATGGCGAAAGTTCCCACTCTCTACCACTTTGTGGTGGAGTGAAGTAGGGATGCTCTTTTAAAGGATTAGTCTGGCACCAGCCCACCCTACTATCTGCACTTAGTGACTTAACTGGGAGCTTTCTGGGACTCCTGAGGACAGCCCATGCTTACCTCTGGTATTGTGGGCTATGCTTCTCTGTCTCTATCTGAACACACATGTTTTTTGTATTCTAGGAATTCTCCAACACTTTTGACCAACATATGTTTTCCAGCACTGTACTGTTCTGCTTTCATTTTTAAAAATTTTTTTTCTGTGATTTCTAAGGGATCTTTGGAGGAAATAGGAGGTAGATGTACAAGTTTAGTTTGCCATTTAACAATGGAAGTAATGCCCAATTTTAAGAGAGGGTTATTTCAAACAAGAATTCCTAATGGAAAGGGAAAAAATTAGGTTGCTTCTGAGTTGTCTTACAAAGGGCAACATATGAGAGCCTTAAGAATATAATCCATCCTCTTCTGGGCATCACATTAGCCTTTACCAAATGATTATATGTAAGTTTAAAAAGCATAACTCAGAAGAACATAATGTTAGGACATGACACAATAAAGATGATTCTAGACTTGGGTAATAGGGTATTTGAGGAGAAGTAAACAGAATTAGGACTGTTTATTTTAGCCAAATAAAATTTCAGATTGTTCTAATATAGTAAAGTTTCAAATGCATAAAATACTAATGGGCAGATCAAATTTTCTGTATCTCGATTAAGGCCAAAATAAGTAGAAATTGCCTTTAACTTAAAAAAATGGAAAAGAACTTTAGATGAAAAACACAAAAAGAACTTTCTGAATGTTAAGATTATTAACATTGGCAATGGAATATCCAAGGAAGGTACAGAAAACATTTCTCCAACTCTTAAAAAAATTGGGGAGGGATATTCAATTGTAGCTCTGCCTGAAGACAGCAGCCTACATTAAACTCTGTCTCCTCCTGGTTCTCTGGGAGATTAAATCATGATAAGTCTCTCTCTCTCTCTCTCTCTCTCTCTCTCTCTCTCTCTCTCTCTCTCTCTCTCTTTCTCTCTCTCTCTCTCACACACACACACACACACACACACACACACACACACACACAATGGTCACAAAAGTATCAATAAAGCTTTAAGCAGACACATCTTTCATCATACTTGTTTATATAACCAAATTCATGAGAAGCCTGAAATAGTAATGTGTTATGTTTTTTTTTTTTGCCCACTATTAAAAACATCACATTTAGCTTTTTCATTATGAACTTGAGCCTTCTTTGGAAGTTATCTTCTTCCCATAAAATCTTTCTAAATAATGTTTTCTAAGTAATACTTCACAGAACAGTCTAATACATACCTTTGTTATACACTGTAAACTGCTAATTTTTCTGTATTCAATTATCTCTAGTAGTACAGGTTATTCCCCCTTATTTGTTATTTTGATAGAATTGCCAACATGGAAAAGCATAAGAAGAGAAAAATAGTTTTTAGTAAGGATAATTTATTTTAACCAAATAAAATGCCAGATTGCTCTAATATAATGAAGTTTCAAATGCTTAAAGTGCTAATGTGCAGATCAGATTTTCCTTATTCCCCCCTAAAGCCAAAAAAAAGAGAAGCTGACTTTAACAGCAAGAAAAACTTTAGGTGAAAAACACAAGAACTTTCTGAATTTTAGGATTTTTAACATTGACAATGGAATATCCAAGAAAGATATAAAAACCATTTCTCTGATTTTTAAAAATTGGAAGGTGGTTCTGTCTTCAAATCTGTATTTCATTTATGGAGATTTTCCAAATTTCTATGAGGCAGGGAATATTGGTTCTGTCTGTACTCCAGGGACTATCATGAGGATCTTACAAATCAGAGGTAATTTCCTGAGTTAACTTTCTGGTTTAGAGAGCCCAAAGCCTGCTTGGTGGAGGGTGCACATCTACCTTCTTCTGGCTGTGGGAGATGGAGGTGTAATGAGTGGATCAGCAGTTCAGTTTTACGCAAGTGTCCACAGCTTGGACAATACATGGATTGTTATCCACAGAAACACATGAATTAGGCTTATATCAAGGCAAAGAAACCAAAAAGTCACTGACAACTTCTTTCATTCACTCTTTCACCTTTTTAAGCACTAGTCAAATATATAATATGGGGCTAGAGTTGAAAGAAAGCCAAAGGAGGCAATATAGGCCTTGACAGTTGTCATAAAGGCATAGTGGGTGGACAGAAGGTACAAAAAGGACAGCTCCTTAAATATCAGCAAATAACAAAAGAACTCAACTATATTAAGAGGGCTTTTCACTGCCACTGAAACCAGCTCATGAGAGTAAAAATCCTTTTGGATCCTTCAAGAAGTTCCCTTTTCCATTTTCTAGGAAGATTTTAAGTTCTAGACCCATCCAACTGCTCTAAAGTCTCAGGATCTAGGACTACTGACTACTGACTACTTAAAGTATATAGCATATGAATTGATATATGCACCAATTATGGAATGATTATCACAGTGACCAATGAGCCTGTCTACACCATGCCACCCAAGGTATGCTCTGAGGACCAGCAGCATCAGCACCTCCCAGGAACTTGCAAGAAATGCAGTATCTCTGGCCTTATCCCAGACCTAGTAAGTCTGAATATGCATTTAAATAACATTCCCCAGGATATTTATTCATACATGAAAGTATTGTCTTAACATACTTCTAAATGCTTACCAGAAAAGAAGTGACTCATCGGTTGGTTCCCTCCAGTTGGTCAGCTGATCTCTGCCCTTTCCCCAAGCAGAAGAAAACTGCTGTTAAAGTCAGCGAGATTTTCATTTTAGCCATCCTTGTCCTTGAAGAGCATATGATCTTTTTAAGAAGAAACCTACCTCAAATAATTCAGTGACAAGGTTATTGAGACATAAACACATGATTAAGTGTCAACATGAGAAACAAAATAGCCCCCTGGAAGTTCAAAACAAAGGTACAAGCTTAATAGCTAAAATCTGACACAGGTTCTCTTAAGGAACTGGAACTCAGTTCGGCTCTAAAGCAATGGATATAACTTAAGCAAGCATCAGAATCATCTGGAGGGCTTGTTAAAATGCAGTGTTGGGCCCAACCCCACAGTTTTTTATTCCATCAATCTGGGATGGGGGCTGAGAATTTGCATTTCTAACAAATTCACCTTCCCATTTCCACTTGCTATGCTGATGCTGCCGGTCTGGAAGCTATACTGAGAATGTCTGCTCTAAACCAGAGGTTGTCAAATAGGGTTGGGAGAAGCAACATTGCCCCCTGCCCTCATCCCCCCACCCAGGGACATTGGTAGCATCTGCAAACCTTTTTGGATACTATATCTGGGAGCTGCTACTGGCATCTAGTGGATAAAGGCTAGGGATGCTGCTAAACACCCCACAATGAACAGGACTGTCCCCAGGCCATCACAACAAAGAATAATCCGGCCTCAAAATCTAATAGTTTGGAGGCTGGGAAACCCTGCCCTAAAGGTCAACTGTGTGTTAACTGCTTAGTGGTATAGCATGGGACAATTTAAGGCCAAGACTGTACCTAGGTCAATTAAAGCAGAATATGTGAGAATGAGACCTAGGCGATAACAGTTTTTTACACTTTCCAGGTGATTCTGATATGTAACCAACTGGATGAAATACTCCTAAAGAATGAAAAATGTACACAGGTCATGGTGGTGAACACCTGTAATCCCAGTGACTTGGGAGGCTGAGGCAGGAGGGTCACAAGTTCAAACCTAGCCTCAGCAACTTAGTGAGGCCTTAAGCAATTCAGTGAGATCTTGTCTCTAATAAAATATAAAAAAGGGCTGGAGATGTGGCTCGGTAGTTAAGTGCCCCTGGGTTCAATCCTTGCTACAAAAAAAAAAAAAAGTATAAATTGACAAATAGTCAAAAATTATGCTAGTCAATCTGCTTACTCCCAGATTTATTCTTCACTTTTCTTTATTCTGCTCTGGTCCTTAGGAGGCTGTTGGTGAATCATGGTACCCAGGCTCCCTTGCCTCTGGTGCCTGGTTGGATTCAGCCAATAATAGGCACCACCTGAACACTGGAGGTGAGAGAAAGAGAGCAGGTCATTTACTTTTCCTACTCTCTCTGTGTGTTGCCAAGATTCTGGCAGTAGTCTCCCCATTGATGCTGCTGTGTGAGGATGGCTGCTTCCCCATGGCTTTAGATTTCAATCAGGTTATGGTCATCCCTTGTCCTCCCATATCCCTTTAGGCCTGGGGTGGCAAAAGTTGCTAGTTAGTGCCTGGATGTTCCAATATTCATTATTGGTTCCCTCATCTTTCTACACATTTCTGTAAATGATCCCTTAATTAAAAAGTCACTGCAGTTTCCAGGTGAACATACCGTGTCCTGCCAGGCAAGGTGGGCTTCATGATCATGCAACCCATGCATCACATGGGATCCATGCTCCAAAGGATCCCACATTTGGTTTAGTTCTCTGTTGCAAACATCTTGGAATTCCTCATGCATGTGAACAAGATGCCCTGCAGGTTGCTCACCTGTCCCTGAAAATGATGTGGTGATTCTGTTGCCAGGGCTCTGATGGATATACAGCCATTCTTGATAGGAAGTAAATGGCATGAGTAAGACTTAAAGCTATACAACTGTCATATTTGGAGAACAGTAAGACGTGGCTATGTCCAACCTGGCTGAAAAGGGTAACCCATTATCACATCTACTGGTAATCTTATCGTACCCAGAAAAAGCCCCCAGACTCAATCTACCAAGGATAGTACCATTTGGTGCAGAGTGTACCTGGTCAATGCTTAGGTGTGCTGGTTTAGCAACAACCAGTTTCTTTTTTCTTCAAGTTTTATTGAGGCATAATTGTCAAAAAAAATTGCATACATTTAAAGTATATAGTATATGATTTGATATATGCATCAATTATGGAATGATTACCACAGTCGAGTTGGTTAACATATCTACCATCTCCCAGAGGTAGCATTTGTGTGTGAATGTGTGAGAACACTTAAGATCTATTCTCAGCAATTATCAAGTATACAATACAGTATTATTAACTATAGTCACAATGCTGTACATTAGAGTCCCAGATCTTATAACCGAAAGTGTATTTTTTGCCCCAAATCTCCATTTCACTCCAACCCCTTCCCCCAGCAACCGCGAATCTACTTTCTGCTTCTATGAATTCGACTTAACTTTCAAATGTAAATGGGATCTTGCAATATCTATCTTTCTCTATCTGTATTATTTTTCTTAATATATTGTCCTCCAGGTTCAGATATGTTGTTAAAAATGGAAAGCTTTCCTTCTTCTTTATAGCTAAATAATATTCACGTGTGTGAATATATATGCCATTTGTATGAATATATGTGTACATATCATGTTTTTTCTTGATTCATTCATCTGTAAACAGACACTTAGGTTTGCTTAGGGTGCTGGATGATATGGTAGTTCTAATTTTAATTTTTTAATGAGCCTCTTGTTTTTATAATAGTTCACATTTCTATCAATAGTGCATAAGGGTTCTCTTTTTTCCACATCTTTGTTAACAGTTGTATCTCTTGTTCTTTGTTGGTAATAGCCATTCTGACAGGTGTGACACTTTTAAAAATATATATATTTTCAGCTGTAGATGGACACAATTCCTTTATTTTATTTATTTATGTGGTGCTGAGGATCAAACCCGGTGCCCCACGCATGGGGGCAAGCTCTCTACCACTGAGCCACAACTTCATCCCCCTCATCCACTTTTACTTGAATTATTTTGTTTTTTTGCTATTGAGTTGTAGGAGTTCTTCATGTGTTTTGGACCAGATATATGGTTTATAAATATTTCATTCCATAGGTACCTTTTAAAAACTGTTTCTTTTGCTATGCAGAAAGATTTTAGGTTGTGGTGGCACTTAATTATTGCTTCTATTGTCTTGCTTTTGATGTCATATCCAAAAATTTATTGTGAAGACCAATGTCAAGGAGACCTTCCCTTCTAGGAATTTCATGGTTGCAGGCTTTACATTTAAGTCTTTAATCCATTCTGTGTTAAGTTTTGTAATTGGCATAAGAGTCCAATTTAATTCCTTTGCATGTGGCTATGTAGTGTGTCAACACCATTTACAATTCTTTGAATATGGAAAGTGTCGCCCAATGTCAATGTATTAAAAGCTTGAATTCCAGGGTAGATCTATTGGAGTCACTATGAACTTTTAGTAGGTGGGGCCTAGAGGGGGGTTCTTAGGTCCTTAAGGGCATATTTCTGAAGGAAGATTATAGGACCCTCTTGCTTTATGCACCCTGGTTGGTTTTGTTTTGCTTTGCTTTGTTTTGTTACTGAAGATTGAATCCAGGGGTGCTTAACCACTAAGCCACAACCCCAGCAGTTTTTTTGTTTGTTTTGTTTTGAGACAGGATCTCACTAAGTTGCTTAGGACCTTGCTAAGTTGCTGAGGATGGCTTTGAACTTGAGATCCTCCTGCCTCAGCCTCCTGAGCCACTGGGATTATGGATGTGTGCTTCTAGATTGTTCTTATCAGGTATTTTGGTCACAGCAGTGAAAATCTGACTGACACAACTTCCTTTAGTGAAGAATACTAGGTATTTTTTCATGGTATTGCAAATGGGACTTTTTAAAAAAAATAGTTTGTTAATGACTACAAATGTAACTGATTTTGTATGTTGATTTTGTATCCTACACCTTTACTAAATTTGTTTATTCATTTTAGTTTAGTCTTAATCACTGAAAGTTTGTGGGGTTTTTTGGTGTCACTATTCAGGTTTTTTATGTGAAGAACATGTTATCTGCAAATTTATTTTACTTCTTTTTTTTTTCTAACTTGGATGCCTTTCATTTATTTTTCTTGCCTACTTGCTTTTCTTAGAACTTCTAGTACTACATTGAATTCAAGTGACAAGAATGGGCATTCTTGTTTTCTTGATTTTAGATGAAAAGCTTTTTAGCTTCCTACCATTGAGTATGATATTAGTTGTGGACTTGTCATATACAGCCCTTATTATGCGGAGGTAGATTCCTTCTATATCCAAGTTTTTTTTTAGTTTTTATCATGAAAGGATACTGGATTTTGACAACTTCTTTTTCTGCATCTATTGAAAATAATCATAAGACTTTATTCTTCACTCTGTTGAGGTGGTATATCATATTAATTGGTTCAGATGAGCATGTTGACTGGGTTCCATGGCCGCTGATTAGAATGGAGTCACCGGCTGTGTGGGTTTTAGTCAGATTTTTTGCTGCTGTGACTAAAAGACGCAACTAGAACAATTGTAGAAGAGGAAAAGTTTATTTGGGGGCTAACAGCTTCAGAAGTCTTAGTTCACAGAAGACTGGCTCCATTCCTCGGGGCTTGAGGTGAGGCTAAACATCATGTCAGAAGAGTGTGGTAGAAGATGTGGCTCACATGGTGATCAGGAAGCAGAAAGAGAGACTCCACTCTCCAGATACAAAATATAGACCCCATAGCCACACCCTCAGTGAACCATTTCCTCCAGACATACCCCACCTGCCTCCAGTTACCACTCAATTAATCCCATCAGGGAGTCAGTTTCTGGGGGACACCTCATATCCGAACCACAATGCGGTGCTTCCTGGCCATGGGTACTGCTGGATGGACTCCATGTTCAGGCAAGGCCTCAGGCTGTGCTCCACAGTTGTGCAGAACTGCCAGCTCTGCCCTACATGTGTGTGGTGGTGGGGTTCCTGGTCATGCTCCTGGTTGGAGTGAACAGCTGACAGGGGACCTTAGCTGGGCATAACTGCTAACTATGTCCCTTGGCCAGATGGAACTGCAATCTTGCCTCCACATCGGGGTGGAGCTGCTGCCTGGGCTCTCTCTGGTGGTATGATCACTGGCAAGGACACAGAGCCACTAGGAAGATCTACACGTTCATCACCATGAGCCCTACTTCCTTTGTTCCTAGCAGAACTCAGTTAACCCTGAAAATTTCCTAGTGTTCCCCACTGGGCAAGAGAGAAGTGGATCTAAGACAAAGAACTCTGGAATGCTAGAACACTAGATGTTGGCCTTGGCTCTCTTTTTCCCACTACAGAAACCATAGGTTTTGAGGGATTCTTCACACTGTGTGTCCTGAGGGAGGATCAAAGGGGAAAAAGTGAAACCTCTCCTCTCACCCTTCAAATGTGACTTTTCTCAGGTTTTTAGGTCCAAAGGAGTACTTTAACCTTATCCCTAGGTTCTGGGCTTTTCAAAAATGTATTCTTATCTGTGTGTATTTGGTAGTCAGTATTTGTGTGAGCAGGCCTAGAGCTGGTCCTAAGATTGGTACCTCCAATTCTACCTTTTGAGATGTCACCCTTCAGGAGTAACCAGTTTTCCACATTCCAGTGTTTAATGTGCTTAGAACCTATCCTTAAATTCACAGGCTAGATCTTAATAATATTAAGATTCTACAAGTAATGTGTATAGATTCCAAGAAAAAATATGTTTGTGCATTTAACTCTTTCTTCTCATAGCATGCTATGTAACATGATGGTCCTGGAATAACATGAATTTTAAAAAATATTCTTTATTGAAATGTAACACACATAGAGAAAAGTACTAAAATTATAAGACACATAGCCCAATTAATTTCCACTAAGTGAACATGTCTGTCACTCTGATAATGAAAGGGCATATGAACTCCACAGAAGGATCCCTCACCCTCCAAAGGTAACTATGTATCCTTACTTCCAATGCCACAGAGAAGTGTTGCTGACCCAAGGAAAAGGATTGTACAGCATGAGCTATTTTGTATCTTGCTTGTTTCACTCAGTACTATATTTGTAGTATCTTTGTTTTATTTACTTTATAATAATTCATTTTAAAAATTTTCACAGTGAGTTTATTCATTCTAGTATTTATGGATGCTAAGATTGCTTTTAGTTTTAGAAGACTATGAATAATGCTGCTCTGAACATTCCTGCCCATGTCTTTTGGTGCACATGGGTGCATTTGCAAGTGAGTATGTAATTTGGTAGTGCAATTGGTATGTTGTAGAATATGAGTCTTTCAGCTTTAGCAGACACTGCCATCCCAATTTTCCAAAGTGATTGTATCGGTTTATAATGGGGGCGACAGCCAGTATCTCATTGGGAGTTCTTCTTCCTGCCCAGGAGAATGTAAGCTACCTAAAACTACAAGCCTCAAATAATTAGTGAATTATAAAACACAAATATTCAGAAATATATCTACAATAGCAAAGCCCATGATAGATCTAGTCCACATGGGTACTGGAACTAGACAGAGAAAAGATGACTCCAGTGGTTTATTTAAGGCAGTGCCTCAAAGGCCGGGATCAGGTTTCAAGGGCAGAGTCCTGCTTCAGGATGTCTAATAGTCAACAGGTTGATTGGCATCTTCTCAGGTCACACCCATCTCAGGTGCTGTGTGGGATCTTTGGCAGAGCTTGAGGATGAAGTTCACCGGCATCAGGTGATCAATCCCTGTGGGGTGCCATGGGAAGTTCCCAATGCCAGACTTATCCCCTCATTAGGCTACGATGCACAACACAGTCCATGTACAGCCCACGCACAGCTTGTGACAATTTGCATAGTTACCTCTAGTGGATGAAAGTTCTAATTATCACACACCTTCATCAACATTTGGTGTCATGTTCCTTTTTTCATTTCAGGCATTCTGATGAGTACATAGTGACTTCTCAGTATGTCTTTAATTTGATTTTTTCCTAATAACTAATGTGGAAAAGCACCTTTTCATGTATTTTTTGTCCTTTTGGGTATCTTCTTCTTTGTAATGCTGACTGAAGTTCATGCCCATTTTCCTAATAGGTTGATAATTCTTCTAATTGATTTATAGTTCTTTGTCTATTAAGGATGCAGGTCCTCTTTGATTTATATGCATGCAAATATTTTGTCCACTCTGTGACTTGTCTTACTCTTTTAATGATATCCCTTAATGAAAATAATTAATAATTTTAACAGAGTTAAATTTAGAATCTTCCTTTATGGTTAGTAATTGTTTTGTCCTATTTAAGAAATCTTTGTCTACCAAAATGCATTGACTTTCAGAAGAGTAAATGTTTAAACTTCATATTTATATGAACAATTTAAAAATTAATTTTGTGACAGGTGAGAGACAGATATCAAAGTTAATTTCTTTTCATATGAATGAACAAATGATCTATGACATTTAGTGAAAAGATCCCTCCCCTTATCCTATCATTCTCTTAGGCTACTTTTGTCATTAATCATGTATCCAGTTATAACTGACTTTATGCTAAGTTTGGGCTCTTGAGTCAGTTGAACATTCAGGTAGGGGGATTCAGGTAGGAGGAACAGCATGCAGAGGTCTAGGGTGGGGTAAATACCTGGAGGTTTCCAGAGATTGAAAAAAAGCCAGAATGGCTGGAGCATAGAGCAGGAAAGATGGTTTGTTTCCATGTCAGTAGGAGCCAGAACATACAGGCCATAACATCCTAAGAACAAGGGGATACCAAAGAAATGTTTTAAACATGTGGATTACTTAATCTGCTTTGCATGTGCAGATTACTGTGACTGCAATATAAAGAAGGGATTGAAGGTGATCAGAGTAGCTATAGCACTCTGCTAGGAGGTCATCTAGGTTGACCAGAGAGAGATGTGGGTGGCCTAGCTTAGAGTGGCCATAGTACAGATGAAGAGGTATGAGCTAGAGAAGGAGGTTTGGAAAGTAAGTTGGCTGGACCTTATAATAACTTGGGTCCTCAGAAGAATCATTTAGCTTCTTGCTGGTGTATCCAAATAAAGGGAATTGTCATTTATAGAGACTGTGAACATTAGAAGATGGTTAAATCCTCTGTTGATGAGGAAAGGTCCTATCATTTTGATTTGAGTACATACTGATCTTCAATTTCTAATGAAAGGAAAAAGCAAAACTAGTTTAAATGGGGCTAAGACTCAGTACCCTAGATGAACTTTGGCACTGACTAGAGGCTGAGAGATTTCTCCCCAGAACTCAACAACTCCTTGATTCCATAGCAAGTATAAATTCTGTGAGAACATTTCAGGGCATACAATATTTTATTCTACCTGCTTAAATGGATAGATTTGTCACTTGGTCCAATGTATTATTTTATGCTTTATGTAAATATATTAATATGACAGATTCTCCAGATACAGAAATTTGTAACAAAAGTGGGTCCCTTATGAACCATTGAGTTATCCATGAAATTATGAGCATGTTTGTAAACAGAGGATCCGTCACAGAGCTTGTGACACAAAAAAATGAATGATGGATACACTGATACTGTGTTTTATCTCATAAATGGAAGAGCTCAACTGAGGGAACCAGGAAGATAAGGGAATTTGGTTGGAGCTTGTAGAATTTTTTTCTAGATCTAGAGAGAAATACCTTAGCAGAGAAGGAATAGGGAAAAAAGTAGAGCAAAATAGGCCACTTTTTATTTGGATAGAGTAAACATGTGAGGAATTCCAATTATGGAAGGTTATCAAAGAATCACTTTTGTGTCAGTAAGTGAACTTTATGCTAAGTGAGGACTCAGGATGAGTCTGTTTTGTCTAGGGCTGTAGTCACAAGGAGTAGCTACATTAAAACTTGTATGGAAAGTGTTGTAATTTCAGACCCACTGAGAACATCTCTAGAGCAAGAAGCTATTTTTTTTAAGAGAGAGAGAGAGAGAAAGAGATAGAGAAAGGAAAATGAGAATTTTAATATTTATTTTTCAGTTTTCGGAGGACACAACATCTTTGTTTGTATGTTGTGCTGAGGATAGAACCCGGTCCACATGCATGCCAGGCGAGCGCGCTACCACTTGAGCCACATCCCCAGCCCCAAAAGAAGCTATTTTAAGTGAAAAAAAAATTCTACTTTCAGTGCATTAGGCATACCACTGACATCACAGAAACAGCCTCACTTTTTTTCTGAAGGTAACTGGGAGAAAGTTCACTGAGAAAGCTGTATTGCAGTTGGAAAAATGACCATACTGCCTGCTTTCCTGAGTGTCCATTGGGGATGAACAGTCTAGCTTAAGACTAACCCTGGAAACAAGATATTTCCTGTAACAAAATATCACTAATTGACTAAAAATCACCAAGGAACAAAAATTGATAATATATTTTGGATGGGTATTTTCAACTACTTCATGGTAGCCTTAGTGATATTTCCTTATCTATATGTTCAGATATGTCATATTGGCTACATGTTAAAATAAGAAATGTAACTGGAAGTTAAATAATTTAACTTTTGCTAATAATAATACATTTTTAAAAACCCACAAAGCCCATAACAATTAAACCAAATAGGTTTTGCATTGTTCCCTTCCAAAAGTCTTTGAGAATTAAGTGACATGCCAACTATTGTCCTGTTTTCCTGCTCAGTTCTCCTCTGACTTAGCATCAAAATAAGAAGTTACTTTTCCAACTCTTCCACTTTCCTGGTGGTTTTGAATTAGGCCACAAATCTTTTTTTGGGAGAGTTGGAATCCACCATAGATCTTTTCTTTGCAGATTTCCCAACCACATCTTACATGTAGGTAATTAGATGATAAATAATAGATAGATGGTAGATAGATAGATAGATAGATAGATAGATAGAGATAGATAGATAGATTCATAGATAATAAATAGATGATAGACATACGGGTAGGTTTACTCATCCATTCCACAAAATATTTGTATTTTCCAGTGGCAGGTCTCATGCAGGCTGAGATCTTTTGTTGTGGTTCAGTATAAATGCCATGGGCCTCTTTACTAGGTCCAAAAAGAACCTAAGCTGTACTCAAACTTTCTTCCTAATTTTCTACCAGATATGAGCTGAAAATGTCACTAATTTTCATCCAGGATATAACACATCTTCATTCTGAAAGCACTTTGTTCTAGAATTTTTTTCTCCTGCGTAGGGAAAAAAAATTCTTTTTCTGAGCACATGTATTTCTCTTTTGAGGCTCATGGTTTTCTATGCTGATTTTTAAGTTAATAAACTTTATTCTTTGAGCAATTTTAGGCTCATAGCAAACTTGGGCAGAAAGTATATTGAGTTCCTATGCACTCTGTTTACCTCCTCCCAACCTCCTCCAATGTTGACATTCCACATCACAGTGGGACACTTGTTACAACTGGTGAAACCACACTGAGATATCCTCATCTAAAGGCCATAGTTTCATTAGGGCTCCCTTTTGGTGATGTACATTGTGCTAGCTAGGTCTTCCATATGATGTTGAAAAGCACAGGTGAGAAGGGACAGACTTGCCTTATTCCTGATCCTAGTGAAAAAAAAAAAAAGAATTCTACTTTCAGTGCATTAGGCACACCACTGACATCACGGAAACAGCCTCACTTTTTTTTTTTTTTTCTGAAGGTAACTGGGAGAAAGTTCACTGAGAAAGCTGTTTAGCAGTTGGGGAAATGACCATACTGCCTGCTTTCCTGAGTAGCCATTGGGGATGAACAGTCTAGCTTAAGACTAACCCTTAAGACTAATTTTCTCACCATTAAGTATGATGTTAGATATATAAATTTTTCATAGAGTTTTTTCAATCAAGTTGAGAAAGTTATATCCTATTCCTAGTTTGCTTATAATTTTTATGAAGCATGGGAATTAGATTTTGTCAAATGCGTCTTGCACCCATTGATATAACCCTTTGATTTTTCTTCTTGAGCTTGTCATTGGGTAGATAACATTCATTGATTTTTGAATGTTGATTAGGCCTTCCTTACTTAGGATAAATTCCTCTTGATCATGGGATATAATTATACTTCTATTATTATATTGTTGGATTTAATTTATTAATTTTAAAATTTTTCTATTTTCATGAAAGATATTGGTCTGCAGTTTTCCTTTCTTGTAATGTCTGTGTGTTTTGGTATTAGAATTATGCTGGCTTTGTACAATGAGTTACCCCACCACTTCATGGTAGTGCAAGTTCTTTAAAATAACAAGATATTTCTGATTTCTCCCTCTCCTCCCCTGCTTCTTTGCTGTCATTGATTTCACTTACACATAAGCGTGTATAAATGCATATACATACATAATATACATATGCAACATACATGATCAAGTACAATGTTGCTATTGTTATTTTGAACAAACTGCTGTTCCATCAATTAAGTATAAATGAATAAATATTTTTATTTTACTTTCTTTTATTCATTCTCCTGTGATCTTCCTTTCTCTATGTAGATCTGATAATATGACCTATATCATTTTCCTTCTCTGTAAAGAACTTCTAACATGGGTTGCAAGGCAAGTCCACTCGCAACAAATTTTGTCAACTGTTGTTTATCTGGGAAATTCTTTATTTCTTCTTTATTTCTGAAGGATAATTTCATAAGTACAGAATGCTGCGTTGATGGTTTCTCTCTCTCTCTCTCTCTCTCTCTCTCTCTCTCTCTCTCAACACATTAAATATTTTTACTCCACTCTCTTCTTAATTATGAACTTCCTGAGAAGGTAGAGGTAATACTTATTTTTATTCCTTTGTAGGTAAGGTATTTTTACCTTCTGGCTCCTTTCAATATTTTTCACTGTTTTTGATTTTTTAAAAAATTGAATGCAATATGCCTAGTTTTAGGACTCTGGGTGGGGATTGGCACTTTTCCCACCTAATGTTCCCTTAGATTCTTAGATCTGACAGTATTGGGGGGAGATTCTTGGTCACTATTGCTTCAAGTATTTCCTTTGTTCCTTTTTCTTCTCCCTATGTAATCTGCATTTACACATATATTATAACTTTTTAGTTGTTCTACAGTTTTTGGATATTCTGTTCTGTTTTATGAGATTTTTGTTTTGTTTTGTTTTGTTTTTCTTTTTTCCCTTTGCTTTTCAGTTTTGGAAGTTCCTATTGTCATATCCTCAAACTCAGAGATTCTTTTCTATCAGTGTTTTGGATTTTTAGGACTTTTTTATTCTTCCTTAACATTGTTATATTACTGTTTACTGCCACAGTCTGGCTGGGCACAAAATCACAAGCCACTCAAGCAGGAACAAACTTTATTTCCAAAACTCCCGAAACCGCCACGCACTCAACCTTCTCCGGGACACACCACACTAACCAGAAATCCCTCCTACCACACTTCCCCAACCAATGGGAACTCTCCGGGAGTCCCTGGGACAGCTTCAAACTAGCAGGCTGAGGTGGACAGCAGGGGTCTAATATCCAATTGAATACACACCATTATCATCTCAATGGCTTGCTGGCAGTCACCTTTCAACCAAAAATGCCATGCATCATTCCTACTTGGCTATGGCTCTCAGCAGTTTACTATATCCCTCCACTCTTTGTATTATCTCCTTTTCCCATTAAAGCCTTTAACATATTAATCATAGATTTTGAAATTCCTGGTCTGATAATTCCAACAATTTCTGTCATAGCTAACTCCAGTTCTGATATTTGCCTGTCTCTTTAAAGTATGCATGCTACCTTTTTGTACAACTTTTAATATTTTGTGGAAAGGAGATATAATCTACTGGAAGAATAATGTGGTGATAAGGCATGGGAATAAGTGAGTGTTCTGTAGCCATCAATTTAGGTCACAGTCCTTTGTTGACCCTCTGCTTCTGGACTGTGCTCTTGTTTCCTCCCTTCCTCTCAGGTAGGGGCAGGCTGGCTCAAGGGAGCTGGAGATAATATTTCCCTTCTCCCACATGGAAGAGTGAATGGAGTCTTGCATTTCCCTTCCCTGGGTGGGTTAGGCTCTGAAAAAGAGTGTTTCCTGAGTAAGCTTTGTTAAGAAGAGCAGAATGTGGAAGCTTATGGGTTTCTGCTCAGATGAATTGTGATTCTCTGCATTGTCCTGGCAGTCTATAAATTTGGAGTTTGCTCTGTGACTTCACTTCTCTTAAAGGTCTAAGGGGAGTTGCTGATATTTCAGTTGGCTCAGTTTCTTACTGGTTGTTGGGATGCAGGGATGGTTTTTAAGCTCCTTACATTCTGGATTGGAAACCAAAAGTTCCCATATTGGTTGTTGACTTCATTTTTGCCTGGATTTTCTGTTCTCTTCTTGGTCTTTGTCTATTTCTCTCTGTCTTCACCCATTCAGGCAATTATTGAGCACTTACTGTATGCCAGGCTGAAAAGACATTGCTTTGTCCAGTTTGCCTAGAAACAGAACTTTTCAAATGTATATGGCCACAAACCTACTCATTTTTATTAAAACAACAAATATTAACATTCTAAGGAACTAGTGTGCTATGTCACAAACTTTAGAAACTCTAATCTTAGCTAATATTTAGGTGCTTGTTAACCCTAACAGCCACATGGCTTCAATGCAGGGAAATTAAAAAAAAAAAAAAAAAAAAAAAACCTTCGGTAAAATGTATTCAGCTTAAAATTTATCAGTCATTTAAAATATACAGTTTATTGGCATTAAGTATATTCACACTATTGTGCAGCCATCACCACTATCCATTTCCAGAATATTCTCATCATTCTAAACTGAAGCTCTGTGCCCATTAAACAATAACTCCTCATTTCTCTTTCCCTTCTCTATAACCACTATCCTACTCTATGCCTCTATATATTTGACTACTCTAGTTTTCTCTTCTAAGCCATATCATACAATATTTGTCCTTTTGTGTCTGGCTTATTTCATTTAGGATAAATGATCCCTCTAATGATCTTTCTGCTGTTTACTTATTTTTTTTTTTGATTAGTGTCTTGTGGATAAACCTGATGGTAAGATTCACAGTGGTATATTCATATATATATATATACACATAGGAAAGTTAGGTCCAATTCACTCCATGTCTTTCCCTATATCATTCCTCCTCCTTTCCCTTTATTCTCCTTTCTCTACTCTGCTGATCCTTTTTCTATTTTTTTATTTGCCCTCCTTATTTTGGATTAGCTTCCACATATCAGAGAAAACATTTGATTTTAGGGGACTGGCTCATTTCACTTAGCATGATAGTCTCCAGTAACCCAATATAATCTCCAGTCTTCAATAATCATATATTATTGGTTTCCATATGTTTAAACTAATACTCCATTGTGTATATATACAGCATTTTCTTTATCCACTCATCTGTTGAAAGGCACCTAGGTTGGCTCTAAAGCTTAGCTATTGTGAATGATGCTGCTATAAACATTGATGTAGCTGTATCACTGGAGTAAATTGATTTTATATTTTTTGGATTATACCAAGGAGTGGGATGTCTGGGTCATGTTGTGGTGTCATTCCTAGTTTTTTGAGGATTATCCATACTCTTTCCAAAGTGGTTGTTGCATTAACTTACTATCCTACCAACAATGTATAAGTGCACCTTTCCCCCACATCCTTATCAACATTTATTGTTACTCATAGTCTTGATAATTGCCATTCTGAATGGAGTGAAATGAATCTTATTTTAATTTTAATTTGCAATTCTCTAATTGCTAGAGATGTTGAACATTCTTCACACATTTATTTACCGTTTGTATTTCTTCTTTGGAGATGAGCCTGTTTAATTCTTTTGCCCATTCATCAATTCATGTGTTATATTTTCTTTATCTTGGATAAAGTTCTTTCTATATCTTGGATATTAATGCCCTATCAGAGGATCAGGTGGCAAAGATTTTTCTCCCATTCTGTTGGCTCTCTCTTCACACTATTGTTTCCTTTGCTATAAAGAGGCTTTTTAATTTGATGCCATCCCACTTATTGATTTTTATATTTTACTACTTGAGCTTTAGGAGTCTCATTAAAGAAGACAGTTCCTGAGCTCGTATGTTGGAATATTGGGCCTACATTTTCTTCTAGTTGTCTCAGGGTTCCTGGTATAATTACTAGGTCTTTGATCCCCTTTGAGTTGACTTTTGTGCAGGGTGAGAGATAGGGGTAACATTTCATTCTACTAAATATGGATTTCCAGTTTTCCTGGCACCATTTGTTTAAAAGGCTATCTTTTCTATAATGTATTGGCACTTTTGTTGAGTATGAGATAACTATTTATATGGGTTTGTGTCTGTATTTCCTATTCTATTACATTGGTCTTTGTGCCTGTTTTGGTGCCAGTACCATGCTATTTTTGTGACTATCAGTCTGTAGTATAATTTAAGGTCTGATATTGTGATGCCTACTGCTTTGCCTTTCTCACATAGGATTGCTTTTGGCCATTCCAGGTCTCTTATTTTTCCAAATGAATTTCCTGACTTCTTTTTCTATTTGTCTACAGAATGTCATTGGAATTTTGATGGGAATTACATTGAACCTCTATAGCACTTTTGGTATTATGGTCATTTTGACAATGTTAATTCTGCCTATCTTTGAACACGGAAAGTTTTCCTTCTTATAAGGTCTTCTTCAATTTCTTTATTTAGTGTTGTGTTATAGTTTTCATTATAGAGGCCCTTTACCTCTTTTGTTAGATTGATTCCCAAGTACATTATTTTATCTTGAGGCTATTGTGAATGAAATAGTTCTCCTAATTTCTTTTTCAGCAGATTCATCATTGGAGTATAAGAATTTTGGGGTGTTGATCTTATATCCTGCTACTTTGCTAAATTCATTTATGAGCTCTAGAAGTCTTCTGGTGAAGTTTTTCAGTTCTTCTAAATATAGGTTCATGTCATTGGGAAACAGATAATGTGAGCACTTCTTTTCCTATTCATATCCCTTTACTTTCTTTCTCTTGCCTGATTTCTTTAGCTAGAGTTTCAAGGACTATTTTGAATAGGATTGGTTAAAGTGGGCGTCCTTGTCTTATTCCTGTTTTTAGAGGAAATGGCTTTCAGTTTTTCTTCATTCAGAGTAGTGTTGGCCTACAGTGTTGGTTTGTCATATACAGACAGCCTTTACAATATTCAGTAAGTTCCTTTTATCCTAGTTTTTCTAGTGTTTTAAACAGGGACTGGTGCTTTACTTTATTGAATGCTTCTTCTGTATCTATTGGGGTAATCATGTGATTCTTGCCCTTAAGTCTATTTTTGTGGTTTATTGATTTGCATATGTTGAACCAACCTGTATTCCTGGGATGAAACCCACAGGATCATGGTGCACTATCTTTTTAATGTGTTTTTGTATGTAGTTTGCCAATATTTTATTAAAAATTTGTGTTCATCAAGGATTTTTGCCAGACATGTTCTTTCTTTGATGTGTTTTTGTCTGGTTTGGTATCAGGGTACACTGGCCTCATAGAATGAGTTTGGCAGTTTTCTATCTCATGGAATAATTTGAGGAGGATTGGTACTAGTTTTTCTTTAAAGGTGTGGCAGAACTCTGCTGAGAATCCATCCCATCCTGGGTTCTCTTTGTTGGAAGGCTTCAACTTCATTACTTGAAATTATCTGTTTAAGTTTTCTATATCCTCCTGGTTCAATTTGGGTAGGTCAATATATCTCCAGGAATTTATCAATATTGTCAAGTTTTTCTATCTTATTAGACTATAATTTTTCAAAATACATTCTGATGATCCTCTAGATATCAGTAGTGTCTGTGGTGATATTTCCTTTGTGACCTTGTATTTTGATAATCTGGGGAGTTTTTTCCCCTCTTTTTGTTAGTTTGACTAAGGGTTTATCAGTTTTGTTTATCCCTTCAAAAAACAACTCTCAGTTTTCTTGATCTTTTGTACTGTTTCTTCAATCTCAATTTCATGGATTTCTAGTCTTCTATTGATTTGAGTGTTAGTTTGTTCTCTTTCTGGGGCTTTGAGATGTAATGTTAGATTATTTATTTCGTATTATTATATTTTTCTTAATATATGAGCTCAATGCTATGAACTTTCCTCTTAGAACTGCCTTTCATACTGTTCCAGAGCTTTTAATATGTTGTATCACTATTCTCATTTATACCTAAGAAGTTTCCACCCGCCCTCTGGTTTCTTTTGCTCTTTATTCATCATTCAAAAGTATACTATTTTATATCCATGTGTTAGGGTGATTTCTGTTTTTTATCTTATTATTGATTTCTCATTTTATTCCATTAAGATCTGATAGAATGCAAGGTATTATCTCTATTTCTCTATTTTTTTTTTGTATTTGGTAAGATTTTCCTTGTGACCTAAAATATGATCTATCCTAGAAAAAGCTCCATGTGCTGCTAAGAAGTAAATTGATGGGTGAAAGTCATTGATGGATGAAAGAGTCTATAGATGTCTATTAGGTCCATATAATTAATTGTATTCTAGTTCTGTAGAATCTTTACTTAGTTTTTGTTTGAATGAGGTATCTAGTGGTGAGAAAGGCATGTTAAAGTCACCCAATATTATAATCTACTTGATTCTTAATATTGAGAAGGGTTTGTTTTATGTAAGTGGATGATTCTTTGTTTGGGGCATAAATATTTATGATCATTGTATCTTGATATATGATTCCCTTAAGCAGTATTTGTCTCTTCTCATTAACTTTGGCTTGAATTCCACTTTATCTGATATGAAAATAGAAACCCCTTCTTGTTTATGAGTCTCCTGTGAGTTTTATGTTTTTTTCCCATCCTTTTATCTTCAGTCTGTGAAGGTATGAGTCTATGATTGCCTATGCCTGTGAGGTGAGTCTATTGCAGACAATATATTGTTGGTAATGGTTTTTTATTTTTATTTAATTTTTAATTATTTATTTTAATTAGGTATATATGACCTTTTTAATCCAATCTGCCAAGTATGTCTTTTGCTTGAAAAGTTTAGCCTGTTTACATTCATTGTTATTATGGAGAGATGATTTTTATTTCCTGCTATCTTGATTTATTTCTAATGTTTAAGTTGAATTTCATTCTCCTTCAATTTTTCTTGTGCAACTCTTTCCTATGCTGGTTTTCATTTTTCTTTTTCATTGATTCTTCATGAAATATTTTATTGAGTATATTTTGTAATGCAGGCTTTCTAGTTCTAAATTCTTTTAGCTTTTGTTTATTATGGAAGGTTTTATTTCATCTTCAATTCTGAAGTTTAACTTTGCTAGGTATACTATGCTTGATTGACATTCATTTTCTTTCAGAGCTTGGTATATATTATTCTAAGACCTCCTTGCTTTTAGAGTCTAGGTTGAGAAATCAGGTGAAATCCAGATTGGTTTACCTCTAAATATGACGAGTCATTTTATTCTTGCAGCTTTTAAAGTTCTTTCCTTATTCTGCATGTTAGGCATTTTCGTAATAATGTGGCTTGGAGTAGCTCTATTGTGATTTTGTATATTTGAGTCCGATATACCTCTTATATTCAAATTTCCATCTCATTCTTAAGGTTTGGAAAATTTTCTGATATTACGTCTTTGAAAAGATTTTTATGTTCCTTTGGTTTGTATTTCAGAACCTTCATCTATCTCACTGAATCTTAAATTTGGCCTTTTCATGTTATCCCATATTTCCTAAAAGTTCTGTCTATGGTCTCTTAAAATCTTTTTTCCATGGTCAACTTTATTTTCAAGATTATATACTGAGTCTTCAAGGCCTGAAAATTTATCTTCAAAGTGGACTAATCTATTAGTGATGCTTTCCATTAAATTTTTAATTTGGTTTATTAATTCTTTCATTTTAAGGATTTCCATTTGATTCTTTTTCAGAATCTCTATCTCTTTATTGAAGTGATTTTTCACTTCCTGTATTTTGTCTCTGATTTTACTCCTTACATTTTCTTTTAGGTTATATAGTATTTTTAACTATGAGCTTTCTAAATTCCGTTTCTGACATTTCTTCCACTGTGGTGTCAGTGGTGTCAATGAAGTCAGTTGTTGAAGCTTGATGGGCTGTTTGGGATGGTTTGTTCCCTTGCTTTTTCATATTGTTTGTATGTCCACCCATCTATTGCTATAGTTCTCACTTTTTCTTCCAAGTAAAGTACCACTTTGTGAGCTTCTCTCAAGAGCCCTGGGTTAGGTGAATATCCAATAATGATATTTTAAGTCCATGTGGGAGCTCTGCTGATCCAAGTATGAACACCACTTATGATATGCCCCTGAATTCTATAACTTCAGAGTCAAACCGTATTCTAGTCAACCTTATACAAAACAAAAACTTGTTGCAATTGTTCTCCACAGTTCCTCAAAATTCAGGTATAAACCTATAATAATGTTTTGGAGTAGGTAAAAAAAATAGTCATTAAATTTAGTAAACTTACTATAACCTTAAGTGAAGCTAAAAGGTAAGAATAAGAAAGATTGGGGAAATAGGAGGGTGCTGGGAGAAAGAGAGAGACAGAGAGAATATAAAAGAATAATTTATACCAAGGTAGAAGGAGGGACAAACAGATGAATGGTTGGTTTTTTTAGGTAGTAATAGATAATGCAAGATGATGAGTAGGGGGTAAAAGGAGCAAATATTAACTATAGCTAGAAACAAAGACAGAAAAATTGATTCCAATTAATACTTTCAAACAGTTGATAAAATACATTCAAATAGGTTGAAAATACAATTTTGGCTATTGGGTTAATAATTATCATTCAAGTTAAAGACTTATTTATATGACCAAATTTGATATTAGAGTCAAGGTGAAGAAAATTCTTGTTGAATCTTGGTTTGGATTTCATTGGAGTTTGGGCATTTAGCAGATGTCCATCTGTCTTTGCCTGTGGATCTCTTCAGAGGTTCAGGGGCACAGGGGCCAATTCCCTACTTGCTATGAACCTCCTTCCAGCAGCTTCTGGTTTGTCAGCTCAGGGGCCTGCAGCTTACTGCTCAGAGAGTGCAGTGCTCTGGGTTGGTTGTTTTTATTGTGTGTAGCAGTTCAGGATGCTGGCTTTGGAATATCCCTCTGATTGCTATGGGTCACCATTCACCTACTCCCCTCTATAGGATTCTTTTTCATGGTAGTGAAGATCTTGGTGGCTGTCTGTGAGTGCAGGAACTCTGGTTGTGGGTTTTCTGTGGGTGTTCTGTGGTGCAGAAGTATTCCCCCAGCCACTGCTTCTCTCTGAAGTAGTAAAGGGTCCCAGGTGGTTCACCTAGACTGTAGTTTCCACTGCCACAGGTTATGAATGGTTAGCGTTGATTCCCTCTGTTTACTTAGACTGCAAGCATTCAAACAATGCCTTTCACTTACCATCTTTGATCACAGGTCAGGCTGTGCACCAGTTAAGGCTGGGATCTGCCTCTTCCTGCTGCATAGATTCTGGTAATTTTCCACCAGCTCTTATGTCACTGGATATTCACCCAGCTTCCCTCAGCTATGGCATTAAGATCCCAGGGACTGTCCTTAGGCTTCCCATGGTGCCTCTAGAGTCAGTTGTTGGGTCTGATGAATCTACTTTCCTCTGTTTGGGGGCAAAGCTTCTCCATTGCTGTCTCTGTCTAAGGTGAGCAAGCAGAAGCTACACAGAGCTTTCCACCCTTGCCTGGGTTGGTTGAGCAGGGTAAGACCACAGGTCCCAGATAGCTCATTCCCCTTGTTTCCAGTTGAGGGGAAGGGAGAGGGAGTTCAAGTGAGTTTTGGCTAGTAGTAGTCCTTCTAAAAGTTCTTTCTGGCTGGATTTTTAAGAGTCCCCCCTGCAGGAGACTTCCCTCTGGTTTATTCTGCAGCTATTTGGGTGTGGAAAGAAGCTATGTGAATTAAAGGGGGTGACTGGTAGGCTGAGGGCTCCAAAAGATGGTTGTGGACCCCCAGCTCAGTTTTCTTTTCACAGTTTGATTTTAAGCTGTTTGCTCTGTTTTAAGAACACTTCTGTTACTGTCATGCTTTAAATTTTGTCTATCTTTCTAAATTTTTTTAAGTGGGTGAGCTTAAGAGATTTTTCTGCCCCTCTTCTCTCTCTGTTGCCCCTCCCCCACTTTTCCTCCCCAGGTTCATGTTCAGGGTTAGGGGCCTCTGAGTTTGTTTCCCACTCTGGTAACCCATTTCCAGTCTCTCCAGATCTCAGACTTTTTAATATTGAATCTTGAGCATTTATTTTGTCATCCCCCTCTCCATTCTGCTTTTCCTTCTCTGCCTCCTTTCTATGTTGTAAGGAGATCAGGGTGTGCTGCCTAGCTCACTTCCGCCATCTTCCTCTAGGCTCCTGTGTAAGATCTTTGTTCTTCTTTGAGTCTGAATAATATTCCATCCTATGCTAATACCACATTCTGTTGATCCATTCACCTGTCCATGAACACTCAGGTTGCTTCTACCTCTGGCAATTTACAATACTATGACAGACATCAGTGTTCAAACATCTATCCAAGTCCTTGATTTCCATTTGTCAGTGTGTGTGTGTGTATATGAGTGTGTGTGTGTGTGTGTGTGTGTGTGTGTGCGCGTATACTCAGAAGTGGGAGCGTAAGATCATATCATCATCCTATGTTTAAGTTGTTGAGGAACCACCAGACTTCCTCAGCAGCAGATTTGCCCCATTTTACATCCTCTCATGGGATGCTTGAGAGCTCTGATTTCTCTACATCCTAACCAACACTTGCTGTTTCTGCATGTTTGTCTATCTGTTTACTTTTAATAATAGCCATCCTAATGGGTGTGAAATTTGTGTAATTACTTTACAGCTATCTGCAAGACAAATGGTGGCAGTCACATCTCCACAGACACATGCACAGATTCAGGTCAGTAGGACATGCTCCTGTGACGACTGCTGAAGTTATAGAAAATTGCCTGCATTTTTCATTTCAGAGCTTAGGTAACTGTATATATTGTGTTTGCAATTTTGTGTGAATAAAATATGAATTCAATGAGGAAGATTCCTCTTTAAATAAAAATAATTCATTGTGGTTTTGATTCTCATCGTTCTGATGACTAGTGATACTGAACATCTTTTAAAGTACTCATGGATCATTTTTTAATTTCTTCTGTAAAGAAATTTCTGTTCAAGTCCTTTTGCCCTTTTGAATTGTGTTTTGTTGTTGTTGAGGGGGAATATTTTCAATAAGGCAAACTGATTCAATTTTGCAGGATATTATGTGTCCTGATATAATACTGTCAAAAAAGACCTTGAAATAATGAGCAGTACATATATTTAACAAGACTTTTAATCAAAATATATAAAGAATTCCTGTAATTCAATCAGAAGCCAAAAAATTCAAAAATTTTTAAAAGAATGAGGAAGAATATATGCAAATATCCAATAATCATGATGAGATGCTCTACGTTACTAGTCATCAGGAAAATACGAATTAAAAATCACAATGAGATACTATTATGCACTTAGTAGAATGGCTAATTTTAAAAAGCACAAAAATTCGAAGTGTTAACAAGGATGTGAAGAACTAAATATACTCCTAATAGGATTAGAAAATGATACAACTATTTTGGAAAAACAATTATGAGTTTCCCCATAAATTTGAATATATACTTATCAACTAACCTATCAGTCTCACTTCTAGGTACCTTCCCAAGAGAAACAAAACATATGTCCTCTCAAAATACATGTACCATACATACATATTCATAGTCACTTCACTCATGGAAGTCAAAAGGTGAGAACAACCAAAATGGAAACTACTGACACATGCAGCATGGATCAATTTCAAAAACACGATGCTATGCAAAAAAAAGTCAGAAACAGAAGAGTACATATATAATTGAATTTATATCAAATGCTAAGACAGGCAAAACAAGTTTATTGTACTACAAAAGTAGGTCAGTGTTGCCTAGTCTTTAGGGAAGGGCAACAACTATAACAGGACATGAAGGAATTTGGGGTAACACATATATTCTGTCTTGACTGTGGTGACAGAAATGCCATATAGGTCTATGTTTGTTGAAATTCATCTCAATGTACATTTTTAAACAGGCGCATTTTATTATATGCAAATTATGCCTTGATGAAGTTGATTTTTTAGAAAGTAAGTTCTCTTTGTAATTAAGAAACTATGACAATAGTCTGTCTCCAAGCTACTGTCATATACTTGGGTCTTGACAAATTGACCCCTTACACCAAAGAGAGCATTTTAGTATTTACTTTCTTTATGCATGAACTGAAATAATTTTCCACAATGCCATTCATAAAATAATTACATTCAATCCTTCTCTTTCAGACTTTCTGAATATGTCACTACATTTCAAATATACTGAAGAATAAAATAATGTAGCACTTAAAGGGTATGGGTTAAAAAAATTTATTTCATAGCATTATTTATAATATTCTTTAAGTAAGTAGAATTAAGAATTTTAAAATCACTTATTTTCAAATATATTCTTATGTTGAATGGCTATATAAACATAAACCAAAGACACAGGAAATGCCAAGGTATCATGTAAGTCCACCCTCCTGTGACTACTGCTGAAGTTATAGAAAATTGCCTACATTTTTCATTTCAAAGCTTAGGTAACTATACATATTCTATTTGTAATTCTGTGTGAATAAAATATGAATTCAATGAGGAAGATTCCTCTTTGAATAAAAATAATTCATTGAAAAATTATTTTTAAAAACAGAAGAAAAAGGACTACCCATTAAGAAAAACAAACTTTTTTATTTTAAAGATTAGTCTCAAGAGACAAGATATGGTTATCATTAAAAAAAAAAAAACTTAGCATTGTTTTGGACATTTCCTGAGTGGAATGCTAAATCTGATGGCAATGTCTCCTGGGTTTGAGATTATAACATCAAGAAAATATCCTTTTCTCATTATATTTTCATGATAAAGTAGCACTCCACCAAAAAGATTAGTTTATATAAAGGAAAGGAGACCAGGGAGGGGAGGAAAATCTTACCCAGAGGGTCAGTATCAGGAGCATGTCCTACTGACCTGAATCTGTGCATGTGTCTGTGAAGATATGACTGCCACCATTTGTCTTGCAGATAGCTGTAAAGTAATTACACAAATTGCACTGAGTCATTTCCAGATGAATTCA
The DNA here is from genome assembly GCF_045843805.1 of Urocitellus parryii. Lineage (NCBI taxonomy): Eukaryota > Metazoa > Chordata > Mammalia > Rodentia > Sciuridae > Urocitellus > Urocitellus parryii. The sequence goes on from NC_135531.1 coordinate 248,750,199, forward strand.
ACACTTACAACTAGAAAGTGCTGCCAATTTTATCAGAAATCTGTGATTTTTGAGAATTTGAGAAAATAATTTTTCTTTTCTTTGAATTGTACAATGGTATCTATTGACAAACCCAACTCCTCTATCCTTGTAGAGGAATGTATCTCCGTCTTGATTATCTAGTTTTGAATTATATATAATCAGGAAACTCAGGTCTTATCTTCCCTCAAAGCTCCTAAACTACAATAGCTTGATTTACTGGTAAGTCATTTACCATATTTCACATCTTCAAAGACCAGATCCCCTTTATTTTTCTATGCAAAGTGCTCCTTAGAATTTCTCATTATAGCAATATAAATTAATGCTACTTCTTACTCCAGAAAGAATCAAGTTGCATCCTCCCCAGAAGTCCAAGTGGCAGGAATCACACAGGGAGAGACAGGGACTGTGATGTGCTCTCCAGTGAATGATGGATTATGTTTTTTGTTTGAAAAAATATATATATTAAAAAATTGAACAAGCCCCAGGGCATTAAAAAAAACGCAAAAATAAGTACAAGGAGAGTAAATACCAAATTTAAAAATATATGATCAATAAGAATGGGTGAATATGGAAGCATTTTTAGATAAAACTGCATTTTCAACTATTTTTAAAATGTTTCCCACTTGGCAGAACCCCAAATGGGCTTTGCCAAGCACTTTTTCTTCTTAATTTTTAAGTGCGTATGTATTTCAAGGAAAATTTAATCCATATGTTCCTCTCTCATTTACACAATTTATCAAAATGTTGCTTTGAATGAGCCATTTAATGTCTAAGAAAACTAAAGAGCACTTCGTTTTCCCCCAATACAAGACTTTAGCTCTTTTTCTTCCTGAATTAAATATGTGTTCTGTACTACATGGAAAGCTAATTGAAAAATATTCGATTGTTTTAATATTCAGAACCAAAGTCTGATAACTCAAATAGAGAAGCATGAATCCCCTTACCAGCCTGTGTTTACAAGTTTCTTTTTAAAATTCACATAGTTCCTACAAATCAGAGAACATCAGAACAAAAAGATACCTGAGAAATGACAGGGGGGTTTTGTTGTTGTTGTTTTCCTCTCACTTTAAAAGTTAGGGAACTGAAACCCAAAGAACTTGCAGGATATACCAAAATCACAAAACTGATTAGCAGCAGAATCAAGACCTGTGTCTTCTTGTTAGGTTTTTGTTTTTTATAATTTTAATCAGAGTTTTCAGCCTAATTCTAGGTCATTAAAACACAGTGGGGATCATTTCTGTAGGAAATGTGCCACCTACTTCCAACAGACAAATGCCTGGACAAGGGGTAGGCTAAGAATCAAAAAATTCATCAACTGGTGTTGCCATAGAAATGTCAGCGGCCCAATTCACCATGTGATTCCAATAATATGGATCCTTTATTATTCTACAAGGGTAAGAATTTAAAAGAAAAATAAGCCCAGGAACACTCTCAACCCTTATCAGGAAGATGGTACAGGAAAACATGCCAATTCTGCTTCAACTGATAAAGATATTTCTTCCTCCCCTCCTCCTTTTCTTCCTTCTTCTCCCACCAGGAGTAGGGTGATCTTTCTGGGCTACAGGGAAACATGGTCATGAGTATCCCATGAGGTCTGGAGGGCATCAATGATGAATCAGTCCATGGGATGGGGCCGAATTCCACCTCTGGTTCAGCCTCTGTTGTCAGTATCTTCAGACACCTCTGCTTCTCCAACCAAGAAAGCAGGAAAAGAGGAGTGAGAGACTGCTGTGCACAGGCAAATAAAATAAGAGAACAGAAGAGGATGAGGGCTTCCTTTTGTCATGACAGGAAGCAGTCATAAACTACTGACCACAACTCATAGTCAAAACAATTTCCTAAGATTCTGTAACCTTGTAACTTACCAGCCTTTAGATTGTGCTCCTCTCTGTTTTGTAGCAGTAATTACCACCAAAGTCCTATTTTCTTTTAAGGTGATGAAGAATGCATACAATATTTGCATGTCTTTAGAGAATACCAAAGGAGAGAATTGGGAGATCTTTGGGGTGAAAGAAACCAAAAGGATACCTGCAGAACAGCTCAATTTTATTTTCTCTAATTTATTAGCTCTAGAAAGTTATTTAACCTGTGTCTCAGTTCCAGCATCTGTAATCTTGTAATAATAATTGAGCCCACTTGATAAGGATTAGTGAAATAATGCATATAAAGCTCTTCAGACAGTATTTTCATATAATGCAAATGCAATAAAAATAATTGTGGTTGCACTATCAATTGTCTGTTTTATTAAAATAGAAAACAGGCTAAAGTTTTAGGACTTATGGCAAACTAAGTAAAAGAAAATACAGGAATATGATAAAGAATCCTGTGTCTAAGTATCTAAAAACTACTATGGATGTACTGAACTGTAATTTCTAAATTTTATACTCAAAATATAAAACAAGGTCTGGATTTATACTACTATAACAGGTGCTCATTTCATTCATACAATAACATTTGAAAACTTGCAATACTACCTTTTTTACCTTGACATCCAGGTGTTAAAAACAGCTAATTATCCGGACTTGATCATTACAGAATGTATGCCTACATTGAAACATCACATGGTACCCATAAATATGTACAATTATTATATGTCAATTAAAAATAAAATAAACTTCAACAAGCAAGATTTTTAAGAAAACAGAATATTCAAAGATTATTGTCTCTGAAGTCCCTGTGATATTCTTATAAATCACAGCTTATTTTTATTCTAGAAGAAACAATATTTTTTTAAAAGTATATTCAAAGATTAGACAGTCATTGGAACCCAATGCAAAATGCAAGTACTTTGGGGTTGAGAAATGGTTGCTTTTGCAATGACCTTAAAGATATGGTAGATTTCGGGTATATGTGAGGTAGACTTATGAGCTTTTTTTCCTCAGCAAAGTTTTCTCTTTTGTCTATACTTTGGCCATCCCAGATGTTCAATGAATTGGAAAGCTTGCTGGCAGGAGGACTGATTGTAGTTTAAGTGGCACTTGAAGAGGACATTGTATTTCTAGGGCTTTTTGTCTTTGTAAAAATGAGGTTGGCTTTGATGATCTTAAATGTTCCTACCACTCTAACATTTTAGGGACCTATAATGATACAGTCATAAATAGTGAGATAGAGTAGTAAGGGCCAGGAAAACCTACCATAAGAACTAATTTATACAGCACATTTCTTTAGAAGTTCCAGGCCTACAGACACTTGAGAAAATAGATAGGAATGTTGTGAATCAAATATGCTTTGGAGTTGGAGCTGGGTTCAAGGGCAGGCTCTTCTATTTTATCAATGGCTTCATAGTGAACAAACTAATTTTGAGTCTAAATTTGCTTGATTGTGAGATAGGGGTATCTTTTTACCTGTTTCATATTGTTGCTCAAGGGGTAAATAAAGGAATATGAGTCATGTTCCTGCCTCATAATAGGAGCTCAGAAGAACGTAGCTATTATTAAAGCGGCAGGAATGGAAATAATGGGTTCAAGTATCTGAAAGAAGATCTCACATCAAAATGGAGTGTCAGCTTGCACATAAATAGCACTCCCAAGCCCCCCAAAAAAATTGTTCCTATATCTTTCCACATGATAAATTATTATCAGTAGAGAGATTCTGGTTGAAATAATGTGATAATGTTTATTGATAGAATTATTGAAGTTGCTCCCCTGGACTCTTGGGCTTTACTAAATACTTTTCACAATTGTTAGATTCAAATTACATCACACATTTGACCATCGTATTCATAGTGGTGGATGTTTGGGGCTAATTAGGAGACAACATATATTGATGAGTGAGTGAAGTGTTTAATATTTAAATTATAAAATATAGTATTTTAGTTTATGCCTGATTGAGGGGCCTGAAGTGGTTTAAATACAATTTTTTTATAAATGGAACGGGCACACAAGAATATGCCCTGAAAGGTTAGGACTATGCTACACATAGCAATAGGGAACAAATGTTCTATAATCAGGTCTTCAGAGATGGAAACTTCCCCCATAGTAGTTGTTATTACTAGTAGGGCAAGTAGACATTAACAGTGCAATCTGGGCAGTACCCTTTGGCTTGACTTAAAAATAAATTTGTATTCTTGAGTAGTGGTGAGGGCGTGCTTCACACTCTGCAGCCAGACTTGGATGTGGAGAGAAAAGTCACAAAGGATATAGGAAAACTGTGGAAAATCTGAGGGGCAGACGGTTTCCAGAGCACTTCAGGAAAAGAAGAGGAGGAGGAGGCACCAGAGAAAGAATTCCGAGAATCCCAGATATGTTGTAGGATCAAGCAAGGAAACCATTGTTTCTCAGTTTCTAATAATTCGAGCTTTTCTGATTTTTCTCCAGACTTACAGTCTATTTTAAAATCTGTACTCTAGTACATAATAATCCTTTCCTACAACTTTTTAACAGTGCTCTCTAAAAGAATTTATTTTCTGGGTTTGGGGAATGTTGAGAAGTCCAGTGCACTAGGAAATAAATTCAACGTGATTATTTAACCAAACTTCCTGTATGGCCAATATATGAATTTATCTCCAATTCAAGAATGAACAGAGCATTGTCTTACCAAATGTCATCATTTCCTGCCTTTGAGAAGGGACTAGAAAGATGAGCTGAACCAATTCATAATATTTTAGTTAGGTCTTCAGTTGAAACTTGGAAATCAAAACAAAAGAGAAGAAAAATAAGTTTATAAAAAGCAAAGTTTGTGAGCTTTGGGAAATAAATAGTTTGGGAGGAAAGCTAATTTCCAAAGGTCCCCATGGCCATTCCTTCTCTTCTAGGATGTTTCCGCCTCTCCTCATTTTAGTTTTGAGTTAGGAATACTGGAACTGATCACTTCTCAGCCTCAATAAGTCCTTGTTAATTATTTTAACATTTCAGGTTCAGGAAACCCAAATCCAGTGTTTGTGAAGTGTTCCTTTCCTTGATTTGTATGCCCTCTTATATTACAAGGGAAGTTGAGTCCATGTGTTTCTGATTCATTTTTTCTTAACTCATCAAGACATTGTTTCATAAAGGCCATTTGATGTCCAAAGATTCTGCTGAATCTTTTGTTCGTTAAACCATAAAGCCAGCAGAGCAATATGCAATTTATAGCCCAAGAACAGAATTAGGAGACCCAGGAACTAACTCTTCTCACTTCTGTCCCTGACTTGCTCTCATACCATCCTGAGTCACTTTTCCAGATGTAATCTGAATAGAAATAACAATATTTTACCTAAGGTTTACAGAATTTTATAGTAAAATATCAATTTGGAGCGTCTTTCTTAAGAGTAAGGCGTTTTAAACACTGACACCAAAATAGCCCTTAAGTTGAAAGAATGAGATTTTGTCTGGTTTTGAGGTTGTACAGTGGTTCCCCCAGCCTAGTACCACAACTCAAAATTAAAATTTCAAATGGTGATTATATTAAACAAGTTTCCACCTGAAAGCATAATCCTTACATGCATTCATACATAGAAATGCTATATTTTATTCTTGTTTCCTTTCTGATCTAAAAATTATATCATGGTGTTTTTAATAATTTTCAGAAAAATAGTGAGTGCATAATCTGAGACAGAGAGACCTTTGTGTTTCTGGCTCAAAGGCAAAGATTCTCATTTTAACTTCATAACACAAAATTTGAGAAGTGTCTCTAAATGGAATGACCACAAATTTTCCAGTTCAACAATGAATTTTTTAATTTACTATATTTCAGCTTCCCACTGGGCTCATTAACCTGTTGTCATTTGCTGGACTCTGGCTTTCCAGGAAGAAATCCTGATAGTTTTCCAGGCCTCCAGAAGGCAAAGTAGGATGCAAGAATCAGTTTTGACTGATATTAATGGCAAAAATCAAGTGACTTATTCATCAAAACAACAAGTTGCAGAAAATAAGCTCGGAAAAAATAATATCTGTTTCTCTGATATTTTGCATCAGTAGGGCATCTAAGGAGAACAGTGGCCACTGGGCTGAGGGAAACCTTTGGACATTTGCTTTCTTTAAAACCATTTGTTTCCCAAAGTGTATAAAGTCGTGTGTGTATGTGTGTGTGTATGTGTGTGTGTGTGTCTTGGTCACTTGAATTCCAAGCATTTGCCTAATAAAAGGTAATGGGTCCAACCAAACACTACACCAGAGCCACCAGGACAGACTGAGATTCACAGGGCAGACTGAGGAGATGTGTAACTCCCTTTCCTCAGCATCCTGGTTGAACTGGGCTTGGCCAGATATACCATGGGTTTTACAAAAGATAGGCTGAGACTTCTCTTCTGTTTCATCTTTTTATAACTTTCTTATGAAAGTATCCTGCAGAGCGGAGCAAAACAACCCAAGTTTTGTTACCAGCTGTGCAGGGGAAGCACACACCAGTGTTTAGTATACTAGCTATTCGGCACCAGTATCCCCCGGAGACCTTGAAGCAAATCAAGATCAGCCCCAATCTCCCTGCTGAGAATCATAACTTATCCACTGGTTCTTGCCAAGCAACCTAAAGAGATCCATTAAACAACCGTTTTTGCACCTCCATAAATGGCAAGCTATTAAGACCTATTAGGAGAGAGTCTATTGCTAGACCAGGGAATGGGGCAAAGAGATCAGGAAAGACATACCATCTTTATTGATCCATGGGAAGAAACCAGAAAACCAAGGTCCCATCTTTTATGAGTTCACAGTGTAGTAAATGAGGTCAGAAAACAAATGGTGACCACACAACATGGAAAATGACCTCAGGGAGGTATGAGCACCAGTAGTGACATCATAGTGATCAACCCTGGTGGTAAGAGGAAGGGTTCTTGGAACCATCCCAATCATATGCCCATGATAGGAAGGCAGCCTGTGGGGGTACAAGTTGAGAGAAGAGCATTCCAGCAGAGAGATCCACAGAGTGACCGGAGCTCTAATTCAAACAAAACAAAGAAAGTTTGAAAGAACCCCCACCCCATTTTATATGTTGTAAAAGAGTCAAAACATAAGAATCTGAAGTCCAACCAAATGCAACAGTTTCTCAAAATTCAACAAACAGCTAACAAATACCAGATCCTCGTCAAAAGTGAAAATTCCTTTAGAACCCTCTGAAGTCATGAACTGCCCCTCAAATGTCCACTCTCCCATTTTGGCTGAGTGAATTGGTCAATATCTTTATCTAGAATGATCACTGAGTTGGGCAATTGTTTCTGTCTCACCTACAGTCCCTAAAAACCTGAGCACCTATATTAAGACAGGAATATAGAATTTGTTTCTGATCAGACCAAACAATGCAGCTCCTTTTAAAAAACTCAGGATTCCATAGAAGGAATTTTGTATAATTATTTATAACTATCCCTGCTTAACACAGATTGAATGGAAACAGTTTCATCTCCCATATTTGTATATACTCTTCCATGTTCTGGGTCACAGAAAAGATGACAGGCTATCTTCCTTAAAGGGTTACATGTCTTTGCCCTAAAAAACTATATGCATTTGTACTAATGATGCCCGTGCACTCGGACCATCTACTGATCAACTTTCATAGCTACTTGGTACCCTTCCACCTCTCTCCCTGGCCAAGCATGTCAATGGATCTATAAGGCTGCAGATTTTGAAGCTGATGTTTGTAATTTTCAAACTGGCATGAGAAGTCCCTTGCTTCAGCTAATCAGGGATATATGTAAGAAATATAAATAAAATTAAAGAGCATGTAAATAGATTTATTACATGTAAATTTTAATATTTTGAAAAACATGTTGAACGTAGAAAGATGAATCTGACTGATTTTAGGGATGACGATTTATCAAAAGTGTATATCTATTGCTATAGAGCAAATCATCCCAAAACTTTTGACAATTTATCAAAAGTGTATATCTATTGCTATAGAGCAAATCATCCCAAAACTTAGTGGTATAAAATAAAAAGAAGCACCTATTATCTTTCATATTTCTGTGGTTCAGGAATGTGGGAATGACTCAGCAGAGTGTAATGAGGGTATAGGCAGATAGTGGCTGGGTCTGGGTCATTTTGAAGACGTCTTCATTCACTTGCCTGATACACCACCTGGAAAAATTCAGATGGAGTGTGGCTGGAACAACTGGGGCCTCCTAGGTGTTCTCTTCACTTTTTTTCTGCATTGTGGCAGCTTTAAGGTATGTGGAATTCTCACATGGCAGCTCAGGCCCCCAAAGGCACACGTCCTAAACCATGAAATCAGGCAGAAGCTGTATCACTGTACTAACCAGGTCTTAGAAGTATCCTAGGATTGTGTCTCCCTCATTCTAATTTGGTAGAATTTAGTCACTGAGTCTTGCCCATGTTCAAGGGACAGGTAAGTTGACTCAATCTTTTTATTGCAGGAAGATTCCAGATAGTAGAATGTCAAAGAATTTGCAAATGCATTTTAGACAAAGATGAAGGAAGTCAGGTAGAGGCAAATTGAACTGAAAGTAACAAATAACAAAGTATAAAAGCTAATTATAATTTCCATTGACATATCTTTAAAATTTGATTCGAATCAAATTCAGACCTTCAGAATCTTCGATATTATTCTTACCTTTTGTCTAGTTTATAATTAATATTTGTCACATAATTACATTTTCCTTAATGACATCATTTTTTATTTTTGTTTAATTTATCAATTTTTTTTGCATTTACCCTATACTAGGCATATGCTGAACAATAGATATTCAGAAGCAAATCTATATAATTTGTGTTTTCAAGAAATTCAGTCAAATGTATAGTTACATGTGACAACTACAACCTTAGAATTTGAAACAAGGCATAGACATGGAATAGATGTAGGAAAGAAAATAACCTGATAAAATCATACCATAATCTCCTCCTACTTCACCAACTTGCAAAATGAAACTTTCAATTGTATCTGTCTTAAATATGTCGTAAGACATCTTGTTAGTATTAGTTTGGGAAAAATCTTCCTTAATGTATTTCCTCAGGGCTGGTGCCAGACAGTGATTTTTCAAGTTAGCTTAGGGGTAAATTATTGAGATATCATTAGTTCACCCTCATGCATCCAGGCAGCTTGCAGCCTAGCCAAAATCTATGAAAATCTATCCTGCTAATTTCAACAAAGTGCCCATAGGAACAGCTCTTACAATTTATATGGTGAGAAAAGTTTACAATGCTTCAGGGGGTCCTGATGTACCATCGGGTATAAAAACCCTAAGAGAAAGGTCATGAGGAAGGAGGGAGACACAGAGCAGCATTTTGGCAAAGGCTGCACCCAGAGGCTGGAGAAAAAAGGAAACCACTCAGGAGACAAGATAATGGTCATTGGGGAGTTGGGTAAAGGAAAGGGAAGAGTCTAGGCAGTACAATGCCGTGGCAGCTCAAGAGAGGAGAATTTTATAAGGACAAGGGAAACACCTAGAATTGAGCTAAGTGGGGAAAGAAGAATGAAGACTGCCGTCTGTGCTCCAAAAATCACAATCTAGTACAGACAAGCATTGGTGATCTTCATGTGGCAGCTATGGTGGAGAAGCAGCTCAGTTTGTCCTGAATTATCCAGCACTCTATTACCAGACATGCAGCCCACAGTGCTACCTGGATTACATCAAACTCTTCAATGCAAATCAACAACCATGCATTTAAGTAGGTTCTGTGCTTACGGCCATCATCAGTGGCTCCACATGTCCCACCAAGTAAATTAAATTCCTTTGCCCAGTATTCATCAATTTCCAGTATCATTTATCCTGATTTGTCACTATGCCCTCACAGGCACATTTTGTTTTGTCAAAATAATTTTATGCTAGAAAACCTTTTTTTGACATATCTAAACATATCTAAGTTTTGATTTCTCTCACAGCCAAGGAAGAGGACCAAAGAGGTTAAATCGAAGACTTACTCTGTAGAGATATGTTATAAGAAATTGTTTAGATAAAAATTTTAGGCAGAACTCAGGAAAGATAATGTGTCTGGTTGAAGAACATCAGCGGAGGAGGTGAGACGCTGACTTCCCAGAAGAGATCTTAATTGCATTAAAGTTTATCAGAAAATTGTGCAATCAGGAATGCTGATTTCTTTCCAGAGAAATGTTGGTTATGAACTGCCTCACACACAAAATGTTTCATCCTAGACCAAATTAAGGGCAATTTTCTTCCCCATCTATTTACCCTTCCTCATGCATGCCTCATATTTTCTCAATATTGGAATGTGCTTTTTGCCTACGTGACCATCCCCACCTGCCAACATCTTCCCCTTCTCATGGGTCAGGCCAAGATCAAATGTTTTCTTCTATACTGTTGTTCCCTTTCTATTTTAAACTCCAGTTCCTTTATTGTTCCACTCTTAATTTTTGTTTTTTGGTACTGGGAATTAAAGCCAGACAGGCTTTACCACTGAGCCACATCCTCAGTCCTTTATTTATTTATTTATTTTATTAGCTACACATGACATTACAATGCTCTTGGCAATTCATACATTTGAATCAATTGGGGTATAATTTCTCATTTTTCTGATTGTACAGATTGCAGAATCACAGTGGTCATACAGTCCTCAGTCCTTTTTATTTATTTATTTTAAATTTTGAGACAGGGTCTTACTGTGTTACTGAGGCTGATTTCAAACTTGCCATCCTTTTTCCTTAGCCTCCTGAGTTACTGGCATGTGCCACCACACCTGGCTTCATTCTTACTTTTAGATACCATTGATCGTGTTAATATCTCTTGTTTTAACTATAAGTAATATAATATTTTCTGTGTATGTAGTCACCAGTATTCAATAAAAGTTGGAATAATAAGTATATATAACTAAATCCATAGTATTTGAAGTATTTTATGGTATCATTTTTAACATATTGTACTTCAGGGAAATATTTCACTCAGTTATTGCATTAGACAGATTGATTCAGTGGCAAATAACTGAAAACTCAAAATTAAAATGTTTTCAACGAGATAACCTTCTTTCTCTTTCTCATAAATATAATCTAGAGCCGAGCAGTCCAGACCTGTCACAGTGAATCCATGGTCCTTCTGTCTTGGTCTATTGCCCCTAATATGTGGATTTGTCCTTGTGGTTTAAGATGGATACTTAATTGATCCCCAGCCACCACATTCCTTATTCCTTCCAGCAGTAAAGAAGAAGGAAAGCAAGGCATGACTTCCTTCCCTTTTTAAGGATACCAGCCATCACTTGGTCACATGTAGCACCCAGGAGTGAGGGAAATGAGGAGTATGCACAGTTTTAAAAAATCATAGGCTCTGCTGGTGAAGAGGAAGAGAGAAGACATAAAGAGACAGAACTTTCTCCTATGGCCTATTCCAATGTTTACCAAACTTTGCAATCCAGAAATTCCTATTTTTTACTTAACATTTTTTTCATATTTGTTCCTATTAAGTTCTCAGTAAATACTTATAGATTTTACTTTTGACTGTAGCAAAACACTAGTTGTAAGCTCTGGAAGATAATTCACACACACACACACACACACACACATACACACACATATATATAAAAACAAAATTTTAAAAGTTGGGGCTCACTATTAGATGAATCATCATGGTTTCCCAACATTTTTTGGTCATGCTCCACAATCAAAACATTTTAATCCCACAGTTTATTTACATTTATTTATTAATATATTCTATAAATGTAATATTGTATTAATATACTATATACCTTATAAAACATGCACAAAATTCAAATTGATGAGATATGCAAAGAATACGAGTCAAAGTTCTAATATTTTCTCCCTTTACACCATTGAACTTTCTTAGACAAACACCAACCTAACAGATGTTAAATATCCTGACTAGTGTTCTGCAGTTATCACACGTATCATTATTTCAATTGAGAATCCAACCAAAACCTAACAAAGAAGACTAGAACAAAATGCTAATGATATCATAAGTTGTTATATTGTTATGTCTCACATGGTAAAAAAAAATAACAATTGTTGATACTCCCACATTTGGGGTCTGACAAACAAATTAAGTGTCTCGACAAAATGTCTGCATTGAAAAACCCATTTGGGCTTTCTTCACAAATAGCTGAATTTGCTAAAGAGTTCAATATCTTCTTGTTTATGAAGTTTTAATTTTACCATGATTGGGTTACACAGATGGAATAAACAAGGAACACCGCTGTTCTGCTCATTGTGGTCATGAATTACAGGGCCCTGGAGAAGCGTGTTGAGGTACTTTGGAGTCTCGATTTCAACATGCTTATGAGTATACTCTGCTTTAATATAAAAATGTGTATGTAGATTTTCAAGCTTTTCAAGTGAAGCTATAGATGAAGTTGCTGGGCCAGTCATATTGCATTTCCCTAAGGGCCAAGTCCAAAATTGACAGCTCTCACTTCGTGTTACCGAATAAAATCAAGCAATCAGGAACCAGCAGACCCCTGCCACATAACTATTCACTGATATCAATTACTTAGGCTAATTATCCTGACAAAGTGTACTATTCATTTAGGTTTTTCATTTTCTGGGACAGTAAATGCAACAGGAAGCATAGGAAAAAGTGACCATGCCATCTTGGAATTGCCAGTACATAAGATGTGGACATTTGATCACAGTCAGGCATATACCCAAGGCCTTAAGAATAAAAAGTTTTGAAAAGCAGTTTAGAGAAAGTTCAAACACAGCTTTATTAAGAGAAAACCTGAAAGAATATGACTTATGGGAGATAATGGGCTTTAAAAATGAAATTCCATCCACATTATGACGAATAAATATGGAGATAAAGATGTAAGTAAGGCTGCCCAGAAATTCTCTGATGAGTTCAGGTTTTAAAACAGTGCTTATATATTGGCAAGGAAGGTCATCTATCCAAGGACACAAATTGCACAATGTATAAGAAAATTGTCAATATCATAATACACTGTTAAGCCAAAGCTTACAAAAGTGACAAAGGCAATAAAACCGATCATTTCACCTCTGTTCAGACCACTGATGTGAACAAGAGAGCAAAATGTACAACACTGGAGATGACGGTATAATGCCGGTAGATTTGAGAGGTATTTCAATCACAGAAAATTATCTTCAAAACTTAAAAGTCAAGCATGGGCTGAAAGGAGACACAAATCTCCAGGAAACAATGGGCTAATAAAAGGAATCCCACGCTCCATTTCCAGAGGACTTCATCCTGGAATTCTACAGGAATTTGTATGCATGATTGTGAGGTCACCATTGAATCAAGGGAAACCAGAGAGATGCTAGGAGACTGAACAAAACAGACTTGTTAGGATTAGAGAACATGGGAAATTAAGGGTTTGGGAGCAGATTCTAGAAATAGTAAATAAGCAGATAGGATGTTGACCTGCAAAATGTTGGAGGGAACGGTTAAACAGGTGGTTTGTAAATTTTACAAAGCAAAATCCTGGTTGGTAGAATCTAATGTATCTGTATAAAGAAAGCCCATTCCAATGGGCTCTTCCTACATTAGGCAAACAGATGAGCAAGTAATGGGTATAGGCCATAACCTTGGCTCAGAGGAATGCTTACAAGCAGTCTCTTTGTGAACTTGAGATGAAACTTTTAGAGGTATGCATTTCAACCAGGAACTTCTTTTTCTTTTTAAAAAATATCTTTTCAATTATATAAGCAACATATTTTTAAACATATGAATACAGCAACTCCTTGAATTGAAGATACAATTCATTGTGAGATAACATCAATTTGAAATTAGTTTTTTGGGTTGAGGAAAAATTTTATATTCCTAATTTCAGAAGCACTAAAATATGAAAAAAAATACCTTAAAATTAAGAACACACACACACACACACACACATATACACACATGCACAGACTTACAGGATTAAAATCATATCTTTTGCATGCACTTAATTTTAGACTTTGACCCCCATGTCTTTAAAAATACAAACATCATTTCTAATGAATCAGTAACAGTGTAATTCACATAGTTATTTCCTTATTGTTCTAAACTTTTAAATCATTTTATAAACTTTTATTTTTGCAATTTATTGCCCGGAAATATTTATCTGCATTTTTATTATTTCCTTGGGGTACATTTCTATAAAAAGGAATTATCAAATAAAAAGATATATGTGTTTTTAAAAATCCTTGATACATAGTCCCAGACTACTTCTCAGAAAGCTTGTACTAATTCACATTACAGCCAGCAGCTATTTGGGAGAGGAACCATCTTTCCACCATTCAAAATGATCTTTCCTTTTCAAACTCATTGTTGATGTGATAGGAAAAACTTTAATTTCTTTCAGTCTGGTTTGAATTTCATTAACTCCAAAGATAATGAATATTTTTCCTGGTGAATATTACTATTTGTGTTTCTTTGTGAATTTTATATTCTTGTATTTTATTCATTTTTCTAATGGAAATTTATTATTTTTCTTGTAAGTTGCTATGTCATCTTTACATGTCAAAGATACTACACATTTTTGCCCTATTTGTTGCAAATTTGGGGGTACTAAACACTTGTATTATTTTGCTTTACATCTGTTCTTGATCTTTTTTAGAAAAGCTTATCCAAAAGAATATGTGCTTTTTTATTGGAAAGTTTACAAGATTTACTTCAATAGTTATATCTGATATTTGACCTTGCCGCTAGCATTTTGTTTAATCCTTTTGTTTTGGGGTAAAGTTTTGCTGTTTATTTTGTGTGTGCCTGTGTTTTGCTCTATGATTGGTGTTTTGATTGCTTTTATCTTACCTAGTGATTTGAAACATAGACATCCTTTTTTTAAAAAAAAAATTTGCTGGTGGTTGCTGCTAAGTTTTAAAATCATATGTGGACCTACATTTCATAAGGTATCAAATTCATGAATGAGATAAAGCCTTTGATTTTCATTATATGAGATTAGAAATATGGTATATTTTTACTCCCATAATCTCTTCCCAAATTCACTGTCTGATCTTCAAATTTAGACTTAGATCATTACTACTAAATTATTACTTTTCCATTCTAAAACTTTTAGGATAATTTTATGTTCACTTCAAAGAAATTACATATCTTATATTTGCCTTCAACTTTGTATGAATATAACAATAGCTATTTTTGTTTAAATGTGTTTATCTGGTTTCATTGCTCATACTCACTAGCAGTCCTTTTACATTAGAGATTTCTGTTTCTGATTCTTGCAAGTTTATGTGAGTCTCAGGCAGAGAGATTTGGAAAGACCAGAACAATAGATTGAGCAGATGAAATTTCCTGTAATAGAAGTACCAGGTCTGGTGAAGTGGAAGGAAAATGGAAATACTCTTAAAACTTGCTGGCTCAGTCTCTAAAGTCACTTTACATGGAGAATACAAGGAAAGTAAGAATAATTTATACTCACACTTAAAGGGTTGCTTAAAAGTTAAAAGGATGGGATGGTGGGGAAAAGAGAGAGAAAACCCAGGCTTTCTCTCTGGGTGTTCACAGGGGGTGGAATGTTGAAGAGTCTGTAAGATATGGAAGAAGAGAAGAGATGGAAAAAGGAACATGAACATGCTCGGAACTGAGCCCATCTTTAGTCCTTAATAAATAATATTCCCTGCCTACACTGGTTTGGGACAAGGGTGTCGTGGGACAAACGAAAGAGGATCAGGAGAACCTAGAAGAGTTTCTGGATCCCATTTATGCAAATAAAAATTCATAAGACTCCTAGTGATGAGGAACTAGAACTTTAAAAATCAGACACCTTCTCCCCCTTTAAATATCATGCTTACAGTTATACATACTAGTGCTAGTGGTATTCATGTAGTGAATCCTCACTAGAATGATGATTCTAAAGTGAGGATTCACTCACTTCCCATTAACCATTCTCTGCTTTCATTAAGTCCAACTATGAGCTCTTCTGATGTGTGTGTGTGTGTGTGTGTGTGTGTGTGTGTATGTGCATGCATGTGCATGTGTGCACATGCTTGTGTGTGTGTGTGTGTGTGTGTGAGTGTGTGTGTGCATGTGTGTATTTTACTTCCCTATTCCAATCAAAATACTGTTGCCCAAAGAGGGCAAAAATGGGAAAGTAATACCCCTTCCAAATGCTCTGTTTTGGGTTGTTGTTGGGTGTTGTGATGGTTAATTTTATATGTCAACTTGGTTGGGCCACAGTGCCCGGATATGTGGTCAAACATTCTGGATGTTTCTGTGAGGGAATTTTTGGATGAGAATGACATTTAAATCAGTGGAATTTGAGTAAAGTAAATTGCCCTCCATAATGTGGGTGGGCATCATCCAATCAGTTAAAGGCCTGAATTCAACAACAAATTGGCCTCCCGCAGTGGGAAGGAATTCTACCAGCAGATGACCTTTGCACTTGAACTACAACATTTTTTCCCTGGTCTTCAGCCTTCTGGTCCACCCTGCAGATTTTGGACTTGCCAACTTCCATAATCATGTGAGCCGATTCCTTAAAATAAACTCTCTCCATATATATAACTCACTCTTGGTTCTTGGTTCTGTTCCTCTGGAGAACCCTGAGTAATACATGTGCTATATATTGTGGGTATAAAAAGATACTCTGCATTTGAAAGAAAATCACACTACACGAACCCAAAACTCTGGCCCTACTCTAAGATTTTAACTGCTTCTTCCAGCTTCAGATTCTATATGGAATTATCCTGTATTGTTTACCACAAATAGTTTTCAAATGTGCAGGGGTTGTAACTCACCAAAACTTTCAAAATATCTTAATTTGAGTGGTGCTCATCAAGGCATATGTATTGTATTATGCTTATTAGCAAAAAATGTGTGTAAATGAATGAGTTACTGGGTAAAAGAAAAAATTCATACAATAGATTTCCTCATTGTCCTATGCAAACCTTTCACTAAGAGAACTCCTACCTAAGATACACTATTCATCATAAAATGACCAAAAAATTCTATTGTAGGAAGTGTTTGTAGGTTCTGTTGGGAAGGAATTCATATTCAAGACCAATTATTTAATGAGTGGTATCATTTGAGTAGCCTATTCTACAGTTGTAAAAAGAGACATGTTTTTTCAAAGCCTGAAGTCCATTTCATCTCTTCTTCCACAACACAATTCCATTTATGTCTTAAGTTCTGTACCTAGAACTGTATGAAATTTCAAGCCTTAGAGTTGATTCATCATCTTTTCATCATCATCTTTTCCAAGATGAATAATCTTCCAGTTTCTTCCAAGTTAAATCAGTAATAGAGGACGATTCCATGTGACACGTGGCATTTGACATTATATCTATATTGGAGTTAATATATTAAAATGCAGTTTATATTTGGATGAAATTGCCAAAATAAAGAGTAGAGAGGACAAATCACTATGATGAGCCACAAAGCATGTGAAGGAGCTAGGTTTACTTCTCACACTTGCTAAAATAAATGCTGGAGTTCTTTTTTTTTTTTTTTTTTTTGGCTACTCAGATATTCATCTTTCCAAGCAAATCTGATCTCATACCCAGGGTATCACTTAGAGACACATTAAAATTTACATTCCCTGCAGATTAAATAGGCTTATTTTTAACACCGCCAGTGATAATCCCAGCTCACTGGGATTTCCCTCTAGGTAGAGAGTTGGATAAGTGACCTGTAAGACCTCTGCCAAATCTGATTTTCTCAAGCTTTCTTCTAGGTATCCACAGTTGGCAGGTGTAAAGATGCAGCAGCCCATTCACATTCCAGTCCATTTCCTTTGATTCTAAATGTATTCACAAACCCATTAGGTGGTACCTAGATGAGACATTAAAACCTTCATTTCCTGTAGAAATCATAATTCTACATCTTCTGTCCTAGAGCTCACATTATTTACAGCAGTTTTCTTGGGGACATGTGGCAGTCAGCAAAGTCATGGTATTTGAAAACCAGGACTAAGAGATGCTTGGTTTGTACATTTCATAATCTGCTAAATGTTCTCTCTCATAGGCACCCAAAGGCCTATATGACCATTTAAATTCCTATAAAATCTATAATATGGTCAATAATTTATGGGTGCTTAATAAATACTATCAGGTAATTAGAGTGGTGATAGGTAACTTCCTCCAATGTTGTTACCACTTGTCAAAGTATTAAACACATTTACACTTTCAATTATTACAATAGGCCAGACTGTTCCCATGTGAACCTAAACATTATGATTTATACCATAGCAGCAATTACTTAATTATTCTACTCTGAGAAAAGCCCAGTTGTCACAAATCATACAGGACTTCAGTCCACCATGGTAATATTACCCAAATGAGCTGAGGGTTTGGTAGAGAGGGCAGGTAGGATTCAGAAATTTTTACTGAAGACAGATGGCACTATGGCTACCCAACTGTTCAGAGCTATGGCCCTTAAAAGTTCAACATTCTTTTAAATAAAGTGGTTATACTGCTAAGTCACCTCAAGTATGTAATGTTAAATAAGTTATACACATGGTTGTATTACATTTAATAGTACTTTGGGCCAAATTCTGTGCAGTTTCAAAGAAAAGAGCTAATGGATCAATTGGATAAGGCACATGCCATCATGGACTCAGGCACTTGGGTGAACCAGGGCTCTTCTTCTCCCTTCCCAGTTAATACTTTGAAATTCCAAATCCCCTGGACCAATCATCTGTTGAATAAAGATTTTTTAATTGTATTTCAGACTAGGTGTCAATTTTATTAGCAAGGGGAGGGAGGAAGTAGGTGGGGCCGTTTTCATAGTGTATCAAAGTCACATTTTACTTTTAAGCATGAGAATACATACAGTTTCTTTCTAGAAACTATTAATTCAGTAAAGAACAACTTTTGAGAAAGTGAATGTACCTGTTGAATTGTGGCAGGAAGAAGGTGGTGTACCTAGGAATAGATTTCAGCTGTACAGCATGTCTGTAACATAAACTTTGCAAAGGTTTCTGTGGTTGTCCTCTTTCTACCAAGTCTATAATCTTTTCTGATAATCATTTCATTAAAATTCATGACACACTCACTTGCATGTCCTCTGTGGATGGACTTCCTCCATGTTAATGGTAGTTTTCATTTTTCTAGACAGATCTTAGATTGAAATAATGTAGAGCTGACATAATAGCCTCAAACTGTAAAATATTTACCTCCAGAATATGATACACTAAGCTGGAAGACACTACCATGGAACCAGCAAGTAATACAAGAAGAAACACCAAACTAAGACCTGAAGGCAAAGGAAATATCCAGTCAATACGGACCACCACTCTTGTGCCTTTGGCACGAATGTGACTCAAGCGACAGGTTTTGGAAATGGAGCCTAACACTGGATAACAATGCCTTTGTCCAGATATTAATCCCACCTAAGATCCTCCCCTTTATACACATCACCTTTTTATCTTTACTTCAAGCCATTCATCCACTTAAAAAGTTCATAGCCCAGCACAGGTTCTTCTGAGTCAGAGCCTTTCGGAATTCATAGGGAGCCCCACTCTCACTGATTAGGGTTAGAACCTTGCTATAACTGCAGTGTATTTACACATGCATATATAAGGGGAAAAGTGATGGAATTCTCTAAGTTAGCCAGGTGAGTTGCAACCAATTCAAATGATTCATTTAATATTTTTAAAAATACTAAGACCCTTATTCAGTGTTGCAGAAATACAACCCCAAGAGCCTGAAAAAAACCACATGCAAAAAACAACAGCACAAATACAACTGTGACAACAAAGCAATTTACATGAGAATATGACATGCTAGAAGTCTGTAGAAAGGTCTAGCACATCAAAGACCAAACCACTTTAGGCAATCTAGACTCTCTTTGACTTGAAAGTAAGGATTTCTATTCACTTCACATTTGAGAAAGATCTGATTGAAGTTTCGGTTTGCAGCATGAATAGTCACGGAACATAAATTTTACATTTTACTGTTGGGAAATGGGTAAGTCCATTGGGAAAATTTCAGCTAAAAACTGGGAACTGATCTGGGGCATGCCAGCAAAGCTGGGAAGTAGCCCAGACTTACTTCAAACCCCAGAATGAAGCTGGTGGGCTATCTCGACTGTTCATCAGGAGTGTGAACAGAGATGTGATCATGGTGGTAAAAACCAATTGGTTTTCTAAAAGGAAACCTCTGGTAGTCAAATTTATTTTTCTTTGTCATGCACTATGAATAAAATGATACTCACACTACTGCATAGTTTAAATTATTTCCTGGAGTGCAGTTGGGCTGTAGAACTCAGTGATCCCAATTTTAAACTAACTCTTGGGGTGGGAAGGAGTTGGCACCACACAGTAAAGCATTTCATCACCTAAGCTCCCTTACTCAAAAAAACTCTTTTTATTTTAGATACAAAAATTCCATTACTTTAGCCTGAGATCAAGTTTCATCATTCCATAGGTTCAGTTAACATACTCCAAATGAAAGAATTCAAACAGACATTTGATAAGCTATCTACCATGTATCAAGTTCATGCCAGTTGATTAGCAGAATATATTCAGAAATGACTGACAGTTCTTTGACAATAACAATTTATTACCTGTCAAGCTTCAAGGTATGTTTTTGATATAGAGAAGTGAAATAATATTGAAATAAATCTAACGCTAAGTTAAAACAGGAGTTTTACTATTCCAAATAGATCCCAGATGACTATGAAAAACATATTTGTCTGGGTAATAACAATTAGTTAAGTGATACATGGTTATTACATACATGAAAAACTTCAATGCAATAAACTATATAAGGGCTCCTATCCTCTTAAACTAAAAACAATATCAAACTCAGTAATTCAAATAGAGTAGCAATTTGAAATTCTAAATTTGGAGAGCCAATAAACGGCAAACGTTTGGTAATTAGTATTAAGGATCTGACATTCCCTATAAGTCAGTGGATTTAACTCAGAGTCTCAGACCCATACATTAGAGGAAACGTGTTATAATTGGTTCACTTTGGGTTGACTGTTGATATTTTTAACATCTGAAACCTGTTATTTTGTAGCTGAGGTTTATCCTGTTTTCCTATAGCTTCACAAACTTTCCATTTAAATTACAGAACTTCCATGCTAATTATAAACTTTTATCTTTAAAAGTGGTGCTGCCTTTTAATCATTTGCTGTAGTTGTATTTTAGAAGATGGCACTGTTCTTAATTTTGACCAAGGAAGATCTCACTAATCTAGTAGAAGCTCAAAGTCTTATTAATACTCTGGGAATCCTTAGTCAGGGCAGATTCAATGCAAAGTGCTTAAACCTGAGAATTTACACTTACAATGTGCAAGTGTGTTTTATGGTCAGCAAAAGAAAAAGAATTCTCATGTTTTTTTATTACCTATGGACTATATTGAATGCTATTCTGTCTGTATCAAAATTAGCCACAGTAGGTTTGGCTTAGGCACTGAATAAAGCTGTGGTCGGCTCCTGAGTGAACCAGTTAGTATTATGCTTTTTCTCCATGGTCATTGATTCTGTTCTCAACTTGACAGTCTGTGCCTCTGGAGATCAAGATGGAGCTGTAAGTGCAAAGGTATCACTGGAAGGGACAAAACTGCTAAATAACCCTGCATAATATGCACAGAATTGGGCCCAATCATGGGAAACTACATTAACTCTGGTCAATAAAGTACAAGTAAAAATAATAACAACAACAACTGTTGCATATCTAGGCATTTCTTCCCTCTTCAAATATAAGTGTTTTTATTTACATGTCACAGATGAGAAAACTGTGCCCAGAGAGTTTATCTTGTTTGCCTAATGTTGCATAGTAAGTAGGATGAAACCATAATTTGAAGCAGGCATGTTTCATCCCAACCAAAGCCCCTGCTTGTGATCCAGAGGCTTTCAAACCTTGACCTGTAAACCACCAACACTAGAATTGCCTAAGAACATTTTCATGAGCATATATAACCTGGCCCAGGAACCAGTGTATTTTTTCCAGTGTGTGTGTGTGTGTGTGTGTGTGTGTGTGTGTGTGCACGCACATGTGTGTGTGCTGAGGATAAAACCCAAGGCCTTATGTGTGCTAGGTAAGTGCTCTACTACAAAGCTGCACTCTCAGTCCTTTTCTCCTTTTTTTTTTTTTTTTTAAACAGCTGCCAAGTGATCATGACCCTAGGCTTAGAAATCACTGTTTGACTTGCTGTTTCCCAACCTCATTCACATCAAGTCATGTCAATAAAGATGCCATCTGTGCAGTTCAGTTGGGGAAGTGGACATTGCTGTTCCCAGGCAGCAAGACAGTCATGGAGATTTTGGCCACCCCTAGTCATCCCTAGGCCTGAGGAGTTAAGGTCCCAACACACAGATAAGCCAGTCCATTGAATACCAGTTAAGATGCTCTAGTCAATACCCTAAGCTAGATTGTGAAAGCCCTGTGACATTATATAGAGAAACAAACAAACAACAACAACAAAAAAGGCCAAACTTCTGAAGTGGCTTCACAGTCTCTAAGTCCCCAACCTATTGCCAGTATAGGTTCTGGCACTGAGGGTCATCTTACCAATTAGTTCCAAACTTGGCTAAGAAGCAAATTGCCTTCCAGGTGGAACCTTAGGGGCTCAGGCTTAAGAATTTAGAAAGGAAAAGGGAGGAGATTTTTCATAACTTAGTCCATGAAGGATATTTTTCCAATCTTGGTCACAAAAAGAATTAGCCCATAGGTTAGCAAATTCTCAGCAGATGAAGAGGTTTCTTTGAAATTTTCTATACGATCTGAGCAGGATGGGGTAAGGGTCTACCTCTCATGCAACTTTGCTTGCAAGTTCTTAACATGAATTTGAATTTTGATTCATCACTCACTAGACTTATGATCTTGAACAAAAGATTTAACATCTCTAAGACTCTAAGCATCTCCTATGGGGATTAAATGAGAAAATGTGTTGCATAGCAAGCATCCTTCAAATGCTAGCTGTTATTATCCCAGCCACATTTATTGAAAATGCTTACACAATGACACAGGCATGAGCTTTCCCCCAAATTCCTCTGTTGCTAGGATCCTGCCTTGAGCAAGGTCTGTGGCTGGCTGCTGCTATTCCGACAAAGGAGGGGCCACGCTGGTGCTGGCAGACACCCTAAGTATACGACCATTCAAGGGTGTCCCTGCTGGAAATCTGGGAGTCATCAGGACCCCTGCCCAGCCATGCTGGAAGTCTTTCAGTTCTAATAACACTTCTTTGTTCTCTCTCTCCATGTTCCTTCAGTCTAGAACACTCTCTAGTTTCCACGTACATCTTTTGTTCTGGCTAACTTTCTCCCAGTGTTCAATTCTCCACAAAGATATGGCTTCCTTCTTAAAAGACTTCCCTGCAGCCCAAGTCTGCCAGCGGCTTTCATGGCACCCATTCCTCTGTGTCATAATTGGTTGTTTCCTTGCCTACAGGAAACTTCTGGTACTGTAAGCACTGGGAAGCAGAAACCTTTTCTTTATATTTGTTATTTCCCAACTCAGAGAACGGTTCTTGGTACATGGCAGTGATCAATAATGATTTGTTGAGTGAATGATTAAACTTCAGCATCCTTCCCTTTCTGAAACAAGAAATGCTGTATGTAGTTAGAACTCCATTCTTTCTTTCTTTCTTTTTATCTTGTTAATTTTTATTTTTATTTTTTTTCTTTTTTTATTGTTGGTTGTTCAAAACATTATAGTTCTTGACATATCATATTTCACACTTTGATTCAAATGGGTTATGAACTCCCATTTTTACCCCGTATACAGATTGCAGAATCACATTAGTTACACTTCCATTGATTTACATATTGCCATACTCGTATCTGTTGTATTCTGCTGCCTTTCCTATCCTCTACTATCCCCCCTCCCCTCCCCTTCCCTCCCCTCTCCTCCCCTCCCCTCTTCTCTCTCTACCCCCTCTACTATAATTCATTTCTCCCCCTTGTATTATTTTTCCCTTTCCCCTCACTTCCTCTTGTATGTAATTTTGTATAACCCTGAGGGTCTCCTTCCATTTCCATGCAATTTCCCTTCTCTCTCCCTTTCCCTCCCACCTCTCATCCCTGTTTAATGTTAGTCTTCTTCTCATGCTCTTCTTCCCTACTCTGTTCTTAGTTACTCTCCTTATATCAAAGAAGACATTTGGCATTTGTTTTTTAGGGATTGGCTAGCTTCACTTAGCATAATCTGCTCTAATGCCATCCATTTCCCTCCAAATTCTATGATTTTGTCATTTTTTAATGCAGAGTAATACTCCATTGTGTATAAATGCCACATTTTTTTTATCCATTCATCTATTGAAGGGCATCTAGGTTGCTTCCACAGTCTTGCTATTGTGAATTGTGCTGCTATGAACATCGATGTAGCAGTGTCCCTGTAGCATGCTCTTTTTAGGTCTTTAGGGAATAGACCGAGAAGGGGAATAGCTGGGTCAAATGGTGGTTCAATTCCCAGCTTTCCAAGAAACCTCCATACTGCTTTCCAAATTGGCTGCACCAATTTGCAGTCCCACCAACAATGTACAAGTGTACCCTTTTCCCCGAATCCTTGCCAGCACTTATTGTTGTTTGACTTCATAATGGCTGCCAATCTTACTGGAGTGAGATGGTATTTTAGGGTGGTTTTGATTTGCATTTCTCTGACTGCTAGAGATGGTGAGCATTTTTTCATGTACTTGTTGATTGATTGTATGTCCTCCTCTGAGAAGTGTCTGTTCAGGTCCTTGGCCCATTTGTTGATTGGGTTATTTGTTATCTTATTGTCTAATTTTTTGAGTTCTTTGTATACTCTGGATATTAGGGATCTATCTGAAGTGTGAGGAGTAAAGATTTGTTCCCAGGATGTAGGCTCCCTATTTACCTCTCTTATTGTTTCTTTTGCTGAGAAAAAACTTTTTAGAACTCCATTCTTTCTGTAATGAAGCTTATGTTTCTCTAAAGTCCTTACTCCATAAGAAAGATGTACTGTCTTTAAATTGTTGGTTCCCCATTCGAAGCTGCTCAGGATGGAACAGGCAGGATGATGGAAGGGAAAGGATGAGGTGAGAACCACAAGATCCGAGTTCTACTCACCTAAAGCACCACGCAAGACTTAGTTTTTCACTTCTAAGATAGGAACATTTATAAAACAGGTTTTCATGTATACTCTTTTAGCTCTGAAATTGTATTGAATATTAAAATAAATCACATGCCGGCTTGGAAACATCATTACAGTTATGCTTCCTTTAGGGCCATTGTGATCAATTGTAGGCCCTGGGCCTTTCTGAGTCCATGTTCTCATTTTTCTTGCCCTCATGTTACACTCCATGTAAAGAGCTCCACATAAAGAAACTACTCTATACTGTTCTCAGTTGAATAAGGCAGCGTCACTTTACTAATATTAATGGAAAGGCATTTTTCTAATGGTTTGAGTCTAGGCATTTGGATCAAAGAAGTTAAAAAGTTAGTGACATGAGGGGTAGGGAATGCAGTAGAATACTCATTCCTAAATAAACTTATGATATATAATGAGGCATTTGAAAAGCTTCAAGTTATTTCTCCCTTACATTCTTTCTTGGGTATATTCATGGGCCCCATCACCCATGACATGGAACTGGGTACCATCTCTGATGCTTTCTGTATTTAGATCTACTACATTCAATGAGTTGCTGGTCATTCTCACTTGATCTTTTACAAAAATGGCTTCCTAATGTCCTCTGGCCCATAATATCACCCCTCTCCAGTACAATTCTCATATTTTCTGAAAGAAAATTGGGCAATATATATCATAGTTATTGTAATTGTTCCTACTCCTTCAATAGCAATTAAACTTCTAGGAATATACCTTAAGAACCTAATTAGATGTGGACACAGAGATTTAAATACAATATATTTCATGGAGCACTATTTATGATAGCAAACATGGAAATGATACAAATATCCAATAATTATTTCTTAACTGGTTCATTTCTACATAATGGAATATTACAGTCATTAAAATAATTTTGTAAAAGAAAGCTGCTAAGAGAAAATGTTTGAAACACACTGTGAAAAAGTAGTTTGTAGCAAGCGCAACATTAAACTACTTCAAAGTACATATCCATATGCATATAGCTATATATAATTCACATGTAGATTGTACACCAAACAAGGTTTTTTTGTTTTTTTTTTTTGGCAGGGAACAGTGGGGATTAAACCAGGGGTACTCTACACTGAGCTACACCCACAGTCCTTTTTATTTTTCTTTTATTTTGAGACAGGGTCTCACTAAGTTGCTGAGAGTTATGCTAGGTTGCCCAAGCTGGCCTTGAACTTGTGATCCTTCTGCCTCAGCATCCCATGTTGCTGGGATTACAGGTGTGTGCCACTGCGCCTAGCATACACCAAAATGTTAACAGCCATTATCTTGAGTAGTTGGAAGTATAAGAATTTTAAGGTTTCCATGGTATTTAGAGTATTGGCAGTGTGGGGGTGAGGGGTAATAGAAAATACAGTCGAATAATCACTGCTTCCTTTGAGTTACTTTCAATTATTTCTTTATTTGTATGTACCCTACTTCACTATATGATTATGCTGACTTTTCTAACTTTACTACACTTCTCTGAGAAATGGTGTACTGGTAAAACTGAGAGTAGGTTTTCCTTTTGCATAAATCAGACCCTGAAGCAGGAACATCGTAGAGGTTAAAAAAATATGTGTCATATTAAAACAAATGTTAGGAATCTAAAGGAAAAATTTTGGCTTCCTGTACATTTTCAATAGTTACGTTTCAGATTCATAATATGAACATTTTTTCCATATTAATTTACTCCAAGAACTTTAGGACACAGTGAAATTTGTATGTCCAACTATATCAACTTAAACATCTTCTAAACTAGCTCATTTCCATTAGATAAGCTTATTAGAATAGTAAATGAACCACATATACAAATATAGGCTAAAAGTCAAGAAAAATTTTAAATGAACAGTTTTATTGCTATGAGTACAATGGTTTTAAGGTCTAACAAAAAGAAGGAAAGTATAGAATGTGTCTTTGCTTTTGTTTAAAGGTTTTTATAAAAAATAAATCTGGCCAATTTTATCAACACTAAATAATTACAGTGTGATAAAAGCCACACTTTTTAGGATTATATTTTTCTGAGTAAATACTTTCCTCCTAAATAACTAAAAATTGCTTTAACCATTCCAATAATACAGTGGTAAACCAGGTCCAAGAATATCATAAAACTAAGGAAGAAAATTTGTTTTCAGTTTGCTCCTTTTACCAGAATGTCTCAAATCAGGGTTGAAATATCATTAGCAATTAGAAAACTTTTTTTCCATTGTGCTTTTGTCACATCATTATAAAAAGAGTGACTCTTCCTGGAATTTGCACCATATTTACAGTCATTCATGACCATTTTACCAAATATCACTGTTCCACGTGTGCTCATCTCTCTTCCTCTACAAAATGCATGTGCAGGACTTTATGAGATTGATACTGAATGGGCCTTTTCTTTGCTCTTCTTTAAAAGAGCAAATTATTAACCAATAAACCGCAGATCAAGAGACGCAAGTTGGTTTTACTAAACAGGATTCACAGAAATGGCATACTGGGCTGCCTCTCAAAAATTTCTTAACTCATGCATCTGTGTTCTTGAAATAGCTTATATTAAAATGTAGCAACACTTATAAGGTACATTCTCTGCTGTTACCTTAATGGTAGAGAAAACCAAAGAAGGCAGCAGAAGAGAATATGTGAGACTAAAAATGGTTAAAAAAAATGAAATTATCCAGACTTTTTAAAAAATGTACCATAGGTCAGGCTGGCTTCATTCTTCTAAGGCCTCAATGATACTCTACCAGGCATTAATTTAAAGCCTCAAGCCACCTTGAGTCATTCAATAGAAACAAAAATCTAAGCAGGGGGCAGAGAAGACTAGCAATACTTTTTAAAAAAGAAATATAACTGGAGAAAATAAGATGTGTTTTGTTCCACCAGAAATATGATTCTTCACTTTCCCACTCTAACCAAGCCTTGCTCTTGTAATATGAATAATATGACTGTAACTCATCAGAATTGTCTACATTTTAATTTGAAAAAAAATAGTTACTATGTTAATCTTTAATAGCCTGTCTTCTGGACCAACAGAAAGAGTTACAAAAGAAGTCATTTTCAGTGGCATAATTAAAGCCTGGGAGAAGCGCATTTAGTAATGTGGTGCTGTTCTTTTTATCCAATGGCTTGCTGGTATATAGATCCACCATTTGATCAGTGCATCTGGCCCCAGGGGCTTCATGGTCTGCAAGCCACAACCTACTAATAAGCACCCTCCAGCTTGTTTGCTAAACAGATCAGTCCTGGCAGGCAACCAAAAACTCCAGTCCTTGAAACTTGGAGCTCTTTAACTTGCATGGCCTATTGTGTGGCAAGCAAGAGAATAAACTATGTACCTCATAAATGCAGAGCAATTACAGATCAGTTAGTAATACAGCTGTGGCTCAAAAGATTGCTTACCTAAACCAAATCGAGGCCTAATTTATTTTTGTATTGTCTTTGTTAAAAACCAAACAAACGGCTCTGAGAGCTTGTATACATAGTAAAGAAAATGGCTGTTTCCCTTATAAACAATATGGCAACTCTTGGCCCAAAGAAATCGTCCTCAGTAGCTGAAGGGTTTTGTTTTTATGGTCTGAATCAAGCCATTGCTTGTTGTAGCTTTGTTAGGTTGTAGAAGAAAACATGGTGCTATGCTTTCTCTGAAAGTAGTTCGCAGTATCAGGGGTTGCCGGGGTCTGTACAGTTCTGTTTTGTGTTATACATGCCAAGAAAGATACTGTTGATTTCAAGCATAAGAATGTGAAGATGAAGTAGCCTTCATTTACAAAGAAATGGTCAAGTATCTTGGGTTTAGGTGAGTTAATCTGCCAATGATGATGATAAATGGAGTTGAACTTCTTCTAGTTATATTCAGATTAATATTTGTCAATTTATGAATCCTTGATAATGCCAACACATATTAGGTTTGTGGAGATATTAGTATTAACTTATCTAGATATGGCTTAAGGAAGCAACAGCCTACAATTTTTACTAATGTTTTTTATACTATTTGAGTATCTATACTGTGATAAGTGCATTAAGTAATAAATCTTACACCCCTGAGAAAATGTTGTGAGAAGAGTTGGCGATCTTAATTTTAGGAAACCTAGAATAATTTTGAAAACATCTACACAGAAAATATCTGATAAAAACCATAATACTGGTGTAAAGAAAGTTGTATCTAGACCAGTTTCTATTATTTATTAACCATATAACCTTAAGCAGATAACATACCTTCCTAAACCTCAGTTTCCTTATCTGTAAAGTGGAGTAGCCTATTCTGTCTATCTCAGGATGTTGGGCAGGAGAAATAAGTTGATAAGAGATAAATATTTATAAATGTGAAAAAACCTACAAACATACACTCTTATTGTTGCTAAATAGAAACAAACTTGGAGAACTATTAGGTACATATTTACATGGTTGTAAACCACTGGACAGAGTTCTTTGGGATCCACTTTTAATTACACTAATCAGCTTGATTTGGGGATTTGGAGTGTTGTTTTGGAATGCACACATAATTTTCTACAGTTCCATCTTAACTTTTGGTTTGGTCACTGACCCCAACAACTGGTGCTTTGTAGATTGACCTGATAACAGGGAAACAAAAAGGTAGACAATAAAGATAAGGAGTTCAATGCCAAGATTTGTGAAAACTTCTGGGGCTACAGTCAGAAGCAAAGAAATGTAAGGGGAAAGGTTTAAAACTCAACTAAGAATGGAAGTTACCTTTATTCCCAAGAAGTCCTAGGAAATCTCAGCCTGGGACCCTGAACTGACAGGGAAGGTAATGCTCCTGCCTTAGCCTGTGCAGAGCAGCTTTTCCAATTGTGGTCAGGCCCATCCCAGATTTTGTTGTTGTGTTTTGTTTTTGTTTTTCCAGGATTTGATTTTCCCCTTATAGGTGCAGATATCTGCAATAAAAAATGCTCTAGTTATTAGCCCTAATTTTTGAGGGTACTGATTTGATGTGCACCAGTAGGTATCAAGTAGACATTCTAGGACTTTTCCTTGAATGCTCCTTCCTGCTTCTACTTTAGGTAGTGCATTAGTCAGCTATTGCTGCAATAATGCTACACAACACACCACTACCAAAAATTAGCTGACTTAATACAATAAGCATTGACTTCTCACTCACAGTCTAGAGGCTTGGCTGCCCCTTGGCCAGGCTAGACTGAATTCCCTGCTCTGAAAACTGGGCTGCAGGCTGTGTGGAGGTTTGTTCCAGATTATCTTTTATCTTCTTGGGTCAGGATTACCCAGGGAATGTTCTTTTAATATTGAATGGCAGAGACTTAGGTATTGGCCCAGAATGCACACACAGACATTTCCATCCATGTTCCATTAGCCAAAGCAAGTCAAATGACCCATCCCCACATCAGTGGGGCAGGAAAGAACTTTACAATCAGAAGACAAAGGAACTTGTTGAGTTATTTGAATACAGGGAAGGAATGACAAATTGGAAAATGGTTTATTCTACCAGAAATATTTTACAAAAAGGAACTTATATTAAAAAATATATATTTTAAATATAATTAATACCTTCTACTTGCATTCTTAAATCACCTCTAAAAAACCCATGTGTCTATTAAGCACTTGTAATATGATTAATTTAAGATATACTGTAAGTATAAAATTCATACCAGATTTTGATAATAGTATAAAATAATGTAAAGTAACTCTTAATAATCTTTGTATATAAAAATATTGCCACTAACCTCTTAAACCAGAGTCTGAGCCATGACATATTCATGTGGGTAAAGAAAATACTCTCTCTCCTCCCTACAAAACTCCTGCTTCCTTCAAAGGAATAATATAACTTTATTTTATACCAGGTCATAAGAATAAAAAATATCAGAATGGAAATTCTCATCATACTCAATAAACATTTTCCTAAATGTTTATCTAAATTTTTGGTAAATTCATGCTTGTGAATGAAAAAAAACTCTAATCTAAAAATATGATTCATTTCTTCCATTCAACAAATATTTATTGAGCTCCTTCTGTGTGTTATGTATTATTTTAGGTTCCAGGGATATAGGGATAATTAAGACAGATAAAAATCTGTGCCCTTGTGGAGGTCATAATAAACAAATGCATAAATAAATACATAACATAATGATGACTAGTGTAAAGAAAAACAAAACAGGGAATAGAAGGAAGTCAGGAAAGGCCTTTCTAAGGAGACGTTGAAAGAGAAAGTGACATAAAGTGACCATGGGATCCCTGGGAAAGCATCCATGGTGGAAGAGACAGCAGATATAAAGGCCCTGAGGTGAAAACAATCAAGAAATCCGGTGTGGCTCTGGCAGAATGTTTGAGTGGGAAAGAGAAAGGGGGCAGATCAAATAAGATCTTCAAAGCCTTGTAGGGATTTTGATTTTATTCTACAGGGACAGAGAAGGTGTCAGAACTGTATTGTCCAATAGGGTAGCCACCAACCCATGTAGCTACTGAGCACTTGGAAAATGGCTAAACCAAACTGAGATGTGCTGTAGATATGAAATTTCAATGTTTTAGGGTGAGATTTTAATGGTTTAGTGTGAGGGAAAAAAATGAATGATAAATACCTCGGTAATATTTTTCTTTTAACATTGAAATTAATATTGTAGACATATTGGGCAAAATAAAACATTGAAAAATTAATTTCACCTATTTTCATTTCTAAATATGACTATTAGGAAATTTTAAATCACATATGTGGCTCACATTATATTTGTATTAGGGAGTATTGCATTTGGAGGGGTTTGAGCAAGAAAGGTCTTGAACTTCTAAAAACTGCTCCTGGGAAAAGCCAGCAACAAAAAAGTATGTATTATATGAGTCTGTTGATGTAAAATACAAAAGCAGCCAGAACTAAGCAATAATATTAGCACTCTGGATAGAGTTGACACTTGTGGAGAGACTAGAAGGGACCGTCAGAGGGGATTTCTGGGTTCTGGTAAGGTCTCATGTATGACCCGGGGGTCTGATTAGTGTTTGAACACCCCATGAATTGTACATTTATCATATGTGCACTTTTAATATGTATGTTATACTTAATTTTTAAAAGTTAAAATGATATCCATACATATATAAACCAAAAATTTAAAAGGAAAAAAATATACTTGAGTATTTAAATTGATACAGTTCAGATAATGCAACTTACTTGAGTGGGGATGGTGGGTGCTAAGTGGCTTATCATCTTCAACAAAGGCTTTGCACCATATACCCACTTAATATCCATATTCAATTGCTGTAAAGAGAAACTATAGACATGAGTTTCTGGTTTGAAAAGCAATGGGGAGATGAATAATATATAACACCTTTATGCATGTCAACATTTTCTAAAATGGATGTATTAGATTCATCAATGGGATTGTTGGAGAAAATAAGCTGACTTTAAAAAAATGTGCCCTAAATCATTTTAAATTTCTAATACTTTTGCAAATTATAATAAAAAATAACTTAAATAAAGGAATTTTTAAAAAAATTGCTCTGGGTAGATGTGGGTTATTAAACTACTTGTTTATTTTTGCATGCAGTTAAGTTTTTCTACAACATAAAGTTAAATTTTCCTTTAATATATGGACTAACATGTTAAAGACCACCTCTTCCTCCCTCACCAGCTTTTCAACAATGGGAAAAGATATACCGAGTTGCAATCACCTTCCCCTTTCCTAAGAGTGCTCCAGCCTGGATTCTGAAATGGTCCCGAATCAGTCCTGATTTCAGAGAACTGTTCTGATAACACACGAATCCTGCCTATGGGATACAGCTTCTTTATTATGTACAGTGTTGCTCAAATCCTAAAAGGTCAGGAACTAAGGAATTCTACAACAGAAGTAATTAATTACTATGTCAATTTTTGTCTCCCAAAAATAATCCTCAAAAAAAATCAGAATAAAATAAAGATAGCAATAATAATGAAAGCTAAATAAAAACATGTACTCAACATGAATAAAAGGGAACATGCAAACTTAAAATTCATATAAGTAAAAATAGAAATAAACAAACCTGGAATCCCAGCAAGCTACCCTGTGCCCTGCTGCCCCAAGCACTATCTGAGGAAGACTGCATAAAGAGAGAAGAAAGGCAAAGGCCATAAATTGATCAAAAACTATAAAAGAGAAAGTCTGCTCCACATGCAGAAATGCTGAAAAAGCAGTTTCATTGATCAGAGCAGAACATGGAAGAGATGTGAAAGTGTGTGTGGGCCTCAAGGTGACCGCTTTGGAAGGGAACACTTGTAGGAAGAGCTGAGTAATTGGAGGGGAGATGCACCTTCGGGAAATTGCTCAGCACAGGGGGAGAACAAGAGCAGATAAGTGAGGATCCTTAAAGAAAAAGAATATCAAAAAGTCAAAAGCACAACTGTTCTTCACAATGTCCCCCATACCCCACTACCCCCAGCGGTAAAGAAATTATCCACACCTTGCTACACTAACAGTAGAGGGAGCTCTTGAACTAGGAATCTTATAAACCACCTGGAATTACCATCCCTACCCACAGACATACAGAAATGCAGGCAATCTTTGTTTGGGTAAAAAAAAAATACCATAAAATGAGAATTAAAAATTTCATTCTGATGACGAAAGTTACCCCCACGGCCTAGTCAGGACTGAGTTCCCCTGGAAGACTTCATTCAGGGGTCAGGGCTGTTCTGCTAAATCACGCTGCTAGGATAAATATTTGCCCATGAGGTCACGGGCACAGAAACAGCAAATGAAAGCAAAGAGGCTAGTTAGAAGGCCAAGACAGGGAGATGGCTGTGGATTGCCCTAGTAGAAGTGGTGAAAATAGTCAAGGCACATTTTAAAGGTGCACTAAATTTATTGATGGACTGAATATATGTGGAGAATATGTCCTAGGGCTTTGATCTGGACAGCTAAAAGAATGTTAAATACTATGCATTGAGATAGTACTGTGAGTATAGATGAGAATCAAGAATTCGTAATGTTAAGTTTCAGGTGGCTTCCTTTAAATTGTGTGGATTTTTGAATGCTATCATAGATTATAAGATTATATTGTTCTTTTTAATATCGATTTCCAATTTTCTAGTTCTGGTATTTAGAATTATACTTTTTAAAAATATTAACCTGGTGTACTGTTAACTTACTAAACTTACTTATTAGGCCTAGTACAATTTTGATAGATTCCTGAGAATTTTCTATCTAATTTTCTATGAGTAAAAAGCAGTTTTATTTGTCCTGTTTAATCTATATGACTTTTCTTTTTCTTGTCTTATTTCACTGGCTAGGACCTTCAATATAATATTGAACTAGAGTCCTGGGGATGTGTATGCATGCCTTGTTTCCCATCTTAAAGGGAAAACATTCGCTACAATACACCTACAGATTTTGTGTAGATGTCCTTTATCGGGTTGAGCAAGTTTTCTTCTGTGTTAGTTTGGCTTCTCAAAGAAGCAGGTATGAAGTTGGGATTGAATATACAAGATGTACTGGGGCAAATACCTGTGAAGGATAAAAGAGGGAGGAAGTGGAATGTTCAGAAGACATTTTACACCTGTTGCAGGTCTGATGGCTATGAAGGAGAGTAGGAAGTCATGGTGGCTAACCTGCTGGTATAAACCAGACTTCACATGTCCACCTGCCAATTAGGATCCAAAGAATTATTCTTCTTGCTTGCTTGCTATTCTCTGGGCAACACAAGTCTAGAGTGCCCTAGGGACACTGTACATCTTAGATCAATGTGGCTTGGGCTGCATCCTTTGGTAAGAATATGCCATTTTTGCTTATCAGAATCCTGGGAGATCCAAACATGTAGGGATGGGAATCACAAAACCACAGTGGGGAAGTAGAGTTAGAAATTCAAAGGTGAGGGTAGGTATATTGGCTGTGGGAGCAAGAGTTCATGCTGGTAAGAACATGCATGGCCTCTATCTCTGACACCATGATCATTCTATTACTGTTTGAATCATGCAAGTTCAGGGGAGACCAATATTGAAGTTGATGTCAGTTAGTCAAGGCATTTTATCTACAAACGGAGGCTTTTAAAAATTAATGCTTCAGGTGTACTTTATTTCTTCAATATGTCATACTTAATAGATATACAGTGCTTTTAGTTGGCACCAATTATGAGTTGGTTTTGAAATTCACTATTACATCAGCTGGCATGATGATTAATGTTTCCATTCCTTTGGGGTGACTCTGCCAACAGGTGACAAGATCCATTCTTTTCCAATTTGTGTTGTTTCATATGTCCATACAGTAATATAGAAAGTGGCTCCACTAGTTAATACAGCATTACCATAGTTGTCATGGAAATCAGATGCATGTTTCTCGTGACTCTGCCTTGCCATTTTTTGCTGAATGCTTAGAACTTTGAGATAAATTACTGCATTTTTTTGCAAGGGAAATATTGTGGAACTGAAAAGAGAACTGCAGCAACTGAAGCTGCTGCTTTGGTGCAAATTCACTCCAGATACCTTTTGAATTGAGACTTTTTAACCAATCTCTGATACAAAAATCTTCACCCTTCATGCCTATTCTCCTATGTTCATCCATATGTCTTTTTCCTAGACCTCTTATCTTCCAGCCTTTCCCTTACAGATCTCTGAACAAATGGTCAGGCCATTGCCTGCTGGCCAGGGATATGGCTATATTTTCATCATGAGCCATGTCTCCATGCAAAATGTGAATGGCCAGGAGCACCACTCACAGCTCTGTCCACTTCTACTTCAGCTGATTAGATGAACACCTGCTCCACATGAATATAATTGCAAGTTGAAAATGAGGAGCTCTGTGTCAGTGTCAGGGTTATCTTCTCATGGCCAGCCTATTTATACCTTCTGGTCACACTTGAGTTTTATTCCAGATGTATCATTTCTATCTTATGATGGACTACTGTTGGAAATGTTGGACTTCATCACTTGGTGTGTTCAATACAATACAGATGATAATAGATACTTGGTAACTTGATACTCCATGGAAAAGTGATTCTGCCATGTTGCCAGACCCTAGTATAGACAAAAATTTGACTATAAGGCATAAAGTTGGAATGTTCTCCATCCTCCTTTGTTTCCTAGAAGAATTTATGTGGTCTTGGTAATTCTTCCTTTAGTGTCAATATGAAAGACCCCAGCCCAACAACCTCAGGCCTAGTTGCAAAACCACCGAGGCATGTCACAAACCTACGAAGGCACCAGAGGTGTTTTTCAGACAATCAGTTAGGTGTAACCGGTTGAGAAAGCACAAAGGACCAGGTCCTAAGGCATGCCTGAATGAGCAGCAACAGGAGGACCAGAGTGCTAACATGTAACTTTTATGTGGCTTTTCCAGTAACATAAAGTGAAAAACAACTTTGCCCTTTAGGTAGCCTATATGCTGGGTTTAAAATTAACCAATAAGAAACCTATTGTTTCCCCCGTGTGAAGACTGCCCCTTTACCCTATAAAAATCTCTGTATCCCCCAAGCCCGGTGTGCCAGCTCACCAAAGCTCCGGCTGAGGTTCTGCTGGGCACCCGCAGGCGCCTGTGTCCCAATAAATCCCTCTTGCTTTTTGCAGCCAGTGTTTCGTGTGATTCTCCTTGGACAGGGAATCGGGAGTCTTTTCAAATAGAATTCATCAGTGAAGACAACTAGACCCAGCATTTCATTGTTAAAACGTTTTCATTGTGAACTCAATGTTTTTAATATATATAAGATAGTTCATATTTTCTATTTCTTCTTGTAAGTTTTCATAATTAAGGTCTTTCAAGGAACTTGTCCACTTCTAAATCATTGGAGTTGCTGACAGAAAGTTGAGCATAATGTTTCCTTATTTGCTTTCTCATGTCTGTAGGATCTATAGTGATGTTCTTTCTTTCAGTCTTGATATGGATAATTTGGGTTTTCTCTTTTCTCTTTTACACATACTCACACATACATTGTGTGTGTGTGTGTGTGTGTGTTCATTTCTTCTGGTAAAGTTTTCTTTGGCTTAATATATCCTATAGAGCAGGTGTATTGGTAAAATATCATCTCATCTTGATTGAAAATCTTCATTTCAAAACAAATTTTCCAAAACAAGCATAGAATTCTATTTTCTTTTTGCACTTTAAAGATATCATCCTATTGTCTTTTGACTCACATAACTTGTGAAAAGTAGTCTTCAGTATTTTTTATTCTTTCCTCTAAACACATTACAATTGCCCCTCAATGCTTTAAAAATTTTCTCTCTTTGTGTTTTAGAAGTTTGGTTATAATATGTTTTATCTTCTTTTCTTTGTGTTTAGTCTTCTTGGAGTTAGTTGAATATCTTGGATCAATAGATTTATAGTTCTTTATCAAATTTCAAAATGTTTGAGCATTATTTTTTATTAAACAATCTTTTTATTTTTAGTAGTTTCTAGAAGCATTAAGCAAATAATTTATTGAACAGTCCATAACAAAAAAATGTTTTTTAAAAGTGAAAATATTCCAAACATTTTGTCTGGAAATGATTTTTTTGCATGTGATACAGGGGATAGAACTCAGGGGTGCTCTACCTCAGAGCTGCATCCTCAGCCCTTTTTATTTTTTGAGAGAGACAAGAATCTTAATAATTTGCTTAGACTGGACTCTAACTTGTGATCTTCCTGCCTCTGCCTACCTAGTCACTGGGATTACAGGGGTGTGCCACCATGCTTGGACCCCTGGTCACTTTATTTTTTCTTTTTTTAGTTTTTGGGCATTATTTATTTTTATTTTTAGTTATACATGACAGTATATTTCCAATATTTGTATAATCATGAAGTGTGTCTTATTCTAATTAGGATCCAAGGGAATTAAAATCAGCATATTACAGTGACACAGCCACATCAATATTTATAGCAGTACAATTTACAAAAGCTAAGCTAGGTCCCCTTCAACAGATGAATGGGTTAAGAAAAATGTGGTATGTATACACAATGGAATATTGCTCAGACATAAAAATGACTTTATGACATTTGCCAATGGATGGATCTGGAAACAATCATGCTAAGTGAAATAAGCCAATCTCAAAAAACCAAAGGTCAAATGTTCTCTCTGATATGTGTGTGCTAACACACAACAAGGTGTGCAGATGGAAAACAGAAGCTCAGTGTGTGTGTGTGTGTGTGTGTGTGTGTGTGTGTGTGTGTATTTAAACCTGAAGAACAAGTTATATTTAAAGTCAAGTGAGAGAGATATTTCAAGAGGACCGAGGTGATCCCCTTCCCTTAGAGGCAGAAAGACCACTAATCCTGCGCGTAAGCAGAGTGGAAATGATTAGTAATCCAGAAAGCATATTTCCAATTAAATGGGAAGGGAAGGGCTGTGAGGAAGCGGGAAAAGTCATCAATTTTTGCCATGAAGCAGGAAAGATACCCAAAAAAGAATATAGCAAGTAGAATGAGTTTTTTAGACAGGTGTAAATTTTCCCATAGATTTTTGGACCTCATTTTCCAAAGACATTTGATCATCACTTTTCTTGAGTTCCATAACTGCAAATTTGCCCACAGTTTTCCCTCTATTCTTATCTTTCTGTTGACATCTATGTGAAATTCCTAAATCAATACTCATGACACTTTTGCAGAGAAAAAAAAAAAAAAAACAACAACTGAGTGACCTAATGCATACATTCCAAGCTGAGGTGAACAAGCAATGCTTTGCCTTCTTGTTTCAGTTCTGAGACTGTAAACAAATGTCTTTTCATGGTCTATTTAGTGTCATGTTTCTCACATTTCTGTGCCTTTGTTGGTGATTTCACTGTTTCAAATGTCCCTCAAGTGTGGTGCTGAAGTGCTGTGTAGTTTTTCTAAAGATAAAAAGGCTGTGATGAATCTTATGGAGAAAATGTTAGAGAAGCTTCATTCAGGTATGAGTTATAGTGCTGTGGGCCACAGATTTCGATGTTAATAAACCAATAATATATATTAAATAAAACATCTTTAAACAGAAACACACAAAAAACAAGGTTACGTTTTGACTAGTTGACAAAAATATTGTGACCAGAGTGCTTGCAGGACCCTAAACCTGCATTCCCCATGGGAGAAATGGTTCAATTGTTCATAACTCATTGTACAAAACTTTATAGAACACAACTATTGCAAATCAACTGTATAAACATTTTTTTTAAAAGAACGCATGATATAGTAGAAAAAAACACTGGGCCAAAAATTTTGAGACCTCAGTTCTAGTTCTAATTCTTCTAGTAATTAGCCTTCTATCTTCCAGCAGGTATTCTGGCCTCACATGGTTTCTTCATCTATGAGTGTAGCTCTTTAAATCAGATTATTGCTAAGGCTCTTGAAGCCCTAGCATTCTATGACCTTGAATCATCAGTAATGGAAATTCCCAGTAATAGTTTCTTCCTAAGAAAGTCTCCTCTTTGCTTTATAGACAACCGCCCTGCTCCATCTGAGATTAAGCACCATGTTCTATAGAGTGCTACAAAGATGAAATAACATACACTGATTAAAAAAAAAAAACTGGGAAGTTTTCCCAGGAAAGAGTTGCTTACAACTTTGGAAGTCATATCAAAATAACCCCCACAAGTTAACAGTACATGTCACATTAAGAAATAGATATTAATGAGAGATTTTAAAAGAAAACAGCCACAGTAGGTTTAAACAGGGTGCAGTCTCCTGATGACAGCTTTGAATACAGAGTGCCAAAATGCAGCCAGACTGAGTGAGGTATGGGCGCATTACTAAAAATACAAGGAATAAAGAGAGTACGGTCAGGTGGCAACCTGAATTCACACTCAGGGTTTTTAATATCAGAAGCAAGAAAGTCATTTACAACTCTTAGCTAAAGGATGAGGCTCTCTGAAGTGTTAAGAATACAGGACCATATGTGTAATGACAGAAGGTGACTATCTTATGTGGAGTGTGAGGGGGCAGGGAGGGGATTGAAACATGAAATGAATTCTCTGTATAATTTGGTTTTTTTCTTTATTAGAAAAACATTTATTAATAGTAACTTGAAAATTGGGAGTAGAATTTTTTGGGGAAAAAAATCATTTTTCCCTCAGCAGTCTTTGGTATGGACTTTTAATATTGGGTTGTTGGGGGTCTACATTCCATCACGGTCTTTGTACAGGATTATGCTGTTTTGTAACTCTGAAAATGAGGGTTGCCAACTGGTTTGTATTAGTCATAGTCCTGACAGGAAATAGATGGCAAAAATAAAATTTAAATTATCCTCGGAGGGATATTAAAGGGACTTATGAAAATAGGGTATGGGAAATGACAAGGGATAGTGTGGTCCCCTGGGACTAGTAACAGTGGTGCTTTTACCACCCATGGATAGAAGGGACCTGAAAAGGGTTGGGTTTCCAGATTGTGGGTTTCTAGATCCCAGAATTAGAGTCATGATGATAAGGTGACCTTGAGAAGAGCAGTGATACTCGGTCTGTAGGAAGAGAACTAAGTTAACCAATACCTCAATCATCTGATGGCTTGTCTGCATTCCCCATGGAACAACCAGAAGCTAGAGAGTAAGAAATCAGATAATGCAGCTCAATTGGAGGATCCAAAAAGATTCCAGGAAGAATCATCCTATTATATTCAGAGAAGAGGTATTACTGTATCCCCAGTGGATGCCTAAAACTGCAGATAGTCCCAAATCCTAGACAGACTATGTTTTTCCTATATGCCCTGGAGCACTTTACCAAGTACTAGAGCTACTCTGTCCTTCCACTTTTTTAAAAATACATTTATTTATTTATTATGTGATGCTGAAGATGGAACCCAGTGCTTCACACATGCTAGGCAAGCGCTCTACCACTGAGCCAAAGCCCCAGCCCCTGTCCTTCCATGTTTTATGCTCTAGTGCCACCTTTGTATTACTACTCTTGCAGTTTGGAGCCACTATTAAGAAAATAAGG
Organism: Urocitellus parryii; assembly: GCF_045843805.1. Lineage (NCBI taxonomy): Eukaryota > Metazoa > Chordata > Mammalia > Rodentia > Sciuridae > Urocitellus > Urocitellus parryii. Next base: position 248,790,768 of record NC_135531.1, read on the forward strand.
ATTACTTGTACCCAAGAACTACAGTACTAAGACAGTTAATCTGATAATTGAGATTGCTACTAAATGAATAATGAGCAGGTAGTGTAGGAAGTGTGGATTTGCTGGACTCAGAGGCAATTCACGTCCCAGGCAGGACAGTGTGACAGTACCCAGAATCCTCATAGTACTCAGATGGCATATCATTTAAAACTTGTGAATTGTTGTGAATTGTGTATTTGCAGACAATGGTCGACCACAGATGTTTTAGTCGACTTTTTTTTTTTTTTTGCCATTGTGATCAAAAGACCTGACAAGAGGGAAAGTTTATTTGAGGCTCATGGTTTCAGAGGTCTCAGTCCATAGACAGCCATTGTTTGTGGCCTGAGGTGAGGCAGAATATCATGGCAGAAAGGTGTGAAGGAGGAAAGCAGCTTAGGAAATAGCAAGCAGGAATCAGAGAGAGACTATGCTCTTCAGGGACAAAATATATACCTCAAAGGCACGCCCCCAGAGACCAGTGTCCTCCAGTCACACCCTATCTGCCTACAGTTAACCACCCAGTTAATCCATTCAAGTGCACTAATTAGGTGAAGGCTCTCATAACCCAGTCATTTCACCTCTTGCACTGTTCCACATGTGAGCTTTTGGGGACACCTCATATCTAACCCTAACAACAGACAACTGAAAGAGTGGGAAGTAAAACCACAGGTTAGAAGGACTGTGCGTTAGTCAAAAAACAAATGATCAAAGATAAAAATCAATATCTAGCCAAAGTTAGAAATTATCATCACAGAATAACTGTTTTAAAAAGAAAAAATAAATCTGAAATTTTATTCCAAACTGCTTAATTTCTAATCAGTCAGATTTTTAATGGGGTAAAATAAATAATTTTTTCAGAACTGTCAACTACTAACTTGTTCCTGCTGTCACTGCACCATTTGGGATATTAGACATCCACTTTAACTGGCACTTTTAATATATCACTAATCAGTTTATATGCAAAACAGAAATTCAGAAGAATATTTTTAGTGGCATGTCCTCTAGAAGAAACCTGAAACCTAGAACATACTGTTCTCTCTCAGCTTCAAAAACTGAAAATGGTTAGCAGACTGTAGTCATCATTTCAATAATATTAAAAAATAGTCTCTCTATTAGCTTCTCAGGGCTAATGCAACAAAGAACCATAAACTAGGTGACTTGAAACAATATAAATTTATTAACTCATATTTCTGGAGGATAAACTCTGAAATCAAGGTGTCGGCAAAGCCACGTTCTAGTTAGCCTCTCCCTTGTTTCTTCCAAGCTTCTGATGGTTGCTCTCCATCTTGGCATTGCTTGGTTCACAGCTTCATTAGTCCAATCTCTGCCTCTATATTCATATGGTATTCTCCCTTTGTGTGTCTCATAGAAGGACACCAATTCAGATTAAATCACGAGTCTGCCCTACCTCAGTGTGGCCTCATCTAATCACTTCTGCAAGGACATAGTTTTTCCAAACAAGGTCACATTCTGAAGCACTGGGAATTGAGATGTCAAAATCTTTTTTGGGTGGGGGGATACAATTCAACCTCTAAAAGTCTCCATAGACACAAAATAGCAGGCATTAATTGAGGCATTCTTTAATGTAGTTTTGTAGTCTAATGAGAATAGATGTGTTTGGAGTTCCTCATTTTCCTCCTATTTGCCACATTCTTTAAATTCTGTGTTATGTCTGGATCTTGAAGTTCATGTATCATGAGTGCTATTCTACATGATTTAAGAGATTTTCCTTCTTGTAAAAATTTAAGTTTACAACACTGTCACCTCTGGTCAAGATAGAATAACAGAGGCTATATTTACACTTGTGTTTGAAACACCTAGAACACCAAACAAAACATTCAAAACACTGTTCATACATAGGGGCTCAAAAAACAAAAGATCATTATCCTTAGAAGGTGGAACGCAAACCAGGCCAAGTCCTAACTGGCCCAGTTTACAACCTGGAGAGTTTCTAAGACATGGCAAGGAAAAAAGCAGACAGACAAATCAAAGATATGTCTGAGGTGAGGAGAGAGAACTGAGAGTCATGTAGCTGAAACACACCCTCCAAATAGCCATACCAACTCTCCATCTATTTTTCTATTTATAATTATTTAAAAGTTCTTAATAATTGTTATTAATCTATGAAATTGATATTCTTATGATCTTCATTAATCACTAGTGTGCCATTTCAGTCTTTTATTTATACCTCAAGGTATACATTTAAACCTCGACAGAATTTCAAAATGTAAGAAAATGTCTTTTCTCACTAAATGTTATACTTAAAATGCTTACCTATATTTGAAAGTAAGGATCTGGATATAAACAATAATCGGAATGACATGTCTTGTTTATAAGACCACTATGGGACTGATTTGATGTTAAAGAAACTTACTCAAGCACATGATTATTGATCATGAGCAAGTTCAGGGATGCCAGAAATGACATTGAAGTCTCACCTATTTTGACTTCCAATGGCTGAAATCAAAACTTATTAGGAAGACTTGGGCCAAATACCAAGATTCAAGCCAAACTTCTCATCTTTCAAAGCTGGAAACAAAAAATAGATATGGCTAAAATTGAAAAGGAAAGAAAAATATACACATTTCTTTTAGAATTATGACAGTAACAAGCAAAAAACTGAGAAAGAATATTTTTTTAAAAGTTACTTCCACAAGAGTTGAACTATGGGTTGGAGACACATTTGTTTTTCATTTTATATATTTCAGTGTCTGAATTTTCATGTCCATGAAAAGCAAATTAAAATGGAGACTTAGTCTGAAAGATTCCTGAGTAGACAAAGCCAACTAGGTCTCAGAAGTTATCTTAACCTTGCTTGATATGAAACCATAAGCAGAATTTCACTTGGGGCTATTTCTTACATGTGTCTACATTAAAGAAAAACAAAAACTTAAGCTCAAACCAATCAGAGGCCACCAACTAACTTCCTAGGAACTTTTTCACAGAATAGATCAAGTAAGGAAACTCTAATTGTAACCAACCAAATATTTTCCTTGCTTTACCTTTGAGTTTGTTCTGTAGTCTTCCCCTGATGTTCCTGCAAAGGTACCCAAACCACATCTGTCTTGGAGTTGCCTAATTCATGAGTCACTGTTTGCTCAAGTAAAGTTAAAAAAAATCATTGTGCCTCAGTTTACCTTTTGTCATACTTTTTCCTTTTGTCATACTTTTCAAAGCAGGAATTTTTAAAACATCTTCATGAGAAAGATGAATAAGATAAATGTAAGACTGTACTATCAAGCTTATCAAAACAAAATATGAACATTTTTTTGCTTTTCTTTAATACTCATTTATAGTGATATTACATTATGTTTATAATCAGAAGGAAAAACACTATCTTGAAAATATGTTCTTTTCTCTGATTAGAGCACGTAATTTATAGAACCTGGTCCCTATGCTGAGGAGAGCTCCTCATCTTCCTCTTTTCCTCAAAGCATCCACCATCTGTCTATGTGCCACACTGCCACAACCAGGCAGGCTTTGAAAACTCAGCTCACCCCTCAGTGGTACCTGGGACCAAACTGTAACATGATTCAATAACATCATCAGCAAAAAAAATTCCTGAATCATTTTTACTTAAGATAATCTGTCTTGAGATGATAAGCAATCTCAAGTAGGCATTTAACTATTAAATTAATTCTTATTCTCAGACCTCACATTTCCTACATGGAAAATATGAACAGCACCTTCTAAAAATGCGTTCTAACCATGTAGATTATGGAAAAGATTTTGAAAATCACCTGAATCTCCATTTTTATGCCCCTCATTTGAACTTCAATTTTTAAAATATTTGACACTGATTGTCTAAAATAGAGATCCTTTATAAAAATGTACAAGCAAACTTTGCTAAGCAGTTTGACTGTCACTTGTAGGCAGCCTTTATATCATAGCATTGAGGGGATAAGAATGATTCTCTTTTCTAAGACACTCACTGTTGATTCTCAAATCTTACTGTTGCAGCAATATTCTTGAGAACTGAGCAGTGAATATGTGAATCCATTAAGTTTATCAATCACCAATACCTAAGTGTAAATCACATTCTATTTCTTTCCAAAGGCACTCTTCAAAGTTGACAATGGAAAGAAATTCTAAATGTGAAAGAAAGCTTAGCTGAGGAATGCTGGGTCCCACGTGACACAGGAATACCAGAGGCCTGCAGAGGATATGACCACCCAGGCAAAGGCCATAGATGTCGAGATGTATAGGTTTTGCTTGCACAGGGACAGCAGAGCAGAAACACAGACACCTCTCACACCAGCCTGGATGCCTGCCTTTAAACATTGAAAAATCTTGCTGAATGTGGTGGCACACACCTGTGATCCCAGCAGCTCAGGAGGCTATGACAGGAAGATCGTGAGTTCAAAGCCAACCTCAGCAACTTAGCAAGGCCCTAAGCAACTTAGTGAGACCCTGTCTCTAAATAAAAGATAAAAAAGGCTGGGGATGTGGCTCAATGGTTAAGCACCCCTGGGTTCGATCCCTGGTAACCAAAAAACAAAACAAAAGAAAACTTATAAAAATCTAAACAAGAAATACATGGCTACCTTGCTTGAGCCACTGTTATTTCATTTTGTATCACATATGCAGGCAAACTAATCCTATATGATAATAAGTTATCTCATTTAATCACCCCTATAAGGGTCAGCCATCATATGAGGTAGAGTATGGTAACCTTTAGAGATGCAGAAATTGAGGCACAGAGAAGTTATTTGCCTAAGACACCATTGCTGTAAGAAAGAGTGCCAATGGGACAAGGATAATGGAAAAAAGTCAAGAAGGGCTGGCATGTTATGGGGTGAGGGCACAGGAATAGACCCCTAAAGCAGCAGAAAATCCTCTCACGAAATGTACTGTCTTCACTTCACATTTTGTCCAATGGGAATATTGATCCTGAATTAAATAAAGTCTATAGAAACTAATCCCATATTTAAAATTCAGGATCCTAAACCATACAACTTGTACTTCTTTTTTTTGAAAGGCAGTAAATAAAAATTAGAAACCAAAAAAAGCCAATAGGAAATTTTAGAGCAGAGAAGCAATGGTTCTAGTATATGCTGGAAATTGACAATTCTCTTTAATTCAAGATTGAGCAAAAAAAAAATGCTCTGTAGTTTTTCTTTTTGAAAATTGACGAATTTTCCTGTTTTAATACTATAATGAAGATGGTGGAAGTTTTATTTAACAAAGGATGATCTAGAAATTGCTCCAAGGCATTACACTGGATTAAAGAGTCAACTTGGGAATTGAGAAGCCTGTATTCTAAGTCCAGCTCGGCCACTGATGAGCCTGAGATGTCAGACATCTCAATTTTCACTCTGGCTCCCCGTTTCCTCAATTATTAAGAAAGACTGGATAACATATTCTAAGGCCCTTTCTAGCCCTCGTTGTCAATGATACTGAGTCTGGTTACATTATGTATGAGTGAAGAAAATATAGACGATATATCCTGAAACTTCACTCCCTGGGATGAGGTTGTTTAATTGATTCTGACTCCCACCCACTTCCAGTGGAGAATAGTAAAAAATGCTGCAGATGAATAGAGGCTCCTGATTATTTAGGAGCTGCTTAAAAGGTCTTTACTGTAATACTATTTACCATGAGGCCTGAGAAAATTGGAGGGATTAGAGTTATAGTCCTAATAATTTGCCTTTATAGATTTAACCTGAAATAACAGGCACAAAGGACAAATAAAATTAGCAGTTTCCTGGATAATTCTTGGATAAATGCTAGTATTAAATCCCGTTGAAAAAAAAAGCAACAAGTCGGTAGCTATGGTTCTAAAGAGACATAGAGGGAAATGGCTAAGGTTACCCTGACCCTAATTAAAGACTTGGCAAAGTTCTGATTCCCGTAGTCGGCCTTGCCTCTGAGCCGTTCTGCTTCGTTTCTCCGAGTGTTAGGTGTCAGAGTGACTAATGTCTTTCTTTGTGGGCAATCTCCCCCATTTGGAACTTTGCCAGGAATCCAGAAATAAGCAAAATGGAATTTTTTTTTTTTCCTCTCAGGAGCCCAAAGAGCAACAGAGAATGGGAACCAACTTGTGTCCTGAACACAATCTGATTCATTCTTCCAGGGCCTCTTTTCCACCAGCATCTGTGTGTAGAACAAAAAGATTCAGAAGCTATAGAGCTTGCCGTCTCAGGTCACTGAAGAAATGAGTCTGTTTCACTGATATTTCAGCATCCTACCAACAGCAGGAGTTTTTATAAAGGAGTAGTTGGATGCTGCGTCAGTCCTTATTTCAATCATCATAATGGTCATCCTTATTTTGTATCTTTGCTTCCCAAACTCCCAATCTTGCACTTCTGTGTTGCTGTCGTTTCACTTTCTCCAATGTTTCTTGAGAATTGCTCAGAAACAATAGACTTTCCCTGTAGCAAATGTCCCCATCAGAAGGGAGAGAGGTTTTGCATCCTTAGGCCTGGCAAGGCTTCTGATGCTTTTGTTTCATAGGAAAAAAAATGAATAAATATCATCAACAAGAGCCATTTGCAAGTCTTCACAAAAGCACCCTTCCTCTAAGAGGAAACTTCAGATTTCAGTGGTAATAGAAGCCCCAACTAATTAGCAGAGCTCCTTCTAGGGAATAATGAGGATGGGGACACAGCAGGACTTGAGGAATCGGCACTTCGAGGGGACTGATTAAACCCACAAAACCACTCCCAGCTCTTTCTGGCAGACCATGAACATCCTTACCCAGTCACTTCCAACAAAACAAGATCCCAAAGACAAATCCATATGGCTCTCCCACATGCCACTTCTCCAAACCTGCCACAGGAAATAGGCAGGGTGACGCAGGCATAGCCACACCATTACCCTGGATCCGTCACTAAAATTATTCAATTGTCTTGTACAGATGGCTTAAGATTTTGAATTCTATGAACCCACTGAGGCTGCTGTTCAGTTCTTGAGCTGCTGCAGTCAACATGACATGAGACCGATGACAACCTCCCATATGATAGGCAAGTGGACCTGGTGGGGGCTTCCTGCATGGCTTAGTTTCCCAGGGCTACTGCAACAATTTTTCATAAACCAGGAGGCTTAAAACAGCAGAAATTTATTCTCTTATGTTTTGGAGGTCAAAAGCCTCAAACTGAGGTGTCGCAGGGCCATAGTTCCTATAAAGTTCCAAGGGATGATCCCACTTCACCTCTTTGGAGGCTGGGGTGTTCCCTGACCTGTGGCAGCAGCAACACTCCAGCTGCTGTCTGCACCTCACAGGGCCTTCTCTGTGTCTATTCTCCTTGTCTTCTCATATAAAGACTCTGGTCATTGGATTTGAGGCTCAACCTACTTCAAGATGCTCTCATAGCAAGATCCCTACCTAAATACATCTGCAAAAGCCTTTCTTCAAATAAGGTCACACAGGTTCCAAGAGGACATATCTTTTCTCCCCCTTGGAGAAGGTACCATTCAATCCCTATTTCTATATTATTCCTTTAATGAGGTCTTATCCACTTCATAAACTGGATGTCATGGAAATTCTTCTTTCTCTTAAAGATACAGATATGATTTACTAGAAACCCAATTCCATAACCTGGAAAAGTCAGTTGCTCTCCAGGGCTTCTGCACATTCCAGAGTGTGGCAAAAGGGACAAGAAGTTCTACTCAATTAGTTCAGTTCATGAGCTGCTGTACTCTATGCCTACAGTCTTGTTCCTTTATCTTGATACAGAAACAGAATTTGATCTATTTCTTCAATTAAAAATAACTACTCTCATAAAGCTCTGACATAAATAACAGATTGTATTGAATTATTGGTAATATGGGAGTTAAACATAGGAAGGCAAATCTCTTTAAATTAAAAAAAAGAAATTCCTGCTTCAATTCTTCAGCCACACTCCCAGGTAGCTTGGCCATTATCTTTCAGTTGCATTAACTATTTTTTTTTCCTTTTTCAGCAAGCTCTGTTCTTAAGGGCTCACTTTTTACCCTGGTATCTTATTAAACTAGTTTCCTAGTTTCTGAGAAGAATCCTGGTGTCAGTTAAGACCCTATCCTCTTATTGGAAATCATTTACAGTCTATTAGAAAAAGCATTCAAGGTTTGTTGTTGTTGTTGTTTGTTTTGTTTTGTTTTGTTTTCCCCAAGTTGTGCTTCAAATAGGAATCAGAACTTCTGTGGTGATATTATTTCTAGGGGAAATTTCAGAATGAACTTCACCACATCTACTTAAAAAATTTATTCCAGAGCCGCTATGTAGACAATAAAAAGGGGAATAGCAGAAAGGGCAAAAGAAACAGTAGGTGTTAGATCAGAGAGAAGGTGCTGCCATGTTCACAGCTGAATCTGATCTGTGATTTGATAACATCCAGGGTGCACCAATCCCCCCATGTAACAATATGGAGCCACAAGTCACTTTCTTCCTGCAAACCATAATGACAACAAATGAACAGCAGGGCAAGCTTGACTCATATGCACTGATACCCAGGTTTCCAACAGCCCCAGACTGAGTGCTAAAAACACAAACCTCAGCACGCAGTTGTTTCTCCAGACAATCACGAAAGGACTAAGAAAAGCATGAAGAAGCAGCTGTTGCCCAAAACGTGAGTAAATTATACAATACCAAGGGCTAAGGCAAACAGGGCCACCGAGGAAATGAGCTTCACTTCCACTTAGTCAACTATTCTGGGATGAGATGATGGAATAAATGGTGTCTGGAAATGAAAAACCTGAATATATAGATGGCATAACTTAATCTTTGAAAAGATGCAGATCTGACTCATGAATATATTTTGAACATCATGCCTCTATTTAAAATCCATCCATGACTCAAGCCACTGATGTGGATGGAACCATAGACCAAGTAAAGATGGAAGAATCAAGTGGCAGACTTCAATGACCAACCTCATTTCCAGAGAAAGTTGGTAAAAAGTTGAAGCAGACATTACAATCAATGCCATTAAATAGATACTGTGAGCTCACATTTTACCCATTAATTAACATAACAATCATGACCCCTAGGAACTTCCAGTTTGCCAAACCAATTACAATAGCACAAACTAAACCTTTAAAGAGAAAATTCAGAATAAGTTCTCCATCAGCAAAGCACTCAGAGAAGTTGTGTATTATAGCTTTTTGCTATTAGATAAACACTACATTACACTGCTTCCTAAAGAAGAGGTTCAAGCTTTTAGAAGTCTCCAGGAAGGGGAACCCATGATTACCCTGGGTCTAACAGTCCTCATGTTGAATCCAAATTAACATGTGCCCAGGCCTGACCTGCTGCATCTGTCTCTGTAGAGGGAGAGCAATGATCTTCATTCAGGAAGAGTATTATCAAGTAAACTCTCAACCTCACCCTTAGCCTTTCTTCCTGGACCTTCTTCTCTAAACTTCATTAGCCTCCTGGGAACCCTCTTTTATGTTCTTTACATTTCATTCCTTGAATCCAAATATGAGTATACTCCAAGAAATTTCTATAGGACACCTCAATTAGTTATCATTCTTCATGTCTTTAGCAAAAGGTTAAGAAGTCAGAATTCAGGAACTCCTTGGTTTGGTAAATTCCCTAAATATTTATCAAGTGCTCATGTGTTTAAGGCATAGGTTCTAGAAATGAGAGGCACTGATACTTGTAATGATTAAAAAAAAATGTAGAAACAATCCTGATGTCCATCCACAGGACAACAGTTAAAAGAATTTAGGTACATCCAGACCTATACTGTCACAGACAGGTGTAAAAGGAAGGAGATCTGTGGTATGCTATGAAGAGATTTCCAAGACACAATGCTGAATGAAAAGAACAAGTTGCAGAATAAAAGTAACATAGCTAACATTTATAAGCTCTTGGTGTGTGCACACAAAACAAGGACATTCCAACAGTTAAATGCGTAAAGAAACAAAAAGAGAAAAGACTCAAATAATGCACCCAAACTGCCAAATACATGATCCTGGTTACCCAAGAGACTGAAAATAGAAGTGACAGACAATTAACTTTCTCTGTGTGGCTGAAACTTTCTTTTTGTAGCAAAGGCAATGCATTCCTTATTCAGTAATTAGTAATAACTCTTTGCTATTTAAAGATTAGCAGGACCCCACACTTCAAATTATTCACACAACTGAGCTGAGTCGGGATGGGAGCAACGTAGAGAAGAGCTGTTATACCTACTCCAGAGACGGTAGTACTGCACAGAGGAGCATCTGTGTCAGGGCAGGGGCACAGATCCTTATGCGGTAGAACAGAGCATGTCCCTTAAAAAAGGCTTCACAGGGAAGGCAGTGCTTGGCATGAGTTTGAAAAAATGAAAAGGAAGCAAATATCTGGGTATTGAGGATGGAGAATATCGTAAACTGAGAGGATAACATGAGAAGAGGCTAAAATTCTGGGAGAGATTAAGACAAATAACACTTAATAAGGCAATAGGTAGCCTTAGAAGGTTTGTGAGAAAGAGAGTGATACAATTAGGGCTATAGCTGAGCAATGTTAAATTCAGCATAAAGAGTACCTTAGACTGAACACAGGCTGGTCATGGTCCAAGTAAGAAGAACTTCCCAGAAGGGTGGCAACAGGAATAGAGAAAAAAGAGATGTCTACAGTGTTAAGTTATAGGAATTAGGTAAGGGATCTGGCAGAATCAGAGGAGCCAAGGTAGGATGCCCAAAAGAGTATTACTGAAAATTCAAATATGAAATACTTTGAAATATGTCTCCTGAGTAGAGCCACAATATTTGAGAAAGTCAGGAAGAGATGGCAGTTCAAAATGACAGCATGACAGGAACCATCAACATCACGTGGCTCAGGACGATAATGAGAGGAAGGTTCTCCCAGCTCGGCTTGCCAATCAGCTTCTCGGTGTGGTCTACAGATCAGCATTTGTTCATAAGCTGTTACACACACATGAGGAGATGGGATTCAAAATTGAGCAAAAGGCATCTAGAATTTTGAACACTCATTAAGAAAGCAGTTTTATGTTTTAAAGGCCAGTTGAATAATAGTTTAAATTGCACTTACATTTTTGCATGCCTTTTTTGATCTCATTTTCTAGCAATTTAGTTTCATTGTATTTTATAAAGGTCCCAACCCACAATGGATAAAAAGGGGGAGGGAGCTTTTTTTTGGCCAAAAAATAATTTGAAAAGTACCATTGTGGAATATGCTTCACACTTGAAGATTTGAAAGTTATTTTTATGTATTATTTTATCCTGAAAAATACCTTCAAATAAGCATCAAATCCTGGTTTTCTTAATTTTAGTCAAGGTAAAATTTAGACTTAAATTATCCCCAAATGTCCAGCACAGTGGCACACACCTGTAATCCCAATGACTTGGGAGGCTGAGGCAAGAGTACTGCAAGTTCAAAGCCAGCCTCAGCAATTAAGCAAGGCCCTAAGCAACTCAGCAAGACCCTGTCTCTAAATACAATACAAAACAGGGGTAGGGATGTGGCTCAGTGGTGGAATGCCTCTGGGTTCAATCCCCAGTATGTGTGTGGGTGTGTGTCCCCAAGTCATACAAATATTAAGGAATAGGAAGTGGGTCCGGATACTTGGGTTTCTGACTCTGAGCCTAAGAGTCTAGTAGCTCATGTGATATTGCAGTGTGGGCTATGAAATGTAAATTGAAATTGTTCTCAGAAGCAAAGTTAAGGTACCATTAGAGGGTAAAAGAGCTTCCAACTTTTTAACTTTAGGATTTCAAATGAATTTCAGATGAATTTCAACTTGATTCAACTAATATTTTGAATCAATTACTAATGACTTTTATAGCAGGCAGTATATTTGGAAATTATCAAACTTCCCCCAAATCTCCCATTTTCAGATCTTTCTTTCAGAGTTTATAGCTAATATCTTTAAGTCAAATTATTTTTCTTACTCTTACTCCAGGCCTAACAAATTTGGATGACATGTCATTATCAACGACTGTGAACCCTTACATGTTTCCAACAGCACCCAGAATGGTCAGTTCCTAAGAATACAGAATGATGAAGTTCAAATTCTGTTTATTGTCAGAAATTGTGAAAGAAAAAGAATAGAGTTTTCTAGAGGACTCACCAAGCCTCCTGGTCAATGAAAGAACTCAAATAACATTTCGATGAGCTAAATGTAAATGAACCAGAAACATGTAGATTAAATTTCTCTTGAAACATAGGAGTCAAAAAAAGATTGGAGAAAGTACTTGACAAAATGTGCTGAAGGGATCTGTCAAACCCCAAATGTCTGACAGACAGCTGGAGAAATTTGAGGACAATACAAAAACAGGTACCAACCACAAAGCTGTCTTAGAACCCATAACCCCAAACTAGAATGTTCTTACGCCCCTTAAATATTCAAACAAGCCAAACCATTAACTTTTGAAAAACTGATTATCTTTCAAGGAAATCAGTCCTAAGTATGAGCTTATCCTAATGGTTAAAAAAAGGCTTGATTTTTTAAAGTGCAATTGAGTATACAGCTGACAAACATGACCCTAATTTTGACTACTCAATTGCCAAAATGTTGGGAAAGGTAAGCAAAAATCTTTACATGTCACACCTCTATGCTACATGTTGGTACAAGAACAAGAACATTAGTGCAAAAGACTTAAGTACTCAACTTTATGAGATCCATCAGACGCTAAAATATTTTATAGAGTGAATGGTTGGTTTGATTTATACAATAGTGAATTTTAGTCTGTTTTTTTACATGTATATAACAAATTAAAGTTTACAGCTTAAATTATTATAGAGTCTTATTCCATGCTTCCTTGGTTTTTCCCTAGACATATCTTTAGTGGTGGGCAGGAAGAATTTGCATCTGCCCCTCAGGTGAAAATGTCTTTTATAGAAATGAGCAAAGAAAATAGAAAAGGCACAAGCAGAAGAATTCATTTGCCTTTTCATATAGGTGGTGGTGAATGTGCATGTATGTAGATGCTGTAGATGTGTGTTTTTCTGTGTGTCCTTTGAAGGCAGGGCTCCTGTCTGGCATAGTCACTGCATAGCATTAAGCAAAAAGAAGGACCTCACTAAACACCCATTGAATATTTATGAAAGAATAAAGCAGACCCAGAATAACTCCTATCTATTTTTCTATCCAACAGAGACAGATATAAGGGTGGGCAAATCTGTCATGTGATTGGACACTACCCTTAACAGCCTTTCCTCTCATAACTCTGAATTCATTCAGGATGTTCCAAGATTTTCTTTCCAGCAAAGTCATTAGAATGTCCAATGCCAACCCCCATCAGCTTTGTGGCTGTGAGGAAGAAAATGGGACAGACAGCATTTTCATCCATTCACCAGTGTTAACTGCCTTTTAAAAGGGGCTTTCTGATAAGTAAAGCTCCCCAAGCTCACAAGTGCTTAAGCATTTATTTGTAAATATTTAACAATGATAAGGAGATACGGGCAGGTAAGTGGAATCACCCTTCAGATCTTTATGGAGCAAAGAGACGGTCCACCTGACTCTTAAAAACATTCCTCAGGTTTTCGTCTTCTGCCCCTCAGTGTTTCCATGAGCCTCCTTGGATCATTTACCTGCCTTAGTCAACCTTAAACAAATACCAGTTTGCACTCTGGCCTCCAACTTGTTCTTGCAGAATTGTGGGAGTGGGGGGTGCCTGACTTGCTGGCTGGTTTTAGAACTCACACATGGGGACACTGACTTTGGCTTTCTGTAAAAAAGAAATCTTTGCAAGTACTACGAGCAGCTTTCTCCCTTAAAGCTATATATAACAGTGTGTGTCTTTTGTCCCTTGTTTTGTCTTTATCTCTGTATTGCTGATTTAATCCATGTATCTGTTGTCACAGAGGAACAATATTAGATTCAATTAGAGAAGAAGCGAATCTCCCTCCCACAGAGTCAAGCCTGGTGATGTCAATTTACAGGGGAAAAACTTGACTAGTGCCATTGAGCATCACAGTGGTGGAACTGCTTCCATCTAGGGCTGTGTCTACACTGCTTGAAAAGGCTCAGCTGCCTATTCTCTGAGTTCAGACAACCAAGCAATGAAGTCAAACCTACAGTCAGTTGAACTGATTATGTGACTTAAGTTGAATGGTTGTTTGATTGAGCTGATTAATTCAGTCCAAAGCAGGCGTCCTAGGGGCTCTATGTTGCTCGTGGACTCGGGGAAACAGAACAGACTTGCAGAAGGTGCTCAGCTGTCAGGATGCTGAACCCTAATGCCTGAATGGCCCAAGGATACATTTCCAAAACAGTGACTTCATCCTGAGTGCCCAGAGTCCTTTGAGATCACTAATCACTGAACTCTAGACACAAGACTACCAGGAACCAAACCCCATCACTGTCACCACCTTTGTGACCTTGAGTGAGAGTGACCTACATAACTACTCTCTGCCTCCAATCAATAATTTGGAACCAGTACTACCTATTATAAGAGGTTGGGCTGTTTGATGGATTGATGAGTTAATATACATAGCATTTGGTAAACAGTAAATGTTAGCCATTGCTTTTCTTATTATTATCTATCAAAAGGAAACTTCAGATAGCAGCCTTTATAGTATGACTAGAATTTCCCAGTGCCTTGGATGCTTTTAAATTTGAAATTATATATCTCCCAAGAAAAACATTTTAATTTGTCAATAAATATCTTGTTTTTCCAGAGTTCTCCAAACACTTAGAGATATACTAGATATAATATCAACAGAAAGCTTATCTGGGATTATCCTATTGTTAATTTTCATATTGGCTCCAAGATGAAAAGAACTCTTCTTGTGCTGACTAAAACCAGTAATATTTTTAGTGAGATGAAATATGTAGGAAAATAAATATTTTTGTGGGGAAAGCCTGGGGCCGCTGGGGCCTCAGAGCAGAAGCGGCTTCCTGGGCTTGTGCCCTGTGCCGTCTCAAAGGGCCCTGTACTTGGTTTCGGGCTCTGCTATCACCATCTTGAAATTCTTAACTTTTGAACAAAGGGCCCCGCATTTTCATATTGCAGAGGTCCCCGCAAATTATATAGCTGGTCCTGCCTGGGTGTGGCCTAGCACTGGGAGCTCAAGTAACATACATTCCACAAATAGAAGATTTTCTGTGAGAGGATATTTATCAAACGTTAACTCAGCTGCTATAATACTTGCAGCCACAACTGAAGTTTCCCTGTAGAGACTGTCCCTGCAAATGTACCACAGCACAGCACCACACAGCATCTTCAACAATTGCTCCCCTGGGTTCTCTCAGGTGGTGGGAGGTGATGAGCAAGAAGTCATTTCCCTGTGATGCACTGATCTTACCTCTTTATTCAAAAATGTATTTTGGATCCTTGTAAGTGTCTACAGGTTTCTTGATACCAAACATTGAATTGACAACTCGGATTTCTTTCCTCCATTCTGGCTTACTCTAGTTCCTGTCTCATTTTGAAGCTCATGACATGGTCTCTGTATTGTTTCTCTACCACATAAGGTAAAAACCACTGTTTTAGTTGTCTGATTTTTTACTGGGTGATTAGTCTAGGCATGATAAGGAGAGGAGCACGTAAAGCATTATTTTATTTGAAAGCCAGAAGCACATAATGTTTATTAATAAAGAGCCTGGTTTACATAGATTTTATTATTATTGAGCATAAAATGGTTTATATTACAAGCAAGGGTGAAATTACTAACTAATTAGCCTGTGAAGATCATGTTTAATGGAATATATAAATCTAGGGTGTTACTTTTTTTTTTCCAAACCTTAAGGGTCTTATTCATTAAACATGTACATATGTAGTCTTTATACTGAAACAGGGGATTGTGATATACAATTCAAGGTTGACTGACTAATTTTGTGTTTTCCCCAAGTCCAAAATCTCAGTGCTTTAAATTCCTTAACTCTTAAGGAAGGCAGTTCCAATGCCACTTTAATGTGAACCTGAATTCAACTAAAAATGATGATTAAGGAAAGCAAAGGTGGAAGCATTTATGTGCTAAATTTTCCCCTCTCCTTTTCCCCATTACTACAACTTCAGACTCGCTTAACTCTTCCAGCGGAACTTTGTTTCTATTAACTCAGAGGATTGCACAATCTTTGCAAACACACCATTCTCATATATTTCAGTTAAATTTTGTAATAGCACCATAAAATGTGTCAGGCATTGCAATAAACTATCAGTCACAGGAAGCACAAATTGTATGGGAAAATTACTAGAAGCCATGTCTTAGAAGAAAGAAAAAAAAAAAGGAAAAGTCTTCAAAAATTTGGAGAAATCCTAAATGTTGTCTTAAAACGTGTTTGTCGTTGAAATAAAATCAGGATTGTGGGTTTGAAGTAAGATATCAGTCTGAAGCAGTGTAACCACTTCTTTCCCCTGGAGGAGAGATAACCTTCTCTCTTTCCCCAGCCTTTCCACTTCCCAGCAGGGTGCTATTTTTAACAAGGGGCTGACACTGTAGGGATGTGGGCAAATGTGCACTGCCACGTTTGACTTTCAGAAAGGTTCTTTTTGCGTAAAACCTGGAGTAATGTGGGTTTAATGTCTGTTACTCAGTTGATTAAAAGTTGACTTGCACCATATCATGATTCTAGCCTTTTGCTCAATGCTTCTGGAATATGCTTATTTGAAAGAATAAAGAGGCCTCAGGTGAGGTAGGTTCCCTGAATGGTCTCAAGTTGTTTCATCTGTCCCTTGTTTATTCAAACAGCCTCAGAGTGGCTATAACAAGCAAGCAAGACCAAACCCACACAGACAAAAAAAAAAAAAAAAAAAAAAAAAAAAAAAAAAAAAAAAAAACGTTTAGCTGCTCTGATAACACTGGGTTAGTTTTCAGTTACTGGGTGACTATCCACCATCACACCAGCCACACAAGATTTAAACATTATTCACAATGCAGATAACCCCACATGCTGCCATAAAGTCCCTGTTGATCCGTTTTATGGAAGTGCTTTTGTTTTAATATCAGAACTCAGAGCAAATCTAGATTTATCAAACCATAAGATTTGTATTCAGGAAATTTTTTTTGTGAAAATCTCCAGTGTGTGCTCTGGAGGGCCTGGGATCCTTCCTTGGACGTGGTGTCTGCGGGATCTGCAGTCCGCCTGCCAGGCTCACATTATTTAAAGATGAACACTGCCCCCTGCTGTCCACAGGACGTATTACCACCAGAAAAACTTCGTTTGAAGGTGGGAAACCGGCACCATACTACAGAGAAATTAATTTTGACGATTTCAGTTCTTAGCTGTCAGTTTGTAAGAATTCTAACTGCAAAGAATTACTATTGCATGGCAAGACGAGTTGGTTTGTTTTGTTATTAACTTTTATGAACAATCATTACTGGCGTAGATCCACTTAAATGAAAGGCCAAAAGAGACAAAGAGCCACTGTGGTGACTGGGGCTTAGGACAGAGCAAGGCATGGAGAACAGAAAACTCTGCAAAGGTTGTTGATAGCTTAGCATTTGACTGTAGCTGGTCACACCACCAAAATCTAGTGAGGACTCCAGCCAAATTACAGTATACAGAGAGCTCTCAACAGCATCTGACTCACCTATTTTCTGTCTTATCTGCTATTGCCCCTAACCTGAGCATTAGGGCAGAGCTTCCCAGGGACATGGATGGGGATTAGTTCTAAGCAGGTGTCAGAACACTAGAAGGACACTCTGCCTTCAATGTGCCCTCCCACCAACTCCCTTTCTGCATCCTGTGTGAACTGCAATTAAGGTGAGCTCCAAGAGCAAGACTCTATGGAAGAAAGCCCATCAGAGGAATTCCCTGACTGCTCTCCTTACACCCATAAAGGCAACACCATTGCTAGAAGCTCCTGAAGTCTCTTTTGGTTAGGAAAATTTGGGGAGCGGTTATTGAATGAACCCTGGAAAACATAGCTCAGAGTCACCTGACAGGACTGAAAGAGCCAACCAGTTAACATCCAACTGTGCACATTGAGTCCTTTATCATGCTGCTAGAAGACAGGGCTAAGATCTGCTTTCTTTGAATGGTTCAGTTAATGTAACCGAGTGCCCACTGTGTGCCAGCAACCTACAGTGTCTACTTAGCTATTCATTTAGGCATATCTTTATCATTCACGAGGTACTTGAACAACATCCTATCAACACAACTCCTTGAGATAGAAATTTTTATCTCTCCCCTATATAAATTAGAAATTTGAAATTATAAAGCTAGGTAAATAACTTGCTTATATTCACACAGTCAATGGGTAGACTAGAACTTATGCCCTCCTACCTATGAATCTTAGAATTGACATACAGTTCTGCTTTCCAAAGTCACCATATCAAGAGAGAGAGAGAGAGAGAGAGAGAGAGAGAGAGAGAGAGAAATATGTCACTGAGTAACCAAAGAGTTCTATTAAATATGCACCCATTTCATTGATAAATACCCTGTAGGAAGTAGCATTGACCATCAAGTGCCACCATGCTTTGTAAAAAGAACTAATCCAGTATTTTATTATTTAATTAGCTGTCCCTTTGGATTAGATGGTATATGGCAGTCCTCCCTTATCTGTGGTTTTGCTATGAGGTCCACTGTAATCTGAAAATATTAAGGAAATTTTCAGAAATAGTCCTTAACCATTCATAAGTTTCAAAGTGGGCACATTCTGAGCAACAAGGTGAACTATCTCACATAGTTCTGCTCTGTTGCCCCTGGCATAAGAGTCCTGCCTAGCTCCAGTGTATCCATGATGTACAAGCCCTACCCATTTAGTCACTTGCAAGCCTTCTCAGTGGTCAGATCAGCTGTTGTATGGGAGTGTTTTTGTTCTAGTGACCTTCACATAGACTAAAGCGACATCACAGTGCCTACCCATTCACCTCACCTTCTTTCATCACATGGACCTGTATCGTCTCACAAGGCTACAAGAGTGAGCACAGTTAGAAAGTTTGAGAGATCATGTTCATATAATGTTTATTATAGTACATTGTTATAATTGTCACATTTTATTAGTTATTGTTAATCTCTACTTGCCTGATTTATAAAATAAACTTTATCATACATATTTATAAAAAAACATAGAATATATAGAGCTTGGTGCTACCCAAGGTGGTTTCAGACACCTGTGGAACATCTTGGAACAGTCCCCTACTCCCACACAGATAAGGAGTGAATTACTGTCAAGTTTATCTCTATTCCCCAGGGCTAACCATAAGACTCCAGTGCATTCACAGATCAATACCTGGAGAATTTAGTTCTGAGATTTCCTTCTTTATTTTATTTCCATCTTTATTCAAAGTAGTCCTCAATTTCATCTCCTCTTAAAAGTCTTGATAATGAAGATGATGATGACAATAATAATAGTGATAAAAATAGCTAATCCTTATTTAGCACTTACAGTGTGCTGAGCAGCACACTAAGTGTTTTTCATGGACTAGCTGGCATAATGATAACAACCATACAATACTCAGATATGATCATCTCCATTTTATAGATGAGGAAATAGGCACACAAAAGAGAAGTCATTTCCTCAAGGTCACACTGGGTGGATACAGAACTGGAATTTACACTTAAAGATTCTCTGGGTTCCTGTATTATAAAAAAACCATTTGTTTATTGAAACATTGGAAGAGTTCACTACAATATAAGTAAAAAAGAAAATCAAACAAACCAAAAGTGCAAGTTTTCTTCTGACTTGAGGAGTGGAAAGAAATAAAGAATCATACTTGTGTGTGGCAAAGGAGGAACACAGAGGAACTACAAACGGGTCTGCAAGAAAACCTACCTGTCAGGATCTTGGAGAAAATAAGAGAGCATTATGGAAATGTTAGTCATTCCATAAAAATGAAACCACCTTCACAGGTTAAGGGCCAGCTGGGGGCTAAATTCCTGTCAACCTTCTGCTGTCTGTCACTGGGGGCAGAGGCATTGTCAATGGCAGCTGTTTCTGACAGCAGCTGGGAGTGCAGTATGTGGTAACAATAACCACACACCTCCACAGCCAGATGCATCTGTCCCCAGCTCTGCGGTCTCCTCCTCTTAAATGGGGAAACTGAGGCTCAGTGAGCCCAGAGGCTGCTGCAGGTCACCCAGGTGAAAACAAAGTTGAACTCAAGTCCAGATCGGACCCCAAACCCCCTTAAAAGGCTCCAAAGTGACTAGTAGTCTCTAGAAGCCCATTTGGATCTTAGCTGCTTCTGTGAAATTGAATATGCTCTTGTATTCTTTTCTCCATTGTGAGTCTGACCATTCAAAACCAGACTTTAAAACTCTGGAAATGATGTCAGGTGCTTTTCTGTGTTGTTGTTGAGTGCAGAATACAGATTCATCAAACACTTGCCCACTGGTTGATTAAATAAGAATGAAAGCAAATGGTGGAAGCCCTCCTGGCCATCCAGGTAAAGTCAGCCCAGCAGAAGGCTCTGGGCACTTTTAAAAAAGACCATGTGCCCTTGGGACCTTGGGTGCTCCTCCTGCCTCTGCCCTGATTAGCTGGAAGATATTAATTAAATTTCAACTCCCCTGGTTCTGTGGAACCTTGTTAATAAAATGTGGATATAGATTTCTCTGAGAGTCCTTCTAACCCTAAATTTCTAGATTGCTCTTCTCAATATTAAAGGGAATAGAAATTCCTCTCAGGAATGCTGACATACTGGTCAATAATTTGCTTTGCATTTCAGTGGTCTGCAAGAGGATTTGAAATCCTGAGTACTACATTTCCAGTATATAGCTTGCTTTTAAAAATAAATGGATAAAGAAATAGGCTGGCTCTCTTCCTACGGAACATGCCTGTTGCCAGGCTTTTCAACCACAAAGCAGGCCTTGGGCTTTATATATATCTTGTGGCATGACTGATGCCGCAATCCCATAGTCATACTGGTGCTTTAAATAGGAGCCAGAGATCAGAGAACACGCCGCCCCCTTGACACATGAGAAGATCCTTAATTTTCAATAACTTTATCTGCTTCACTAAAACTGTTGGCAAGGCCTCTGAAGTGGCCCTCGGTGTTGGCATCTCCACTTTAACCTGACAGCACACCCTATTATGGACTGAGCTGTGTCTCTTCTGAAATTCTTCTGTTGAATCTTTGCCCGCCCCCACCCCTCCACACCCCCCACCCCCCCTAAGATTTGGAGATGAGGTCCTTTAGGGAGGTAGTTAAGGTTAAATGAGGTCATGAGGGTAGATCCCCAATCCAATAGGACTGCTGTTCTTATAAAAAGAGAAGGAGATACCAGCACCCCACCAGCCCACACAGGGAAGAGGTCATGTGAGGACACAGCCGGAAGATCCCATCTGCCAGCCAGGAAGGGAGGCCTCAGGAGAGCCCAAACCTGCCAACATTTTGGTCTTGAACTTCCAGCTTCCAGAATTGAGAGAAAATAAATTTCTGCTGCCGAAGCCACCCAGCCTGTGGTATTTTGTCATGGCAGCCAGAGACTAATACACCCCTAAAACCAACATGGTGATAGTCTCTAAAGTAACTTCCATGTTTCTTAACTCACTTAAATTGGGACATTGAGTTTGCATTCCTCCAGAATGCAAGAATTGATGCAAACTTTCTAAATTCTCCCCATATTACTTCTTCAGCACCCCTACCTTTTAGGAGTAGAAGGCTTGATGATCTGAGAGCTGCCACTGATGTCATGACCTCTGGCCCTGGGCCTCAGGCCAAGAGACAGGAAAGTGCTCCTTCTGCATGAGGGCCTGTTTTGTCCTTAGAGAACCTTCATGTTTGCCCCTCAGCCAGCAGCACCCTCAGATACACTGTAAAAGCAGGACCACACAGGGGACCAGGCTCCAGATCTGGTGCTACCCTGCAGGCACCCTCCTACCTGCCCTCTTCCCTACCCGCCAGTCCACTGCTTTGTCTGAGGAGAGATAAAGCAGATCACCACTCCACACTGCACCCCTTTTATACATCAATTCTCTCATTTAACGAATATTTACTGAATGCCTATTATGGGCTGGGCACTGTTCCAGAAACTGGAACAAAATAAGCCAACATCCCCATCTTCATGGAGCTTACATTCGATTGAAAGTCCTTCTAAGTAAATAACCTTTAATTAAACAAGATTTCTGTTTCATTGTATCTTATTTTAACACTGCTTTTATTTTTCACAATCAACCTTTTCTTACTAGATGACAGTTTCTATTTTCTTATCTGTAACCTTACCAGTAGTGCATTGTACCAGTGGAGACAATGAAGGACAAAGGACACTGGAAGCTACGATTTCCCATTGCACTCACACACATCCTATCAAGGCAAGGAGTAGAAACTAGGATTTTAAAAGTCTGGAGTACAGATTAACTGTCAGAAAGCAAAGCACAAGTGCTTCCTATTCTTAGTTTCCACTTAAGCCCTGTACTGGCAGTAAAAATACAAACACAATTCCCCATAACTTCTCCACGGGGACCCTTCTTGGCTGATTTCTTATAACTCAATTGCACCGGTTCAGACAAAAATCAACCAAGGTCATGACAGTGAAATGCATATTGCACGCTGATCAGAGACCTTGGATAGGTGTTACAAGCATGAACTCAAAGCCAGAACACTGAATTTACCCTGTAATTATTTTATTTTTGACTATAGCAAGTCTCAATCAAATTGCTATCCAGGGTTCAAAGCCTTACTTTCTGAAAACATCTAAAAAGCAACTTATACTTATGTGTAAAGTGTACATATTCAATAAATATAAATGATTCAGCAACATGGATCAGATTTTACATGGCATAAAAATGTCTTATTTAACATCAACTAACCCAGAGATGGTCTTCATTGAAATTATAAATGTGTTTGAAGATAATCTTTCTCCCCTCTACCCAAATCAGTACATAATTGTCAATGGCCCAAGGTTTTATGTTAAAGCAGAAGGTTTCTCTAGGTTGTGGTTAATCAACCTTTTGTTGGCTCCTCCTTTCTTCCTTTCTGTCTCTTTATCTCTCTTTCCCTAAACCCAGAGTCAATTTACCACTGGGCTACATCCCTAGTCCTTTTCTATTTTGAGACAGGGTTTCATTAGGTTGCCAAGGCTGGCCTTAAACTTGGGATCCTCCTGCCTCAGCCTCCCAATACCTAGGATTACAGGTATGGGTACACCATCACAGTGGGCTTCCTGTATTATTTCTTAATCCCTCTGACAGTTTTTTCATGTTCAATATGACATCCCCTCCAAAACTAGAACAGTGACAACATGAGGAGAACATATTTGGGGTAAAATAGGATAGGATTTAGTTCCAAGAGCCTTAGAGAAGTTGCCTTGATTTGGCCTTTCACCCTGGAGGGACAAGTTAGAATCAGCTCTTGGCTTGGTTATAATGTTTAACCAATCTGAACATCAGGGCCAAGTGCAACATTTGTGCCACAGTGCCAGCTAGCCCTTGCCCTGGGACCCCAACAAGAAGACCAGCATGTAGTATCAACTGAGGCCTGCCTGAGCATCCATTAAAAACACTTTAAAGATTTTTGTTGTTGTTGAAAATCACTGGTGTTTGGTCACCAAGCATCGAGATGGTTTTGAAAATCAATTATAATATTTCTATTCAAGGCTCGGGTCTTGCTGCAAACCGGCAAGAAGCCCAGAACCCTCATGAATGAGTCGATGAAAAACAACCTTCACTGAGAATCACAAGCAGATGGCTCAGACCTCCAACGGACAAGGTGTTCTCAGCATTCATTTTTTCCTTCAGGAAATTAAACGAAAAGACTCCATTCCCAGCGTTATAATTACAGATGAGAGAATGGTCCTTGTGTTCTGGCAAATTGAGGAGTTCCTAACTCCTCTTCCCTTCCTCCCACATCCTACTATCTTACACCTCTTGGGTTGCGAGTTCAGGTTCAGACAGATGTTCTTCTGCACTTGATTTGACTGGTGTTGGCATGAGTGATATCCTGTTTGAAATATATATACATATCCCCCTCATAAAGCTCCTTGGACATCAAATGACGCTTACAAAACAACAATTTGACGAATTAAGTGTAAATGAATCAGAAACATGTGGATGAAATCTCCTTCAGAACATGCATGGGTTTAAATATTCAGAGGGAAAGTGATGGGGAAAATATATTCTGAATTTTTCTGAACACACAAGCTTTGAAAAATCATCTGAAACTTACTTGACAGCTTCCCCACCCCAGGTCAAACTCCAGGACAAGTTCACGTTTGTGTGTGCTCCGCATGGACACTGAGGCGCATGGCATCTGGCCGCCTGGGGTAATAGCCATAGTACGTGGGGTGTTGTGAAGAGGGGCCGCAGGCCTCCAGCTTGTCTGTGTTCACACTCAGAGGGTTTGTTTTTGTTTGGTTTTTCATATGAGAGAAGAACGTTGTAATGATTTCCACTACCACTCACCCACCCCCCTCCCCGTCATTTTATTCCCATCGCTGAAACCCTCAGGGAGAATCTACTGTGTGTGACAAAGAAATATGTCTTTTCTCTGTGTTACAGACCTTGGATCACATCCAGGACCCCTTTTCCCCGGAGGCCAGCTCTCATCGGTTATGATTTGCATTTCATTGCCATACACTGAACCCAGCGAGAAGTTGTCTCAGCAGAATAGTGAGAGCTAAAAGTAGCAAGCAAGAAGTCTCCATTTTCCAGCTCATTCTGCACAGAGTCTACATTGCCAGAAATCTAAAGCCAAATTTGATTTAAAATTTATACAAGAAAAGAACATCAACACGAGTACACTCAGTCTCTCTTCTCTTCCCCTTTCTCAAGACCCCTCTCTGCCTGGGAACCTCGATGTTATATTTAATTCAATTCTGGATGGCTAATTATTATCTTTTCTCCACCCCCCCCCCCTTTATTTAATCTTGCCATTTACTTTCACGATGTCCTTATTAAACTCTTCGTACCCGTGAATCTTTAACTTGCAAAACAGAACAAGGCAACTTTTAAAAGGAACCAAGAATTTGAGAGTGGAAGAAGGAGTAGGGTCAAGAATAACGGTCTAACATTGGTGAGAGGCGGGGATTCATTCAGTTTAGAAGGTATGAAAGTTCTTGAATATATTCCATATAAGGAACAAAATCATTCATCCCATCTTATACATCATCACAGTTTCTTATAAATGCTGAAGAAAGAGTTACAGGAAAGGTCTTTTGTTGTTGTCGTTAAATGAAGTCATGTCTGATATTCAGATAGGTTAGATAGGATTATAAAACAAAACCACTAATTTAAAGACAGGACCTTTCTTCTGAACAACATGTTTATTTTTCTGAGCTGCCACTGAAATGTATCTGTGGGGGAACTCTTGCTAGCACCTCAAATAAAAAGTCAACTGCTTCTGTCCTCCTTCTGACCTCTATTAAGGATACCAAACAAAGCTCCCTCTTCCCACATCCATGTCCAAGAGGCCACAACAAGAGACCATTGTCTAAATGCTTCCTATTTAGTTCACACCTGAGCCCCCACTGGCTGACTCTGTACATTAATCACATCCTAATCTGTCCCTAACCTGTGATGCAGCCCATTCTCCATACTATTAGAGAAAGCTCTAAAATACATCTCTGAATATGCCAGACCCTGCTTGAAATCTTCCACATCTCCCATGACCAAGGAAGGAGCCTCTCAAGGGTCAAGGGTAGAGTGGAAGCAACTTCCTAGACTCTCACCAGGAAACTTCTATACTTTGCTCCATTTCTAGGGTAACTGCCCTTCATCCTCCTGTTCTGATGTGGAACAGGAGCATGAAGGCCTCTTAGAAAGTTCTCTGATTCATTCTGAGGCCTTTCTCTGCCCTCTTCCTGCTCACTGCTTCTTCTCCCTGCTGCCCACCCACTTAAGCACTCTGACCCACAGGATGAAGTCCAGACTCCCCGGGCTCAGGAGTTGCTTGCAGCAGCTGGGACCTGGCAGCCCTCCCCCACTGCACCCTGTGCATCCACGGCAGTTGCCTGAGTCCTTGTCCATCAAACTCTCCCAGCCCATATTGTAGTTCAGGCTTTTCCCCTCCTCTGAAATGCTCTTTCTTTCCTGGCTAACCCCCACCTCTCTATAAAGCCTCAACTGAAACATTTTCTCCCTTCATCACCTGGAGCACACCTGGCCCTTCTCACAATGACCTGACATATGCCACGTGTCTGTCTTTTCCCAAATAAGGAAAAGGTGAGAGTAGACATTACAAATTTTTACTTCCCTTTGCAGATGTTTAATGGTGTTCGAATGAATAGATGGGTATAAATAAATAAATGGATGCAAGAAATTGTGGTAGTCAGGCATAGGTGACTATTTTACAAATAGTTTGTAGTATCTTATTACTGCAATCAGTTCAACCTGGCCACTAAGCTACTAGCAATAACCAGACTATGACAGATCTGAATTGGTTGCTTTCGTCATTTTAATATGCATCTTAGGACATTTTTGTTGCTAATAACACAATACCATATACTAGGTAAGTGAAAAAGCAAATGGGTTTATTTGGGCTCCTAGAGTTCTGATCCAAGGTCAAGGGGCTACACCTGGTAATGGCCTTCTTGATGGCAGAGTCCCGAGGTGGTACAGGGTATCACATAGTAAAAGAAAGGGAGGTTGTGAGAGATCTGCCCAAACTGAATTTCATAGCAGACCCTCTTTGGACATAATCTTTAACCCATTAATTCTTTAATCTATTTGTGAGGAAAGAGCCCTAATCACCTCTTAAAAAATCCCACTTGGTCCATTATCTCTCATAATGGTGATTAAAATTCAATGTGAGTTTCAGAGGGAACAAACCACATTTACCAACATGCAAATGAGACAAACCATTTGTTGGTCAAATCATATACAAAATAAACTCTCCCTCTAAACAAACTCTCCCGCTAAATAAATAGTATATTCCAAGCATTATGCATAAAAATGCCAACATTGATTTATTGTTTATGATGCACCAGTCTTAAGTGGTTTGTGTGCACCGATTCACTGGTTCCTACAAATTCTAGGAGACACATGTTATTTATAATACCCACTTTATAGATGAGAAAGCTTTCACATGGTTGCCAGCAGAGCAGGGCTCTAAATATAGCCCATGTTCCCTCCCCATTGGTTATACTATCTCTTAGGATACAAGTGAGCATTGTGGATCCCACTAGAAACAGCAAAAGGTATTTCTAACATAAAGCTATAAACTATCAACAGTTTCCATCTTAGATTGAGATAAAAGATACCACAAATCCCAGTCTTACTATAGTTAGATCTAATCACTTCCATCTGTCAATTTACTCATAAAACATAATACATTAAAAGTCTAAGGGAAAATGGTCTTTTCAACATCATTGAAGACGCACTTTTTTTCTCATAAAACTGGTTCTGAGAAAAGCTCAGCTTCATTATTACCTGGAAAGACAGAAATATAGGTGCTCCACCGCACTGAGAACACAAGAATCCAGAAAGGGCCAACAAAATACAAATTACAAAAGGGGTGCAGAAGCCCAGTGTGAACAGGAGAGGCCCTAAAGAGTCTGGCCTGGGTGGTTTTCCAGCTGACTCTGTCCACACATCCTGCTCTCCCCTGGAGATTCTGAACCTGAATAGAAGCAACAACCCTATTTGTCCTTCCACAGTCTATTTATCCAAGACAGAACACCAGGCTTAAAGGAAAGGAAGAACATAATTTCGCCATGCCATTGTTTGCTGTTTCCTTTTGTAATCCCATGTTATAAGTGCTGCAAACAAATAATGGTAATTGAAGCAATAATGGTTCCTCTTATAAAAAGTGGACAGCTTTGACTTCCCCTCTGTCCTCTGAGCCCCTACCTGTTTTCCAGAGAACCTCAGTTGAGCCTTTGTGACTCCCAGGAAGGAGACCTCATAACCTTGTGGGCCTGAGACTGAATTCTATTCCCAGATCATCAGGGCAAAGTGGATGCAACACTTAACCTCCCTTCACCTCTATCTCTCCATCTGCAAAACAGCTGAAATAATGTGTGCCACCTGCTTCCCTCACAGGACTGTGGTGAGAATTAATGATATTAGGCTAATGCTGTCAGCTTTCTGAAAAGCTCAATGAATTCAGAATGAGAGACCTTGCATGGATATCAAATATGGCTCCCTAATCAAAGGACTTTGGGGCTGCCCATATATCTTCAAAACCAGGGGCACGGGAACATCAGCTTTTCTATTTGTTATTTGAAATAGTGCCCAAAAGAGAAAAGGACAAGACATGACTAAAGGATATGATCGAGACAACCCTTCTGGTGACCGTCCATTCAACATCTGTCCGAGGGGAGGTGATTATGGAACCTCAGATTGTTTGAGTCCATTATCATTAGTGCATTATTTGGTGCTGAATGCATTGAAAGGACAGGTCAGGCCACAGACTTATGTGTTGAATGCAGGGTTCACCCACAACCAGGCCCAGCCCTTCCAGGGGGTTTTAGGGTGAGCCCAGGGGCTGCCTCCTCCCCCTCCTTCCCTGTGTCTATTAGCACCCCATCCTGCCCCCAGCCCATATTTAAAAGTTCACAAACTGTTCCTGCCAGTTTAAGCAAAAAATGTACCACGAGGTAACAGGGCCATGGTAATTAATTTTTGCTCCTTGACTGGAAGGTGAAAAGCTTTTTATTATGTAAATTATAAATGTCCTGAAGGGAAACTTTATCTCCCTCTCACCAATGAGCCCATCAGGCTGCCTGAATCAGGATTTTTTTTTATGTTTATTAGTCTAAGGGGGCCAGTTAGGACGTTTCATAGCTTCTAAGTGCAGACATTTATCTATTGCTTCCAAATAAACCTAGTGGCAGGGAGCCACGGGTGGATCACTAAATATGGAGGAGGGGAGGGGGCTGACTGTCCACAGGCAGGCAGAGAAGATGGGGGCAGCCTCTGAGTCCAAGGCAGTGTGAGAACCCACTTTCCCCCACACCCAGGTCTCCTCACCTCTCTCCCTCTGGTTTTTCCTCCTTCCATGTAGTTCCTTTTATCTATCCCCTTAGGCTTTTTCAATGGCTGGACTTCTGGACATAGCTGATCCTCCATGAGGCTGAGAGTCCCCTCCTCCTCCTCACCCTGGCATTCCCTGCCATTCTACTTAGGTTCTTTTTGGGAAACACTCTTGTTTACAAAAGAATACTGGAACTTTTTCCTCCCCAGAGGAGCAAGTTTATCCAGGGTGATGGTCAATTTTATGTGTCAACTTGGCCGGGCCATGGTGCCCAGATCGTGGTCAAACATGATTCTAAATGTTTCTGTGAGCATATTTTTGGATGAGATTTACGTTTAGATTGGTGGACTTTGAGTAAAGCAGATTGCCCTCCCTAATGTGGATGGGCCTTATCCAATCAGTTGAAATAAGGCCTGAACAGAACAAGGGACTGTTCTCCAAGCAGGAGGAAATTCTGCCAGCAGACGGCCTTCAGACCTGAACCACAACACAGACTCCACTAACTCTCCAGCCTGCCAGCCAACCCTGCAGATTTTGGACTTTCAGCCTCCATAATCATGCTCATCAATTCCTTACAATTTTCTCTCTCTCTCTCTCTCTCTCTCTCTCTGTCTCTCTCTCTCTCTCCCCCCTACACACACACACACACACACACACACACACACACACACACACACACTTCATTGGAGACCTAACAAATATACAACACACATGGGTGAAGTGTGGACCCCAAACACCATTCCATTCTGAAAGGTTAGGGTGTGTGGTAGTGACTGTATCCTAGAGAGCCTTGAGGAAAGGGGAAACTTTGGCTTCTCATTTTATACATCAGTATCTTTAGGTTGGTAGCCGGGTAGTTGAGTGACATGTCCTAGACTGCAAGGCAGAGCAGAAAGTGGAGGGAGGAGAAGCAAGGAGAGGTGAGAGGAGCAGGTGCTAACCCATCCATCCAGATTGGAGGGCAGGTTCTTCATCCTCTGCTTCAAACATGATCAATCTCATTGGCTTATCAATGAGACGTGTTAATAAGAAGCTATGGCTAGGATTTTATCCCTCAACAGTGTTTAAGACTGAGTAGAGTGGGGCATGGAATGGGGCCTTGCCTTCCTAGGGCTGAAGTTGTATGGAGATCCAGAAATAAAGAACAACACATATCAACACAGTTGGTGATCTGATTCACTGAAGGAAATAAGCCTGGTGTATTATGGTATGAGAAGCTGGAAAGGCATCTCCAAACAGGCAACATATCAGAGAAGCTGAAAAACAAACCAGAGGTGCTGAAGCTGGGGAAAGCCCCTGAGGTGAGGCAGCAGGCAGGAGCTGAAGGGGAGAGCTGTGGGCCAGAGCATAGAGCTGCAGGGCAGTAGCCCATTCGGCTACCCCTCAGTGCTTTTTCTGAGTATGGTGAGAAGCCAATGAAGTACCTTAAGCAGAGGGATAGCATGATTCTGATTTATACTTCTAAAAATTATTTTGGCTCTATCTATGTGGAAAACAGATTGGAGAGTAGAGGTGGTGAGACCTCAGTTGGGTCCTGGCAGCAGCCTTCACTAGCTTACCCTCATCAGATGAAGAAGGGACACCTGGGCTTACTTTGCCCTGTGGAAGTCCAGCTGCAGCAAAATAACGGGGACGGCGGGAGGTGAGCCATCTTGACTTGTTTACAGACTCTAACATTGCCCTTCTGCTTGCTGCCTTTCAAGAGGAAAGATTCTGCTCACCACAGAAGACAGATTTGTTGAAGTACATAATGTAAAAATGGTACATAATGTAAAAAGGGCTAGGTATATGGCTCAGTGGAAAGTGCCCCAGAGTTCAATCCCCAGTACGTTCTATCTATCTATCTATCTATCTATCTATCTATTAGGAGACAGAGGAAGAAAAGGTCATTTGAGGAGGCATGTTCAGAGGTTATTTGTGGGGGTGAAAAAGAGTTGCTGATAAGAAGTTTTGGAGCAGCATCCAAGGGTAGAAACCAGAAAGAAGAGAAAGGGAATTTAAAACTCCTCCTGTGGATTATGATGGGACTTTCTACACTGAGAAAACTAGGTAAAGGATTTGAGTGATTTATGAATTACTTTGGGTTAGAAGACAGTTTCCTTACACATAGCACTCCTCCAAGACTGCGTAGGTCTTTACAGAAGGGTATAAAATAGTTACAACTTTATAAACAGGATGTTGGAACATCCAGCTAATGAGAACAATACTGACTGGGCAGGCCTCAGGACCTTCCTGTGGAGGTAGACAGAGAGAGCAGAAGAGGAAGCAGAGGTGACAGAACCAGAAAATTGTTCCAGAAAAGCTGTTTTTTCCTTCTCCACAAGTAATAAAATTTGTAGCGGTATACTTGGATACCAGAACACGATTCTACTTCCCAGCTTCTTTTGGAGCTGACTGTGATAAGCGTATTGTGTAAAGGCACAAAGACAGCATGCTGGGGTTGGCTGCCACAGACAAAAGGGCCTAGGTCTTTGGCACCATTAAGCCCCCATACTAGGCCAGGAGAGCTGATTTCTGATTCCTGAACCAATATGTAAGGAAGAAAGAGTTTCTATCTTGTCAAGTCATTCTTTTAAGCCATGTCCCGCAATAGTAGTTGTTTCCTAGGGAGCCTCCAGGGCCTTAGGACTTTTCCCATCCCCTCCCAGGCAAGAAAGTTAAAGAATAGACTCTACCCACAGCCCTTGTTAGACTGGGAATCTTGTGACTGAACATTAGTTTAGATACATCAATTTACAAAGAGTCCTGTCCTTCTGTTGCCACTTCCTTAGCCATCATTAACTTAAAATTAAAGCACATGCACAATGTAAAACCATCTGGAGTTTCTTAAATTTTCTTTTTCATAATAGTACTGACATGTTTAGGGGTAGAAAATTCCAGTCAGGCTTTGGAAATATCTGCAAAGGACATTCCCAGAGTGGAAACTGGGAAACCCATCATGTAGGGTGCGATGGCTGAGCACAGGACACCCATTTTACTACCAGCCCCATGACTAACATCACAGCAAGGCAGCCTGAGGCACTGCACCACACTGAAACTCAATTGCACATCTCCCAAAGAGGGATGGTTGCAACTCTTCCAAGAAAAGGCGGCAAGGATTGTAGGCTTAAGCAAGAGAGATTATTACTCAGTGCCTGGTCCAGACTCCCATTCAATGCCTGTATCTTCTTTGTCCCCTCCTTGACAAGTAGGTTTCGATAAATCTGCTCAGAGTTTATGTTTTGATTGACAGGGACTTTGTTACTATGTGATTTAGGGTATTCAATATATAAAACAATGAAAACTTGCTCAGTTAAAATAGCCCACTCCTTCTGCCTCACTGCTTTCTTGTACATGAAAGACAGCAGGGCAAAGTGAAGAGAAGATGAACTTTGAAGTCAGATACATTTGGCTTTGAACTCTAGGGTTGTCATTTACGTAATCTTGGACAAGTCACTTCATGTCTTTAAGCCTTAATTTCCTAAATTACTGTATAACATACTTCAGGAATTGTAAAGATAGATAAACCTGTATATAGTACCCGCACAGAACAGTCATTCAATACTGTATGTGCATGGTGGTTGATGCTGCTATTGTTACTTTAATCATTATCATTGTTACAGTCACTCTAGGAGCAGTACAGGTAGTCTGCCAAAGTCCAAACACAGTTTTGTCACTCCCTAGCTGTGTGACTTTGAGTGAGTTATTTCACTTCTCTGTGCTTCCATTTCCCCATCTGTAAATAAGGAATGATACAAACACATCACAAGTTTGCTGTGAGAATTAAGTAAATAAAAAGACGTAAAGCATAAAAAAACTCAAAAACTTAACACCAAAAAAATCCAATCAATAAATGGGCAAAAGAATTAAATAGACATTCCTCAAAAGAAGAAATACAAGTGGCCAACAAATGTATGAAAAAAAGTGTTCAACATCCTTGGCAATCAGGGAAATGCAGATCAAAACTACATTGAGATTTCATCTCCAGTTAGAATGGCAAGCATAAATAATACAACTGATAATAAAACACTGGCAAGGATGTATGGGAAAGTGTACATTCACACCTTGTTGGTGGGACAGCAAATTAGTACAACTACTCTGGAAAGCAGTATGGAGATTCCTCAAAAAACCAGAAATAGAACCACCTTATGACCCACCTATCCCACTCCTTGGTGTTCATCCAAAAGAACTAAAATCAGCATGCTATAGCAAAACAGTCACATCAATGTTTATAGTAATGCAATTTACAATAGTCAATTTATGGAACCAGCCCAGGTGCCCATAAACAGATGAATGGATTAAGAAAATATGATAGGTGCACACAATGAAGTTTTCCTCAGTCATGAAGAAGAATGAAATTACAGTATTTGCCAGTAAATGAATGGAACTGAAGAACATCATGCTAAGTTGAAATATGTCAGACTCAAAGAATCAAACATTAAATATACTCTCTCATATGTGGAAACTAGAGCAAAGTATACTCTGACAAAATTATGCTATGTACATGCATGAATATACCACAGTGAATTCCACCTTTATGTACATCTGTAAAGCACCAGTTAAAAATGAAAAATAAATAAGTAGAAGGAAGATCAGTAGAGTAAGGGAAGGATGAGGGAGGCAGAGAGGGAAAGAGAGGGCACTGGGGACTGAAATGGAGCAAGTTAAATTCCATGCATGTATGATTATGTCAAAATGAATCTCACTACTATGTATAATTTGCTAATAAAAACATTTTTAAAAGACACGAAGCACTTTGAACAGACCTTGGTTAAGAGCAAGATATAAATATTAGCTCTGTTATTTTTCATTAGTGCATTATAGTCACATAATAGGGAGGTTTGTTTTGACATATTTAGCTTCCATTATTAAGGAGTAATAACTCTCAGAATTTACTAAATTAGAGGGCCTACTATCCAGGAAGTGAGCTGACCCCTTTACATGTTCTACATAAAATTACACTGAACTAATTTAGAAAAACAGTTATGTGGAGTAAACTCTTAATTTATGCTAAAAAGGACTGTGTATGTGGATATGTAAGAACAATGATAAAAAGAAAAAACACTTTATGCTTATCCATTCGGTAGAAATTACAGTTGAAAGAACACAGGACTGGAGGCCCAGTCTGAGACATGTCCTCCTGTCAATCAGCTGGCTGACTTAAAGAGTCACTTCACATTTTGGGGTTGCCAACTTCCTCACCTGCAAAATGAAATGCTTAATTAGAAGAGCTTTAAGATCCCTGGAACTTCTCACATGCAAAGATCCTGTATTAATCTGGACAGTACATATTAGCAGGCAAGCAGCACTGTTTAGTTTTAAAAACAATTTCCTTAGATTTTTGTCTATATTCATCTATGTAAAAATATATTATTGTAGAGCTCTACAAAAGGATGCATATTGTATCTTTACAACATGTTTCGTTATGCTGCAGTAACAAATAATCCCAAACATCTCAGTGGCTTTCTACAAGTCAGTTTTATTTTTTAGCAATGGTACATGTCCATCAAAAGTCAGCTATGAGTCTACTCAATGTTGTCCTGATTCCAGGACCCAGGCTGATAGAGCTATCTCCATCTGGACATTGCTGTGCTTCTTTCTGGCAGAGGGAAAAGAGATATTTCAAATCACAAGCTGATCTGAAAACCATTGTGTGGAAGTCACGCACACCATCACTGCTGTCCACATGTTATTGGCCAAAGCAAGTCATGTGGCTTCTTCTGTCTTCAATATGGAGGGGATAACTACCCAATCCTCCTACCAAGAAAAGCATGACAGGGAAAGTAGTAGTGCAATGTATTATGGAAGTCAATGGAGGATTTATCTGGAAAGTGATTTGCCCCTTAAAGGAATGAAGGAGAACACTGTCTTTGCTAAGGGGAAACATCCATACATAGGAGTGCTTGGAAATCAAGGGCACAAATATAAAAACACTTCTAGGAAAAGGCTTGAAGAGGAAGCAGTTTCTCTTTGCTATTTTGTCAGAATATAAATGCCAAACAAAAAAGAAAAAAAAATCCAAGGAGAGGGGTGCCATTGGGGATGAGGAGAGAGATTGGGAGCTGGGGAAACCCAGTCTTGGAGAGATGACACCATTTTCTGCAGCACCAGGCTGTTCCAGCTAATGACTGCGTGTAAGCAGAATGTGAATGCAAGGGATGCCAACAAGTACATAAAAGGCAGAGGAAGAAGGATCAACATGTTTTGCTGCCATTTCCAGGAAAGGGATGGTGTCCCCAGCAGCCTCCCACAGTAGATGACCAGAAAAAAAAAGAAAAGAAAAAAAAAAAAAAGCAAACACAAATAACACCATTGAGAACCGGAGTCCTGACTACTGTGTTTCACAGCACATCCTCCCTCGAATCCTGGCTGGGAACCAGCCCAGCCACTTGAAGCAGCGCTGGCAGCTCTCTCTCTCTCTTGGCACTGAGTATGCATGGCAGCTGGATGGCTTGTAGTCAGTGTAGTTTTGCAGCTGGTGGTGGTAGCAATTGGCAAAAGCTAACTGTCCAGATGGGCATTAAATTTTCCTTAATGTTTATAATATGTCAAAAGAGAATAATCCTATGTCAAAGTGGCTTAGAAGAACTTTTACTCAGGAGCTTACAGAAATTCCATATTGACAAGATAGAGGTTGCTTTATTTTAATTGCAAATGGGAGTCTTATTCCCTTAAATTTGCTTGGGATGCTACTCCTCAGTGGAATAGCCTTTGGTTAAAGGGGGATGAGGGAGTCTTCAACTCATTGCCTCTCACAGGATCTCCACAATTTGTTGACAATCGAACAACATTCAGCAGTGGAAGCATAGAATTGAACTGAGGGTCCAAAAGGAAAATAATGTTTTATTTGGTAATTTTTATCATCCTCTGGGGGAATAGTACCATCCAGGTAACCATATAAAGCAATATTCAATTAGGAGTAAAATAATACTATGTTTTGTAGAGAAAAGAGGATGGAGAAAAATATTTTCAGATATATATATATGTGTGTGTGTGTGTGAAATATATACATCTTTGAAATATATAATATATATTTGAAATATATATATATGAAATATGAATATATAATATATAGATATATATATCCAAAAGGAATTAATATTCACATATATTTTTAAATTGCTATAAATCAATCAGAAAAAAAACAATAATCTGTTTTAAAAAGCTTAGGATACGAATATGCAGATGAGGAGATTCAAATGCCCTGTGTAATTATGAAATGATGATGAAGCTCATTAGTGATCAAGGCAGAGCAAGAGACCATTCTCATCAAAAATATTGGGAAAACAAGCACCCTCTCAATTTGTATACTGCGAGGAGAGGGAAGGAGTATAGCAATTTTGGAAGATAATTTTTCAGTATCTATAAATTTGAAATGCCCATGCTGTATGACCCAGAAAATCATCTATAGCTGGTGGTGGTGGCAACTGGCATTTCTATACAAGGACACAGGAACCCGTGCATTGATACTGATATTGATACTTATGAATATTTATTATAGCAGTACTACTCAAAGTATGGTCCTTGGACCACTTGCATTAGTATCCCCTGAAAGCTTGTTAGAAATTTCAGAAATGAAGTATGGGTCCCACCCTATGGAATTCTCTGGAGATGGGTCTCAATATCTATTTTAACAAGTCCCTCTGGTGCTTCTGATGCCTACTAAACTTCATGAAGCACTGTGTTAGAATGATGTAATGGAGGAAGAATGAAGACCATCTAAATGTCCACCATGGCTTACTGATATTATAAAAAATCAACCAGCAGTTTAAAAGAATGGGGTAGATATGTGGTGGTTCAGAAACATCCAAGAACCAAATATACACTAAAATGTTTTTTTTAAAAAAACTATAGAATAGCACCACATATTTCTATATTTTTACATTTAAGTATTTATGTATATGTGTAGCAAACAGCACAAAGTCTGGAGCATAGACCTCAACCAATAACAGTAGTTAATTTTGGAGAAAATAATTTGGTTGGGATGGTGGTCAAGAAAAATTAACATTTTCTCTGTTGTTTGATTTTCCTGAACAAAATCTCATCTGGGTACAATTTGTGAAACCTTTCTCCCTTTTTAAAAATAATAATAATAATTAGGAGGGCGTACTAACTGGGAGCTAGGAGATTCGGATTTGAAGCCACACAACTGTGTTGCCTTTCTCTAGCTATCAGCTTCTTAACATGCCACACAAGGGAAGTGACTCAGTCAATACCCAAGTCTTTCTATTCAGCTTTATTATGGTATGATTCTTGTCAAAGTGTTCTGAGTATGAAGATCAGGTCACTTAATGAACCTGACCAAGCGAATGAACAGAAGCATGCATATCTGTGTCCCTTGAGGAACTAATTAATAATCCCTTGCATATGTCATCTTAGGACAATGACTTGAATGAGATTTCCAGGCTGTATTTCTGTTCCTATGATAAGCTCTTTATTTGTAATGTTTAAAGGCCTGATTTTTAAAAATACTGCACCTCAGAAATTTCCAGGAGCTTTAATTTAAGTGAGCACTTATGTCCTGTGTTTCAGTAGCATCAAGTGTGAACTCAGATAACCTGTCCTAGCAAAATGTATCAGTTCGAAGGACAGCACCACACACACAGAATTATGATCAGACTGAGCACCCAGATGGTGTGCAGTCAAGGGCTATGGTGACAGTCAGAATCACGTTTCTATTCTTACAGAAAAGGTAGGGATTTATGTCAATCACTCTGTATATCTTCAGTGGTATTTATCACCTTAAAATTTTAAGGAAAAAAAAAAGGTAGCTTGTATCATGTATATCATGTATGCATCTGGATTGTTTTTTTCCAAGATATAAAGAAACTTCAATAAACAAGAATTCCCAAGGGGAGTAGATAATAAGAATGTTGATTAAATAAGAATTTAAAAGAAAATGAAATGACTACTAAAAAACAAAAGAGTAAAGCAAAGTTAATTACAAAGTTCAGTCAGCTTTTCCCTGCAGGAGAAAGCCCTGCTTTCTTGATAGAATATAGTATTCACACATAGCAGTGAACCAGGAAGAAACTTAGAGACAGCAACAGCCCTGTTATTCTATAACTGGTTAATTATAAGCTGGGGGCTAGAATCCAGTTTTCCTCTTCGGCCAGGGTTCATTTCTGGGTGTAAACAGGACAAATATCAATGACTTAAAACCTTGCATGTAAGTGAATGAGTCAGTCCAATTTTACAAGAAAATTATTTTGAAAAAGCTAAATGCTTTTCATTGTGAATTTAAATTCATTTTAAGTTTAAAGGGAATTTAAAGATGACTTATAGGGAAACATTCTTTCATAAATATTAATATAGTCTCCTAGTTTTATTAGCATTTAATAATTCCAGAAAAGGAGTAAATTTCTACTCATATTTAAAAATAAAAAGAATGAAATGATAGTGTGTGTGGGTTATTTTCCATGAGTCATCACAGGTCCACTCTCCCTCTTTCTCTGCCCTTCTCTGGCCCCTGGACATTGACCTCCACAGCAGCCTGTGCCTTTGGGCTTCCAGTAGATAAGTCTATCAGAGAAAAGTAAGAGCAGGAGAGATTAGTACATGGAGGAGAAAGAGAGACGGGGGCATTATCCTTATCCACCTGTCCCCCTCCTTCCTGGCCTCCTCGCTGTCTGGCTAGCAATGGCCACTTGGCAGTTCTCTTCCAAGGCTCCAAACTCTCTTTGGGCTCTGGTGACTATGGTATCTGAGCCCCTCAATACCCTTACGGGTCTCTTTGATGCCCACATCTCTTAAACTAGACTTCACTAAACTCCTTTCAGTTAATCCTTTTACTATTACACTAGTTTCCTCCCAGAACTCTGCTTGCTGCACAGAGTAATAAGAAGCCTGTATCTGTGAATACCAGAATAAAGCCTGCAGCTGGTAAGTGCAGTCCTTGAATAATCCTGGTCAGGGCCACATCAGGTCCTATACAACCTGAACCTGCTCATCTTCTGGCTCTGACCCCCATTTGGAAGAGGCAATCAGCCATGGACTTGAATGTTCTGCTTATTTTCACTGCATAAGCTGAAAATGCAATGCCCTGGTTGCTCTTGACCCAGGCCAGTTGGATGAAGTAATGTCCTTCTGTAGGGAAGAGCAGTGTTTCTTACCTCTTTTATAAATGAAGCAGTGGGTTCCCCAGCTCAGTGTTCCTCAGTTGGATACAACTCACTGAGTGTGCAGCATCCACCTGGCCCATCCATGTTGTGGTACTTGAGGGACGAAGGGAACTGATGAAAACACAATGCTTACATTGCTTTCTGTGCAGTGACCCATGAGGCACAGGAGTCTCATCTTCTTGTAGCATCCATGAAATAGTAACAGGATGATTTATGGACTTGTAAGTAGGGTAAAATTCCAAACATGGACAGCCTTGTCCATGACAGTCCAGTCACACTGGCCTCCTGATTCCTGTCTTTAGGCGTGCCCTTCATGTAGAGTTCTCAGTTCCAAGGTCTTCAAGTGGTTGGTTGCACTTTTCTCAAGACTTAGATCTCTTGTCATCCATCAGAGAGGCATCCTACACATGGGAACAAAAGCTATTCTATTTAATTTTCTCTTTAACATTTACTATTTCATCTTATTTTTTTCAGATGTTTATTTATTGTCTATCTTTCCCCCACTAAAATACATTCTCTAGGAGAACTGGGGTCTTTTCAGTCCTGTTTTCTGCTCTCTCCCCAGAATTAAGAAGTATGCCTGGCCAGGTGAGGTAGCACAAATGGACACCTGAAGAATAAATTAATAACTAAGTGAATGAATGAGTTTTTGCAATGTTACCCTTTATTGTGTAATATTATAAACTCTGTCTTTTAGAGGCTTCATCTGTATAACAGGGCCAAGGAAATGAACTGTCTGTTGAAGCTGTAATAAAAAGTCTCCCAACAAAGAAAAGCATAGGACCAAATGGACCCACGGCTGAATTTTACTCAATCTTTATGGGAGAACTGACACCAATGCCCCTCAAACTATTCCATGAAGTAGAAAGGAAAGCATCCTTCCAAACTCAATCTATGAATCCAATATCACCTGATACCCACACCATACAAGAACACTATGAACAAAAAAAAAAGAAAAGAAAATTACAGACCAATATATTTCATAAACAGAAATATGAAAAATCTTCAAACAAAATACTTGCAAGCCAAATTCAACAGTACATCATGATGATCATATACCATGATCAAATTGGTTTCATTCTAGGAATGCAAGGATGGCTCAACATATGCAAATCAATAAACATAATATACCACATAAGACCAAGGATAAAAATCACATGATCATCTCATTAGATGTGGAAAAATACTTTGAGAAAATTCAAAATCCCTTCATGATAAAAGCTCCAAAGAAACTAGGTATAGGGGTTGGAGTTGGGGCTGTGGCTCAGTGGTAGAGTGCTCGCCTAGCATGTGCAAGGCCCTAGGTTTGATCCTCAGCACCATATTAAAAAACTAAATAAATAAAATAAAGGTATTGTGTCCAACTACAACTAAAAAAAATTTTTAAAAAAAGAAACTAGGATTTTAC
Organism: Urocitellus parryii; assembly: GCF_045843805.1. Classification (NCBI taxonomy): domain Eukaryota; kingdom Metazoa; phylum Chordata; class Mammalia; order Rodentia; family Sciuridae; genus Urocitellus; species Urocitellus parryii. Next base: position 248,830,960 of record NC_135531.1, read on the forward strand.
CTCAACCTAATAAATGCTATATGTGAAAAACCCCAATCCATACTGAATGGGGGAAAAACTAAAATCATTTTCTCTAAAATTAGGAATGAGACAAAGATGTCCACTCTCTCACTTCTATTCAATATAGTATTTGAAATTAGTTCGAGCAATTAGGCAAGAGAAAAAATAAAAGGGTTACAAATAGAAAAAAAGAAGTCAAAATATCACTATTTACAGATAATATGAACCTATACTTAAAGGATCTTAAAACTACAGCAGAAGACTTTTAGTTCTAATCAACAAATTCAGCAAAGTAGTAGGAGACAAAATCAACATATAAAACCAATAGCTTTTCAATGCACAATAATAAACTGACTGAGAAAAGATTAGAAAAACAATTCCATTTATAATAACTTCAAAAATTAGAACAAAATGCCTAGGAATAACCTAACCAAGGAGGTAAAAGACCTCTACAATGAAAATTACAGATCACTGAGGAAAAAAACTGAAGACAATGAAAGATGGAAAGACCTCCCATGTTCATGGATAGGCAGTATTAATATGTTAAAGTGGCCATATTGCCTAAAGCAATCTACAGATTCAATGCAATTCCCATCAAAATACCAACCATGTTTTTCACAGAACTAGAAAAATGCAGTCATAAAATTCATATGGAATAACAGAATACACAGAATAGCCAAAAAGAGCAAAGCTGGAGGTATCATAATACCTAACTTCAAATTATACTACAGAACAACAAAAACAGCATAGTATTGGCATAAAAACAGACACACACACACACCAATAGAATAGAGTAGAGGACACAGAAACAACTCCAAACAACTACAGTGATCTGATTCTTGGCAAAGTTGTCAAAAACATACTGGAGGGAAGACAGAGTCTTCAACAAATGGTGCTAGGAAAACTATGTATCAGATTGAAACTGATCTCTGTTGCTCACCCTGTACAAAAATCAACTCAAAAAGAATCAAAGAATCTAAATGTAAAACCAAAAATTTGAAACTATTAGAAGCAAACACAGGGGAATACTTCAAGATAGCACAGGCGACAACTACCTGAATAGGACTCAGATAGCTCAGGAAATAATAACAAGAACTGACATACGGAATTGTATTGAATTAAAACACTTCTACACAGCAAATGAAACAACTAATACAGTAAAGAGACAGACTAAATAATGGGAGAGAATCTTTGCCAGCTACCCCTTCAACAGAGGATTAATGTCCAGAATATACAAAGAACTTGAAAAATTTAACACACTCAAACAAAAGCAAACAAATAACCTGATCAGTAAATGGGCAAATTAATTGAACAGATGCTTCTCAAAAGAAGAAGAATGGAAATAATTATTCGAAAAAATTTCAATCTCTTTAGACATCCAGAGAGTCACAAATTAAAACTGCACTGAGATTCCATCTCATCCCAATCAGAATGGCTCTCACTAAGAATATAAATAACAATAAATGCTAGTGAGGATGCAGGGGAAAAGGTACACTTATACACTGTTAGGGAGAATGTAAATTGGTACAGCCACTATGGCATCAGTATAGAGGTTCTTCAAAAAGCTAAAACTAGAACTACCACTCTATCTTCTCTTGGTAGATACCTGATGGAATTAAGATCAGCATACTATAGAGGTACTTGCATACCACTGTTTATCATGGCACGATTCACAAGTCAGGCAATCAGATTAGGTGTTCACCAACAGACAAATGGATAGAGAACATGTGATATATGTACACAAAGGAGTATTATTAAGCCATAAAGAACAAAATCATATAAACTGCAGTGAAATGCATGGAAGCAAAGATCATAATGTTAAATAAAATAAGATAGACATAGATAAGTATCATGTGTTTTCCCTCATATGTGGAATCTGGAGTGGAGAGACAACATCAAAGTAGGAGGGAGACTATTAGAGAAGAGGAAGAAGATTGAGGAGAAGAGGAGGGAAGGTTAAAGCAGGGTAAAGAGGGGAAGGACATGGTCAAAGAATGACATTTGCATGAATGAATACACCACAATAAAACCCACTATTCTCTGAAATTAAAATGTATTAATTAAAAGAGAAAGAAATAATCATGTATTATATTGTAGATATGTGTATAATTTAATTATGTGTTTGTTTATGATAATATATTTCATTTTATATGATATATATAACAATCAAATCTAATAATACAACAATATTCTGAATATGATAACGTATAACATCATGCCTGTAAATTGCAAGGTTCAGTTTTAAAATGAAAGCACACATTTTGGGTCAACTTTAATATTTTCTGCTTTATAGTATTATTCAGAAAGGTCATAATTGTCTTAAGGCATGTTCAATGCATTTGATTAAAGAAGGGGGGCACTGGAAAAATTAAGGTGCAAAAGATGCACTTTTCTTATAACCACAATGTAGTGAGACTGCACCATCTTGAACCACAAAGCATTGCTAAGGGCCCATTGGGTCACTACACTTACAGAGACACCATACAGAGATAACAACATCCCAGTGATCTCCAGGGCTTCAACTTCACCGAGGAGGCAGATTCCAATAACATACAGGAAAACGAGGCTCACCACCGGATGCTCCAGTTGCAGTATGGAATGTTCACATGTTCCTCTCTTCTGCATGACTTGCAAGTGGTACCAAGTTTTGCAAAGTCTCTTGCAATGTGGGTGATTTGCATTCTTACACTACAAACAAAACTGATACAGTATTTTAAGGTAGGAGGGAACAGGTGGCTTCCTGCTTTAAATATTTTTATGTAGCTTCCATCAACTGGAGAATCACTGGAAACCTTTATAGAAGGAATAATGAAACCTTCCTCAGCCTACTTCCAACTCCCTTCTTCTTTCTCCAGTCTTCTACTTACCCACTTCTGTTCCTTGCCTAGATCTGCCCAGCCTCCAGTTTTTTCTCAATAGTCCCGTCCAGGGATGGGACAACCTAAAGATTTGAACATAGAGAACACTGTGGAGGAAAGAACTTCCCATTCAATGCTAAGAAGAAAAACCAGTGACAAGGTTTTATGTTCAAACTAGAGAAATCCCATTTCATTATGTCTAAGACAAGTTACCTCATCTGTTGAATGACAAGGTTGGAATATTTGTTTAGTAAATACTGTCTTGGCATACACTATGTGCCAAGCAATGCCCAACAGGATAAACATTACCAAAACATAGAGAAGTTAAGTAACCTGCCCACAGTCATGCAGATGACAAAGCAATAGGCTGAGTGCTAAGCCTGGGTAGTTTGACTCTAGGGGCCATCTATCACCTCTTGTGTCATGCTGCCACTTAGATTATCATCAGTCTTGTACTTTATTACTGTGGTTTAGATCTTGAATATCCTCTAAATGTCCTTAGTTAAAGGTTTGGTCCCCAGGACAGTACTATTGGGAGGTAGCAAAATCTTTAAGAAGGGGGCCTCGTGGGAGGTCCTTGGGTTACTTGGAGCAACCCAACTCCTTGAAGGAGGTATGGGAACCCTATTCCCTTTCTCTTTGCTTCCTGGCTGATGAAATGAAGAGTTTTGCTCTGCACCATACTTCTACCATGATGTGCCGTCTCACTATAGGCACAAAGCTATGTGGTCAACTGATCATGGACCAAAACGTCCAAAGCTATGAGCAAAAATTAACCTTTCCCCTTTATAAGTTAAGTATCTTGGGAATTTTGTTATAGTGACTGAAAACTGACCTGTATGCTATACTTAATGATTTAGTTCCCTCTTAGCTTTAATTGACATCGCATTCTAACTTGCCTAATATTAGAATAATATAAAATTAGAATACTAGAGTATCATAAAATATATTATTTGGCTAAATTCTACTTCCTACATTATAAGTCTCCTTTCTGAGCAAACATGAGATATAGGACTCTATTGGCACAAAGAATTCAGAAGTATTAAAAGTTACCTCTTGCCAGGGTCCAGAGAAGTCTGCCTGCCATTTACTTTCCTGGAGGAGGATTTGCTGTGTTACCAAAAAGAAACTGTCGAAACTGCACATTGGCATGTGGAACCTGGAATATAGATGTTCTTTCTATTGCAACAACTCTGTGTGCATATAGGACCTTCAGAGATCCTGTGCCCTGCCCAACAGCTCTTCCCCACAGCCACTTCTCCATTCCTTTTGCTAGCATTCAGACCTGCCCATATGCACCTCTGAGGGGCACACAGCCACAGAGTAGTTCTCTCATGTCATTAAGAATAGATCTGTGGGAAACTCACTGCTGACCACACATCTCCATGTCACTCATGGATAAACAGCCCACACTCAGGACTCAATGCTTCCAGAGTTTCCTTCTCCTATATCAAAATCAGCAAGGGCGGGTTTGATCCTATAATATTCACAGTGAAAATTTAAAAATAGAGGGATGAATAGGCAGAGTAGTAATTTTAAGGCCTTGAAATTATTCTGTGTGACTCTGTAACAGTAGATAGATGTCATTATACGTTTTTCAAAACCTATGATCTGTAAGAATGTAATCCATGAACACTGGGGGATCATGACACTTCATGAAGTTTCCTCAACTGTATCAAATACACCACTTGGAGGGGGATATTGAAAGTAGGGGAGGCTGAAGAGGCAGGTACGAACTCTTGTTTTCTGCTCCACTTTGCTACAAACCTAAAACTGCTCTAAGAAAATCTATTTTGAAATAATAATAAAATGGGTTTTCACTTTAGTCTCTTGAAGAGGAAGCAAAAAAGCAACCACATCTTGAAACCACAATTGCGTGGCGTGTCCTTTCTGTCTTCATCTTTGTTGACTTCAGGTCTCCCATGTGGTTCTCCTGTCTGGACACTGCTTTCTGAGTCTCCTTCTCATTCTCTTTCCATCTGTTTGTTTCTCTTTCTGCCTATTGGTCCATGCACAGTCACACCCTGCTTCTCATCCCACCAGGAGGGACAAATCCTGTGTCAGGGAAGTCAGTTTAGTTACACACTACAAAACCCATCAGCACAACCAAGTACAGACAATCCAGGCAGGACCTATGAGGGACCCTCCTCAAAAGGCCAAATAGCTAGAAAATATTGTTAATGCAATGAGGTGGCATTATAAGTGCAAAACTAAATTTACTATTAAACACAGAACAAAAACTATGTGATTTTTGAACAGTACACTTTTAACAATATTAATAGAACTTCGTGTTATGCACAAATTTTGAAATAATGTGTATCCTTCACAAATAAACATTTGTAAAGATTACCTTACAGTGCAAGAATCACATGTCAGTTGAATTTAACCATTTCCAAGACTTTAACCACTTTAGTCCATAAGTACCAATACCCACCATCCTTTGATGATTTGCCTTTAACTATATAGCAGGTTTGCAACGCTAAGGAATGTATCTTTCATGCATGTGTCTTTTGATCAAATGAATAGGACTGTGGTTAGACTTTTTAATAATTTTCTTCTTGCTATATAATTTAAGTATCAGAAATACACAGTCACACTATACTATACTAATTGTAGCTTTAATCTGAAATCCAATGCTTCCTTTTCTACTTAAAGTATTAAGTATTTTGCAAAAAAAAAAGATAATGTATCCATGTACAAAATAGTGCTTTTCAGTGTATGTGGCCCTGAACTTCAGCATTGGCTTGATGGTCAATCTGCTAAGTGTGCAGATTGTAAAGAAAGCACTTTCTATTGTTCAATAATATTTAATTGCTCTATTATTGAATAAAAATCCCTGAAGAATTTTCACTTCCAGCAATGTTTTCTGACTTCCTTTTGGTGTCTAGACAATAATGATTCGCTGAAATGTGTGGGGGGCAAGATAAGAAAAGGCCTTCAACGTATCTATTATTTGTGGTTACTGGTGGAGGAGGAGGGAAAATGAAGCATTATTGTGGTTTGGCACTAAGTTTCCAAATTAAACCATTTTGATATAAATTGGATATTGATCAAAAAATCTCAATGTAAAAATGAGTTATACTTGATCAAAATGACAACACTTGTGTCAGAGGTGGAAAGGTTTTTAAATATAAATAATTTTCTATAAAAATTTCAAGATAAAGGGATGATCTTTCAGGAAACAAAAACATTCTTTTCCACATCAGATACCATATATTTCATGACTATTCATGAAAGAGATTATCCATTTGAGTTTTCAGGTTGTCCTGGAACTCAGGGTCTGGAACTCCTGGGAGATGACCTTTCCTTCAATACCTTATTTTTCTCAGGTTGTAACCACCAAGTAGTTAGTCCAGCCTTGGCTTGAATTCCTCTAATTATCACCTACTTAATTTAGACAGCCTGCTTCAAGGTAACTTTCGCCTATTAGTATCAACCCAGTCCTGTAGGGCAATAAAAGAACTGAATCTATTAATACTATGGTTTGAACATAGGTGTCACTTGAAGATCCATATGTTATAAGTTAAACCCTAAAGTGATGGTACTAAGAAGTGGGGCCATGAAGATGCTTAGGCCACGAAGCCTCTGCCTTCATTAATAAAATTAACTCCCTTATTTATTTATTTTTTAAAAAGTAGTTTCAGAAAGCTTCCATTATCTCCTATCCTTCCCACCATGTGAGGATACAGCATCCATTCCCCTCTGGAGGGTGCAGTGTTGAAGGCACCATCTTGAAAACAAAGTGCAAGCCCTTACACGACACTTATCTTCCAAAACCAGCACCTTGGTTTCGTTTCCCAGCCTCTAGAACTAAGAGAAATAAATTTCTATCATTTATAAATTACTCAGTATAAGGTATTTTGTTATAGAACTAGAAACAAATCAAGGACAATTAATTTTTGCACAATCTGACTTTTAAAACCTCCAGATAAGCACTGTATACATTTTATCTAAATGGTTGAAAAGAACATAAACAAAGTAAGGAATTTCTCAATTAATTGACAACATTGAGTTATGTTAATCTTGAAATATATATATATATATATATATATATATATATATATATATATATATCATATGGCCCATTTCTAGGCTTGGTAAGTAGGGTGTGATACAGAGAGTGGTGGGTTTAGATTTCTGGAGTGGGGTATGTTAAGAGATGTAAAATGTGGGAATGAATTATACTGATTCTGAAAGTTGTAAACTCTTAAAAAAAAAACAAAAGTAAATCCCACATAAAAGATTGCATTGTTATTTGGTTCTTATATTTGTATGCAGAAAATTTAATATAATATTTCTATGCTGCCACACAAATGCCACACATTGTATCACAAGTTATTATAGGTTAGAGGGGCAGCTAAAGAGCTCTTCTACATCATGTTGTATTTTCACATATTATTAGATCTACCACTTTCCAGACAAACAAGAGCCTCTTACAGTCACCTCAGTACTTACAGAAGAAGATACTACCCCACTTAATTTTCCTGGTCCATGGAAAAATTCTGAAGAAACTAAACTTTGCATTTGACATTTCTCTATTTCCCCTTTCTGATTTTTTTTCAATTTGTAAAGCAGAAAACAGAACATTTTTAAGCAAGGAGAGAAAAGCTAGTTAAAGGGTAGTAGTAGCAGGTATGTGGTGAGCTAGGACAAACCCCGGGGAAGGCAAATCCCAGATGGACAGCAGGAGGTGCCATGGGGCACTGGAGGGCACAGGGCCAGTTCTCGTGGGAACAGTAAGAGTTTTACTTTCATTATTATTTGCTGAGGCTCCTGCATTTCTTATCTGCTTAGTGCGCATTTAGTACTGAGACTGGGGAAAGGAATGAAAAGGGATAAGTAGTTTAAGTTTGCCCCTCCAAAAAGAGGTCTGGCTTGATGTGCACTCTCACTGTAGCCGGGGATGTTAGTTTTCCACAAACTTTACTCTCTCTCAGCAATCTACTGTGGTCTTGGACTTGAGGAACAATGCTTAGTAGCCTGATGTATTCAATTCCCCTTTCCAACTTTCAACCTTGCCATTCCTTTTGGCTTCCACCATTTATTCTGGTTTTCACTTGTCATCTGATTTCCTCCTCTGCTAGACACCTTCCATTTGCTTCTCCAGATCCACAATCACTGATGCTGACCTTCAGGATCTTGCAGCTGAATTGAGCCAGGGATAGACTCCAGAGGAAAACTGAGATTCGAGGAGAAGGATATTTGGGTATTTACTTCTCCAGTTCCTGGTTGCCAAGTTGCAATGGGTTGGTTTCCATCAGCCTCTCTATTGTAGGCTTTCTTTCAGAAAGTGATGGTTACAGCTGTAGCCCCCTTCTTCTTCAGGTCTTGGATGGTCAGGCTCCCCACTGTTTTTAGTCCAGCACACTGCATCTGTGTTGGTTTCCCTAAGCCTTGGAGACATCTGTGTAAGTGGTCTCTATTAACTCTCCTCCGTTACCCAGTTTGATTAAATCATCTCTTTCCTGCCAAGTCCCTGACCAATTCACCCTCCAACTAGAAAGGACCCCCACCCATCCAAATCCTACCTATCCTCTAAAGCTCATCTTGCATTTTAGTTAAAAATCTCACCTTCATCTTTGTGCATGTATATTGAAAGCTCCCGTATGATGCCTGGCAACCTACATCTCACAGCTGGCTGTGTATTCAGCACTCAACAAAGGACTTTCTTGAGATGGAGGGGTTCCTCTCTCCCTTGAAGGGAGTTACAGGTGTATATTCACCCACAATTTTAAGAGCATGTTATAGGATCCCAGATAACTAGAACAGAAGGAACCAGGGAGATAATTTGTCCCAATCTTCCAGTGCTGGTGATGAGAAAAATGAGACCTAGACAACCCAAGATCTCACAGTCAGTGAGTGGAAAATCTGGGGCCTAAAGCCAAAAAATTTGAATAGCATTCCTTGTTGCTTCTGATAATAGTTTTTAGTATTCAATGTCTTATTATCAAAAAAATTCACCTCATCATATCTAGATAAGGAATTAGTATATTCCTTCCCTTTCAAAAACAGCATATATTTGTTCCTTCTAGTGAAATATAATTTTCCCGAGTTCCCCAGAGCTGTTAGTTATTCATGCGTTATCCCCTGCACCTTTTACTTTAAATAATTAACCACCCAGACAAAGACTGGATTCTATTCTTTCCTGCATATCTGGGAAGGGAGGAATGAAGCCCTTTGGCTCTTTACTTCAATATTCTCAGGTAAATTCAGGCTAACAAAAAGAGTATTCTGGCCATTGTCTGCAGTTTTACTCACAGCTACATGCTGAATAGAAAAGGGATCAACTACCCACATTTAAAATATTCATAATTATACACTCCATCCTACAAGGAGCACCTGGTTGCTGGCAGATGCCCAGGGAGAACTGCACAGAGCTGTCAGCTCTTACTCTGCTGCGGAATCCAGCCCCTGTAGAGGCAGAACAGTGGAGTTCTGAATATTCAGACTAGATATAAACTTGCAGTGCATATATACAATGAAGGAGCCCACTCCCTCTCAATCTTTTTACTGGCAATGCATTAGGGATCCTGAACATGCAATAATTAATTTATCCCTTGATATAATGAGAAGGATAGGCATGCACATTAGTGAATTAGTCACCTTAAGACTCACTGGCTACAGGCATAAAAATCGGCCTTTGATTATACCATTCAGCATAGTCATGACAAATCGACTGCAGGATAACAGAGAACATGAAGATGATGGAACGTTATGGCTCATGACATGACCCGGAACATGGCTACGCAGGTCTCAGACAATGGATGTTCCACCCCTTCCTTTATGAGACACATCATTTAGTGCAACACTTTTTTATTACATCAAAGGAGGCGCTACATAAAAATGTCAGCAGCATCCAGTTGACTCATGGAATTGAGAAGTGTGCATTAGCTGCCGATTTAAATTAATTTTGCTTCTTGAACCATGAAAAATAGTTCTTTGAACAAGAATTCATGATAAATACACATGTGTAAAAGGCCTTTAATCATAATTATTTTAAATACATAAAACACAGTTAAAGACTCTCAGCCTCATTAATTTCTTATGGTATAAAAGAACAAAACAAATGGTAAATGAGAAAAGTATAAGTCATAATTTAAATGTATTATGCATGGTCAGTTAGCTCATTAAATGAAAAGATCCTCTGTAAACTGTGGGCAGAAGATTTCTGAACTACCCAATGACAGAGAGAAATATTACAATTTTCTTGTAGAGAACCAAAATTTTATGACATTGAGATCTTAAAAGGATACTACATAAAATTAAAACAACAGAATTAGAAAAATGGAAGTCATCTTGTAACACCTTGGGCTTCCTCTTTCAGATCATTAGCTCTTCTTTTCTCTGTCATATTCCCACATTCCCAAGATGTACCACACAGTTAGAACTGAGTGTCAACTAGCCTGATGTGCAGCCAGACACTGGGCTCTATGTCTACATGTGGGCTCTTCTCCTCCTCTCCTCCGTGCTCTGAATTACTGGAGGGTTTATCTTCCACTCTCTGAAGCATGTGTGTCTCACCAAGGCCTCCAGCACACCTGACCCTTCTTGGTCATCTGGTATGATTAACACTATGTCATCTATATGATGAGTCAATATGATGATGTTCAGGACATTCAGATGACTTGGACCCTTCAGATTATGTTATGACAGAAGGAGGGAGAGTTAACATAGCAAGAGTTTGAATGTGTACTGCTGTCTGTTCCAGATGAATGTAATCTGCTTCAGCTCTGGGTTTTTGCTTCTGCTCCTGGTAAAGATGGGGAAAATACACATTTGCCAGATCTGTGACCACACACCTGATTATTAATAATCAGTAGTATTAATCTGCCAGGTAAAAATCTCTCTGGCATAGCAACTGCAATGGAGACTACTACTTGGTTGAGTTTACAGAAATCTGCTACCATCCTCTACAATCTGATTGGGTTTTTAAGGGGTTGAAAACCATTAGTTTAATGGGAATATCAGGAGGATCATTACACCTGCTTTTTAAGGCTTAAGAATGGAACTAATTTTTGTCACTATTTCTGGACAGAACATTGCTTTTTTTTTATTTTCTTGGTTGAGATGGAGAAGTAGGAATGGTTTCAAATGCTTCCACTTGACTTCCCCCATGATAGTTCTTTTTTATTTTGTGTACCAGAAATTGAACTCAGGGGCACTCGACCACTGAGTCACATCCCCAGCTCTATTTTGTATCTTACTTAGAGACAGAGTCTCACTGAGTTGCTTAGTGCCTCGCTTTTGCTGAGACTGGCTTTGAACTCACTATCCTCCTGCCTCAGCCTCCGCAGTTGCTGGGATTACAGGGAGTGTGCCACTGAGCCTTGCATGATAGTTCTTAATACTCAAAACAAAGGATCAATGGGAGGTAGTGAGGGGATGCAGTGTATCTTGCTATTCAAGCATGTATATTCCAATGACACATTTGGGGACTGGATGATGACCACTGGGTGGTAGGTTAATGGCCCAGTGCATTCACCATTGGCTGAGCCTCAACAGGATTCTTTTTTATGACTAGCCCTATAGATCCCCACTCTAACAGGAAGGCCATGATAGCCCTTTATCTTCCCAGGAAACAGTGCTCCCTTGGATCCTGTATTCAGCAGTACTCACGAATGTCTGAATATTGCCCTTTACCCAGTGTATAGTCATCTGAGTAAATAGCTGTTAGGTCCCTTAGGGGAAAATGTAGATGAGTCATTGCTACATATAGGTGCCATGGTGTTCATGGTGTTGTAGGTCCTTCCTTCTAGAGATCCAGCTTCTACTGTAGTGGCTCCTAGGTCTGACAACTGGCTCAGATCTAGACACTGGTAAGGAATTGTGCCTTTCTGTGGGGGTGCCTGACCTGAGCTTTGATTTCTTTTAATTGTACAGACTCTGAGATTCCCTTGTTGATGGTGCATCTGTCTTGCTGTGTTCTATTAACTATCTCCATGGATCTATGAGGGTCATATCACCCACCGTTATGACTGCTGCTCATTTTAATTGCATCACACCTTGCTTCTGAATGTTTGAACACCATCATTGGGTTGCTATAATTTGGGGATCACATCATCCCTATTGCAAACAGGAAGTCCAGTTCTCTAATGGCATGGACCTGGCTTACAGAAGACAGCTACTGTTGTGCTTCTCCATGACAGTGGTCCCTCTCTGATGTATGTCTTCTACTTTAGATCAATGGAATGTCCTCTGGACTGTCCTTGGAACAGTCAAACATGGTCTTCTACAGCTTTTTATAATATAGCCATCTTGCATGTCCTCATTCTTGGCCCCTTTTCACCACAGTAGTTCTGGCTTTTCTGCTTCACTTAATATGAGTCATAACCTTCTCAGCCTTCCAGGAGCCATCTTAGCAGTGTATCAGCATGTATAAAAGTGGCCTTGTTAAGGTGTTAATCCTGTGGTCTACTTTAGAGTTCTATTATCAACATTCTGTTCCTTATCCAAGTGCACATTCTGTCCTTAGGATTCCATGTTTGAGGCCAGCTTGTGCAATGTGGCACAGACCCTGTCTCAAAATAAAATATAAAAGAGCTGGAGGTGTAGTTCAATAGTACAATGCCTGCCCAGCATGGGTGAGACACTGGGTTGGATTCCCAATACCACAAAATAAATAAATAAAGCCAGCATCTTGGGGACCAACTCCAAAATTAGATTAAGTGGCTAATTATTTGGCCAGGTCCTACAACTCTTTTGTTTGCTCCTTTTTTTTTTTTAAAGAGAGAGAGAGAGAGAGAGAGAGAGAGAGAGAAAGAGAATTTTATTATTTATTTTTTAGTTTTCGGCGGACACAATATCTTCATTTGTATGTGGTGCTGAGGATCGAACCTCATCGGCACGCATGCCCGGCCACGCTACCGCTTGAGCCACACCCCCAGCCCTGTTTGCTCCTTTTTATGTTCTCTCTTTCCTCCCTTAGAAGGATCAACACTTCCCTAAACAGATCTTGTGGCCAGGAGAAGTACTGGGGGTAAATCCTGAGAGTGCTTTGTTTTGCAAAGGGCTTCTGTGCTGTTTTTAATCAAGGGAAGAGGGGCAGAGTTAATCCTGAACAAGAAGTAGTAGACATTTTTCCCAACTCAGAGAATTCTGGGGAATTGGGGTCTTTTCTTGCCCAATCAGGGCCTGATCTTGACATAACAGATGACATTCTGGAGTCGAGAATCCAATCATTTCTGGAGTTCTAATCCAATCAGTTCTGGAGTTGTGGTCAAGAGTAGTAAACCTTCAGGACCTTCAGTCTTTTTATATGTTCCTAAGTAATTCCTCTGACATTCATAACACCTCTTAAATTAGTAATTAATAATTCAAATTCTTTCATTGTCTTTCTATAGTACATGGCATTACACTCAACAACAGTCAATAGTCATTCAATTCCATCATTCTTTTTTTTTTTTTTTTAGTTGTTGATGGACCTTTATTTTATTTATTTGTATGTGGTGCTGAGTATTGAACCCAGTGCCTCACACATGCTAGGCAAGTGCATTACCACTGAGCTCCAACCCCAGGCCCAATTCCATCATTCTTATAGTCATATCTCCTTCTGAACCTCACAGACTTTTGAGATATTTAACAGTTAATTCCCTTCTGTCATTAGCCCATCCATGTGACACTGTTAAAGTTTTAACAATTTCAATGCTACAGAATTCTTCAGAACACTGAAGATCTAAGTGTTCTACCTAGGAGCAGCAAGGATTGTCAGCTAACCATAGAGGAATGCAGCTCCAAAATCAAATTTCCTTTACTGCTTTCTAAAATCACTTCTGATAACAAATGTTTTAGGTCTAGTCCCCCAAGAAATATATTCTCAGATTGCAATTGATGTCTTGAAGAAAGTTTATTAGAAAGCATTCATGGAAGACACCTGTGGGTCAGTGGAAAGAGTAAACTTAAGCAGAAGGAAAAGCTGAACACAACATTGAGACAAAAATGACCTCTGCTAATCTCCCATGGAGTTCTTGAGATGGTCTTAAATGGCTTAGTCCTCCAGAGTTGGCCCAAATTGAGGCAATGATGCTCACCTTTGTTCCTTAATCAGTAACTTACCTGGAAATAGATGAAAACTTGAGTGAAGCAATTCCATTAAGGCCAAGGGCAATTCTTGGTGGAGACTCTGTTGCAAACTCTCAACAGCCAACATCCCCAGCAGCTTGGAAAATGAGTGGCTTGAATATGAAGGTGAGTGACTTGCCACAACCAAAGTGTTCTCTACATGCCCAGATGTAGATCACAGAACTGAGGCAAAGAGAGTAAAATTAATTTTCCATTGGGCACACAGCCCTTGAGCAATTCGAATCCAGAGATTTCAACCCAGGTGCATATGGATCTAAATCCTCTAGTCTTTCCAATGAATCATGGTGTTTGAAAGGGTACAGTCTGTCTCTGATTAGTTGCCCACCAATTCTGGGGAAATTTCATCTTTGTCCACACATTCTTTCCAAAGAGATTTTAATATCCTTTTTAGAGAGAAAAGTTGAAGTCAGTCTTCAAACAGTAAGTACTATCAACACTAGATAGATACCAGTCTTCCTTTTCTACTCTAGGTATCTGTGCTCATTGTCCTGGTTACTGTCAATAATAATAGCACTGAATAAAATGTAGTCATCCTCTACTTTTCCTTTTCTTTCCACAACCTAGTTTAGAAATTAAAAAAAAAAAAAAAGTTTGGGGACATAATAAGGAAATGTAGGCCAGAAAGAAGAGAGTGACACTTCTTGAGGACCTGACACGTACCAGCCTCAGTTCTAATCTCTTTTGTACGTTTCCTCCTTTGTTCCCCAAAACAACCCAATGAACTAAGGATAACTTCCATTTGATAAAGAACCAAGGATCAGAGTAAGTCCTTACAGTAGCAGGATCCCTAAGAGTCACAGCCTCTTGAAATCCTGAGATAATGTAGGAAAGCCAGAAACTGATCCTCCCCAAAGAACTTTAGATTTCCAAGCTATATCTATCACATAAAGAGAGCAAGGGTACAGATGTCTCCCCCTGGCTTTAACAACCCCATTTTGGCCAAGACATGCATTTCAGTTTTAACCACATTCCTTTACTGCATTCACAGTGCCAACCCTGTTGTCAACATTTTCTGTCAAATGAAAGGGAAGCTACCTTTTATCTCATGACGTGTCTTGTCCCACATATTAAAAGTTTCCCACATATGCGTGAGATTTAATTAAATACCCAGACATCATGGGGCCACTTGAGTCCTTTTCTGTCTCCCATTACCAAAACTGCACACAACCAGTAATTCAGCCAGGCAAGGGCAAACTAGGAGTTGCAAGAACGTATTCTAAAATCAAAGGTGCTATACCTACTCCGTGGATACCTAATGGACTCCACCCAATATGTGATTCAGATATTGAGACTTATAATGCCACATATAACACCAAAGATACAGGAAAGTTTGTCATTCATTGTGTTCCTCAGTTTTATCCAGAAAAGCAGAATTAAAAGGATGTGTTTATGTGGATACATACACACTATTGATAGACGAGAGATCTATTTTAAGGAATTGGTTAACACAATTGTAAAAGTTGGCAAGTTCAAAATCAATAGGGAAGGCCAGCAGGATAGAGCCTGGAGAAACATTGATACTGCAATTCAAATATAAAGGTGGTCTGCCAGCAGAATTATTTTTTCCTTAAGAGAAATATTCCTTTTTCCCTTAGAAGATCAGTCTTTCAAGGAGATCAGTCTTTTTCTATTAGGGGCTTCCACTGATTGGATGGAGCCCATCCATATTATGGAATGTAATTGTCTTTGGTTAAAATCTGTTGATTTAAATGTTAATCTCACCACCACCACCCCTTACCTAAAATAAATTTTCACAGAAATATCTTGAATAACATTTGACCAAATAACTGGATAGTGTAGTCGGGTCAAGTTAACACATAATGAGGCTTTCTGGGGGAGGAAAGATGGTTCCAAAGAAGACCCCAAATGGTTCAAGAGAATGTGTAAAGATTCCTCTGTATACACCCAAAGGACTTAAAATCAGCATACCATAGTGACACAGTCACATCAAGTTTATAGCAGCTTACTTCACAATAGTTAAGCTATGGAACCAGACTAGGTGCCCTTCAACAGATGAATGAATAATGAATGAATAAAGAAAATATGGTATATATACACAATGGAATATTACTCATCCACAAAAAAGAATTAAATAATGGTATTTTCTGGTAAATGGATGGAACTGGAGGCTATCATGCTAAATAAAATAAGCCAATCCCAAAACACCAAAGGCCGAAAGTTCTCTCTGATACACAGATGCTAACACTCACTAAGGGAGGGGGAAGAATAGAAGTTAAAATGGATTAGACAAAGGGGAACAAAGAGAAAGGAAAGGAATGGGAATAGAAAATACAATAAAATAAATTGGACATAACTTTCCTACATTCATATATGAATACATGACCAATGTAATTCCACATCACGTACAACCAGAAGAATGGGAAGTTGTATCCACATATGTATTATATGACAAAATATGCCCGATGTTTATGTATATCTAAAAATAGCAAATTAAAAAATGAAAAAGAGGACACTGTGTAAAAGAGAATGGCTTAGGGATGTTAAGGTGGCAGGGGGTGAGGGCCCACACATGCTGGCATGGGCTTCAATGGTTTGAACTTCCCTTCACCACCAAAGGAGGAAACACCCAGGCTTTCTGACCTGATGTCCAGATGTGGGGCACAGGGAGGAGGAGGTGCAACTTGGGAAATGTCAGCAACTGGGTATCAGAAAATGGAATCTGACACAAAATGAAATGTACATTCCCTTCAGTTTAATGAGTAAGATAATACGAGAGAGGTAGGAACTAAGAGGAGGAAATAATACATAACATATATTTAACTTCAGACACCTGCCACTTAAAACAGGAAGTTAAAAACATCTTTGTGGCTCTAACTGAAACTACCACCATTCATAATGGAGAATAACCCAGGACATCACAACCTGCGGGTGGAATATGGACAGGTCTAGACAGTATGGGCATCATCTCCCTAACACCACAATGTTCTTGTTCTCTCCATCTTGAGAGCATTTGAAAGAGCAAACACCTAATATCCAACGAGCTATAAAAACTTGGGCACATGGGATAAACACAGAAAAAGGGACCATCTCCACATAGTGGGATTACCCAGAAATCTCCTGAATATTCTTTTAGGAAAACCTTTTAATATGATTCAAATATCAAAATCCAGTACCCTTCATTTCAAGTGCCTAGGAGCACCTGAGAGAACTTCAGGCCTCTTTAAGCCATTAGGAGACTAAAGATCTTCCTCTGAGGGAGCCAGGAGGGTAGTGGTGTCAACAAGCCTATAGATTAAGTGACAAATCCTATTTTCCCAGCAGAGTAAGCTCAGAATGTTCCAAGTAATTTTCCAGGCATGATATATTTCCATTAAAGGCAATGTCCACTGAATGTGGGATTACAAAAAGAAATCATAGATTTTCTAATAAATGCCTCAAACTGCCAAGAATATCTGATTATTATAATTCTTTTCTTTGTGGCTGAAAGTAAATATGTTCATTACTTTATAGTTTCAGGAAACATTTCAGGAAATTATGACACTCTAATATAATTGCAAATTCTTATGACAGACAATGAAACTCCATGACTACAATGCTCCTGAGTAAAGAAAGGCTCAGGGTTGCTCTCTCAGTAGACACCAAGTAGCAGGTAAATCTTCACAGACGTTTTTGCCAAGGAGGAGGACTTGGTCATGTGCTATTCCATCAGATTATACTTGAAACATCTGCTTAGTCTTAAAATACCACTCCAAGTTCCACCGTATAAAAATTGGCAGTAAAACATTCAATACAGCCATGTTTTCCTTATTATTTAAGTAAACAGATAGCAAATTGAAATGCCCACTACTATCTACAAATCAGTTACACAAAATGAATGAACTCTTCTTTTACATAAATTGGCTAAATCAGCTGGGTAAAAGACTTATTAATATTTGCTCAAACAAAGTTTTAAGAGTAAAACTATGAAGTTCAAGTATTTGCAAATATTCTCACCTTACCCTAAACACCTTCAAACTTGATAGTGTTAAGTGAAGGACAGGCTGAACTAAATTGTCTGCAGGGCAGGCTGAACAAACGTTAGCTGTAGGATAACCCATGCACTCAAACGCCCCTCTGTCTGGTTCTTCATCACCTGTTTGCGTCAAGTCTGAACACTCAATCCCACTCAAGGCTGAACACTCGACCCTCACCTGTCTGGTGCAACGGAAACCCACATCTGACTCCTGCCCCATCTGCTTGAAGGCAGAAGATGACACCCTTAGCAACTACTGTGTGGTCCAATCATTGTCTGCCAACAAGGCAGCTTGCAGACCCAGAGACCCCATTAGATTTTGGCTATAAAACCTCCCTCCCGCCGGGCCCCCCTTTCTTGCTCTCTGTCTCCCTTTCTTGCTTTCGCTCTCCCTTGCTCTTCTCTCTCTCTCTCTCTCTCTCTCTCTCTCTCTCTCTCTCTCTCTCTCTCTCTCTCTCTCTCCTCTTTTGCACTGCTGCTATAAAGCAGTGATAGCTCCAAGTGTTGTGGTCACTTTCCTTTCAGATAGAATCTCACTTCTTTTTGTATTTTTCTTAATTGGTAAGAATGATTATTTCAGATATTAACATAATGTCTAACTGAATTCTAAGTATTACAAGACTATTGGAGTCCACAGTTTCCATTTCTAAGATGCCCCTTACTATGGCATCTATTTAACAAATATTTACCACATCTCATCAAAGTTAAGGTACATATTTTTCATATTTTAATGTCTCTGAAATCAGAGTGTGCTATCACCCAGGTGTCTATCCTGAAATGTTATTATATTAGTTTTGTATGGTTACTGCAACAATTGACACAAACTTAATGCCTTAAAATAACACAAATTTATTATATTAGATGCAATTCTGGCATCCAGAAGTTTTAAGTGGGTTTCAGTGGGCTACAATCATGGTATTGGAAGAGCTGCCTTCCCTTGTGAAAGTTCTAGGGCATGATCTGTTGCTTCACCTCTTCCAGCTTCCAGGGGCTGCCCCCTTTCCTTGGCTTATGGTCTTCCTCTTCCATCTTCAAAGTCAGCAAGCAAGCTGAATTCTTCTAACACTGATCACTCTGACTTCCTGCTCTGTCTCCTTCTTCTGCACTTAAAGACCCATATGCTTATGTTAGCTGTATACACATTTTCCTAAATAGCAAAATATTGCAACCATCTTAATTAAATTTAGTAATTTGGCAGGTTTCCCCAGGATCTTCATTATAATTTAATATTGTTTCCAATTTTTGAAAAAAAATAGCTGGCATAAACACTGGAAAAGATGATATAAAAAAACTATACCTTTCCAAAGGTAATATAAATGCATGCTCAGGAGACCTATAAAAACTTCATGTTAAAAAAATAAAAGCTTTATAAAAGTTAACAAAATCGGCAAGGTAGCTGGATATAAATATCTAAATATGGATGCTTTTCTCCCCCCTTAAGTACCTGCAGATGCAAAATGGGAAAATATTATTGTAGCAGCAAGCAATAAAATACTTCAAATAAATTTTCCAAGAAAAATAGAGGACTTGTATGAAGAAGATCATAACACCACTGAAGACATCAAATAAGGTCTGGCAAGTGAAAGGACTATATCAAATTCTTAGTTGAGAACACTTAATTTCATTAAAGTGTCAATTATATCAATGTAATGTCATTTTGATCAGAATTTCAGCAAGGTTTTGTTTTTAGGGGGATTGAGAAGAAGATCAGATACTCTTAAATTAAAATTTTGGAGGAACTGTGTAAAAACAATTATACTTTGTGTATAGCACAAGAAACAGTGGATAAAAAAAATAGTGATTTCATCAGAGATGATATACAAAGGGGCATGGGGATATACTACTGTACAAAGAGATATCATATGCAGGAAGCCATCCATGAACTGTGTGTGTACTGACCCATATGTGAACTGAGTCATGTTTGAGCCATTAGGCAGGGAAGCCTGGTTTTGGGAACTCCCAGCGGGAATCCACTGGTTTGAGAATGTCCCAATTCACCTGGCACCCAGTCCTAGCTCATGGCTCAGGTGCAAGCATAGCCTCTTGGAAATGGGTGCAACTTGCCAGATGCCAATCAGCCTGTTTACTGCAGGGCCCCTGATACACCAAGAAGCAAGCACTGAAACAAGACTCCTCCCACTGAACCCTTATCCCTGCCTTCTATGTACTTCCCCTTAAATAAAGAATGGGGGCCTTTTTCAGTTGTTGGGTTCCAGCTCCTATTAGGACTGGACGACCCATCAGACACTCCACTTTTTTTAATTCAATCTCTGGCTCTATCTTAATTTCTTACTGATAATTTCAGACTTTTATTTTCCCAGGCAGCTCATACCTCCTGAGCAGGAACCTGCTCTGTCGGGGTGCTGGTCACACCAATACTCATAATTTAATAAAAAGATAAAAATCTAGTAAATGGGCAAGGATATGAATAGGTAATTTTTAAGCAAATGCAATCTTTCAACAAAATATTCTTTAAACACACTCAAATTGTTAACCAGAAAATTAACTTATAATGAGGAAAATGCAAATTAAAATAACAATGAAATTTTACTTTACACTTAGCAGAATGGCAAAAATTAAAGAATTATACATAATTTCCATTCCTGCAAATACATGGGAAAGACATGCACAAACGCTTAGCATAAATATTATGTGTTAAAGTCCTTTTGAAAAATAATATGGCAACTTCTATGAAAATTTAAAACACATAAAATATCTTTGACCCTGTAATATCAAATTCTTGGACTCTATTCCATAGACATAAGAACACCACCAGTAAGTAAAGACATATGTATTAAAAATGTTGAAGAATTATTCATAGTAGAAAAAAATGGAAACAAATAGGTTAAATAAATTTTGGCCCAAGTAGAACATGGAATATTAAGTAGTCATTAAAGGAAATAAATACAAACTACTGTATATCAATGAACTTTTAATTATTTCCATGAAATTCTGCTTGATTTTTATATATGTATACATTGGTTTGTATATAATTGTATGAAAATAGATAAAAAATAAAAGGAGACAAATCATTTGTTAAACATCACTAGGATGCGGAAGGAGAAATGGAATCTGGAACTCAGCAAAAAAAAAAAAAGAAGAAAAATAAGATTTTACTTTAAGAATGTGAAATGTGATCCAATTATATGCTTATGTAAAGTTATAAACGTGTATGTGTGTATACAAATTTTTTAAAATAGGAAAATGTGAACATCAACTATTGGATTGTGATTGAAAAAACATGCAACTGAATTGAGACCCAGGGGAAAGACAACATCATAAAGCACTACAATTTAGTCACTATGGTAACTTGCAAAGTATTTTTGCAGAGCTGTTCTCACAGCTCCCACACGTACAATCAAAACAAATATGCTAAACACTAAAATTTAAAGAGAATTGGTCATTTTATGTGTTGTATTAACACATTTAATAGTGTCATTGTACATAATGTGAAATTTATGTTAAATCCATATAATATTATGCAGTCAAGGCCATCTATTTTTGTTTACTTTGATGACTGTGGTTTCCAAAGGACTAATAGTATAAAGAAAAATTTTGATGCTATGACACAAAGTGATAAGAAATATAAGCAAATATAATGTGCCCCTTTCAAATACATAAGTTCATATATGTGTGTATACCTATGTGTGTACATACATTTGTATATGCTAGTCTATACTATATTTGCATATACTATCACCTTTTAAATCAGGCCATTTATATAACCTAATTTCCATATGGTACTGAAAGAACTGGCTATGTTACCTCCTTTAGAAGGTAATAAGTAGAAAATGTGAAGTGCACATGAATTTTGTCTTTTTCCTCCACTGAATTTTATGTGTTAAAAAATTTCACAGTGAATTTGTTGAAAAGGAAAAATCTAAAAATGGTAGAAGATGGAATTTTGGAAAAATTATATTTTTTTCTACCACATTTGATGATGAATCAAATTTCACTGGAATGTTAAGTTCTAAAGCAATGATGCAATAAGATGTCACAAAGTAATAGTTCTTTCAGTAAATTTAAAAATAACTGATATCAGGTTTTAAAGTACTTTGAAGATTATTCCTCATCAGTGATCTTACTTTTCTTCATGTAAACATAGTGTTCCCTTTAAAGTCCCTGCCTCATTCTTCAAAAGTTATTTCCTCCTTGGAGAAGCCCTCCCTGAGTTCATATAGCAGAGAAGTTTTTTTGCTCATAGCTACTATCCACATTTGCCACAGGTGTGTATACTCTTTTCCCTGCTTGGCTGTGAGCTCCTTGACAAAAAAGCAAGGTATGGTCAGTTCTGTACCTTTTTTTTTTTTTTTTGATGTTGATGGGCCTTTATTTTTTCATTTATTTATATGTGGTGCTAAGAATCAAACCCACGGCCTCACACATGCTAGGCAAGTGATCTACCACTGAGCCGCAACCCCAGCTCCATTTCTGTACCTTTTGTGCCTGACTATACACATGCCTACAACTGCCCATTTATGTATTGCTCATTTCCTATTTCTGTGTTCCTGCCCATTTTATGCATTTTTTAATATGATCACACTTCTTGTTGATCTGTGTTTCCTGTAAAACTACCTTATTTCCCTCTGGTGACTTCTTATCTCTACAGTCCATTTATGCTCAGCACAGAGACTTATCTCCTTCTCATGTCCAGGCACCGCTTCAAACTGCTCTCTAAATTGTATCCAAGGAAAGATCCTAAACAGAAACCATGGGGATGATTTTTTTAATTTCCAAATATTTTACTACAAAGCACAAGTAATTTAACCATCAGAGTTGGTTAAATTAAGGAATGGATCTTTTTTTCCATCTTTTTAAAAAGATTTTCATTTTATCTTCAAATAGGTTATAAAATTGATAATTTTCTGACTTGTATTAAGGGATTGGTTGGGAAGCACATGCATAAAAATAAAGACTTCAGAATGCTTCTGGAATCATACAATGGCCAGAGAAGACCTTGCAGAGTGTCCCTGCAAGGACTCAAGTTCCTTCCTGCAACTAGAATCAGATCTTGATGTGGTAGTCATTTATTATTCTGAGTTTTCCTAGCAGACAACTCAACCTTTCTCATTCAATTAAGAACATTAATCTTTGTCACATTTTGCAGATATTCTCATGACCCATTCATGCCGTAGTCCTCTAAGACCCTGATATTCTTGGAGAGTCAACAGCAATGCTGGTACATATGGAATTAACATCTCTAAATACCTGTAAGTGTCTCTGTACCCAAAGTTCCCTTAGAAATATAATGAGATGGTCAGAAATGCAAATAATACATGAGGCTAAAAATAATAATAAAGTAGGTGAGGCAAACAATAAACAATCTAGGCAAGACAAAGGAGAAAAAAAAAATCCAACGTATAATTCTTGTCTAGTCCTCAACAGAAATTCTCTGAGAGTTAGTTTCAAATTTCCTGAGAATAGATGAGGTGGGGGACATGACTTGAGAAGCAAATGGAAATAACCTAAACTATATAAAAATATTCATCCTTGTAATAAAAGGTAAAAAAAAAGTGAAAATAAAGTCATAATTTAAAAATCATAATAAAATTACCAAAACCAAACTGGAAAACTAAGAGAAGATAAATATATTTTGAAGTTGGGTGCAAAACATTTATATAGATATTTTGCCCTTGACCACAAAATCATCCATTCTTTATAGATAGTTAGGATTGAATTAGAAAGACAATTAAAAGTCTCAGCTAATTTTTGATATAGACATTTTCATTTTTTAAAAAAAGCAGAGTTTAGTATTACAATAAATGCACAGCATACATGAATGAAGGGAAGGTCCAAATGGCTTTTGGACTGATATCCCTGACCCTGAACATATGGCAGTGACATCAGGAACTCACATCTACTTGGGCCAAGACCTGGACCAGCTGTAATGTGGATCTGCTGGAGAAGTGGAGAAAATTCCTGTGTTACATTAAACTCCAGTTTCTTTCCAGACCTATTATTTTAACAGATACTCATTATATGTGTATTTCACTTCATTATCATTTTTTTCCTGTACAAGGTTAGTTCAAAGTGTAGCACCAAAACTTTATAGAAAAGAGTGACATAAAGAGCAGGATCTGCATCTCTAATCATCCTGGTAGAAGATCACTTTTCCATACGTTGATGTTCAAATGAGTCAGCACCCCAGTGGATTCTGACATGTCTTAGATGCATAGAAATACTCTAAATTTCATCATTGAAATTACAGGTGCCCTGAACTGTGTAATTCTGGATGAATAGTAGTGGATATTAATCTTATTAATGTTATCTGAGTACTGGTGTGGAAAAATTGAGAGCTGGAAATTCAATATATTTCCAGTGTTTCTCAGAGGAAATGAGCAATTTTTGTTCATAATAGTGGGCTGGCTACATCTGTTGAGAAGAACCAATACTCCTAACAAAGTATACAAAAGATTAAAAATATAAAATGCATTGTGGCCAAAGCAAATATTTCTCATTTGAGGGGAAAAAAGAATCATGGACTAGGTGAGTAAGTGGTGGCCCAAAGATTCCAAGCTTACCAGATAATGGCCACATTTTCACTTTTCTGTGGTGGAAACACTCAGTCTTCAATGAATCCAACTAGGCTGGTAGTCATTTATTATTCTGAGTTTTCCTAGCAGACAACTCAACCTTTCTCATTCAATTAAGAACATTAATCTTCGTCACATTTTGCAGATATTCTCATGGCCCATTCATGTCATAGTCCTCTAAGACCCTGATATTCTTGGAGAGTCAACAGCATGTAGGGACTATGTAATCAGATCAACTGGAGGTCATATTCTGGCTCTACCACTGTGAGACATGTGACCAGAGCAAATCATTTCAGTTGAGCATCAGTGTCCTTAATAGAAAACAAAGAGAAATAATAAATTTCAACCTGCATTGCAAAATGCAAACTGTTCAACCCAATGTCCAATAGATGAGGCACTCAAGAAATGGTAGCTAATAAAATCATATTTCCAGGATGGTATCTGATGGAGAATAAGGAATCCTTTCACCTTAATAATCTTGTTGGTGTCCTTTATTCACTTTGTCTGGTCAAACCAAACAGCCTAATACAAGGTGAATTGAGATGGGGGCGAGGGTTTGCCTGGCTTATTTTAGCTATTCTGGCTGCTTTGCTTTCTTCCAATATAAAATCACTCTGCTCTTTCCATCTTGTCTCTGCTCAAAGGGCATCTTATCAATGAAACATTTTCTTTTCTAAAAAATACTTTTAGTTGTAGATGGACACAATACTTTTATTTTATTTATTTTTATGTGGTGCTAAGGATTGAACCCAGTGCCCCACACATGCCAGGCAAGCACTCTGCCACTGAGCTACAACCTCAGCCCCTTACTATGGCATTTCTGATCATTACAAAAAATGTCCTTCTTATCTTGTTTCACACTTCTACATGACACTTAGCATTACCCATTGGTGCTTCTATTTACTTGTTGATTGGGGGACTGTCTCCTATCACTAGAAAGCAGGCTCCTTGAGGGCAGGGGCTTTGCTTTGTTCACAGGCCCATCTCTTCAAATACTGCCCAACACACAGTAGATCCTCAATAAATATTTATTAAGTAATTAAAAAAAATACACCATTTCCTACTAAGTAATGATATGGAAGCATCAGAAGACTGTTACCTCTTCCAAACTTCCAAACTGGAGGATCTCTTTCAAGGAGAGGGACCCTCTGTGCAGACCTTCAGGCTGAAAAAATTTAAGGAATATTTGTGCCTCTAACCTACCAGTGGGCTGTGTGTATCATCACACTTGTCACTCATATTTCTTTTACTTGTTTGGTTGCCATATCTCTTAATTTCAAATTCTTAGGGAAAAAAAACCTCTGTCATTTCTATATAATTTTGTACAACCATGACATTTTACCTAATTTAGTAAATGCTGAAGGGTGATGGATTTTGTTATGTAAAATATGTAGCCCTCTTAATTTGGGACTTAGAGGCTACTTTTACATTCTAGAAATGTACACAACAGTTTTGCAGAAATTATCTATGTCTTCCAGAAATTTATGATATTAAAAAGATACAACAGAGCTAGGTGCAGTGGTGCATGCCTGTAATGGCAGAGGCTCAAGAGGCTGAAACAGGAGGATCACAAGTTCAAGGCCAGCCTCAGCAACTTAGCAAGGCCCTAAGCAACTTAGTGAGACTCTATCTCTAAATAAAAAACAAAAAGGGATAGGGATTGGATGTGGCTCAGTGGTAAACTACCCCTGAATTAAATCTGAAATAAAATATAAATAAATAAATTAAAAGATACAATAGAACATGCAGATGTGGTTAGGCTTTTAAGATTTTAAATAGGAAGCAAAACAGTTTTTAATTTTTTATTAGTTTTTATTCATTTCTTAATGATCTTACATATGTTTATCATATAATGATAAAAGCAATGCAAAATAGCAGAATGGTTAAAGAAAGAGCAGAAAGTTTGCTTCAAATTGCTATTTTCCTGAATATTAAATAATGAACTTAAAAATACTGATAGTCATCAAAATGTATCTTCAACTGAAGCATATTTCTCTGCCAAATGATAGCATAATTGGAGTTAAAATATGTGAACTGTATTTATAACACTCACAAATTATATACTACTTAAAACTGACTTCATTGGATTACAATTAAGAAACTATTGACCTGGACTTTGAGTGCATTTGGTTTTAACTTTAAACAATCAACTCGAGATCAATTGCTTCTTCAAGTCAATATCTAGATTTTAATGGATAATTGAAGATTTCAAATCATATACACATAAGCTGATTAGATGTGATTGGCATAGTCCCTGTTGTAAATTCTAGATCAATGGCAAATTTACTGATATTACAAAATTTGCTGATGCAGTGGTTTCCTTTTGTTAAGAACTACCCTTTAAAAAAAAAAATCAACCTACACCAAAATGCCCTTTCTGGCTCAGAAAACAAGCATATCTTTCAATGTCTAACCCTTTACAGAGTCATCTGCATCAAACTGTAGGGCTTTATGCCTTCAGCCCTCACGACTGATCCTAAACTGTGAGATCTAAATTTTCACAGTAACATGTTCTCCTTTGCAGCTTCTCAAAGAACTGATCACCAAACCATCCTTATAAGAAAGAAAAACATAAGAGAATCCCACATTTTCTATTATTAAATAGTAGAATCACAACCATAATTATACCAAGAGCATTATTTATATATAATATATATGCTTATAAGCTACACAATAATTTCTAATGAGAAATATAATATTGAATAGTTATAAAGACATTTTTTCAATTTCATTTTCAATCTATGCTCATTAGTAATAGTGAAGGATAAATCTCATTTAAGTAGAAATGAATCTCAATATACAGAATGAATGAACCAATTTATACTGCAGGTGAAATTCCACGAGATAATCACATATTTATTCTAAGAAGAAAGCTACATATTCTACTGTCTGGGTAGGAATACCTGAAGTTTCATGCTTCTGAGTGCCTGAACTCATTTTTTATTTACAAAAAAAATTCACACACCCAAAATGCTATTTTAAAATCTAAGAAATCTGTTCTGAATCTCATTTTACTATTTAATAGAGCAGCTGAAAAATGACTTAAAGATGTGGCCATATGGTGTGAAAATCCAGAATCAAGGAAAGAATGAGATACTGTAAACACGTAAAAAGCAATAAAAGGAGAGATCTCTGAGCTCAGTTAATGAGAAGCTGGTGATGGAGACTGTCTCTTATTGATTACATTTGAGGACACTGACTCACTGGTGTTTTCTAAAACATGAATTCTGCATCTCAAGTATCTGAGAGATTCAGCTAAGTTACTCTTTCCCTCAGCCTGGAATTGTTTGCACAGAAAGACTCCACAGAATAAATTACTGAGGCTTCCAGCACAGCTCAATTAGCTGAATGAAGCAGGGAGAGAAAAGCTCCAATCTGGTAGCCACAGAATCTGGCATAATTTTTGCTTAAAGAGTTTACAAGTGGATCATGGGGCATTTAAAAGACAGTCTGAATTTCAGAGTAAAGATAACTGCAAGAGGCATGAGGAGCTCAAATGAACACTTTTCCCCATTGACGCCTCCATAGGAAGTTAGGTGTTTGTATACTGAAGACATTTTATGTGTCTTTATGAGGAATTCTGAGGTTTCCACTCCCATTCACCCTGCCTTACACATAAGATGAGCCAATCTCTCAGTTCCCTAGAAGCTCCAAACAGTTCTTACTTTAACCGTACTTTATGCATGCAACTCAACTTCATGTAACAAAAACATAAGTCAGGTGATAAATGATTAAACTATCCACACCTAGAGAGTGGATAGTTTGGCCTAGTACCAGAGCTTTGAACTTGGTTATCTGTATGTTAATTTATTCAACAAAGATTTTCTGACACCAGGTATTGGAATTACCAAGGTTGATAAAACAGTCCCTGTTCTCAAAAGAGTCTAGTTCACAGTCTGGTGGGGAAAACTGCCTTGCAAACAAAATTTATAATAAATGAGTCAAATCCTCCAGCTAAGCTGTGTAAAGTTTTCAGAGAGGGCTCCTCAGTTGGGGAAGTGCTCTGGGTTCTGCTGAGTGACAGGGTACCTATGTCCTCAGAGTCATTTTTATTTAACTTTGTAGGAGATAAACGGATGTCTTAAAGGCCCCAGAGACATTTCCCTCACTTCCCTGAAAGTTCAGTGGACCCTTCCCACCTAAGCCTTCCTCTTAATTCCAGTGGTGAGTGGCAGAGAGGAGATCAGAGAGAGACTTCTGTGAGGGTGGCTGACAGCACACTCAGTCTCTGCCCCTTGGTCCTTCCAAACCACTTGGTGACAGGACAACAATAAAGGAGGAAGAATGCTAACATTCTTAGGGTTTGGTTACATATTAGCCATTGACTGTTGCCCTCAACCATACACAATCCCACACTGAAAAAGTCAGTAGCTGTGGAAGCTGGGAAAACCACAACACAAATGCTGAAAGCCCCACGTTGTACCAGCAATGTTTTCTTACAAATAGATGACATCCTCGTCAGTAGCAAGTGATGAAAACACAAGGAATGACTGGAAGATAGCAGGGGTGGGCCTGTGAGGGAACCCTGTGGAAAGGGAAGAGAGATTTGCAACAGCTGAGAGGAAATCCTGAGAAGCCAACCTCCAAAATCACTGAACCCACTTTTGGTCCAACATTGCCTCGCCTGCCTGGGGGATTTGGCCTCCATCCAGTGGCAGTGCCCTCGTGTGCTACACTGAAAATAAAACAAAGGACACCATTCATCATATTTTTCAACAACTGGTTTCTTTTTTAAAGTTTGAAAGAAAAACTTGGCAATCATAAAGCTGAGTTTTTTATTTTTATATATTTTCTTGTTAGTGTCAAAATAAACTGGAGAAGAAAAAAATAGTCCAATGGTAAGAAAAGGAAAATACACAAACCCGTTCAGAGCTCAGTTGGCCACACACTGCCATCCGACTAACACCAAACCGTGGAATGCATCACTCTCAAGTTCTCCCAACCCAAAGAGCTGACTGCCTTCTGCTTCTGTAAGATGTGGCTACTTAGGGAAATTCAAATAGGCTCCCAGTGTTAACTATGCTGAATATTTACTTTAATCAAAGTGACATTTCCCAGATGGTGTCATCCAGAAAACCTCATCTGAAATGAGGAGTATAAGAGAATTCAGTTGTACATTCCAGGGAAAATTGAATGCAGGTGTTCCCCCATTTTAAGATGAAAATACAAAACTATGAAACAAATAAGTTTATGACATGAATGTCCCCTCCCTATGGGTATATGGTACCTGGAATGGGAACCAGCCAAGCCACATGAAAGTGTGAATGTAGAAATGCCATCTTTTGCCTTATCAATTGTATGGCCCTAACACTCCTGGGTGGGTGTTAATTCTGAGACTGAAACTTTTTAATCACCTATTCAAAAGATAATGGTTTGTCATTTGAATTGGTGATTAAAGAGAAAGCTCATGCATACTTTCTTCTAGAATGGTTGATAGATACCTATTTTTTTAATATTTATTTTTTAGTTGTAGATGGACATAATAACTTTATTTCATTTGTATGTGGTGCTGAGGTTTGAACCCAGTGCCTCACGTGTGCTAGGCGAGCACTTTACCACTGAGCCACAACCTCAGCCCCCTAGATACCTATTTTTAACCATTAATATTTGAGATATAACTTTCCTGGTATGCAACTTCCCACCCAAATACACTAATTCTTTGTAGTTGCACTAGAGATTTGTTTGCAAAAAAACCCAGAAATTCTATTTCATATAATTATCATGAGAAAAGAAACAATTCCTTGTATTTATAATTGTATGTACTACAACAACACACTTATTCCTGCAGCCCAGAGCTTCTGTTTTGAAGGGAGATTACTAAGAACTCCAACCTTTGCTTATAATTTTATGCTTCTAAAACTGGAAAGATTTCCCACAAACTAGTTCCTGGCTCCATACCTCTTTAATCTTGCGTCTCCTTTACTTCTTACATACTTCTCGTGCTGGGCACCAGAGGACACACTGATTTGTCATACCCCTCCAGTTCTGCTGTGTGCATCACAGCACTGAGTGAGCCATCACTGAGGGTGAAAGTAGTATTTCTGGAAGCCATTCTTATACTGGAAGAGCTGGCAAGTATTTAAGTACACATGGAAGTGACTATGAACCACATAAATATATCCCACTAAAACCTAATTATCCTCAACTCAACTTCTCCTTTATCTAAGTCCAAAAATGTCCATAGCCACTCCCTGAACCAGCTACATAACTTGTGGGGCCCAGTGCAAAATGAAAATGTGAGTCCCCTTTCAAATTACCCGGAATTTCATGACAGTAATGACAGTACATTCAACCAAGCCCAGGACAGTGCTACTGCACAGGCTGCAAGGACCCTGACTGCTCCAATACCACCTGTCATGAAACAAAATATAATGAGACAGAGGTGAAAGAGATAACAGTTTAAATAAATTGTACCTAAAATATCTTTCTTTTGCAAATTTAACGAAACCATATAATTATGTGAGCGTATTACTGAGGTCTATAAACACATTATCCAGGTCTTACAAAGTCTTTATACAAATGAGGGTATCTACAGTTTACAAGTCATTAGCATAATAGTAAATCTGCTCCTGTGGAAATATAATAAATGTTCAATAAACACCTGGTGATGACATTTTATCATCAGTGACTTTACAGCCCAGCCAGCAAAACAAACAAGAGAAGATAAATACAACCCTGCCATGCCTCGATGTCAAAGCCCAAAACCATAACTGCATAAAATGTGGGGATGAGAATTCGAAGTAAAAGATATGACCAAGTGTCTTCAGTTGCAGCCACTTCTGGGGTATTGGCTGCATAATCCAAATCCATTCTGGTCTTAGCTGCAGTGTGGGCCCCACTTGGAGGCAATTTTCCTCCCTGATTTAAATACTAATGGGGACCACTCTAATCCTGTGGTTGACTTGGCCCTTTAAGGATAGTGGGAGCGATTCCAGGAATCTCTCAATTAGTTAAAGCAAGTTTATGGCTCAACTCAGGGAAATTCAGCTGGGAGAGACCTGAGGGCATGGGTTGCATCTTTCACCTCCCCACTTGGTGAGACAGGATTGTGTCTAGCATTGCAGAGTGCACAATCCTGAGGAAGCACTACAAAACTAATCCAGGGAGAAAGCTATAAAACTAGATGCTGACAGGTTTTCTAGGTATGAGAAGAATGAAATAAATGGGCAACAAATCAGTAGTTAATAATTATGGAAAAGACAGATCTGGAAGAAATTTTATTTTTATTCATTTTTTTATATGCTTTAATGAGATATTGCATTTTATTTATTTTTTATTAGTTGCTCAAGATAATACAAATTGATCTTGACATATCATACATTTGATTCAAATAGGGTATGAAGAAATTTTAAATGAGGAAAGAATACTAAAGTATTAAGGGGGTGGGAGATCTGAGGTCTGGAAGAAGTCCTGGGATCCTGAGGTGGGGTCTCCTATAAGAGGGGTAGGTAAATCAGTCAAAAGTACAATTTTTAACTGGATTACAAAAAACTAGAGATAAAAGATGCTCAGGCCTCGAAGAGCCCTGGAGTATTGAGGACATGGGTCTAAGAGCATTAGTTAGGGTTAAGGCAGTGGTAGAACCTTATAGGATACGAAATATGGTAGGAGGGGTCTCCTGGTTGGCCCAGTAGGCTAAAAGAACTTGGAAAATTGCATTACTTTTTAGTCACTTACACCAGAGGGTTAAGAAAAATCAGGTAATAGTTCCTGATGATTAGTTGGTACTCAATTAAAGACAGATACAAACAGTGATATCTAAAGGATTCACTCAAGAATTTTTGGTACCATTTTATCTTCCTTTTATCCTTGCAAAATATTGGAGTGGACACCATGAAGGAAGATGAAGTACTAAACATAATTTTTGGAGAAACATAGTAATATTTATCAATTACCAAAAATCCATTACATGCACCAGAAATGACAGTTTTGTAACAATGGGTTACTGTTAAAGTACATCATTTTCAATTATTACTTTTTTCAAAGCAGTTAGTCTTTCCTCAGGGAAATACAGGTACTTAAAGAGTTAGGAAACAAAAAACTGGCTGCAGATGGGATTTGGGGTTTGCTTAGTAAAAGCTGAGAGGATGATATGCAGAAAGGCTGGGCAAGGTATTTGGCTGGGGGCTTCCCACAGCTAAAAGGAATCAGATAGATACCTGACAGATGAAGAAGACTAAAAAGGAAAGACAAGTAACAATTACAGGGATTTAAAAGACAATTTTTAAATGCACAGTTACATTAGTCTTCATTTTGAATGCTAGAATAAACTCCTACATGAAAAACACTCATTGGAAAACTCTATCCGAAAGGAGGTGCTGGGAAATGAAACTGACCAAATTAAACTGTTCTATTGTGTGCATGCATGTATGACTATCTAACAATAAATATATATCATGTGTGATTATAATATGCCAATAAAAATTAAAATATAAATATTAATTAATTAAAGTTTTTTAAAAAAGAACCATCAAATGGGTATCACGATGTGTCCCACCCTTACTTCAAGTCAACACTCAGCTCTCTACTAGTTGAAATAGTAAGAATGTCACAGGGAACACAGAATTTGACAAAATTAAAACAGATAAGAGAATAAAGTGCTAATGAGAAGAAAAGGAGAGTAACCATCAATGGTGATGCTGTAGTTCCACTGGGAACAATGTTCATTGAGCAAATGTTCTGCCTTCTTCTCCCTGCTCTCTGTTGTTCAGTTGATTGGTTTGTTTCTACAGGACCCACTATGGGCTCAGTCAAAATAAAACAGAAACCACATCTAGTACTTCAAAAGAAATAACGTAAAAACTGCTCAGCAGCTGCTGGAAAACTAAAAAAACAAAAGGACCATGACATTGTAAAATAGCTGCAGCAAGAACTACCCACTACAGCTGAAGAAACAGAGGCTGGTTTCTCAGAGTCCAGGAGGCTCAGTGAAGAGGCCTTCCAGACCTAGGGCTCAGGCCTCTGAGGCACTGCTCAGCTCATGCTGGGGTTTCTGAGGATCATGACGAAGCCAATTCTGAAAGTGTCAGAAAAAAAACAAAAAAAAAAGTTGGAGCCTGGAACCAAGAGCTACCATCAGGGTGAAGAACTACTGCTGAGTTGGGGCTGTCATAAAGAGACAGTAACAGCAAAAAGCAAGCCCCCTTCCCTTCTCCAGCCTGCAGCCTTCCCTGTCTGGCACCCCACATATAAGAGCCGAGCAGAAAACTAGTTGGCTAAGAAAAAATGTGGTTTGCAGAGTGCCAGCATCAGAAAGCCGAGTATGGAAGAGTGGGTGCAGAGCCGAGAGACAATAGGTTGAACATACACACGAAAATTGCAGAAAGAGAAATCTGTCCCGTGTTTAGGTCTGTTTCTCACATCTTAACTTATACTAAGCTGATTTGTCTCAAAACATTACAACTAGGGACAAAGAAAGTTGGCAGAATAATCCAAAGACAGTCTGAGTTCCACCCCAGCCATGCTCACTGGGACATTTGCTTACATTTTCAAGAAGCATTCTAAGAGATTGCTGTTATGTCCTAATTGTTCTTACCTACAAAAAATGGGCTCCTTGGAAGCCATGTGCAGCTTGCTTAAAACAATAAGCTTTTCTAACCCCCAAGCACAACATACTCTGGGAGCATGGTCTGGATGCTTATCAAACAAGTTCCTGGGCCATTCTCTGAAGTCTCTGGGCAAGTACAAACAACAGAGTCAAATAAATGCCTTTAAAAGCAAGGCAGTGGAGCACGTACCCTGTCAGTGAGATCCTCATATTCCCACAGAGTAAACAGTAACATGAGAATATTTATATGAAACAAAACTGTCTATCAAGCCTGCTTTGGCTCAGCCAGAGGGAATGATAAATTCCTTGCAGATCTCTCATAGAGTGGTCCTTTGTTGACCACGGACGCCACTTCCAAGACAGTACAAACCAATTACAGAGCAAGGCTTTTCATTATGTCAGGGAATGAAAATATTACCCCCCATTTTGTTTTATTTCACAGTTATATTTTACTTACCCCTCACCCTGGCCTTTTGTTGAAATATTTTAATTTATCATGAGACAAGCCAAATTTAGGTTGAAAACAAATGACACCCCCCCACCCACCCACACACACGCAAACAAACCTTATCCCCCTCATAGTCTAGCTTCTTGCTTTCTTTCTCCTTCTTTAAAAAAAAAAAAAAATTCAAAGCTAAAGTTTAAAGTTGGGTAGAACAAAAACACTGAAGAGTTGATTCAAGATAAATTTTATTTGTCCACATGGATGTGGGCCTATCCACAACTGGCACAAGTCATGGGCAAAGTCAGCTGGCAGAGCTAGAGGTGAAACCAGCTGTGAAGCCACACACCATACAATGTCCACTCTGTGGCAAAATTAATTTTTAAAAGTACTGAAGAAACATGTGTACAAATCTGGTTTGTTTCCAAAGAGGCCAATCTGAGGTAAGGTTGACATGAGTCAGGGTAGAGGTTTGCTCACTTGGTCAGGTTTCCTTAATCTGATGGGATAATCCTTCCTGGTTACCGCAGATCCCGCCCAGCTAATTCTGCCAGTTCATGCACAGCAAGAGCTGATGATGCCATGTCCATCCATGGGAAAACCTCAGCAATCTACAGCTGGTTCAGACTTCCTGGAGTACCATGATGGAAGGATGGGGAATCAGAAGATGAATGAGACAAGAAGTGTGATTGTGCTGGATTTGAAAATTATAATAAAAGAGTAAACTATTGTTTTTAAGTAGTTGGATCAAAGGCCAAATTTTATCAACTCTATTTTAAACTAAAACCCAATTTTAAACCAAATTTCGTAAGTTAACAGCGGAATCCATCATAATAGATTCAAAAGAGAAAACAGTGCTCATATATTTGTATACATTAATGAATATTAGAAATTGACTACTTTTTATTTAGAAACTGTGGATTCAGTGAAATTACCTTATCAGATGTTTGTCTTTTGTTTTTCTTAACTTTTTTGAAATACATGCTTTTTTTTCTTTTTTAACTATGATAATTATATATAATATAAATTTTATCATTTTGATCATTCTTAAATATGTAATTCAGTGTAAGTATATCCATATTGTTGTGCAATCACTACCACCATCCATCTCGAAAGATTTTTCATCTTTTAAAACTGAAACACTATATCTAGTAAATAAATGTGTGGCTACACATAGGTCTCAACCAAAGCCAGCAGTCTGGAACACAGAGAAAAGAACCTGGAGAGCTTAACCTTGGTAAATGGAAAATTAATCCACCTCTCTTACAACCCCAAAAGAATCAATGGCATCTTATGCTTTTATCCCCTCTCTGCCATTCAATACAGATGCCCCCAAACTGAAGAAAAGTTCTAGAATGTATTAGCAAAGACTACTACTAATAAGTTTCATTTTTATGTTATAGTTTACAAATGTTTATTGCCCCCAACACAGCTCTTAGTGCAGAAATTAGTTTCCCTGTTTAATAAATAATGAAACTGTGGCTATGTAGGGGATAAGAATAAGGACCAGAACCAAGCCCACCAACCCATTCCATTGTTCAGTGCTCGTTCTGCTGGGTCACGTGGCTTCTGTCAAAGCAAGGAGGAATGAGGGCTTATCATTTCTCTGTCATGACCCATCAGATCTCAATGGACAGCATTTTCCTTCTGCACCAGAGCAACTAATATTCCTTAAATATGAAAAATACACCTAGTCCATCATTTTTATCTGTGTTGTAATTGTATAGAAAAGAAGATACTCACAAAATCACAATTCTGTAACAGGGTAAATGAAATCAGACTCAAATGTAAGTTAAAAAATATTAGATCATCAGATCCTATAAAACATTTGAGTTTGACCTCTTTTTAATCCCTTAAAATAGACTTGTATGTTGTGCTCTTTTTAGAGAAGTTCATTATTAGTTTTGCTAAAGAGAATTAGTAGAAAAATTAATTTCTCTGAGATTTAAGAATAGAGCATTTATACTAAAATGTTTCAAATACTAAGGATTTATGTAAAACTGTTGGAATCAACAAGTAGCTTCTTTTACTTCACAAAATAACATGTTTTAGTTTGTTTCAAATAAAATTTCTTCCACTAGTATCTTTCTTTCTGTTTAAAAGTACTCAATTTCTAAACCTTTAGACTTTCCATTTAAATTACAAAAACAATAAACACTTCCTTGAAGTTATGCCCAACACCACCATGCTCTCTCCCTACATAAACAATAAAAACCTGGATAAATCTGGCTTATGGAGTTATCTCTGGGATGAACAATGGGTTGTTCTAAATGTAGCAAGGCCAGAAAGGACAATCATGCTTTGAAAGAAAGATTTTATTTTATAATCGCTCCACTTTTTAATCACTTAGTACTTGATTTTCATAAATGCACATTTAAAAAAATTGATTACTCAAAAAAAAAAAAAAAAAAAGAGTTGAGTACAGAACTTGGGAATACAGAATTCAGGAAAATCAGGCTGGGAGGGTAGGGCACTTGCCTAGCATGCACAAAGCCCTGGGTTCAGTCCCAGCAATTGTAAAACAAATTGTTCAGGAAAACCAAATTGAGTCTATTTTTGTTGTTGTTGTTGTTTCATAAAGGTGGCTCAGCAACTATGGCCACCTTACTCAGGTTATTCAAAATGGCATCGTACTTGACACAGTTGTACTCACAAAGTTTTGATGATGACTAGAAACATCACAGGTGATTATGGATGATCTACAAGCATTTGTTATTGTTGTTGAGGAAATAATGCTTCCAATTTTTCAATTCGCAGATGCAACCAAGTTCTTTGTATCTTCCTCTGACCTTCATTGATCAAAAGTAAATTTTGCAATGATTGATACTTTTCTTTAAGAAATTTCAGTGAAGCCTTAGATTGATCACATGAAAACACCTTCCCGAATCTTCCAGAATTCCCCAATATTTTCCTTTATAGCGTATTCAGCACAGTTCTTGCACTCCAGGGGTGTAAATCCAACTAGTGCTCTTCCTATGGTACCAATTCCCTGATTACTTGCCAACTTTTTAACTTGAGCTTCTATGTAATGTGGAGACACATAAGAAAAACGGTCCCCAAGAACACTATAAGTCACATATTGAGAGCCTTCTGAGGTGTCTGTAGTTTCTTGGTTTTCAAAACTCTCTACGTTGCAAGCTATCTCAATTTTCCCTTCATGGGGAAAAGCCATTGCTTGGACACCCTTCAATCCATGTGCACTGGAGCCTCGAATGGCATGAGCAATCTCTCTTCCCACAGACAAGTCTTGAGAATCTATAGTAACATTGCAGTTCATCACGTATGGGCTGGCACCAATACCTAAATCATTAGAAAAGCATCTTAATAGAGCAGAACAAAGGTCTCACCTCAAAGATTCAATTCTTCAGTCAATTTTAATCAAAGGAGTGTACTTTACTTGGTTTCATTTTAAAAGAATACAAATATTCCTCATTTTAAACTCCAGGATTTTCCAAAAGTCTTTTTTGAAATAATAGGCATTTGAGCTACAAGCAGAAAATTTTATCTACTCTAAAGTAGCAGAGGGATGTTTAATTCCAGAAGAAGTAAAAAGAGTCCAGGCTTTCTAAAATAACAACAGAGAACAGAAAGCACAGTTATGAATTCAGTATCATCAGCTATATCAGGCCTTGGCTTTCACTCATCTCCAGAGATTGGAACTCAGTGTCACTCCTATGGATCTCAGAGACAGCAGTAAACCATACCTCTGTAACGTGCCACTTTCTTCCCAAATGCCTGCCATCATGGATTAAAATGAACCTCCACACCAAATCTTGATTAGGAAAAGAGACAACTGAGAAGCAACTAATGGCCTCAGGATTGGGAAGGGCAAATGGACTCTGGTGTCTCAGATGATGTGAGTTTGGAAGGGTTTAGAGTGCCAAAGACATGCTCATGCCCTTTTGCACAAACTGTTGCAGGCAACTCTTTCTTCCATCCCCAGCTTCTTAAGAGACTGGGGCTGTCACTGCCAGCCAAAGCCCTGTTACTCTAGAGCTCAGGGGCAAATGCACTGCTTTTCCCTGCCTCAGGGATGGTGTAGCTCACATTACATAAATAGCTCTCCTCTAATTATAGTTTACATTATAAGATGGACAACTTGGTTAAATTAGCATTGGTATAAAAAGCTTAGGTTTGCAGTTTCCTCAATTTGGGGGAACCTTACATTTCTAAAAGCAACGTTGACTACGGATTGATGGGGATAAAAAGCTGACCTCATCTTCAGCATATGACAATTCCTTAGCTACTATTTCAACATTATTTTACTGATATTGCTTTTTCTTGCTACTTTCAAACTTATTGCTTATTATTTCAATATCCATCAGAGAAGTGCTTTCTGTATTCACTCTCCCCTAGACCCTGGTGGTTTGGGGGCTTTGTTGCCTAGCCTCGCTGCTTCATACTAATAGACATTTTTCAGAAAATCAGCACACTCATCTTTTTCCCACACATGTACATAATGAAACATTTCGACTCCCAAGGCTGGGCTTCTTTCTACTGGGAATTCTTCAGGAATGAATCAGATTACAGTATTTCCCCATAATGCTAATTTCATAAAAATTAAATTTCCTAACAGTCAATACATCTTTCTCTTACAATCTCATACATCAATCATTTACTCTAAGTATCTTTTAACATTTCACAGAGTACAACTAGAATTTTTTGTTGATGCTACTCATTAATAGAAAACATCCAAACATTGTTTTTCTTTCCTCTACCTCTCAATAGGTAATGTTATAAATAGTGCCATTTCCTAAGATCTGTTACACACACCTCACCTTCTTCTGACTCAGGAAGACATTTTTACCACAGTTCTAACAAACAGGTGCTGCTGAAGAGTATATACACAGGAAAAGTATATACAGAAAAGTATATACATGAGGGGCTGGAGATGTGGCTCAAGTGGTAGTGCACTCGCCTAGCATGCGTGAGGCACTGGGTTCGATTCTCAGCACCACATAAAAATAAAATAAAGATATTGTGTCCACCTAAAACTAAAAAATAAATATTTTTTTAAAAGTATATACACAAAGCATACATATTCAAAATATATCCCTAGTTTATTGTACTTTGCTATTCCATAGCTTTGATAGGCCAAACCAACATTGAGAAATTCACATGTGGCTTGTCAACTTTGGGAAGCAGGTCACTTTCAAAAAATATTCCTTCAGACAGACCCAATAGCCTCATTCCATACTTCTGTGGGCCATTACATCTCTACAGACATGGTATTCTTCCTGTATCCACCCTGAAAATTCCAAGGCATTTTTTTTAACCACTATATGACTAGTAACTGTCCCCTTTTTAGTAGAATTTCCAAAGTGATCATCCCTGATAATAAGGTGAACTCACTGCTCAAGATATATCATTAAAGATAGAACAAGTTTAGATGTTAAGAGGTAAGCACAAAGGTTCCATAAAGAATGCATGTGTACAGTGCCCTAACCTGATTTACCTGAATAAAATAAACTCTATTTTTAAAATTCTTTAAACAGTGTAAACTTCATTATTTCTTAGAGAAATAAAATGAAACATCAGAAATAATTTAGAGGCAAACAAATAACATAGTCATTTTTTTCACATATGCTCTTGATATGTATATTTTAAATTCTATCAAACCTCATCTACATAAGAATTTTATTTGGTTTTATTGCTATATCTCACTCAGGCAGTGAACAGAGACAGTTAGTGAATCTGAGATATTGACCTAATCAGGGTGGCAGTTTTCTCTCCAAGGGGTTATGAGGCCATGACCCATTTTTTTTCCTCAGGAGGGAGGAGGCAGAGGAAGAAAGAAAGAAAAGAAAATGTCTCTTTCTGCCCAAATTCATGCTTTTCCAATTTCCTCCACTTAATCTTTCCAAGTCAAAACCAATATGGTGATCCAATTATACCGAATCAAATTCTGCATTTAAATCCAGCAGTCCCATTGACCTTATTTAAATGCTAAATTTGATTTTTTTATGTTAATTTAAACCTACTAAGAAGGTATTTTAAATGAGAGAGATAATTAATCCCAGCAAATCGTATTTCTAGTTAAATGTCATATAATTAAAGTAATTCCATTTTTTGCTCTAAAATTAGAAACCTGATGTGAAAGTTTGTTTCTCAGTTTGCGGTTTCGCTCCTCTCCTGCCTCCTGCAGATTGGCACTCGGCTGCTCTGGTGGCAGCATGAATCCCCTCACTGCAAGGCTAAAATTCCAATTTTATTCCAATGCAACTGTCACAACGCCCTGAAGCAAGCTAAAACAAGGAAAAGAATCTCTGGTATGGTTTCACTTTCCATGTGTTCTTTAATGAAAAATTTATCATTCTAAATATTGGTGTTTATTCCTAGTTAAATACTTTTTTTTTAATCAAAAAGAAAAAGAAACTGAGATTCAGTTGCTATTATTTCACAGAGAAATATAACAGGCCTGATGTTCTCCTGACAATTCTGTTATTTTCTGGTGTGGAAACACTGTATTTATCATATACTGTATGGCTGGTGATTCAGATATTGTGGAGACCTTATGGTGAACTGATATAGACATAAACCCTTTGTGCCAGATTGTTTAAGCAGGGAAAAAAAAAACTCAAATGCACTTAATTAACATCTGATGTGTAGCTTTTGCAAACACAAATGCAATATTTGTGTTTGAGCACTGACAGTAATGACTGTGAACTATGCTATTAATGTCTGGTTTAAAGATGCTTGTGGTAGGACCACGTCTGGAATAACACAAATAAAAAACTGTATTCAGACAAAACAATAGCAAGGAGCCCACTCAAAAAAATGAAAAAGCAGCACTCAGAAGAAATACATGTATTTTTTCCCCTTAAGATCAAAATTATTCTCAAAAATAGTTCCAGACACTTATCATTCTCAATCAATCAAAGGTGAAAAAATTCTATGTATTTCACTCCATAGAAATGAATTTCAGTTTAGGAGGTCAGAAGTTGCTCACGAATATCTTCAGAAGTCCTATTTATTATATCAAGCCCCTCTTTGGTGGCTAGTATTAACTCATGCACAAGAGGAGGTAATGTTATAGGTACAAATATTTGACAATTTTTGTACCTGAAAAGAGATTATAGATTATAATTTGTAGATTATATCACAGTTTGAGTAAATAGATTCTCTTTGACCAATTCAACTCCCTCATTAATTGCTTTTTTTCCTGAAAACCTGTTGGCAGGTTGCTGGGTATAAAACATGAGGAAGGTTAAAATAAGGTAAAACTCTTGCCTAAATGTGGTATTCACTTTAGAGTAACAAGCAGAACAAGACATTGGACTTGGACCTCAGGCTCAAAAATATAAACAGTTATTAC
Organism: Urocitellus parryii; assembly: GCF_045843805.1. Lineage (NCBI taxonomy): Eukaryota > Metazoa > Chordata > Mammalia > Rodentia > Sciuridae > Urocitellus > Urocitellus parryii. The sequence continues at coordinate 248,872,707 of NC_135531.1, forward strand.
ACCAAAGGAATTAGTTATCATTACATATTGGGACTTTAAATTTTTTTTAGAACATGCACTAAAGAAAAACCACAGCTGAAACTGGACATTTGATGACTAAAGCCATAAAACAAACATAATTGCTAAGTCCAATGCCCCCATAGCGGGAAGAATGCAGGACAGTCATCCATGTAGCTGAACCAACAGAAAGGAAAGCTAAGAGAGAACAGTGCAGTACAGGGATGGGAAGAGCTCCCGGTGGATCTGAATTCAAGTTCCACCTTGACAGGACACTGTCCCTGCTCAGCTGTCCTGCAAATGACTACGATGTATTCCTGCTCCAGGAGGAGCTATAAACCTCAATTTTTAGACCTTAAATCTTTCAGAGTCACAATAATTCAGAAAAGTTTTTTACAGAACTGGGTACACATTAACGTCATATAATGAAGCCAGACCAGATGAGGGGACCCCCAGGTGACCTGCCTGCTCCCCAGTTTTTTGTATGACAATGCCCTTTTGGAATTCACGCAAAATCTAAGTCATCATGTGTCCATTGTAGACTAAACACTTAGTTGCATACTGAGACCTTCATTTCCATTATCCCAAACAGATTTCTGGTAAAAAAAAAAAAAAAAATTCAAAAAATAATAAAAATAGTCTTCTTAAAATTAGACTTATTTTAAAATTAAGAATTATTTTCAAAGACCAGGAGAATGTTTGGTGTGGTGCAAATTGGATTTTTCAATGTCCAGGAAAGTGCCTGATGATGCATTTATTATTTATAGCAGAAAGAAGTAAGCAAGGGAAGCTTCTCAGTAAGCCATTTAAATAACTAACAGAAACTCCTGGTTCCAAGATGTACCAGTTACCTCCCTCTATGATTCCTGAGGCATCGGACAAAACTACAGTTCAAAGAATTTTCCCTGTATTTCTAAACAGTGATGCCAATCCAGGCCATTCATACAATATATCAGACAGCAATGTTTAAATTATCCCATAAGTGCTTAGGCTTTCTAAATATGTATGTATAAAGTATTTATTTATAGACCTAAAAGTATCAACTATTACTACTTTGCCCTTATTTATGTTCCCCATGAGCTGGCCAACTACAAACTTCTAGAAGGAATTTGGCTGAAAAGATTTTGTGTGTTTGGCACTAACTAAGGGTGTTAACCATCTCTGAGCTCACTTTTTTTTCTCTTCAGGAACTTCAAAACAGAATCCTGTATCCTTATAGATTCTGCTTCCTCTTGGGTACTGTCACTGGCATGTTGACAAATTGTGTTCAGTTGTTAGCATTAGTCATATCTATTAAATTTTTTCAGGAAAATAAAAAAGACAAAAACAATATGTTAAGATTCTTCTGTTTTGGTGAGTGGAATGGAAAAATATGTTGGAAAACACTGATATAACAAAAAAAGGTTAGAAAAATAGATATAAAGCCATTAAATTTTAAAAAATAAGGGGAAAAATGCTATTACTGGCAATGAAATTCATTGAAAAATTTGAATGAATAACACTTCTACCCTACTGAAACAAGAGTTATAAATTCTATTTCAATGGCTATTACTTCAAAAGATGAAAACAATTTACTCCTTTCTAGATAAAATGTTTCTAAGAAAGAATATGTGCAATTAAGGTAACCTAAGATTTTGGCTGAGAGTCTTAAATTCCAATGACTATATGTTTTGGTGGAATATTAGAAATGAATTACTCCTTCTCAGAGCATTTTATTTTTCTGCTATTAGCACCCTCCCTGAGCCTCTTAAAAAAGGGCTGAACGATGGTCAATTCATAATATTCACGTTTCTTCTGCAAACTAATATTTTTACTTTTGGTCAGCATATCTTGGTGAAAAAAGACATCTGGGAAAAGATTTCTGTTACTTTTCCCTTCTTATCACTAATTATATTCAAATCTAATCTGGATAAATGCATTGAAATGTAGCTTGTATAAAATTAACCACTGATAAGCCTTAATAATTATCCTTCAAGGAAAATGATGGCAATAATCAGAAGATTGATTTAAATATGTTATGAAAATAAGCTGGAAAGTTTAGAAATTTAAAAATGTTTTTCTAGTGTATATGTGATATAAATTAAATACATAAACATATGTATTTTACAATACTGAGATCATACTATTTATACCATTTTTTTTATGCTTTGGCCTTGACACGGGCTATTCCCTCTGCCTAACTCTCCTCACATCTCCAATGTGGGCTATTGGCCTCACTCCTTCCAGTCTGTGTTCCATATACTGATTGTACACTGAGGCCTAAATTGGATCACACAATTTAAAATCATAATTTTTCTCACCGAAGAATTTGTAACGCCCTTGTTCTGTTCCTTTTTTTTTCCTTCCTTCTTTCTTTTGGCTTTAGCACTTATTATTTTTTAAAAAACTATACAATTCATTTATTTATTAAGCTGTTTATTTTCTGTCTGTCTCCTTATTCCTCCCCCAACTACTAAGTTCTTAGAGAGCATATGAATTCTATTTTGCTCACTGATGATAATGCCTGGCAGTTTACTGAATATGTATTTGTTGCATCAATTAACTACAAATTCTCTCTATATTAGATTATATTTTCCATGTCTAAAAATTCTTCCAAAACTTAATTCTGGAGAATATGACATAGCTAATCATTCCCAAATAACAAACATTTACATTGTTTCCAGAATTTGCTCTCATAAATAATGCTTCAATAAATACACTGATGCTTAAGTACTGATACCTTTTATTATCTCCTTAGGATTTATCACTAAAACTGGAATTCCTAAGAGGCAATTTTTAGAGTTCTTGGTACGTTTCACAAACTCACTTCCAAAAAGTTTATACCAATTTACACTAGCATTGGCAGAATGAGTGTCTCTAACTACATCATCACCAGTACTAAATATTACCTTTAAAATATCATCTTTAAACATTTTTGTGCCAATTTTGGCATCTTAAAGTTTTAACTTGAGATTTACAGATTTTGATGAAATTCTGTATGTAAATCACAGATATCCATGTGGAATAAAAATAGAGAAAAATCAGAAATCCCCCTGGGTTGTCCATTTCAAATCAAACAATATAAAATAGGTAATGATGGAGTACAGATACTGATTATTCCAACCACAGGTAATCAAAAGATCAGACTGGAAGCAATGTTCACCTTGATTTAAACAATTATATAACACATCTGTTCTTGGGAGATTAAATATGAATAGGGATGATATTAGCATTTGGTCTTAAACTCAGATGTGACATACAGATCAGTTTAAAATTCTTCCCAAAACTTATTCTGACAGCAAAACAAAAATAAGAATTAATATGTATGCTGAACCTAAGGCTAAAACCAGTTCTGTACTCTAACACCAGAATACCTCTTCCAAACTCTTGTCCACTGACTGTAATCCCAGCTCACCTGGCACTGAGCTGACTACATTTGTGGTATAATCCCTTCAGTCTTTAGGAAGGCTCAAATTAGAAACCAGGAAATAGATTTCTGAAAATTTAGTCATAAAACTTACACATCTCCATTTGTGAGACAAATCATGGAAAAATATGTCAAATTGGCAGAGAGCAATCAGTTTCTTCCTTTTTTCTCTAACAAAATACTGAAGAAAAAACATCTATAACAACATTTTTATAAATCTCCACTTTATTGGGTAAGAAAAATAACCCTTTAGTACTACTGTGTTGGGCACTTTACAGACATTATTTCAACTTCTCATATTATAAGGGAGACACTAATACAATGTCCACTTTATAGATGTAGGAATTAAACTTTCTTGAGATTGAGAAACTCTCCAAGGTCACACAGACCAGGATTTGAACTTGGCTTTAAAACCTGTGTATTTCATTGCACAGCTCTAGGTAATCATATATATTATTTATTTAAGAGCAGAATTCTGGGGTTATGTCTATGTGTAAATGATTCTGAAGGCTTTGGCAGAGCTGTGCCATAAGAAATGTGTATCTTATGTTCATCCTCCTGCTCCTGGGGTATTTGGTATTTTAGTAACTGCTAAGGTATTAGCTAACCACCAAAATCTGACCCAACATGGCTTATTTTGTGACATTTAGACAAGATGTTTTAGATGAAAGAATTAAGACTCAAAAGACCCTAGGATAGTGGAGTGCAGGTAACAGGGTCAGGACTTTGCTTTTTCTAAGGTAATCCCTATAGAATGAGGTGGGGGGTGAAGGCCAGAATGTCAAAGGGAGGCAAAAGTTGATAAGATCCAGGGGAAAGAAATACCTTTCTCTCTGGTATTTCTGCTCTCTTGTTCTAGAATCCCACTGTCTAGAAAAGCTTTGCTCCAGGGTGCCGCTAGAACGGACTTGCAGCTGTAAGCACCAACTTGGCCACGCTAGATGCCCAAGTACTGAAATATCTTCCTACCAGCTAGAAGGAACCTTGACCTAAGTCCGCACTCCCTGTATCTCCTGAGGTATCTTCATCACACTGGGGACAAAGATCCACAGTCAGAAGAGATGGGGCCTCTAGGATCCTGACACCAGATTTGCATCCATTCTTAGTCTCAGAGGTCATGTTGCAGGGTTTGCTATATATCTTTGATATCCTCCCTGGGTGCCCCATCAAATATCTGACAAGAGCTTCAGTAAGGCTCACTAGTAAGCTTATGAGTGCCTTGTATGGAGCAGAACTGAAAAAAGATCCTCACCAGGTACAAGGAGAAGCCACTACTATAAGTAACTCTCCTATCACTATAAGGGCCTGACCAAACAAGGGGTCCTCAGGATGCTATTATCATGAATAGAAAACAAAACAGAACAGAGCTAAGACCACACTTAGAACCTGTTAGACCACATCTTCGGGCAGGTGCAGCTCCCAGGTCAGGCTCAAGAGCACTGAAATCCCTCCTTGTGAACCAGCCCAGCTGCTTCCTTCTCTGAACAAGACTGCGCTTCTTAGGCAGGTCTGCTTCACCAAAGAGAAACACACTGCAGCCAGGAACGTGCAAGACCAGGTCCTTAGCGAGGCCTATAGCATGAGAAATATTAACAAAATCAGGCCCAATAAAATAAGAGAAAGTATTTAATTTTTGCTATAGTAGTAAAATGAAATTAACAAAAAAATTATCACTTTAACCACTTCTCAGTGTACACTTCAGTGGCATTAAGTTGTATACTGTCGTGCAGCCCTGACCACTAATACATGGAATTCATACAAACTTAAAAAATCAAAGTTTGAGCATAATTAATTTTCCCTCTACATTAGTCCCATAATAAATGTTTTCCTCTAAGCAAGGAAGCTTGAATTTCTAACCCACCACAAATCTAATTTCACAAAGAAAATGTATCACTTAAATTAACAAAATTAGGGCTTTCAATTTTGAACACTTTTACAATAGTCCCAATTTGTATATGTTATGAGGAGATATAAAAAGTTAAGAGCACAAGAGCTAGATCTTCATTGTCTAATTTGGTAACCCCTGGCTACATATGCTATTTAATTTTAATTTTTGTTAATTGAAGTTAACTAAAATTTAAAATTAGGGGTTTTTAGTTGTACTTGCCACATTTCAAGTGCTCAATAACTGAGGCACATGATCTTTATATGGATCATTAATGTCATCACTGAAAGTGTCATTGGATAGCTCTGGGAAGATACTCTGTAAGGAATTCTAATACATAAACATAATTGGAGGCTATTCCAAAAGAGAGAACATTTTCAATCTTCCTTTACCATTCTTTTAAACATTTGGATTCTCTGTACCTGACTTAATCTTCTTAATGCACAGTGAAGAATTTTTCTCCTGTTGTTTCTAGATTTCTAGGTCCTTCAGAGGACCTGTGCTTACAGCTATCACATCTTTCCAAGGGGCTAATTTCCAAGGGCTTTCCACTGGCAGCAAGTATAGCAAAAGCATATATCTTTCTGTCTGATAATGTAAAATGTAGGTACTTAGGGACTTGGGGTACAGGCCTAGGACAGCAGGAAAGTGGGACTTCTTTATTTGGAGGTACTTCCACAATAAGCACAGGAACCTTCCCAACTACAATTTTAAGATTTGTAATTTGTCCATTTGTTTCTAGTGTTGACTGTCTTGTTGATGGAAGAAATGAAATGTGCATGACACGAAAAAAAAAAAAAAGGTTTTGTACCACTAAAGGCACAAAAAATCTTGGGAAATGTTCTTTAAGTCAGCAGAGACTCCAGCATTGAAAGCCCATGATGTTGTAGACACCATGAAGCTCAAAAAAAAATCTCCTAAATTTATTTTAGCTTAAGTCATTTGAGCTTCTTTAATACCACTTAAGATACTAGAGGGTCACAGGTCCTAGGGGAAGGAATGGGGACAGAAGCCAGGGACACAGTCAACTGAGGTTAAGGAATTACAAAATAATGTTTAAGCACTTAGCTAAATTGTTCCTCAAATCTAGAGTGGCAGTGGGAAGGAGGAGGTAAGAGAAATGGGAGAACATAAGGAGAATTAAAATGTTAAGTCATCTGAACATCTGACCACTATCCAAATGTTTCTGGTCACGTGTATCTGCTCCAACCAAAACTTAAGAATGACTCACACTTTGGCTGCTACAGTAGCCTAAAGCATAAAATATAATGCCTCAGAGTCTCTCCCACTAAATACTCTAACATGTTTTCCGGCTTTGTCCATCCAGGTCAGCACCTTTATCTGGAGCTATAATTCTGGAGTACTGTCTATGTTTATGCCCAGAATATCTGCTAAGGAGTATTCCTGAAGCTTGGCTTCTAAAGGGCAAAGCACTCGGACATATTTGCAGTAGCAACCCCTACCTGTCAGCAACTGGTGGGGATTGGGGTCAGGGGTAGAAGAAATAACATATGCATTTAGGCCAGGATTGAATACCATAGGGTTGAACACCATTGCTGCTCCTTAATAGTTATTAGGATCTTGAACAATTGACTTGACATCTCTGAGTGTGAACTTCTCTGTCTGTAAAATGGAAAAGAAAAATAGCCCCCTCTGAAGCACTAAAACATTATCTAGAATTTTGTCAATTAAAAGATAAAATAAATGTTTATCCTGCTTTTCCTGTATGAATAGTATTTCAAAGAAGTCAGAGGGCCCAAATTGATGAGAAAAAAAATTTAAATATTTTTTAAAACCCAAGGAATAAATATAGAAGTAATGATAGAATCAGAAAACCAGCATTTTGCAAACCCAAAGAGTCAAATTGCTTTAGCTAAAGATTAGCAGTGGGTAAAAATCTCCTGAAAAGTCCATTAGGAACTTTACAATGGCAGACAAAGGCAATTTTTGTTTGCATCACCAGAAGTGATATAATCAGACATGGTAGCCTAGAGATAGGATGCAGTATGAAGCACACAGCCTACCTTTGAAGAATTCTTGCCCAAAATATTAAACTTCAGACCAATCAAGTCTCTAAAGCTAACCTATATACAGGAAATGTGAAGGATGAAATTAAATTAAATTACACTTAACATTTAAATACACTACAAAGAATCAGACAGAACTAGAATGTGAAAATTTTATAGGACAACTGAGAGAGAAAAAACTGGAAAGAGATTGGTCTTAGATTAGGAGATTTAGAGACAAAACGATCAATGTGATGTGTGAACCACATTAGATCCAGAATCAAGTAAACCCACCACAGAATGATGTTTGCCTAGATTATATACTGGGTGTTTGAAGGTATTAAAGAATTATAATTTTCTTGAATGTGATAATGATACTGTGATTATATAAGAAAATATTTATATTGCAAAGAATATGAATTATGTAGGGAGTAAAAAACATGATCCTTAGAATTTGCTTTAAAAATATTTAATAAAACCAAAGGAGAAAAAAAGAGGAAGATTAAAGGAGTGGAAAAAATGATGAAAAATAAGAAAAAAGAAACAGGTCTTTGAATGGATAGAGAGACTAAGGCTGGATGATTTCAGAAAGGCATCTAGCTCAATGCCTGATCCACAGCAGTCAATCAGTAAACACTAGCTTCCTTTTCATTCTTCAAAGTACACCCCTGTTCTGGACTGTGAATTGTGAAAACCTAGACTGGCATATTCCTATTTTCCAAAAATACCCAGATATTTTAACAACACCCCTCTTCCATGATCTTTTCTACATAATTCACTGTTTTCTAATGAAGCAAGAACATGATATATTTCATTATTCTCCTTACCATAAAGAAACAACCAGGGCTAAAATGATATTTAGGCAGTATAATAAACTCTTCACACCCAAGGAAATAAATAACATTTGTGTTCCTAATGATTTCAACCTTGAGGGCCTACAGCAGGTAGATATTTGGAATTTTGAAAAGCAAAGTTAGACAGATTGCATTTCAAAGAAACATATTTATTCAGATGATTGTTTATTACCAAGTTATTTTATTTGTGGTATACATTGTATATTCAAAACAACTAGTTTTAATTTTATCATGTGGTTTTCTCAATGTGCCTATGTACAAATTATACCTTTTGTAATTTCAAATATCCACATCATACAAATCAAATTGCCTCCTTAAAGAAGATAAAAATTGTAACTACTTCAAGGTCAAGTCTGTGGGAAACCCAGTCTCCTCAGCCTTTAGGTAAGTGGTGGTATTATTCCAAGCAACAGTTCTGTGCACCTCTGCTGAAAATCCACTGATGATTGTAGCTCTCTAAGCTGTTCATCCCACCTCCTCCTGCAGCAGAATCAGATGTTTCCAAGCAGGGATTCCAGAACTAATCCCCACTTCATATCTATGCTCTCATCCCACTGGAATTCATTTCTTCCCCTTAGGAGTTCATGTGATATCTTAGAGCTCTTATTAATTTTTATCAATAGCAACCCATCTAATCTGCTTATATTACATAGTTAATTGTGGGATTTTGCTTCCAGTTCTAAGTTCCACACTCCCTGAAGAAAATAGCTATAATTTCTCACTAACCATTTGTTAAACCAAATAAACTGCCTTTGATTCCAGAGCAGACAGAAATGAGAATAAAAGGTCATTATGGTAATGAACGAAAACTGAGTACACATATCCTAGTTAGAAACTATGACACCAACTTTCCACCATTGTGTTCCCATTGATGTGCTGCTCAGTGGTCTGATCTGCAGCAGTCAAAGCTACTTGTACCTGGGATACTGGAGCCACTTGGTCTTGTCAGACAGGGGATACTTTTGAATCTCTTGTTCAGAAGGAATATAATGCCAACAGATAGTCTAGAACTATGCAAAACAAAACTGCAGCTTCCTAAATTGCTTGGTATTAAAAGACTAATTTTATGAGTTTCTCTTCCATTTTTAACAAGTTTTTCCCACCACTTAGTAGTTCTAATCTTTCCATTTTCTCTGGTTGTATTTTGAAATGGCTGATTTGATGACAATACTCTCCCCCCATATATATACCTTCATGATTGGTTGGCCTTACAGACTGAAAAAAAAATGATTTTTGAACATTTCTATACATGTATATTTAGCACTTTTAATTCTAACTTTAAAGACTAAAAGTCAGTTATATTCCTCTTTGCAAAGAAGAATCAATGCAATGAGATATTTCTCAATCCAATGAGAAGTGTAAGCCTCATATTCTTAATATGAATGTCTTCTAAGTCGATGACAGACATAAGTGGCTGAAATATGCAATCGTAAAAAAAAGACATGAAGACAGTAGTTAAGAATTTGCTTAATTAAATGTACCTGCCTGTCATACTTCAGCAGCACACATTTCATATTGATAGTGGTATTTAATGCTACTCTTTTTCCTTCTGCTTTTGTTTCTTTCAGTAGCACTTTAGTCCTACTGGTATAAAGAGACTTGAAATTTAACTGTTAAACAGAATTGCAATTCAGCAGCTCAAGGAACATAATTTATAAGCTTAGTCTTCGCTTAGTCTTTGAACATTCTTGATACCAGCCAAAATGCACAACTTTGAAAGAAACCTCAAGTCTGTCACTCGCTTTCTCTAGGAATAAATCTCTTTCCTCTGATCTGATGCATGAATATGTGGTTTGTCATTATTATTCTTAAACAGAACTCCAGTGATCCTCGAAAAAAGTATCAAATCTTCATAAGCACATAAGAGTATTTTCCAACCTCTTGCACCTCAGACTCAAATCAAGTAGAGGGGAAAAAAAAAAGCACAAAATCTAAAAATTAAACTGGGTGCTAGACTTGAAATCTTCTAAGCATCCTCTAGTTTTAGTATAGCTCTCTTAATATAGCCAAGTTTTTTGTTTAGTTGATTTTTTATTTATGTATTTTTTAATGAGAAGGGGGGAAAATTCTCTTTCAGAAGTGATAAAAAATCTCTCAGATGGTAAAACAGATAGCCCTAAAAAGTTTTTGCCTAAATCCATACACATACCTAAAATAAAACTGGCCGATTAATCTAGCTATAGTAGTTTTAAAAGAGTGGCATTTGAAAATACAGTATAGCAGTGATGCTACACTGTCTAATTAAGTGCAGACTAGGAAAAATTATTCTTAGTTTAGTCTATGGAAGGGGGTGGTGAAAATTTCTCTCTTTGCAATTCAAAATTATTTTAAAGATAGAACATTTCTTTTCCAATGTCTTCATTAAACAGAGCTGTTAAGAATTGTCTCCCAACCATCCCCAAAGACTACAAAGCTAACCAGTATTCACCCCATATGCTCGGCTTTGAAGTGTGAAGCTGTGACCATCCCACTAGACTTTTACACCACCATCAAAGCCATCTCATTACGCCCAGTGCTGAGAGTTAAAGCGCGGGGCCGTACCCGCTCCAACACAAACACTGCATTAACAAAGCAACCACAATATTCCTCCCCCACATCGCTAGAACTTGAAGAAATTTTTACCATATGTACACATGCACAAGATACAAAAATTTATTGTGCTAGAACATCACTGAGAAGTACATTAAACATGCTGACTAGAACTGGATGTTATTCTAAAGGACTGGAAAAATATAAAATGCAGCTGATCTTTACGATGAAAGAGCAGAAACATTAGGCTGAAATATGAGATCAAGTGCAATTCCTAAATTGCATTTCGACTGACACATTCTGTTGCCTGTTCTTTCTTGAAGTAGCAGAAAATCACTTAAGGGGGAAGCAGAACTCTATTGCACATCACTGGATGCTACTGTTTACTTTGTCATGAATCATTTCAAAAAGACAAATGAGGTTAGATATAATGATGTACTGATAGCAACATTTATGATTCAAAATGCTTGCATCTCTGAATTGTCCATTTATTATTGGCATGGCCGTAAAAAATAAAATGCAAAGAAAAAAATGTATCATCTATTATAGTAATGAGGTCAGGATAAGCACTTGATTGATCTTCATGTTAAAAAATATTTTTAAATGTTTAAATCTGCCAATTTCATTCCTTTGTATCTGCTCTAGCAAAAGTCTTGCATTTATGCACAAGAGGCTATTCATGTATATTCATTGCTGCATTATTGGTACCAGGAAAAATGGGAAACAATCTGAATGTTCACAATCAAGAAAATAGGTAAATGTGATATATTCATACTATGATAACTATACAGCAGTTAAAAGGAATGAGCTAGATCTATATGTAATTCTATGGATAGATTTCCAAGATTCTTACTGAATGAAAAATGTATAGTCTGATACCATTTGTAATACAAATATACACAAGCAATTCTATGTTGGATTTACGGGTATATGGTAAGCCCTCCATATTGAAAATATATTCTGTATCTGCAGTTTCAACCAACCATGGATCAAAAACTGCATCTGTATTGAACATACACAAACTTTTCTCCTTGTCATTCCCTAAACAATACAATAACTATTTACATAGCATTTGTTTTGTACTTGGTGCTATAAGTAATCTAGAGATAAACTGAAATATGTAGGAGGATGTCCATCGGTTATATGCAAATACTATGCCCTGTTATATAACAGAAGAGAGCATATGCAGATTTTGTTATCTACAAGGGGTTCTGGAACCAATCCCCAGTAGATAATAAGCGACAATTGTACATAGATAAGCCAGTAAAAGCCTGGGGAAAATTCTAGATTGAGGGATACTATACTTACACTATAACTTGGCAAGTGCTGATTCAGGAAACTAGGAATGAGAGTGGTGATCAGAGGTGAATTCGAATGAAAAACTGGGAACTACCCTCTCTCTACATTATAAAGAGAAGAATTATGTGTCCCAACTCCTAACATCCAATATACTTTCATGGAGATATTGATATAGATAAAGGTATTCATAAAAGTAAATGGTATATTAAGACTTTGGAGCATATTTTATATATATATATATATATATATATATACACATACACATACACATACATATACACATATGTATGTATATATATATGTTTATATATGTATATACATATATACATACACAGTATTTTTCTAGGAAGCTTATTATTTCTTTATAGGACATAATGCTGATGTTTTTACTACTTTCTGGTATAGTATCATTTATTTAGAGAATGGCATTTTCCTGAATGACTTATTTAATTTATACTGTACTCAGTAACTTATTTTAATTTGTTCTATGGTCTAATTATTTCATGTACAGATTTCATGGCCCCTGCTTTGTTGTGGGAGGATATTCTATTATACTTCTCTGAGTCACAAAAGCATTTCCTATGGGAAACAGAAGCATAACAAGCACTCCGATACTGTGTGGATATTCACAAACACCTCTCCATTTATCTTCTCTGAGATAGATGCTGAATATCATTTTGCAAATAAGAACTGATATGGGATAAGCTATTTGCTACAAAACTCAGAATTTTAAAGCTGAAAGCACTCTGGACACCTCCTGCTCAAGTGGGTTTTAACATCTTGACTTGTAATCTCTTTTCTCAAAATGAACCTTATTTGGAATATTGATACATAAAACAGACAGGGATCCCCCCCACCAGTCTTTATGGTGAAAGGGAATAGGTTGGGCCCCAACTGTTCAGCACTCCTCTCCATAGGCCATACAGGATCACTGAAAATAATGATAGAGTACCACAGAGGTCTTAAATATAGTCATTTCTTATAACCATTCTCATAGGATCTCATCATTCTCCCATTTTATAGATACAAAAAAATAAAAAAGACTGTAAAAGAGACTAAAAAAATTTCCTAAAGCCAGTTGACAAATAAAGGATTTGAACTCATGTTGTTCACTCCCTAAATTCTTATTTTACCTTCTTACCATTTGGCTTTCCTGTCTAGATACTCAACATGATATCATTGGTTAATTCAGGATGATCAGAAATTTACAGGCAGGTATCCATTTATATATAAGGGGTGGATGGGAATGGTATCAGGCCTGTCACTTCCTAATATTGCTTTCCCCATTAATAATCTCTTGCTTTCTTTGGGGGATTATAGAAAAGCCACCTCAAAGAATAGTTTAGGCGGAACATGGCAGAGCCTTGGGGATGACCAGAACCCTCTCTGATGGAAAACTGTATGCATTCAGCTTGGCATGACTACAAGCATCTTGAGTGGCAACAACCATGAATGTCCCAGAGTAACTCTAGTTAGTGTTTTCCTGCACAATTTCCCTGCACACTATAAATTGACAAAACTATTAGAGTGGTAGGTAGAACTTGACAATCAGACCCTGGCACCAGGAAGGTGCCTGACTCTTTGATATCAGCTTAAAATAAACCAGGCTTGGACGAAGACATGGAATATAGCATCTGCAGATATTGGTATCCACCAAGAGGTTCTGGAACCAATCCCCAGTAGATAATGAGGGACAACTGTACACAGATAAGCAAGTAAAAGCATGGGAAAATTCTTGATTGAAGGATACTATATACTATAACTTGGCAGGGGCCTATTCAGGAAACTAGGGATGAGATGGTGATCAGAGGTAAATTTTAACCTTACTTACAGTACTTAAAATGTTTTAAAAGAATTTAGAAAATTTCAATGCAACTCTAATAAATATACGGTTGTGACTATTCTTTGTTCTGCTGCTGTCTTAATGGAAAACTAACTAATATACGTGCCCCTCCTTCTAACACAAATTGTGGGAATCCACTGGTACTTGCTGCTGTTTAGGACCACACTGTGTTAGTAAGTCCCCCAATAAATGCACTCTGTGCAATCCTAGCTGTGTCTTCCTTGGGTTTAACAGCACCCTGGGGCCAGGTAGTTCTGGAACAAAAACATAGCAGTAATGTATAAACAGCCCTCAACCCAAAGCCTACTGCCTATAGCAAAGAGTTAATTTGACTTTTCCACTCATTCTGCGCTCCCCCAAATAGCAAGCATATGGCTCACATGAGTTTGTTTTCCTTGTGTGTGCTTGGCTCCTAAGCATCTTCCTGGCCAATGCCACTGGCTATAGACAGTAATCACCATCTCTCAGTATTCTCAAACCCAGCTCTACCTCAAGAGTCAAGTCCCGCCCTCTCCCTTCTAGTAGCTCCTCTCCTCTCCACTAATTTTTAGGCAATGCCTATTTCTATGCATTCCACTCTGACCTTTCTTAATATCCCTTGAGAGAAAAATCTTACCCAGAATTGATGTTTACTTATACAAGGAGCCAGTTCAGCTTGTTTTGCTCTCTGTTACAAGTTGAACTGTTTCCCCCCAAATTCATATGTTGAAGTCCCAGCCTCTAGAATCTCAGAATGTGACCTGATTTGGGGATAGGGTAATTGCAGATGTATTTAATTAAGATGAGATCATGCTGGAGTAGGTTGGGCCCCTAACCCAATATGATTGGTGTCCTCATAAAAAAGAGAAATCTGGACACAGATAATATACAGGAAGAATGCCATGTGAACATGAAGCAAGTCATGTACAAGCCAAGATGGAACAGATCCTTCCTCAGCCCTCAGAAGGAACCAATACTTCTTACACCCTGATCTCAGACTCCCAGACTCCAGAACTATGAGACAATAAATTTCTATGAAGTCCCCTAGTCTGGGATACTTTGTTACCTCAGTCCTAGTAACTTAAAACACTAGCCTTTCTCCTCCCAATTTTCATCCCCTGCGGGGGAGTCTGAGAGAGAAACTGGGTATGTATGGGCCTTCCTCCAAAGCTCCTGTGTTAATGCAGGAATACTCAGAGGTGAAATGATTGGACTGCGAGAGCTGTAACCTAATCAATCCATCTTAATTTGAATGGCAGGTTTCAAATTCAGGAAAAGACAAGTGAACTATTTATTATGACCTCTTCTCAAGCCCCACTCCAGTCCTCTAATCTCCCTGGGGGCAGCAAGTGAGAGACCTCCCTCTTTCTCTGTTGTCTAATTCTGTTGCCATGATATAAAACTTAAACCCTGCTTTCCCAAGGCCTCTGTTTTTGACTGTCAGAAATTCAAACATGATCACTGATTGCTACTTCCTCATTCTCATTAAGCAGACAACTCAAGTGGTAATGCATATGCTATGGAAGAAAGACAAGCATAAGTAATATCTTGAGATATTGTCTTACTATATATTTGATTAGGTAAAACTGGGGTGGATTATTTACTATATGTAATTTTAATAGTCACATAATAAATGATAAAACATTTAATGATTCTAAAGTTATTATATATCATAAAATTATAACATTTGCTGCTGTCATTATGATTATCACATTCTGAGTCTTTTGAAAAGCATACCCTTACTCCACCAATAGAGACCAGGTTGATGGGTAGATGGTTGCATAAGGGTGTGGAGGACTTGGGTTTATGCTCTTCATCTTCTAGGCCTTCAATACCATTAACATTATGTCATTGTTTCAGAATTTTCTAATGCAAATGGCATTGATGCCGGAAGTCTCTATAAATTCTAGGAAGGAGAGGTATGAAGAAAAAAGAATTCAGGAAAAAAAAGTATCTCCAAGATTAGGGGATCTGGGCTTAAAAAGTTAGCTTGGTATTCAGTAACCTGCTACAGACCTAGTAGGTCCACATTCTCTAACATACCTCAGCAGCTGCATAAAGTATATTTGTGAGTGCTATATGCACCTATAGAAAACCAGAAGTCTAAGGCCCCTGCATCTTAAGTGCCTCAAGGTGCCTTTGCCAGTAGGTGGTGAATGTTTAATGTCTCCCGTAGTGACTTATCATATAATTCTGAGTATTCCACGAGACCCTTTTCCTAGTGAAGTATTTGTCACAAGTTGTGGGGGAAGCTCCCAACTTTTTTATGTGACTTTTGGACTAGATAACAATTACAAGAAGTGTATAGTTCATCAACAAAGATTTCTTGCATTCCATCAATTACAAGAAGTGTATAGTTCAACAACAAAGACTTCTTGCATTCCATCTATTCATCCCAATGAGGAGATTCTTATAGGACAGTTATTCTTGTCACTATTTTAATCAAACTTATTCAGTAAGTATGAAGAATGAGATAGGAAAGGAAGAAAAGCTAGTCCCATGGTATATTATCACAGCTGGTAGCAACTGGGAGTTGATCCTGCTGAAATGAGCCTCAGAACTCTCCATCTCAAGGACAAAAGAGGAGAGCATTTAGCTACCAGATCAGTCCTCCCATGGGACAAGGGTTTTTCAATGGAGTGTTAATTTGCTGGTGCTTCAGGTTGCAGCAAAGCCAATATTAGAAAAGACTGTAGCCCTTTCAAGTATAGTTGCATTCATCCAGTATTTTGGTCTGGGACAATTAGGTTAGTTCATTCCAAGTCTTCCATCTAGCCTTTACCTTCCTCATTAGTACCTGTTTTACAGTGAAAGATATGATCTTCTTACATTTACTAAGGCTATACTAATACATATTTGTGAATAATTTGATAACTCTCCTTTATGATTGAAATGTCCTAAAGAAACTGGAAATCAATCTTCATGGTTTAAGTACTTTGCTAAAGCACAATACCTCTTTTTTTCAGTTTTTTATATGGTGGCAGTATCCTATAATTCTCAAACTAAATGCTAGGCCCTAAGTATATTTACAGCTGTAAAATCTACTATTGTTTTTATACCATGGCAATGAAGTGTGTAGCAGTGTCGATGGTGCTAAAACTATACCAGAATCCAGCACCTAAATTGACTAATCTCAAACAAATTCAATGCTGTTTTATGAGACAATCTCCATAGCAACTGGAAAATCAGAGGAGAAAATTCTCGAAGTGAAAAGTTGCTCCTGATTTGCCAGATCAGCCCATGTTTTGACAATCTGTAATGAGGTAATCAAAGGGTCTCAAGACTACCATACAAGTGTTGACACTCTGTGAATCTGTCATGGCACATGTCCTCTAAGTCATAAAAATACTCAAAAAATCTATGAGGCTGATAATTATAATCAAATTCATTAATGTTTTATATATTTGAAATGAAATAAAAAATAAAAATCAAACACACAAGAGCTATTTTTTCATTTGTATAACTTTAACTAGCACTTGATCTTTCCCATCTCCTAAATAATAACCTCAATTTATATGGAGGGCAGAAACATCATTTCATTTGATCCATAACATTAATGACATTAAAAACTACTCCCCCATCATTTATAAAACTCATAGCTATGGTTCAGACTTTTTAAGCTGAACATTCTGAGCCTAAATAGGAGGTAGGCACATTTTCACTAGGAAATCACAGGGAGAATTTGCCTAAATACCTTTTGCCTAACACCTCCCTTTTCTAACACTCAAGCTTCTTCATGAAAGTTGATTTGCAGGCAAAAGGGTCATGTGACAGAGACACTGGCTCCTGCATGTGGAACAGTGAGTAAAGGAAGCATGGAAGTCCAGAGAAAACCACATGGAGAATTATACCAAACTTAGAGAAGTCCAGAAATCCAGACAAAATACCTTCAAAGCTGAGTAAAAGTTAAAAGAGTGTTCCTGAACATTTATCAATGATTCCAAATTCATAATTAAAATCACCAAGAATTAAAGAAGTAAAAACTTCAGACAAAGATGGAAGTGTACATCCATATGTTTCTTTCATTTCTACCAAAACCACCAAGAAAAAGATAGTAAAGACACTTATGTTTAAAGCATTTACTCAAACAGAAAATGAAAGAGGAGGCAATAGCATTGGAAGCTGGAAAGAATAAATGAGTGGTAGATGACTTAGCAGAACTCAGGCAGCAAAAGAGACAACAGAGAAACAACCTGACTTACATGACGAACACCTGGAAACAGAACTTGTAAGATGAAGTGTGTTTAAGGGCAGTTAGGTCCCACCCAAGCTTCACACAGACAGGCAGCTGCCTTAACCCGTCCCAAAGAGGTGAACCCACAAGATGTCTGGCTGGGAAGTATGGGGCACAGTAGAGGGCACATGTGATTCATGAAAATCGAGGAATTAGGAGACATTTACAAAGCTAAGAACTTTGGGGTCTTCTTTCAGGACACTGGCTGCTCCTCTACACTCTGGACTAAAGACTAGAAGATCCTTCTGTAGGGAATTTCAACAGCCCAGGAGAAAGACCAAAATAACACTTGCATGGGAGTTCCCCAGAGAAACAACCCAGCTGGCTCACCCTACACCTAAAACCCAATATACATACTAAAAGTATACACTTAGTCTTTTGGTGTTCACTCAGAGTACCTTCAAATACTAAGAGGGATCAAAAGACATCTAAGGAAAACAGAAGAAAAACAAGTATATTGGGGTTGGGGGACTACTGACACTACACAAGAAAAAAATGCCCAAACTATCCTTTGTTAATGTATGCATGAGATAAGGCCAGGACTTATATTAACAAACTAAATGGGACATTCAGAGAATAAATAAGTGCTCATGGAAATTAATATAGAAGAAATGAAAAATTTATTGAAGGCTTGAGAAATAAAGTAAAGGAAATACACCAGAAAGTATAGCAAAAATATAAACAGATATAAAATAAGAGAAAATAAAAGAAATGTTGATTAGTAGAAAAATTCTACTATAAAAAAGGGCTTCCTATCCCCCCAAATCAAGGCTGAATGTTCTGATACGTGGATGCTAACTCACCATAAAAGGTGCTCAGGTCGGGGGGTGAGGTTATGTGCAGAGGGAAGAATAGAAATTTAGTGGATTAGACAAAAGGGAATGAAAGGAACAGAGAGGGGCTTGGAATAGGAAAGACAGTAGAATGAATCAGACGTAACTTTCCTATGTATGTACAACCAGTGTAATTCCACATCATGTACAACCACAAAAATGGGAAATTACAGTCCATGATATGATATGTAAAAATACATTCTTCGAGTTGTGTATAACTAAAAAGAACAAATAAAAATTACAAAATAAATATAATAGGGCTTCCAGAAATTACTGAGAAAAGAAATCATCAATGAGATAATTTAAGAAAACTGTCCAGCATTAGAGAACCAGTTTCAAGGATAAAAAGGGTCTGCTAAGTATCCAGCATAATGAATGAAAAATGACCAACACAAAGGTACATCACAGAAATTTCAGAACATGAGGAACAAAATCTCATAAGTTTCGAGACAAATGCTAGGTCACATACAAAGGATCAGGAATCCTAAAGATTTCAGAAGACTCATCAGCAACATGGAAATAAGAACTCATTGACACAATGTCTCCAAAATAAAGTTATTCTAATAAGAATTCTTTACCTAGCCAAACTAACAATAAAGTGTGATGGTAGAATACTGGCATTTCAAACATGCAAGATCTCAAAAGTGTACTTTGGAATACTCACATTTTTTTCTGCAAAGCAAATAGAAGATATAATGGAGGGGGAGTGTTAGAAGGGGCATAAACTAAGAAAGAAAAAAGAGGGAAAAAAATATGATTCACACTCAGGAATCAGGGTATCTAACATGGAGAAAGGCAAAGGGAGATCCCATAATGACAGTATTCTTAAAGCACTGAGGGCAACTGGTCCTAATTAGAACAGGTCAGAGAGTTCTACAAGATATTTAAGAAGATGAAATTGATAGGACTGTTCTATCTGAATGCATGGAGAAATATATTTATTGACAGAGAATTTGGGGTTGAACCAGTGACAAGTATAGCCATGTATTGCTTGTTGGGGATATATTCTGAGATATGCATCATTAGATGTATTATTTACACAAACCTAAGTGGCATAGCCTAGTAACACTTAAGACTATAGGGCACATACATAGCACTGTTTCTGCAGTCTGTCATTGACTGAAACATCATTATACAGTGCATGACTGCATATAAAATACCAAGTAAACAAATCATCAAAATGATAATGATCAACTCCAGCAAAAAGAAAGTTATGCAAAAAGGGTAAAATAATAATAAAAGTATACACAATTCATTGTGAATAAGGTTTACACTAAATATTAATCCAAATTTTGATATACAAAGAGGAGAGAAGATTAGGAAATGTGTGTGTGTGTGTGTGTGTGTGTGTGTGTGTGTGTGTGGAGGGGAGAGGAGGGAAGAGTTAGAGGAAACTAAATTCTCATCATCTTCAGTGAGAAGTCAATAGTAAGCCTAAAACAGAAAAACCAAGAAGTACCAATTTAAGTATGATATTAAGACATATGGACTTTAATCTTCAATAATAAGATAAAGAGTTGAAAATACTTGGCTCTGAGAGAAGGAAACTGAAGTGATGTGGGTAGGGAATAGGGGAGGTACTTAAGAGATTTTTTAAATAAACCCTATAAAATATTTTATTTTTAGCCACATGTATAATTTTGATTTTAAAAAAATCAGGAAAGGGAGGGAAGAAAGAAAATAAAGGGAAAGAGAGCAGGAGGAGAGGAAAAATTTTAGAGACATAATAGAGATCAACATTAGATATAACCTAATAGATTAAATTGTGGGTTTTTATAGAAAATGAAAGTCAAAGTCCAAAATATTGGGAAAAAATCTATAAGCTTTAAATAAATATAGACCCTCCCTCTATATATGTATATACATACATATAAAATATATAATACATACATTTCATCTGGGTTTTAAACTGTAAATCCATAGCCAAATGACAGCATGCAAGATATGTATCATGTTATTTAAGTTCCCATTCTTGCACTGTTTGTAAGGGAGGGATGACACCATAGTACTACTCCTTTCTTTCCTATCCTCCAACCTCCTATGGGTCTGCTTATTCTCTATTAGCTTAAGCCAGTATCATCCTGCCAAACTGGTCCACCTGCTTCTCTACTCTGCCATTTTCAATCATATTCATCTTCCTATCATGCAGGCAAGATGACCTTTCTAAATTCAAAGTCAATCAGACCATTTCCTTGCTGAAAATACTGCCATAGCTCCCACTCCCTTTAGGTCAAGTGTGAACTCTTCAACCTGGCCTCCAAAGCTTCATAAAGTGGCTTCTTGAGCCTCATTTCTTAACATTTCCAAGGTCTTTCCCATCCTCCACTCTCTTTAAGCTCTGGACAGTTACACTGAAGTCTGCACATCTTTGAATTCAGTCTGTTCTCACTTTTGCATTGCTTTTCGCTTTATTCTACAAGTTCTCCAACAAAACATTTTATGCAAAATTATGTGTGTGTTTCTGTTATGCACACACAAAAGCACAAGCATAAAAACTTACAAATAATGTTAATAGAATATATAAGTTCATTCCACCCCAATTTTGGATCTAATTTAAGAAACCCTTTGTTAAGGTATAAGTAGGCTCACAGCAGAATTTCTGCATACAAAGCATATGTGAGGCGCACATATCAATATTAACTGTTTTTCAAGTCACCCAAATGTCCTGTGCTGTGCTTTGTCCCAAAGAAAGTTAACTAAATTATCTGAAAGTTGGTTTCCCTGGAAATGGGTTACTCTAGTGAAAAACATCCCCTCACTGTTCTGAAAACAGCAGGATCCTAGAATTTGAATAGTTCTGCCTCATAAGAATGCCTGAGCATGCAGTTATAGAAAAAAAAAAAACACTTAAAAAAATTTGGATGATATTAGATGAACAGCTGTGTAGAAGGGGGAAAGTAAAAATAAAAACTGCATGTTGGAGCATCAAAATAGTAACCATGTACAGTATATGACTGTTTTTAATCAGATGAAGATTGAAGCTATTACATTTCAAATCAAATGTTATAAATTAGTTCAAGAATGCAGCTGAGCTCTCATTTAATTAGAAATGTCCATGTTTAAATCATGAGGTACAGTAGCTGCCAATGAAGCAAAAGGGCAAGGGAAGGGAGAAATACTGTGTCCAGACCCTCTGGTTCTCCACCGTCTCCTACACACAGCAGAAACATCTGGGGGGAAGGGGGGACTAGTCCTGATGTAAGGAAGAACTTCATGTACTAGCTAATTTGAGAGTTAATGTAATTGCCTATAATTGTTTTGAAGACAATTAAAATCATTATTCTGGTCTGGACAATTCTAAGCTCTTCATTTCTGTGTGAAACATATTTTCTTCCATGCTGAATTTTAACTCTTTCTTGGATCAAAAGTAAAGCAAATTTGGGGCCAAGATTTGCTTGAGAAAATCACTGTTTAGCTGTCAGGTCACATTAAAAAGCAGCACCACAGTGAGGTTGTCCCTTTGGAAACAAGTCTCCTTTCCTATTTCTGGGATTTGATGTAGCTCAGCTGAAGTCCAAATCGACATCCCAAATGTTAGACAATTTACTATTAAATAAAAATGAGACAACATCATAGAGGGATTTTTGAGGTCATACAGAGAAGAATGCAATTATCCTTAGGCGGGCTTTTCCCCAAAGGTTATGAGCCTCTGCATCTCGTAATTAACCACGGTGCAGCGAGACAGTCCAGGCAAAAGGTCTTTCTTTTCTCCCAATTTGCCGAATTCAAAAGCACCTCAAGTGACACAGCTCACATTTTCCAAATTAAACTTGGCCCTAGGGTTGAAATCAGGCACATGACAGATCAGCTCTACAGAAAATCTTAAGAGAAAGTTGTGCATAGGGGAAAAAGGAGGAGGGGGGAATCAGAGGGAAAAGGGGTAGTAGTTTACATTTAAGTGGTTTTTCAACCTCACCATTACCCCTGCTCAAGAAAATAGGACACAGATGGGCAAAACAAGCCATCATTTTGTCCTGAGAGTCAAAGAAACTCATTAGAAACGACTATTGTTTCCTCACAATCTATTGTGAATTTGTAAGAAACAAAATTATTGATTTTTTTTCTTTGCTACATCACACAGCAGCTACTGATCCCTAATGTCATGGCATGGAAAGTGGAAGGTTGAGTCCCAAAGACAGTGTGCCACTGCACCCTAACACTTGTTGACACAATTCTTCAAGGCTGACTTTTCCCAGGGAGTTGAGAAGTGATTAGCTTTTCATTGTCACAGACTGTTTGGGTTTGTAAAAACAGTTTCCAACAGGAATAATAACCCAAAACTTTCTCTTACGTCTGGCTATAGCTCCACACTCGTCCACTCCAACACCAGAGAGAGGGTAAATGGGGATCAGGTCCACTGCTCCCAGGCAAGGGTGGACTCCCTCTTGAACCTCCATGTCTATGGCTTGGAAGGCCTCCAAACAGGCAGCCAGAACACAACTGCCTAAAAATGTGAAATTGTAAAAAAAAAAAAAAAAAAAAAATCATTAAACTTTCAATTGTTTCTAAAGAAGTTATGATTTTATTGTTCCACTAGCTGTTCTTCTTTTGTAATCTGTACTAAAGGTTTGTTTTCCATCAAAATAAATAACTGAAAAATAGAAGATTCAACATTTCCCCTCACCCCACCTCCCAACCATCATATAACTTCATATTTCTTCCCAAAAGCTGAAGAATTATGCAATGTTTATTGGTATTAAACAATTGTTACTTTCTTATAGTAGGTAACTTTTATTTTCTACAATTAATCTGATAAATTCCTTTTAATTTCCGGAATGATTTTTAAGTAATTATATTAAAATATAGAAAAAAATTCATAAAACTTTAGAAGCATAGTTTTGTTCTTATCTAGTAATTAATTGTATTATTATATCTAATACATATTATAGACACCTGAGAGTTTTGTTATTATTCTGAGTTTCCATTAGCAGTACAATATGATCATTTCCACTGAGAAAAAAGAAGATTTTACATCTTATGTTATGATTAACAGTCAAGATAATCAGTTTTATGCTTGCAGGAAGTTAGTGGTTAGCTCTTCAAACTTCAAGAAAACATACTTTTGAAAGAAGACAATCTTCCAAGTTGAAGATAAATTTATTTGAAAATATTGTGGGTCCTTTACCAGGCAATATTAACATAACATGTGGGCTGGGGATATAGCTCAGTTGATAGAGTGCTTGTCCTGTATGCACAAGACCCTGGGTTCAAACCCCAGCACCACACACACACACACACACACACAAAAAAAAAAAAAAAAAAAAAAAAAAAAGATAACATGAACTTTTGTTCACAATTGTGATTCTTCAAATTCAAAAAGTTGTCCTACCAAACCCTACACTATCCCTATGAGACATGGAGCCCATTTCGTTTCAACCTATGGTTCAA
Source organism: Urocitellus parryii (assembly GCF_045843805.1). Classification (NCBI taxonomy): domain Eukaryota; kingdom Metazoa; phylum Chordata; class Mammalia; order Rodentia; family Sciuridae; genus Urocitellus; species Urocitellus parryii. The sequence goes on from NC_135531.1 coordinate 248,896,960, forward strand.
CTAAAGATTTCAGGCTACCAACCCAAAACACAACTGCTTAGTATATTTCATTCCATTGGTGTCAACTTGAGTGACATCAGGCTGACTTTAAAACTATTACTACATAGGTTAAACCCTGAATGTATTAACCACAAAAGACAGGTGATCATCTTCAGCAAAAGGATGTTACTAAATCTTAGGCCAAAAGGTCCACTGTAATAAAGCAGAAACAGAAAGTTTTCGAGATGTACTCAAAGAAAGGATAAAATGAAAACTGGGGGTAGACGCCTCACTGAATGGAAGGAAGTATTCAAATATACACAGGAAATCAGTAATTAAGGAAGACACCTGAAGCCTACCCTTCACCAAAAAAGATAAATATGTAAAAACAAATTAAACTCTTACCCAACTTATCAACAGAAGCTGCAATTGTAATAACTGATCTGTTGTAGTCCTGATCAGAAAATATATTGAGCACTGATACTTCAGGATGTTTTCGCCCTGTAAAGATAATGTCAAAAAATGCATAATTTTTTTTCTATAATGAATCTTCATACTTACATTTTTCTGATATAATTAAATTTAGTCTGGTGGGAAAAAATCTGGGATGGGAGCTTTGAGACACTGTTAAGAATGAAATCATGAGTAGTGATGTCTACTTCTTACAGCATCTTACAGTATAACCAGACGGTTAAGCTCAGACATAAGTGTTTGATGTCTGAGAGACATTTGCTTGGACTTGTTACATGAATTTGCAGAAGTTTTCTTAACTCATCTAAGAGGATATTCCCTTCGATCAATGGTAAAATTATATCATTCTAAATTTTCCCCTTATCAAGCTTATCTTCTAGGTCTTGTCAATATTTCCTTCCAAAATACAGAAACCAAATTGTCTGGTCAGGATGTGAAACATGGAAAAACTAGTGATAGGCCAATTAATGCATAGATCAGAGGTCTCTAGTGTGCATACACCTGTCCATTAGAATCTGTTCTGACTCCACCATCTCCTTTCTAGAGGCCACCAACAGCTTTCAGATGTTAATGACTTCCAGCTTTTGGTGGCTTATGACTCACTTGAATGTGTAACCTGGAGGAGAAAGCTGCCATACCCTGGTATGGCAGCCATACATAAATTCAAGTTATTTTTGAAGTTTACAAGCCTGACCCAGGCTCCTTAAAACTCCCCCTAAAGCCTACAAAAGCAAATTCAAAGTGAAGGACAAAAGTTTTTAGGCAGTAATTAAACCTTTAGCTATGCTATTATACCTTGTCCCCCTGTCTCCTGGCAGCTTAACAACTAATCTTTTCAGAGAAAAGGAAAAAGAAGTTACACCCAGGAACTACAGCTTACAGCAGCCCTACACTATTAATTTTAATAGCATGAGAAGATAAACATATGTCACTTACTTAGAGTCAAACAAGCACCTATAGAGAACCCTGCCCTGGTGTAGGTCTAAAATTTATAACTCAAGTTCCTTTACCTAAGACCTTTTTGGGTCATTTAAATGTGCTCACATTGCTTAATGAGAAAAAAAATAAAGTTTATATAGTTTTATTCCACTCGCTTAAAAGTAAATGCCTTTAAATTATTTGTAAAACAACAGGTTGACTTTCTTAACTAGTGCTACCTGCCCTGCATTTTTTAAACTATAAAAGATGAGACAAGAACAAAATCATGCAACCTCCTATTTTATCTAGTTTTTCAACATACTTTAGCTCCTGGAAAAAAAAAAAGAAATGATTTATTTTTTTTTTTCTCATCCTAAATCATCTTCTGAAAGGCTTTTATTCTCAGTTTCATATGATTCAATTGAATCAAATGCTGAAAGAATGAAACACTCTCTCCTGCAATTTCTTAAGCACGCATATAGGGAAAAAATGAGTGCTGGCAGGAGGAGCTGTCAGTATGAATCTCAGCGGAAGTAAATTGTTTGGGATTTGTAATGGAGTATAATAGCTATAATTCCATTTGAGCGGCTGCCACTAATAAGCTGATAAAAACTTCGAGTTGAGACCCAGGCATCCATCAGTGTGTGCTTCCACAAATGTCTCTTACATTCACTCAATCACAGACACAGGTAACCCACTCCCATTAGATGTACTGTTTCTGACAATGAAGAGCCTAAGCTGGCTCTTTCCCACAAAGAGCGTGCAAAAAACAGCTGCACACAGACTCCAAAGGGGTTTTTAAATCAGCAATTATCAGGAATTTTCAGAGACATTTCCAGCTCCTCAAAGTTGTAAGACAGTAACTTAAATGTGCTCCTAGTTACGGATGGGTTGGAGAGAAACACTTCTTTTTCATGAAAACCACATCAAAAATGACAATCATAAATCAAAATGTACTGTTGCAAATGCTTTAGGACTGTGACCCTAATGCTCACCTGTTGCCAAAAGGCTACTGACTTAAAAAGCATTTATATTTAAATAATTGTAAGTTTGTAAGTACCATGGCTTATATGTAAAAGCAAAAATAAATGGTATCTAAATCATGTGTCATCACATGAACATTTTATGAAGGGTGAAAAAAAAAAAACATAGCAGTATCTCTCATAGTAATATGGTCCTAGGAAGTATGGAGGCTTGTTTCTATGTTTATTTTGAGGTTATTTATTTATTTGTACCAGGGATTGAATCCAGGGGCACTTAACCACTGAACCACATCCCCAGCTCTTTTTTGTATTTTATATGGAGACAGGATCTCATATTGAGTTGCTTAGGGCCTCACTAGGTTGCTGAGCCTGGCTTTGAACACAAGATTCTCCTGCCTCAGCTTCTCAAACTGCTGGGATTATAGGCCACCATGTCCAGCAGAGTCTTCTATCACCAAATTTCTGAGTGACCTTATTTGCATCACTTAAAGACAACTGCCTAATAGTTTTTTTTTTTCCCCCAGAGAATGGATTGGAAATAATAATACTGTAAGGCTCTGCTGGCAGGAGTGCTTTGAAGGTGGTTCATGTTTGGCCAGTTTATTTTCTATTTAATCCGCTAAATAAAAATCATAATGTATTACTATGTTATTTTATTAATGATCAAATAAAAGGTCCATGAAAGAAGCATTAAGCTTTTATGTAAATCTGTCCTGAACAATTCACATCTCAGAGAATCATGCAAACGTGAAGAGGTACATTCCTGAATGTATGCAGACATTTAAAAAGAATATCTGTGCACACCTGAGTAAGTGATTTATCTCAGTAGCCTGCAGTTACTTCAGAGGAAGCTGTAACAGCTCAAGACCAAAGGCAGAATTCTAGAAAGAAAGTAGATGTTGAGTACAAAAATGACTATCATCGAAACACTGCAATATCCATTTCAACTGTTTGTTGTTCCTACCATTTTTTTCAAGAGCTGCTTTTGCTATGTTCTCAACAATGTATTTTCTTCTGGCTTCTGAAATGTTTAGTAAGCAGACAGCCAAATGGGACCCCAGTCTGGAGGAGGACATGATTTTTCTGGAATAAAAAAAAAAAATCCTTTATTTCAGTCTCTAGACCTCATTCATATTTTCATGTTCATTAACCATAAAAATCACATCTTTTTAGAAACCTGGCAGTCAGAATGTGAACACTTCACTATTTCACATTCCTAGAAAACATTTAAAGGAAAAATTTTCAGAATCCCATGTGCATCATTCATATGAACATGGTCACACAATTATGAACATATGAACATAGTAACAACCCTGAAAATGCCTGGAAAATTAGTCTGGACTCTTGTTATATAAAGGAAACTTTCTCATTCAAGTAGGTTATTTCATTTAGGCATGATCTTCCTTAGCCATCCCTTTTTTCCAGGTCTGTAATATTTAACAAATAGGCAGGATCTTTTTATAAAACTAGAAAATCTAGACTTACTGGGGAAATGCAGAAAAGGGGAATGAGGAAGACTAGTATTATTTAATATGACAATTTTTGTAAAAACTGTTCCTGTTGAAAAAAACAAAACGCATATCCACAGGTCAGGCCATGGACATTATACAGTCAAGAGACCCATTTGGGCTCTATGAATGGCAACTATTTGATTAACTAAATTCCTCCTTGTTCTTTGACCTCCAAAGTTTCTACATCAGTTTAAAATTTTTTTCACAGGACTGTACTTTGAACCAAAAGATGATGCAGATTCTGGTACATGTGACTCAACAATGCCAAAAATGTGATTGATCTTTTGTTGAAAATGGCTCAATTACACAAGTTTTAGAGGTTGCATTGACTCTAGTACTCTAGAATGGCATTTGTCAACTAATCTTTTCACACCTCAAACAACGACATTATGATCTAAAGGAATTAAAACACCTCAAAATATAAGAAAACAATTCCTCTTTTCAATATCTGGTCGTCATAATGTTGGCCTCTTTTAAATATCAAAACTAAAAGTTAATGCAGCCTTCACGAATTCATCTGACAAATTTTTGATGAGGGTCATTTTGTGTCCTGGAAATGTCTCCATGTGACAACACTCCAGAGAATGGTGTTCAACCCTGAAACAAACAAAACAAATTTAAAACAAAAGAGCTCTGGTACAAATAATGATCTCTCCACAAATAAATGTGCTGTTTTCTGTTCACTAAGATTGTTGGCCTAATCATCTTAACCTAGAAGGATGCAGCACTTCGAAGTTAGTTGAAGTTTGCAGGCAGATTTTCATATTTTGACCATCAGCTCACCAATGCAAATTCATAAAAATAGGATCATTAGGTTCTTCTAGACATTAATAACATTGCTGTAATCGAGCAGCTCAGACCTCTCCCCTTTCTGTGTAAACAAAAACTTGCTTTACACAAGGGTTGTGGGCGTCTTCTGGTTTTCATTTGTTTTCAGTGTGTTTATGTAGCTTAATTGTCTCATCAGGCACTTTCCCAACATAATTATGCTTTTTAACAAATGGTGTTTATGGCAACCCCTAACAGTGCAAAAGAAAGGATTAGTTTCATCCTCTCATTCCACAGTTTGATTCCCTGTGGACAGCTAAATCACACAAAGATGGTGTTAGGAAAATCTACCTTCACAGCAAAAAGTGAAATGTGCGCCAATACAAGGCGTTCCGACAGTTTCCTCTAAGAAAGTGACCCAAACGCAACCCCTCGCCCCATCCACTTCGTGGTTTGGGATAAGGAGATCCCAGCCCACCCGCCTCTCAGTCACTCTTTGGCGACTTCCGGTGATAGACCGAAAGCTGTCCCAAGAGGAACTAGCAGGGCAAATCCAAATGAAGCAATCCTCCACGGGTCCTCCACGGATCCTCCAAATCCCCCGCCTTGGGCACACGCACCTCCGCACCGGAGGCCGGCGGAGGGCGCCGGAGCGCGATCTCCGGTCCAGAGCCCCCCGCGGAGACCACGTGTGCGGTCCTGCCTGGCTCCGGAGCGGGGCGTCCCAGGGTCAGGCAGGCCGAAGGGTAACCCTCGTGGCTGAGCGGCCGCCCACGAGGCCCGCGGCCGGCTGCCCGGGTGGGGCTCCGAGGCCCACAGACACGCTGCAGCTAGGGAGTCCGGAGGGGAACCGACCTGCGCCCGAGGGCAGCGGGGAGCACCGCCGCCGAACCGGAATCGCCGCGCGTGCCCGCCGCGCAGCCTCAGCCGCGGCTCCGCCTCCCCGGCGCCCCGGGGCGCTCCACCCCGCAGCACACCGCCCCGCAGCTCCGCGTCCCTCCCGCCCCAACGCGGCGGCCTGCGACTGCCAGGGATCCCGCGCTTCTCGGAATTACACGATTCTGTCTCGCAAGTGGGCGACTGTAAAAGGGCATTAGGATCTAAGGATGAGGTCTTTACCCATTGATCGCACACCAGCAGGGGGCTCTTCGCTGGTTCCCTAAGGAGGAACACACACACCTTCTTTGTGGTACGTTCCCTCCCTCCCGAGACTGACTTCCCCGAGCGCCGGTGACTGTGAACTGATTCCACCCCCCGGACAAAAGCAGCACTTGTACATCCCCATTTAGTCAGTTATAGGGAATGTGAACCACGCTTACGCATTTCTTTTTTTTTCTTTTTTTCTGGACTAGTCAACCTTGAAAACACATTTCTCTTCCAAAAAAAAAAATCAAGACCTGTTTTGGGTTGTTTTTATTTTTTAATTATTTTTTTTAATGTAGCCAGGATTAAATGTCATCATTTTGATCCAATTTCGCTCCTCAAGTGAAATAATCACTAAATAGCACTTGGACGGAATAAATTAATTTTTAAATCTCATTTTTTAAATTTTCTAATTATAATTTTTAAACACAGATTTGAGGAAATTAACATTTTTGTGGACATTTGGTTTCTAGCCTAATGTGGCATAAAAATAAGTAACATGACGAGTGTTAAAAAAAATCAGGTTCACGATGCTTCTCACATCATCATCATTGTACTTAGATGTCACAACAGTATTATGTGCGATTATGTCAGATCCAGCCTTCTCCATCTCGGAGTGTTGGCAGGTAGGAGGGTTGTTGGCAAGAGGAGGGGTGTTAACCTCAGGATCCTGGATTCATTCCAAGGCTGGTAATTACATTCTGCCAGCCAAAATTCATCCCATAATTTTAATTGGATAAATCCTTTCTGGCCTAAGCTACTGCTATGCCTGTCAAACTGTTGCCACATTTCACCCCAGAGGTGTCTGTGTTTTAGTTGCAAGAATCAGTCCCTTTGAGGTTGGCTTATCAGTTTAAATCCTCAAAGTGCTTTGGGATGCTTTGGAATTAAAAATATATTTAGGTATTTTTTAAATATTGAATCTGCATAGAAATGCATGCAATAGATATGCCTAAGAACTGATACCCATCTAATGTCAGCATTCACTAATTTGGGGAGCTTTTCAGCCAGATTTATGTCCCTCACTGTCTTTGTGTTTCCTGTTGAAAGATTGTCTTGCCCATGGCTTTAGCTTCCATTTTCAAAAAAGTAACCACAGTGTCCAAAGTTTCCTTCCATGGTGTGACAAAAAACTGAGGCCTCTTTATTTCACCTTTCGAAACAATCAAATGATAAAACTGCTTTTTAACAGGAGACAGGATGGTAGCATTACATGTGGTCTTATATCCCTCCAGGGAAAACCATGTGACACCTAGGGCTTCTAACTAGCAGTAGCAACTGCCAAAAGGAAAGTGTCTTCCTGCATCTCCTAATCCTCTCTGTGAGAAACTCTCACACAGGATGACTGGGGCACTAACATTCTGGAAGCCTCTCTTCACCGTTTTGCTCACTTCAAACACAAATGGGTAGAAAGCAGAGCCCAGTGTTCTTTGTGGAAGGCAGCATTTGTCTCCTGCCTGAGGACCACAGCATGTTTTTGGAAAAGACAAGACAGATACCAGTGCTTCCTGTGAGAAGTTTAGCAATAAGATTGAAATTATTAGTTGTGCTCTTCAAGAGTAGAAAGATGGGCTGGGGATGTGGCTCAAGCGGTATCGCGCTGGCCTGGCATGTATACGGCCCAGTTCAATCCTCAGCACCACATACAAACAAAGATGTTGTGTCCGCCGAAAACTAACAAAATAAAATATTAAAAATTCTCTCAAAAAAAAAAAAAGCATCATGGAAAAAGAAAAAAAGAGTAGAAAGATATCACTGATGTTAGGTTAGCTCTACCACATGGAATCCTGCCCAGATCCTTATTTACAAGAGCTTTATGTTACATTAATAACATGCCCATATTGTCTCTTGTTTTTATTAAACTTAATAATCTTTGGAGGGATATTCAACCTTTTGAGTTAATGAATTACACTGACTCCTAACAACACTTGCTAAATCTACATCAGTAGGCATCTGCTGCTTTCCCACTGGTTTCCTTAGAGAATACTTTACCCCCTCCTTTTCACTTTTTGAGGGGGGAAGAACTTAGGTCTTCTAGGAGCTTTTTCCTGGCTTATGTGATCTGAGGAGGATAAAAGAGTCTCCACAAATGTACCTGAGCCAGGGAGTTGACTGAGCAGGACTAGGATTAGGGTGAGATAAGTAAGGAGCTCAGCCTACCCTGGGTGCAAAATCCAACTGGGCGCCAAAAACCTCAGTGATGCAGTAGTTTTTAAAATCAGAAATTCATGCAAAAAATAAGAAACGTGGTGACAAAGTACCAAGATTTTCAATAAAGATAGGTTCCTCCCTGATTTTGTTCCTCAACTGAGCCTCACCCTGATCTCAGCCCCATGGTTGTGTTCCCCTTTGTGTCAGTTTATTTTGGATTGCAGGACTAAGAGGAAACTGACCCACTCCATTCTGCCTAAAACCAAATATGTCAAGGTAAAACTTTCCAGACCAATGGAGACATATAGTTTATAATCTGTTCAAGAGTTTCTAGACTGCCATAAATTGGAAGCAGTCAACTGATTTCCAAAGAAGAGAAACTCCCATTAGAATAAGCAGAAGAATCAACTTTACTTACCTGATACATTTCAGTACATGGTAATTGGGTTTCCTATCATGCTGAAATTTTGAAATGTTTTGAAGAATATCTTTAATTAATATTATATATCTGTGTTCATATTCTAGCATTTTTCAGAGTTCAGGAGAACCTGAGTAGAGAATTACTGTTGAAAAGACAGAATTCCCTAGTGTAACATTTTTTTTCAGAGATTTCACTTTCATCATTTTTTGCACTAAATCAGATTTCATTTCTACCATCTTCTTTCTTGTGAGTTTAAATTATTTCATGTGATATTATGAAATATATGTTCTATTAGTCATTAGCTAAAATAGCAAATGGGTTTCATTGTTGCCATTTTTACTGTAGTGGTGAAAGCTGTGCTATTCATTTATTTTAAATGAAGAAAAATAACTTGATGCCCAGAAAGATGTTACAGTTACTACTAGAAATACCTCCATTACATATATATATATTTTTTTTCCTTAATTATGAAAAACCATATCTAGCTACTTTTGTCTTAATGAAGGAGCAGGGGAAACTCCACACAATTTCCAGAATTAACTGTTTTTCACTTTAATATTCTGGAAATATCTTTACCTTTATAGATTGTGCAATGGATTACCTTTGCACAATTCCTCTGGTCTACTGAGCTGTGTCAGCATACTGATTGGCTTAAATTGAAATTACTTGTTATATATCCTATTCATGAACAGCTGGAACATCTCAAGTAACAAGCCAAAACTTAAATTCTATCATCTGCCCATCTCTTAATTCATTCCTTGCCTTACCTTCCACATGGTCATTTGGTTACCCTTTCCTTTATTATGGAACCAGACATTGAATAAAATGTTTTTTTTTTATTACTGTTATAGTGCAGATGAAAATCAGTTCCTAAAATAGACTTTGAATTTTTGCTGAAAATTTGTTTTAATTTATGGGACTACACTTAGATTATTTCTAAAGTTATTATAATTTACAAAATGTATCATTGTATTCAGAAAACTGCTGGGCATGGTTAGACATTGTCCTCTGAATTTTTGTTGCATTGTGAGGTTTTATAAAGAAATATTTACTTAAAAATTTCAACCAATGCTAGTGACTGCCAGCTTTCATTAAGAAAGATGATACATGTCGTGGCAGTCAGTAGCATCCAGTCATGCTCTGAACTTATAGGCAACTTTATACTATTGTTGATGCTGCTATTTAATACTCATAGGTATATACAAATGAATATCAACTGTTATTGACACCAAAAAGGTAAGGAATATACTGTGTGCACAGAAATCAGCCACCCTGAACAGAAGCAGTCTTGTCCTCATTCAGATCTGTGTTCAGAGGCACCCCTTGTTTTGAAAGGGAGCCTTTCTGGAAAGAACCAGTCCTGGTTCTTACTGCTCTTAAAATCTGCTCTTAAGGCACATTTCAAGGTCTTTCTCTGCAGAACATTCAGACTGAAAGTTTAGATGAAGGTTTTTCATGCTAGTTTGTTTGTCTTTTACTACATATCTTAGTGTTTGAGGATACTTAACTTTTAAAAATGTACCTTTTTATCACATGTAAATAGAAAATGTCAAATGTCTTAGGAAGGAGTGGAAAAGATGAATACTTTGGTGCTGATGTTGTTAATGTTTTCTGTATCCTACCTTGTGCTTCTCAGACATTATTCAACTCTTAAGTTGGAATTCTATGCTCATAGAAACATTTGAAAATAAATTCCTAGGCCCTCAGGCAGAAGGGATTTAGAGATCATCTGGTAGCTCCTCAAAACCCTTCATTCAAGTGATGCCTCACCTAAAGCAATAGAGATGCAAGCAGAGCTTCTAAGGGACCTGGTGGTGAGGGTAAGCAGTTGGGGTGTCCCTGCAGTTCAATATTTTCCCCACTTCTGCTTTTTCCAAGATCCCTTCCTGAACCCTAAGGTGCCTTTGAAAACCACAGAATTTTTTTTTTTTTGGCCTTAAACCCTTTTTAATAATCTGATAGAATGTTTTCATCTTTTAAAGATTAACCCTGGGGCTGGGGTTATAGCTCAGTGGAAGAGTACTTGCCTAGCATGTGTGAAGCACTGGATTCAATTATCAGCACACATATAAATAAATAAAATAAAGGTCCACCAACAACTATTAAAAAAAAAAAGATTAACCCTATATCTCGAAATGAGGGCCATAATGTGGTCTCAAAATATAAGTGCTATAGAAAATCCACATTACTCTGTAATTATTGGATGGGTTTTAATAATTCATCTGATGGAAAATAAATATGAATTGCTATTCAAATCTAAATGACCCATCAAAATTTTTAATTAATATTCAAGAAAATGTGAAGCAGAAACCAGAAGGATAAAGGTTTAGGGGAAGTAGGAAGAAGGATTTAAAAAGATGCAATCAAATAGAATAGACAATTATAGTTCAGACAACAAGCAAGGATGAAAGTGGTTAAGTTACTGTATCATTAACTAGTTTGGAAGACTGTAATACAGCCCTTCCCTTCCCAGTGCCTCCATCACTTTCAACATCAGTATTTTTAATTCCTTTATTTTGGATAAGAGGATGGCAGTGTTCCTTAAGGGAGATTTCTGGGGTTTCTGCATTTTGTTTAGATATGGAGCCTGTTTTTGTTTTCTGCACTGTACCCCCTTCCTTTTTTTCTTTTTTGTCATGTTATGCCATTCAATATTTTGATAAGAAATTTTGAATGACTGCAGAATTGTGTGCAGGAGTGGTTTCAGCCTCCCATATATTAAAGCTGAATTTAAATTACAAATACAAAAATATGTAATGGAAAATATACAATGAAAATATGTTTTGTAAATCAGAAATAAATTATATCAGACATTCATTTGATCACTACTAATTTTATTCAAAATTCACACAATTGTTAATAGGTAGGTTTTCTTCATTTATTAATGGGAGACAAACTCTCCAAACTTTTATTTTTCTAAAACATGAATACTTTTGAAGTAGTTATTCAAATTACAAAATAAATGTTAAACTACTTAAATCTAATTAAGTCTACAACTTATTGATAAAAGTACAAGTAGTAGAAAAGATTGAATAAAATATGTTTTAAGAATTTATCCTGAGGGCAAACTCAATTAGTTATTTACTAATTGACAATAATAAACCAATTGGAGAACTGTGTATTCTGCAGAACTACTTGATCTTTTGATCTTCACAAGTATGTGCAGCCTTAAAACAAGCACCAAATATATTCATAGAATATATTTTATTCATTTTAATGAAAGTAAATGTAACAAAATAATTTTGTATATTGAAAATATATGATCTTTTCAGTATGATCTTTATAGAGAAGATTTTTAATGACAATAATGCAATAATAAATCTAATTATAATATTTAATGTATCTAATGGATTGAATTTATAATTACAAAACAAAGTTTTAAAGCTAAAAGAAAATCTGACATGGATCTCATCAAACAATTAAAGGTGTAAAACTCAAACCTAAATAGGGTAAGTAATTGTCACATGTCTAATATCATTTTTCTACTTTAAATTTTAAGTATCTGGAGAATGAAGTTCAAGTACCTTCCCAGAGTGGCCCTGTTCAATTTTTGTTTGGGACGGGTGGTTCTCTTTCCTTTTCCCATCTTTCTTACTTATTATCTTAAAAGTACATGCTTATCAAACACACTTTGACTATTATATGCCTTTGGCTTTGTTTTGTCCTTTGCTCAAAATTTTCTCTTCTACCTTCTCCCACCTTCCCAATAAACAACCCCCAGCCCAGCCAGTGAAGCCTTCCTGAATTCTATCCTTTTCCCTAGGATTCCCTGCATTCTTTCCTTGTTCCCAGAATGTCTTACACTTGGGAATGAAACACTGGTCACTTCATATGTTGTTACATTATTTCATAACCATCTCTCCCATTATATTTAATAGGAATACTCTAATTCTTGTTTTAAAAAATCTCTGGAGCTTAGTACAGATTTGAATTAGATACTTTATAAAAATTTGTGGAAGGAATGTATTAATGGACTAATGGGCATATAATTATATACATAAATGAATGAATGTGGAGGAATGAATGAATGAAAAAATCAAGGAGATGAAATTAAATAGGTTGGGATTCTCAACCTTGGCATTACTGTTATCTTAGGGCTGAGTAATCCTTTGTTGTGGGAGGCTGTCCTTTTCATCCTAGTATATTTATCAGCATCCCTGGTCTCTACCTACTAGATGCCAATAGCAACTCCCTCACTTATCCTCCCAGTTGTAGCTACCAAAATATTGCCAGACATTGCCAAATATCCAACCTGGGGCAAGAATGTTCCTGGCTAAGAACTCCTGGCATGGGTAAAAGGATAAGAGGATGTAGTTCAGGTTGAGAGCAGGGATTAGAAACCTGGTCTCTGTTTCAGTCTAACACTTTTCCTATGATTTAGACTTACTGAGATCCAAATTCAATTCTTAATTTTGTCACAAAATATTATTGTTTTATTTTGTGGTGCTAGCTCTCATAAAATATTCTTAAAACCTGAGGTCAAAAACAAACAAAAATATAATTTATGTATACAGTCTGTAGAAAGCAGCATTAGGAGTAAAGGCATGCCTTCCTTATATTGACTTATCCATTTTAAAAATAGTATTTATCTGTAGTTGATGTTATAAATGATACTTAGTTGACCCTGCCTAAAAGTTTGTTCCTAGAAGCTGTATAGTTTTTAAAATTTTTCTAAATGCCACTTTATAGCACCATCTTGTGGATCTTAGAGGAATTCATTGATTTCAGTTTAAAATATCTAGCTATTTCTCCACAAAGAGAGTGAAAGAGAACAGAGAAACTGTTTTTAAAAACGAAAATGCATTTTGCTTATTGAAATGTTCTACCAGACTCTGAATTAGGGACACAGGGAAATTTTACTTAAATTCTGGTATTCAGTCAATATTTACTAACTGACTTCAAGTACAGCTTACCCTTTGGCCTTTGGAAAGTCAAATAACCACATACCTACGTCGTTATTGTCACATCTGCATTGCATAAATTATCATCATGTACAGGAAAGCAAGGACATGCCAACCAGGAAGGTCATCCTCATGTACTGTTTAATATTAGAACATTCATCTTGAATGTACAGATATGACTTAGAATTACAATTTCCTTCTCTGCTAGCAGTATTAAAAAGCAAAGTGATACAAAATTAGGGAAGATTATGAAAGTTGATAATGTTATTCAGAAAATACAAGAATCTTTAAACTGTTAAATTGAGAAACAGGTATATATATATATATATATAGATAGATAGATAGATAGATAGATAGGGAGGGGGAGGCGAATAAATAGTACAAATGTCCCTGTGCCATCATGATGTCAAACTTTTAAAATTTGATTGCTAATATTATAAAAATATAATTGAAACTAATTTATTATTTATAGGAAGTTCATTCTATGATGATACCTCCCATTAGTCTCTGGAAAACGTTGATCTAATATTTAACCATTTGGTATTTGGCCTCATTAGGTATTTGATATGCCTCTATTCTAAATCTGAAAGTAAAGTAAAATGTAAAGGAGATGATCCCAAACATAATGGATTTGAAGTGTCTTCCTCTTTTTGAAACATGTGAAAATGTCCCTTATAATTTAAAAGAATATTCATCACAAAATAGCAGAATCATCATATACTAAAGGCAGTATGGGAAGCCTGTGTAGGATTTCTGATGTGGAAAAAGCATCTCTAACAGATGTACTTAAAATCTAATTTTATAGGCCAAATATTTAATTAATTAAAATTCTTGGTTTTTTTTCCATCCTGATAAACAATCTCCTTGTCTTGTCCATGAGATAAGCTTCCCAGAGCCAAATACAAAGATTCAGCAAAAATTTTGTTCCTTAATCATCTCCTTTGTTCACCTTTTCAAATAGAAACATCAAGACCTGTCAACCAGTTTCATCCCGGAGCATCTAGGTATTTAAGCTCCATTCTTTTATAAAATAAGATACCATTATTTGGGAAATGGTGAGAAAGCAAGGGTGGTTAAATACAATGTTTTCTACAGTAAATTTCACATGATAGCACAGTAGATGACTTTGCCTGTCTATATGGTTGAAAATAGATGCCCAGAGGTGGACTAGGTCAGCAGTCTAACCACTAGAGCAGTAGTTGTAATGGTATTTAGCTCTATTTAACCCCACATTGCCTTTGTAAGAAGGAAGTCACTGCTATAAATAATATGTTTTCTGGCCTTGGGTCAACATAAAGATGTCTCTGATTAATCAAATATTGCATGGTGGAAAGAACTTCAGACCAGAGATAAGAAGCCATATTTCTATGCCAGCCTGTCACCAAGTAAATAACATTGCACAAGTGGCTTCACCTCAATGCACCTTAGTTGCCTTATATGTAAAATGAGGGAGCTGAATTTAGTGTTTTTAAATCTCTTTTCAGCTTAAAATATTAGCATTCTATGAATTGTCCTCTTGGGTAGGAACATAGCTCAATTTTAATAGTCTCATTCTGAAAGTAAGCACCAAATGATGTACAGTTTAAGTATCTATGCCACATCAGAAAGATTTCATTTTACTTGTAAATATTTCCTTAAAGTTTTAGAGAATATCTTCTAATTCTGCCATTCCAAAATCAAGGCTCTAATTATCTGAACCTTTCATAATATACATTCCTTTATAGTTTTCCTGAAGAGGACTGTAGAACATGAATCCCTTTCAATGTTTCACAAAGCAAATAAAATTGGTTCTCACTACCAAGAACACTGTCTTGTTGAATATTCATAACAGCTAACATCATTTTAATGATGCCAGAAGCCATTTTACCTTTATTTTCTGCTGTTTTGGGCTTGATTTGTCATTTTCTTTTTGGCAGAAGTTTTTTGGGCTACCATTTCTGAAAATGACTTTATTTATTTTCCTAACTGTATCATTTATCCTGTCCTGACACAAAAACCATTTCTGGAAAGATTTGATGCTTCTCGGGATATCTTTTCTAACTCTTTTGTTTTGTTGTATTTAATTATTTTCTCCTAGAAACAAATAACCTCTGAACTTAACATTAGGATGGCCATTTTAAAGATAAACAAACTACCTCAATACAATAATAAAGTACACTCAATGATTCAGGCATCTACTGTTTTCATTACTGTAGCTATCATTTCAGAATCTGATACAATCAATGAAAAGGTAAGCTAAAACTATTTTGAGTTTAAGTTAGTGAGTGTCTCCTTGTGCCACCTTGGTCAAATATGGTTTTGTAATGAGAGTCATGTTCAATAATCAATGGAATAAAAAATATTTGAATGTGAGAATTAAAATTCATATATATGTTCATACATACACGTTATTATTTACAAGTAATGAGAGGATCAGTGTAAAGATTGGAATCTGAGGCAATAAGTAATAAGAAGGGATGACATTTCTACTGAATGCTAACCTCTTGATTTACCTTAACCTCTCACCTACTGAAATATGATACTGGGGCTGGGGATGTGGCTCAAGCGGTAGCGCGCTCGCCTGGCATGCGTGCGGCCCGGGTTCGATCCTCAGCACCACATACCAACAAAGATGTTGTGTCCGCCAAGAACTAAAAAAAAAAAAATAAATATTAAAAAATTCTCTCTCTCTCTCTCTCCTCTCTCACTCTCTCTTAAAAAAAAGAGAGAGGGGGGGGCACATGCTAAACCCTTAAAAAAAAAAAAAAAAGAAATATGATACTAATTGTAAAACTGAAATACCAATGTGTCTCATGTTGAACATCACCAACAGTTGTGGGAAAGGTGATCAGTCAGTAAATATCAAAATTAGTCATGATTTTAAATATAACCATGACATACTAGAATAAACAATATCAGAGTTAATATAATTTATTATTGGACCTTTATATGAAGTTAATATGATCAGATATTATGATTAAAACACGAAGCCAAAATGCTTTTGGTAACTGAGTTGATAACATTATATATTTTATTAATTCCATAATATAGAGCCATATATTTTAGTAGTTTATGTCATTAGCTGATGACAACTTTGTTTCTATAATATTTAATAAAAGGATTTTTAAATCATTGGTACTTTTTTCTCTCAAAGTTATAGAGTCATGTTATTTTTATTTTATTTACAAATTAAGCACATTTAAATTTTAACAGAGAAATGCTTTTAAAAGTAGGAATTAGACATATTGTGCCCAAAATATTGAAAAACATAATCCCTTTTAAAATATCTACCATCTCTCTCTTTCCTTTCTTTTTAATTCTAACTAGTTAGTTTCCTTTGAAGGAGTCTTTTGCCAATGTTTCTGCAAACTATTTTTGTTTGAAAATTTCAGGGTGGAATAGTTTTTTTAGATGAAGGAAACTGTATTTGCAATTATAGCTTATAAAGTAAAGAAAACCATAAATTTCCTTTGGCATCAATTTGACTGAAGGTCAAAATTAGATTTCCTCTTCCTATAACATTTGAATTAGAAACCCCTCTTTCTGTAAGTAGAAAGATGCAGGGGGCTGGAGGAGTAGTGTCAGCTGGAAATTACAGAATATGCTATATAGAGTTAAGGTATGATTTTAAGTGAACAGGTCACTTAATTTTGACCTTGTCTGTTAAGTATTTTTTTGTCTTAGTACTGATAACATTTTATTTTTTAATTTAATAAAAAATTGGCTTTAAAAATTTTGGATTGGGGCTGGGATTGTGGCTCAGCGGTAGAGCGTTCGCCTAGCATGGGCGGGACCCATGTTCGATCCTCAGCACCACATAAAAAAAATAATAAAGGCATTGTGTTGTGTCCATCTACACCTAAAAAATAAATATTTAAAAAAATTTGGATTAACACTTGTAAGAGTTGAATCATTTATTTTCATATTAAATTGCACTAGTGATGGTAATAATTGCAAAGAATGGTATTGGGTCTATTAGGCAATAGAATTTATTAGGTCCTATGAAAAATGAAAAAAGTAGAAAGAGAATTCCTGCCCCCTTAGGACCCTGTAATTTAAAGTTGTCTTAAAAAAAAAAAAAAAAGCTTCCATGACAAACATTCAGAAATCAATCTTGAAATTCCTCTTTAAGTGGGAAAGTATGGGGGTTGAGCTAGAAAAATCATCTCCTTAATTCTGATCATCTCTTTTAATCTTATTTGAATATATAATTTATGATGATATCTCAAGATAAATTGAGAATTCCAACACATTTCACGTTAATTACTTAACATATGTTAGACTAACATTTATGTATGATGTCACAAATCACTGAGCTGAGAAAGACTTGAGAAAGTGCTCTACTAAAAAGTTAGCAGTCTCACCTTCCTGAACCCTCACCATAAGAGGCTCTGAAATATCCATAGAGAAGGAACACATGAGCCTTCATGATTCCATCTACATATTTCCAGATCACTTTTTCAAGAAATTCCCAGTACTTGCTTTGCTTAAAAATTTGGCTCTGGAGCTGAGACTATAGCTTATGGGTAGAGCCTTGCCTAGCATATGGGAGGCACTGTGTTCAATCCTCAGCATCACATAAAAATAAATAAATAAAATAAAGGGATTGTGTCCCATCTACAACTCAAAAAATAAAAGATATGGCTCTGTTTCAAAAAAGTCCTCTGAAGAGGCCGAAAAATGTATCCCATGGCAAGGAATTAGACTTTAAGAGAAATGGAAAATCATAAAAGGGTTATTCAGCCACAAACTAAGATTAAATTCATTTAGTAAATAAACTTAACTCATATTCAATCAATAAGAATCCCATGAAAACACTATAAACTGATAATTCCACCATCTGAAGAAAGGACTGCACGTAAGTCTTTTCAGCAGATGTCTGCCATTAGGTGGATATAGAAGTCTACCTTAATTACTCAGCAACTTTACAAATAACTTTCTTGACTTCCTCAGACCTTGTCCAAGGGACTACAGAGATGTTCTGAGGACCATTTAGGCTTTGTGTAAAGAAAATGTGTATATATCCTTAGTTCTTCCCCAAGATCATCAATAACCTGGTATCAGTGATACTGTACCAATTTCCATCACAATTTCTTGCAGAGTTAAAAAGTATTTTTATGTAGATACATAAAAATATGTAGATACTTTAAAAAATGTTCTTACTATGCCTATAAGATGGGCTTTTTAAAGACTAGATGACATGTGTACACATTAGGCAGTATAGATGTTTACTGTCAGTAAACAGTAGAAGGGTGTGTATTTGTTCAATTTTTATTGTAAAAAATTTCAAACACAAAAGTAGAGAGAATAGGATAGCAAGTTCTATGTGCCTAACTTCAATAATTATCAATATTATCCAATTTTAATTCATCTTTATTCATTTTTCCTTTTCCCCCAGTACCCTACCCTTCAAAGAATGATTTTAAAGAGAAGCCCAACTGCATATTTTATTCATAAATATAAGAGGAGAATTTTGAAGTGAATAGATCACTAGGCTTTCTATGACTTATATCTGTTTGGGGAAAGTTCAGGTTAACCAATAGGTCACTGTCAGAGAGCCATTTGCCCTCATGAATCCCTGATGACAGCCCTGGCTCCTTTCTCTCAAAGATCTTTCTGTGTATATTTCCTTCACCACCCACTGATCAGTGGTATTACCTACGGAATACCCATGACTACTCATGTTAACTTGGCAACTTGGTTTGAAAGGTGTCCAGGGGAATGAATCACTGTTCATTCACTCTTTCATTTGTGTTCTTGTCACTGGAGGTGCAGTGTTGAGCAAGTTAGACAAAGAACCTGCACTCCAGCTTATTTCCTACCTTTGTGAGCAAGAGACTTGGAAGACTACAAAGATTGTTGTTCCTGATTCCACACATTTTCCATCTGGGAAACTTAAACCCTCACAAAATTCCCTTGAACTAAGTAAACTAAGTAAACATGTAAACTAATGATAATTTTTTTAAAAACCTGCACTTGCATGGAAGCTAACAAATTTTATTTGTGTCTGTCACCACCTTGCTTGCCCAGATCCCAATCTCTGCCTTGAAGATTACTCTAGGGAAAGTGGTGAAAATGTGAATGACCACTTTTTCATCTCAAAATAAAATATCAATAGGAAAATAACCCAAAACCCTGTTCCAAAATGCATGGCCTTGAGAATTTTGTCATCTAATTAGAAATTTCATTAAGAAAATATGTATAAATCTCTACATAAAACTACTATATTCATTTGGTAACTATCATCTATTATTATCTTAAAATAAATAATGATTATGCTAAGATAGCTCCTTTATAGATTGGCCTCTAATTTAAAAACTAATGTTTAGAGCAAGAAAATATATCATTGTTTTTTGCAACACTGAATGCTATTTAATTCACTTTAAATTTTCCATGCTTCAGAATTGACTTTCTTTCTTGACAGGTACTTGAGAGGCATAAACTTAATATTGGTCACACAGTATATACCTGTAATGAAAAAAAATGTAAAATAATAAAAGGTTCTATGTAAAACATAAAAGGTATCTTCTGTACTTTAAATTAAACTGGCTTTAGTTGTTTATTTCCCCAATCAAAAAAATTAAATTATAACATGCTATAATATAAAGCACTTTCTGTCATTGCTTCTTTGGGGATTGAGAGCATAAATGGTTTCTAATTTTAAAGATTCAAAAGATTTAATAGCTGGATGAATTATATTTTAAAATTCCCATTAATTTATTTTCAAATGAGTAAAACCCACAACTCTGAGAAACTGATTATTATGGGAGAAAGGGCCTTGATTTGTAATTGTACCCAAATATGAAAGCCTACATTTTGTAAGCATAAAGATTACATTCTCTTCAAAAGATTTGCAAATTCTCATAGGCATATAACTTAGAGAATGAGAAGATTATAATTTGAAAAATTACAGATTTCATTGTTTTTTGATGTGTGAAACCTATAAACAAATATCAGGAGATTGTATTGCAAAACTTAAAATCCCTTGTTTAGTTTTCTAAGGGACAGTGCCCTATGTGGCTTACAACCCCCGACTTAAAAGAAAAATGCAGTGTAATGCAAAAGACACTCTAATCACTGCATCTAATTACAAAGAAGAATAACTCTGTAAAAATTTTAAGTATCCTTGGGCAGGCGTGTGGTCTGGTGGTCAGAGCATGGGATTTCAAGTCAGTAGTCTAAATTTCTATTTTAATCACCACTTTTAAATTTTTCCATGACTTTGGGCATGACATTAACTTTATTTTTAAATAAGAATTTGAGATCTGTTCTTGATAATTACAAAGCAGTCTTTAAATTCTTTAATATAGGTACCAATCTAATTCTGTGAAATATTTATAAATGGACAGGTGCTTTCTTGACTTCTTTGTGGTTAAAAAAACAAAACAAAAAAAAAAAAAAAACCCTACTTGACAAAAAGAAATTCAAAAGTTTTCTATTTGTTACCATTTACCAGCACACAGTCACACTGCTATGCCCATGTGTTATTTCAAAGTCAGTTTAGGGCATTGATTTAACAATCAACTCACTGATATGGTGGCTAATTTTCATCGCTTTCCTCTAAATTACTCCTTTGCTTTTGAGGAAATGTCAGTCCTCAGTGGAGCCAACACTGCTCTTTTTATACTAATTGTTATTGTCACTCTAAGGAACTTGTACTCCACAGCAATGTGCCTGCTTTGTATTTTGTTTATGTGTAGTGTTTTTTAAGTGTTCCTCCAAGTGTAATAAGTACAGACAAATTACCATGTAAGTTTTCTTTTAAACTGCTGCTAGATTTCTAGGGATGAATGTAGGTAAGTGATTCAAATTTTAACATACCTCTATAAATCAATTACTACAGTAATTTTCACTGGAAATAATCAACATTTGAATTCAAGGAATGTGACCTGACTTATAGGACTGCTTTCTTTTGGCCTAGCCTGGCCCAGCTGGCCTGGCCTGGCCTGGCCTTGCTTTTCTTTTTCTCATTTGCTTGCTTTCAGCATATAAGTACTCTCTATATTTTTCTGAGTATTATAATATTCTTGTTTGCTTTTTAGCCCTAGTTTAGCTAGAGTATGCATTATTGTTGGGAGAATACAGTACACAAATTTAAAACAAAGAGCAATATCAGGAAAAGTATGAGATGTTAATATAGCATGCAATGGGGTTTATAAATTTTGGCCCATATCTCAATCTCAGCAAGAATCCTCAGTGCCTATTTTGTTGCATACTTTCTAGGCAAAATGTGATCTTTAAAAACAGCAATTTATCAAGATAATGCTGCATGAAAGGAAATGGAGACCATTATGAGGCAAAGTAAAACAGCTTAAGGACAGATCTTGTTTTATGTTTCTCTGATTAGAAATGCAGTGTAAGAATGCCTTGCTAAAGTACTTAAAGCACTATTAAATGGTCCAAGTCTCAGGTGAGAAATCACTGAGTTAAAGGATCAAATCCCAATAGGGTCAGTTTGGTCTTCAGGCTTTACATAGGAGGAAAATTAGAAATTGAGCTTTCACTAAATTTGTCCTCTAGGGAAGATCTTAAAATGGAATCCTTGTGTGGTAGTTTGCAGTAGCTCTAATAGCTTCAGAGTGTCTGGATTCCCAGTGAATTTATATTAAATACAAATGCCAGGAAATCCAACTTATTAAATTCATAAAATTAAAGATATGCTTATTTTTATAAAAACCTGAACATTGTAGAAACTTAGTCCTGTATTTAGTTCTCTGAGGTTTACTTCTCAATTTCCTGCTTGGGCCTGTTCATTCAAAAATAGCAAGAAAGAGAGGAATTCTTTAATATGTCTTATTTTCTTATTCTTAGTTGTGAAACACTAAATTTTCCTCTGTTGTTATTTTTTGATTTTTCATGTTCTCTGGATTCCCAAATCCAACCCTCTTTTACTTCCCCACCCTCTAAAAATATAATGGAAATAGATTTAAAACAACAATAACTCCTACACCTGTAATACCAACCCTCTGAGAAGAAAAAGGGGGAAACAATATTTAAAATGTGGGAATAAATTCTGCCTTAACAAAACTAGGTAGGATTGGCCAACTTTTAGAGTAGGGAAAGCAGGATTTTCACCTTCATTCATTTCTTCTAAGCACCTATTATAAAAATAAACTAATTCCATGACTAGTTTAGTTGATACTTGAACTTTCTCCAAGTTTGTATTTCCTCTTGTTAGCCCCAGGTAAATCCAGTACCACAGCATAATTTTTGTATTCCAATCCCAAGTCTGGTAGAACACTTTATACAGACATGGGACATTTAGCTTGCAATAAGGTCAGAAACCTGGTTGGCACTTTGGGAAAAGAGAGTCCTTCTGTTTTCTCAATGCATTGTTTGTAAAATTTGAATTTTATTTTTGACATAGCAAAGCTATCTCTCAAAGATTACTGTGGAGTCAAATACTTATTTTAGTAATTCACCTTTATCTTTATCTATTTGTTTATTTTAAATTGAAATGATTTTAAATTTATTTCAAATTTGAAAAATTCTTATGTTAGATGACTAACCATAAAATAAACTCTTAATTGTAGCTGAGAACCTTTACAGATGGTAACATATATATTAATTGCCATTAAAATACTATATTTTCTTTATTGATTTAGGCTTTTAAAATGGTACTAAGTGTTATTTTATTAACTCTCACAATCACTAATATTTATCATTAGAATTTTATAATGGAAATAAGTACTGTTAAGAATTAGGTTCAACTGTGAGGGACAGAAAACCTCAAATTATAGGGTTTAAATAGACTAGAAACATTTTTTTTGTCTTATAAAATCTAGAAAGCAGTTCAGGACTGGTATTATGTGTTCATAGTTAGGCCTCCTTACCATCCTCAGTTTTCAGTTTCCAACTCATGCTTCAAAGTGGTTGACCTAGTTCCAGCTATTTTATTCATAGTCAAGGTAACAGGAAGAAGAAGAGGGGCATGCCCCATCCAGAACACTTTGTTGCAATTTTTGCAACCAGCATGTGATCATGACTCTAAAACAGTTAGCATACTAATAATTTTTAATTATTTTGTTATTATGTTTGATTATATATCTCCTACTATCAAAGATAATTTTTAGTAAAAAACAAAATCATAACTTTCATACAGATATAAAAACAAATGCATTAAACATTTTATATTTCTCTTATAATACGGAATCAGGCAGATGTTATGACCAGTTCAAAGGAGAAGTCAAACAGCAAAATTTATAAGGAATAATGGAATGTTGAGATGAATTGCAAATCCAACCAAATTGTCTTGTTGGATAGAAGGGGAGAAAGCAAATGAAATTCATACAAAACAGGACAGAATTTGCATATCAGTTACCAACAATGAACAAAGGTCGCAAAACAGCTCAAAGACAAAGAACAGAGCTATAATCTGATAACTCAGAAGAGTATACTATATAGGACACATAGGTTTTCCATTGAAATGCATTTTTTTCCTCAATCTTTCCTTTTTCTTTCTTTTTTAACTTATTTTTAAAATTTTTTAGTTGTTGATGGACCTTTATTTTATATTTTGTGCTAAGAATCAAACCCAGTGATTCACACATGCCTGGAAAGCACTCTATCACTCAGCCACAACCCCAGCCTCCTCTTTTTTTTTTTTTTTTTTTTTTTGGTATTGGGGATTGTACCCAGGGGTGCTTTACCACTGAGCCACATTCTCAGCTCTTTTTTATTTTGAGACAGGCTTTCACTAAGTTGCTGAGGATTTCACTAAATTTGCCAAGTCTGGTCTTGAACACACCATCCTCCTGTCTTCGCCTTCCAAGTCACAGGGATTACAGGCATGTACCACAATACCCCGCAATCTTTTCCATTTCTATGAAAAAATAATCTCAAGAAATATTGTCCAAGATCACAAAATAAGATGGTCTCATTATATTTGAACTGATTATTTACATAGGTGTAACAAGACCATTGATTTTCTACATGAGCTTTCTTAAATTTTGCTGAAGGTTTTCATAATTAATTTCACATTAAACTCTTGAGGTTAGGAAGCCAATCCAGGAAATATCACCAGATATTCCTTCAGTATTTATTAATTTGGATGAATTCCTCTTTTCAAGGTCTCACAATATCCTAAGAGTACTGAACCTACCAGAAAGTGGCTTTCCTTAATCACCTGTAAGGCTGGGAACTCTATAAGGAACTCTAACTGGCTATAAGCCAGGTACCAAGCCAGTTTTACTGAAAAGATTTTATAAGCAATGGCACAATAAAAATCAACCTTAGTTCCCTAAGTGTTTGATCATAAATGATTAAATGGGCATCATTCTCAAATATGACATATTCCGTGAGGCTTTGATTGGATAACTATTTTTTCAATCATGACCTATTAAAAAGCAGGACACATTGAGTGCTTCCTGAAATAAGGTGTAACTATTTAACTGGACTGATCTATTCTCAGAGACTAGTTCAGTGAGATATAGTTCTGCTTATTCATCTTTGCTCCCATCTTGTGTTTTTTTTCCCTCTTTAGAGACAGCTTACCCTACAACTTTTAACCTGAATTCTCTCCATAACTTCCAACTCAACTTTTATAATGAAACTTCTTGAAGTTTCAAATAGGAAAATGAAGGAGTCCAGAGTAGGCCACCCCAAAATATACTGTCCTGGCATAACAATTATTTTGAGCTGAAGGAAGTGAGGAAAAGAGGCCACAATGTGAGATATTAGCCTTCCCCCATCTACCTGGAGAAGAACATGAGTTCACTTTGTGAAGGTGTTCTACACAACATTATCTTGGAGACAAGATGGAAAAAAATGAGAATCTACATAAACAAACCTTACCAACTAGCATTTATCTACCATTAGTTTCCTCAAATAAAAGCTACCTGTAATTTGCTACCCTGGAAGCTCAAAGTTCCTTTCCTGATCTCCCATGTTCTTGGATAAGCAGAATTAATACTATCAAAATGGCCATACTCCCAAAAGAACTATACAGATTTAATGTAATTCCTGTTAAGGTTGTGATGATGTTCTTCACAGAAATAGAAAAAGCAGTTATTAAATTCATTTAGAAAAATAAGAGGCCCAGAATAGCCAAAACAATCCTTTGCAAGAAAATTGAAGCAGAAGGCATCACAATACCAGACCTTAAATTATCCTACAAAGCTATAGTAACAAATATGGCATGGTATTGGCTCTAAAACAGACATGAAGACACATAGTACACAATAGAAAACACAGAGACAAACACACATGAATACAGTTATCTCATACTAGACAAAGGCACCATAAACATATATTGGAGAAAAGATAGCCTCTTCAACAAATGGTGCTGGGAAAACAGGCAATCCATATGTAACAAAATCAAATTAAACACCTCTCACCCTGCACAAAACTCAACTCAAAGAGATCAAGGACCTACACATTAGACCAGAGACCCTGCACCTACTAGAAGAAAAAGTCAGTCCAAATCTCCATCATGTTGGCTTAGGAAATGACATTCTGCAACAAAACTCCTAAAGCACAAGAAGTAAAATCACAAATCAATTAAAGGGATGCTATCAAACTAAAAAGCTTTTTTTTTCCACAACAAAGAAAACAATAAAGAACATAAACAGAGAGCCTACAGAACAAGAGAAAATCTTTGCCACCTGCACCTCAGAGCATTACTCTCCAGGATATATAAAGAACTCAAAAATATTAACACCAAATAAATAAATAAACTAATCAATAAATGGGCAAAGGAACTGAACTGACACTTCACAGAAGAAATATGAATGATCAACAAATATATGAAAAAAATGTTCAACAGCATTAGCAATTAGAGAAATACAAATTAAAACTATACTGAAGTCGAGTGACTAGGATGACAATATCAAGAATACAAGTAACCATAAATGTTGGCAAGAATGTGGGAAAAAGGTACACTCGTACATTGCTGGTGGAACTGCAAATTGGTGAAACCACTCTAGAAAGCAGTATGGAGAGTCCTCAGAAAACTTGGAATGGAAACACCATGTGATCCAGTTATCCCACTCCTTGGCATATACTCAAAGGACTTAAAATCAGCATACTATAGTGATACAGCCATATCAATGTTCATAGCAGCTCAATTCACAAAAGCTAAGCTATGGAACCAACCTAGGTGCCCTTTAATAGATGAATGGATAAAGAAAATGTGGTACATGTACACAATGAAATATTATTCAGTCATAAAGAAGAATGAAATTATAGCATTTTCCACTAAATGGATGGAACTGGAGACCATAAGGCCAAGTGAAATAAGTCAATCCCAAAAAACCAAAGGCTGGATGTTCTCTCTGATATGCAGAAGCTATCTCACAATAGGTGGGGGAAGTTTTTCTGTGGGGAAGAGTAGAGGTTCACTGGATTGGAACTGGGTGGGGAGGGAATTGGGGGAAGGGAGGGAAGATAGGAATGGGAAAGACAGTAAAATCGGATATATCTTTCCTATGTTCATATATGAATACACAAGCAATATAACTTCACATCATGTACAACCATAAGAATGGGAAGTTATTCTTCATGTATATATGATATGTCAAAAGACATTCTACTGTCATGTATAACTAAAATAAGAATAATAAAAATAAATTAATGAAAATATGGAAATATAAAAAAAATTTCCCTTCCTTTGTCTTGACATTTTTCAACAAATATGTGGTTATTAAGATGTTCCATAAGCCCCAAGTTCTAACCATCCCCTTTGAGTTACTCATTGCTGAGTTCTCCTGTGTATGCATAATATATGTGTTAATAAATTTCTTTTCTTCTTAATCTATCTTTTGTCAATCAAATTTACAGGGCCCCAGCCAATGAACCTAAGATGTATAGTGGAAAAACTTTCTTTTCTATTCTGCACTGCCATGAAAACTAGGATACTTCATAAATGTTTCTGGACTTTAGAGGGGTCAGGTAGAGAGGATATCATTTATAAAAAGTTTAATTTCAATTTACAAAAGTAGAGTCTACTAGATTTTTATGGGTTATAAATCAGAGGAAAGAGTGTGGCTGGGAAATACAATATTAAAACAACATCAACAACATTCCAGACAAAAACTGTCATGATCCTTATCAGTTCATTCCATCCTGTGTAATTGGTTCATGTTCCACTGGATCTTGGGTTAGCAGTCTCACAAACCCATCAGCTTCTTAACTAGAGCTCTGTAAACCCTTATTTAGTCCACTGGTAGATTTCAAAGTCATTTAAGCTATGCTATAGGAAGGCCACAAACACCTGGTATAGTCTTTGTCCATAGGACTCTAAGACTGTCCTTGTGGAAGATGAAGTACTCTGGCCTCTAACTGATTTTAACAGCTTTCAGGGAAGCATGAGAATAAAATAAACTAGCAAAAATAGTCTATAGATGACAAAAGACTTAAACTGCTGATAATTTTCAAAAGCAAAAGATTTGATGAGAGTTCATTACAGTAATAATGCAACTGACAAAGATTTTTGATTATTTCTGTATCATGCAAAACCAGATAGAATTAATCCAAAAGTTTTAGACAGTAAAATTACAAACATAATGAAGACAGTGAATATTACATTTACTTTATAAAAATGGATGAGCATAATCTTTACAGAGAAAAAAATATTGAGATATAAGAATAGTTCTGAGATATAATATACCATGAATATATCAAGGACATAGGAAGAATATACCAAAAATATACAAGAATATCAAGCAGTGATTCCATAAAGTCTAAAGTAGATTCTAAACATATGTATATTAATAAAAATATATGGATGGACTGGGGTTGTGGCTCAGTGGTAGAGCGCTTGCCTTGCATGCACAAGGCACATTAAAAAAATAAATAAAAATAAATCTATGGGTAAGTGATATAACTCCCCCAGGTGAAAATTGCTGGCCTAGAAGATGCTATATTCAAATTAAAGATGTAACCAGGTAAAAATGTTAAAAACAATTGAAATTATGACTGATAATCCATACTATCTAATACCATGAAAGGTATATTAGGATTCTAGTAGGTAGAAACATGTCACAGGGAGCTGAGAATATAGTTCAGTGATAGGGCAGCTTGCCTAGCATATAGGAGCCCTGGGTTCAATTCCCAGCACAACAACAAAAAAAAAAAAAAAAAAAAGAAAGAAAGAAAGAAAAAATAAGAAACACATCATGAATATGAAGGTACTGACAAATCTCTAGGAACTTCTCACAAAGCAATTATGAAATGTTTATATTAATATTATCTTATTCCTATAAATTTCACCTAGGGAAGAGTAAGGAAGAGTAAGTAAAAATTGTTTTAACAATTTTCCACACTCAGCTCATGAATAGTAACATATTAACGAAACCTAGATATTTCTAGCACCTCTCTTATAAGGTAAAAGAACAAATATTTGGTTTTTTCCAGGAAACTTCTGGAAAATTTCAAAGATAGTTTCAGGTGCTAAATAAACTATCCTGAGAGTATTATTTTATTTCATTTTCTATTTAGGATTAATTTGAGCAGTGTAAAAATAAGAGATGGTCAGAAGATTTTTTAACATTTAAGATAAAAATTAAATCAGCAGTGTCTGAGAAATAAAGCTTGTCTACTCATATTTAAAGTGACAGTAAAACATTTAAAAGAGTCAGTAAGATGATTGTAAAGAATCTTAACTCTTTCCTAAGTGAGAAATCCTTGTTTTCTTAAATAATCCAGAAAACAACATATACAAATAAGCTTGAAAACAGTCCCAATCTCCAAGTTGATAGACAATAAAATATAATTATCGCTGAAACAAAATTTTTCTCAGGAAATTAATTAGTTTGGTTAACTATAAATTTACATGTTTCCTAAACTTAAACATTCAAATTAATACTAGCTTATAAACCTATACAAGTTTGGAAAAAATATATCCAAGTAGAATAAACATCTATATTTATATTATACTTAATACTGATAAGTCATAGAAAACATAGCTTTTAATAACTAAAAATATTAAACTTTTCTGCTTGCCAAAGTTTTACCTAAGATTGGCAAACTTGAATTTTTAGAAACTACTTCTAGTTAGTTACTGTAAGAATATTTTTTAAAATTTAGCATATTAAAATATCAGAAGTTCAATTTCATTATTTTCTGGGATTTTTGGATTATTCAATTTATATAAGAATTTATCTATAGGCCAATCAAAATAAAGTTCCTTACAGAAAACATATAATCTATTTCATTAATACAATTCAGAAGGATAATGTGTTACACTCTCATACAAGGCGAGTTAAAGACCTTTCTGATTTTGTGTACATATAGACACAAATAGAGCTTATAAGCTTTAATTCTAAAATTTTAGTTATGGTAGGAGAAATAGAATTACAAAACTTACCAGTCTGTATCAAAATGCTGTTCTTTTCCCTGTGAATACAAATTATTGATTTAAGTTTAAAATAGATAACCAAATAGAAAAGTCTAACAAATCAGATGCTTTGTCATTTCTCATTCAACAGACAAGATCTCCATAAACTTTTGTTTACAGAGATCACCAAATCTGACTTAAAAAAAACAAATTCCCAGTGGGGAATAACTTTTTGGACACAAGCAAACCAAAACCAAAGTCAACCTAGAAAAAAATTCAAATTGGAAAAACAGAGAGTCAACAGTTTCCTTGCCAGTTTGAATTTACCTCTTGGAGCCAAGAAAAGATGAGCTTTAACTGCCTATGAAGTGCACTTCTTTGGCAACCGTGTTTACCTGGCTCCAGTAGGTGAATCTATCAGGCATCTTAGCAGAACCTCTAACTCAGTAAAAAGATAATTTTTAGTCAAAGGTAAAATTTATGACTCATACAGCTATTAAAATCAACACAAAACAAAGAATTATTTTACTAAGATCATATGAGGGAATAGCAGAAGTTATAATCATTTCAAAAGAAAAGTCAAACATCACACATTTATAAGAAGTAAAGGAATGTTGAGATGAATTACAAATGCACATAAAGCTGGTGGCATTTTGGGGGGATGTAATAGGGAGAAAGCTAACTCACAATCAGACAGGACAAATTTATTAGCATATCAGTCATTAACAACTTAAAAAGAGGCATAAAATATCATAAAGACAATAAACAGGCTTAAAATCTGATCAAAGCCCTAAAATGTATGCAAAAGAAAATGCATAGTTTTTCACTGGAACACAATTTTTTCTATAGTACTTATGATATCTGTATTGTCATGAACACACATTTTATCAACAAGTACCAAAATATCTAAATAAATTTTCCTCCAATCAACTTTTAGAGCATATTAAGGAACTATCAATATTAACTATTTGAATTTTCATACTGTATGATTTAAAACAAAATTTTATAGAAAATACTACAGAAACATGGTCCAAATGTGACCAGCTATATCATTCCTTCACATTATTATATCCCTCCTCATTCTCCACTGGGATGATTTGAATAAATCAAGAAATGTTGGAAAATCAGGGTTATTTTGACATTAGCAGAAACTTGATTAGATCAAAATAATAATGGCCAAAACAATAAAACAGTACTTTTTTAAAATCTAGGATGGTGAAAGTACAGGATGTCATTATGTGTTTAATTGCGATGCTGCACAGAACTTAACTGTTATAACTTACTGTTATAGAAAGCAAACAATACATTAAATATAAATTTATAATATTTTAAAGAATGTATGGGTTTGTAAAATATACCTTTAAAATTATCAGATACACATGAATTAATTAATCTATGTGACATGTTTTCTAGTTTGCAATATACTATACTAAATTTAATATAAATCCAAATTATGGTAACATTTATTTTATCTAATCTCTATTCATGCTGGTATTTGGAACATGTACCATACCATGGTTCTTAAAATCCACAGTGATAGACTTGGAGTCTTCCATGCTGCTTTCGTCTAGTTACTAGCTGAGTGAAATTGGGAAGTTTCCAAACTCAAACCTCAATTTCTCTGCTACAAAATGAATATGATAATGCCTATTCCAATGGATTTTTATAGAATTAAATCAACTAAACATGTATATGTATGGAAAAAATGGTGCACATTATCAAACAGACAGTTTATGCACAAAAATAATCCATCACTGCACTATCTTAAGCAAAGCTAGATTAGATCAGTGGCTTTCTCCCACCCACCCGCTCCCACTGTTTTTAA
This sequence comes from Urocitellus parryii, assembly GCF_045843805.1. Classification (NCBI taxonomy): domain Eukaryota; kingdom Metazoa; phylum Chordata; class Mammalia; order Rodentia; family Sciuridae; genus Urocitellus; species Urocitellus parryii. The sequence goes on from NC_135531.1 coordinate 248,928,283, forward strand.
CTTTACTGGGCCTAAGGATAACCTTGGGAGTTGTTTGAAAAAGGAGACTCTTGGGCCCCATGTCCTGAATTTGTAAATTCATGGGTTTGGAGTAGAAAGTACTCTGGATGACTTTTTGAGGTGGATGATCCCTGAATCTCTCTTTGAGAAAAACTGGTTCAGGTGATGGGGCACCCAGTTGTTGTGAATGTGGGGGCAGGTGTTCTTTGCTCTAATTTGCCTTTCTAACAGATTTAACACATGGTTTAAGGCAAGATTTTTCCTTTTACACCTCCTTTAGCCACCTGTAAAATCTGAATAAGAATTGGTTTGGGGCTGGGGTTGTGACTTAGCAGTACAGGGCTCGCCCAGCACGTGTGAGGTGTGATCCTCAGCACCACATAAAAATAAATAAATAAAATAAAGATATTGTGTCTAACTACAACTGAAAAATAATATTTAAAAAAGAATTCTTCCTTAACACTAAATGAGAATTCAGAGATCAGCTCTATTGCTTTTGTCCTAGATGACACTTGTATGAGTTATGACCAAGAAAAAGTCAAAGTTTTAAAAAGAATAAAATCAAGAAAAAATGTGGTTGGTAAAAGGCATAAAACTATGTTTGGAATGAGGCAGGATATGGAAAAACTGAAAAGTTCCAGAGACAGCAAAACAAAGATACAGCAGAAAGATGGAACAGAATAACACTACATACATAAAATGTCATGTGTTTATTTTGGGAAAAGGGGTACGAACAGTTATACACTCAGAAAAGGAAAAGTATCAAAGGGGACAGAAAGAAAAGAAATGAATACACAGGAGAGGAAAACTGAATGTCAAATGCAGGAAAAGGAAGGCAAAGGGGGTTCTGGAATTTATATCTTGCCTAATTAGTCCCTTAAGATCCATGAGGAAAAAAATTCTGCTGAAGGACAAAACATAAGCAGAATTTCTAAAGGGAAGAACATAGAACCCAGAACCTAAAGGGCAATTTGTAGTTGCAAGATTTTTCTTTTAAGGTAGCAAATACTCACACAAGGATTTCGTTAAAGGAAATTTGATTATGGAGTCACTAGGAATTGATTTAAGACTTTTCCATTGACTCAGATGCCAGGATGAAAGGCTGACTTTCAGAACTAGACCAATTTTAAACAATCTTTAAACAAATATTTGTGAGGGCAGAAGATCTCTGGCTATCAATGCTTTTAAAATAGTATATGGAGTTTTTGGATGAACCTATATTTATAATAAACTAATAGAAATCATATAAGTGGTAAAAATCCTGAAAAAAATGTGGAAAGAAAAATTATAAGGTGTAATAAAACATCTGTAACAAGCTAATTCGAGGTATCAGTTATACTTGTCCTGCATATATTTTCTTTCTCCATTTCAAGCAGGCAGCCATGCTTTGTATTCCCTTTGTCAGGAATTTTGTAGAAGTTTTAATGTAAAAGCTAAAGTTACTTATAATCAACAAGTGCACATATTTTTTGTGAAAGCCAAAATTCATCAAAAAGATATTATGGTAGAAGGCCTCAATGCATAAGGGACAAAGAGTGGGCAGAAAGAGAGGGGTCAATTATGCCAGTTGAGGTTTTAAATGTTCTAAAGGGCTTTTAAAGGTGAAAAGATTGCAGTACTTAACAAGTGTTGTGCTTTTAATAACATCCAATTTATTCATATATGTAAAACTAGGTTTTCTTAAGCCAAATTATGTTCCAAAAAGATTCTATTGTTTTTTATTTTTTTCAAAACATATGATCTTCACTCTCCCCAGAACTGGGTCTAGACTTTTCCCATCATTGTCAATCTCCTTGGGAATAAAAAATCCTTATAAATCATTTTCACTTATTCTTTGATAAAAGTCTTACTGTTTCATAAATTCAACAGATTAAAATTCCTTAAATAGCTTCTCATTTAAAAAATTATCTTAAGCATTATAAAGCATATTGATAAATTTAAATTATATGATTATTTGAACCAATTTAAACAAACAAGGTGGACTTACAATTCAACAAGTAAAATCTAAGACTTTTAACCATTATAGGTCTAATGAATCAAACTCAGTCATGTTAGATCAAGGTTTTCTTAAAAATTCAAGCACCATTTAGAATCATCCCTAACATCAAATTACCTCAAATTTTTCTAATCTAAATCACAATACATCAAACCCTGTAATTTTTCAAATGCTTAAAATAACAAAAATAACAGCAATAATTGCAGAGTTTATTCCTAAATCTAACATTTTTATGAATTTGATTTACTTCAACATTACAAATTGACTTACCTAACTATGGAGTACAGAGAGTCAGGCAAGATCAGAATTCCCAAACTGCTTTATATATCACTGATCAGACATTTGAGACCATGGTCAAGATGAGATGTTATTTCTAGGTTCATTATACCAAAGTCAAGAACTTATCTGTTTGGAGTCTTTATTGGAACTTTCACTTGCTCTTTATATCTTCATGTTTATCACTACATAATAAACTCCACCAAAACTCAATAGTTTAAAACAAACATAATCTTATTATATCTGATGATTCTTTGAGTCAGAAATTCTAGAAGAGATTGCTACACATGGCTTTGAATAAGATGATCATTTTTTGGAGTTCAGTTGATGGCTGGGCTGAATTGGGTTGAGCTAGAGAGTTGCCGCAGTCTGGCTGGGCAAACTAACTGGGGGGGGGGGGTGACAAGGAACTTGTGAAGATTGATACAGCAGGAGCGGGAGCCATTTATTGTAGGACTACAAGGGTATATATACACATAACTGAATACACAGCTTGTTTCAATTTAGCATCATCCAGTTACAGCAATCAGTCATTAAGGAATCCTCATCATCTTAATGATTACACACAGCTTAACTTAATTGACATAATCTAGACACAGCAGTCAGTTATTAAGGAACCTCTATCATCTTAATGGCTCACTGGCGTTACTTCTCAAACCACTCCTTCTGGCAAAGTGCCAGGCACCATCTTGACTTGTCTGTGGCCCTCATCAGAGAGTTCAAATCAGTATAACTTTTCTGCTTTGTTCATGAAAACAGCTAGAAGTCTAGGCTTAGGTGGGACCCTCTCCTTGTCTTTTTCTTGCAGGGTGGTCAAACTTCTTACATGGCTACTTAGGACATCAAAAGGGAATGTTTCAAGAGGTCCAGAAATTGCAGGACATTATTTCCACTATATTTCATTGGTCAAACTAACCATTAAGTCCAGTCCAAATTCAAAGATTGAAGAATTAGACACATTTCTCTTAATGAGAGGAATGAAAAAGAATCTACAGCCACCTTTACTCTATCCCAGCTGAAATAGTCTTGCTATATCAACTGAGACTATGCTCAAATGACCTTCTATAATTAGGCTTCCAGAAAAGTGCTATGTTCCAGCACCTTTCAAATTTCACATTCCCCAAATTTTTACTGTTAAGTATTTTCAAATTTAATTACTAGATTTGGGAAAAAAGCAAAATTCTGTACTTCCCATCCTGGCTACAGCTCCTAGCAAATTATTAAAAATTATTAAGTTTATACCCCAGAACGTTCTTTTAACTAAATTGGAACACTAAATTTCACTTTCTATCTGCTTCTTCAATTACAGTTTTATAATAATTATATTACATACTTTATTGGGAAGATCAGAGATTTCCAGGTCCCAGATTATTAAACCAAGAAATGTGGTAAGACATCAGAGGACATTCAAGGAGGTTTAACTGGAGGCAGAAGATCTACTAACTAGCAAAATATTTCTAGTTATCAAGTATGCAGCATAATTACTGGTCAAGATTTGGGAGGAAAGGTTATTTTAGCAGTAAGCACTATGTCCCAATAACTTAAACCTGGGTGTCGGTGAAAGGCTGTACAATACCTGTGGTTTTTGTACAACTCTTAGAGGAAAAGTTTACTGAGTCCCTATCAGGACAGAGTGAATTATTCTCCAGCCTCATTAATTTGAGGTTCAGAATGGGATTTAAATTGGTTATTAGAAAACAATGTGGTATTTTTGCAGACCTGAGCTTATTCACAAAGATTCACACTAGTCTCAATTGGAGCCTTAATACTATTTGATAATTCTCTTACTGTCCTTCAATGAAAACTAGTTTTCACACTCCACTTCCCATCCCAAGCAGCTATTACAAACTTAGACTATTCTTCTCATGGCCCCCACTTTCATATTCTCAATTTATTGTCCTGTTTCCTTCTTCAGAGAAAACTATCAATTTCTTGCTTATCTATTCCCCAAATTTACCTCTGCTTATATGCATTCCTCCCTAATTAGTACATACCTTCTCTTTTTAGTTTCAGATAAATACATTCAATCCAAGTTAAATTCCACAAGCAGCTGAGATAAGACTAGTAGGAGAAGGACAGTCTAACTTAAATTGACCAATCAGGTAAGAACTTCTTCAGAGAGGTGCAAATTGAGACTTGAAAAAATAAGGAGCTAGCAAATGAACAAACAAACAAACAAAAAACAGAAGAATCAATCAGGAAGAGAAAGGCAAAACCTTTGAAGTTGTGAGGATTGGGTAGACCTAGAAAATCAAAGACCACTATGGCTGAAACTGCCGCAGTCTTGGCTGGGCACAAGATCACGAGCCACCACACAGCTTTGTAGATTCAAACAGCAATTCTTTATTCCCGAACTCACACCGGCCTCTACACACGTTCTGGGGAAAATTCAAGTTCTGCCCGCACAATTCACGTCCCAAATACTTTCTGAATTCCACAAGAACTCAACGGGAACTCAGGCAGCAGGAACGCCCTATTTCCAGCAGCAATAACCTTAAACCTGGAACTTCCCTAAACCCAGATTGTCTTAAACAGGGAACGCCTTAAACCCAAGGAGCAGGATACTTCCTAAAACCTGCAGGATACACCCTAAACCTGGATCCACCCTGGTCCTTGAGCAGGGTCACCTTTCTCAAACACACATGCAATGTCACAGCAAATTTCCAAGGCAAGTCCATTTAACATGGGGTACGCTGGCAAGGAAATTTCGATGCGTTATTCCCACTTGGCAATGGCCCTCAGCAGAAACACCCTGGGTAAAAGGTGAAATGGCATAAACAGGCTCTCAGTTATGAAATGGTTGAAGCCATGGTGAGAAGTGTAGATTTTATTCCAAGTACCCATCACACCAAGATTAAAGGGTTGGGTAACCACAATGTGGGGAGAGGCTTGAGTGGTTGACTTGAGCTGAGGAAGATTGGAGGTAGCAGGATCAAGTTTAAGAGAAAATGAAGAGACCATTTTGGACATACTGGGTGTCTGTGAGATACCTAAGTAGGTATATAAAGTTAAATAAAGTTAAATTTTACATTAGGGAGAGGGTTCAAAGTCAGCACATAAATTAAATTCTTGCATGATACAACTCCACCTAAATAGTGGAATATATAAAGAAGGTTCTGTGCTGGAGATATAAATTTGAGAATCATCAGTCTATAAATAGAAATTAATGAACTGAAAATTAATGACACAACTTTGGAAAAAAATGCATAAAAAGGAGTGAATGTAGCACTGCAATAAATAAATAAACTCTGATAAGTTTTTTTTTTTTTTTTTTAGAGAGAGTGAGAGAGGAGAGAGAGAATTTTTTTTTTAATATTTATTTTTTAGTTCTCGGCAGACACAACATCTTTGTTGGTATGTGGTGCTGAGGATCGAACCCGGGCCGCACGCATGCCAGGCGAGCGCGCTACCGCTGAGCCACATCTCCAGCCCCTCTGATAAGTTTTGAAATATCCCTCCAGTTAATCCTCTGATCCCTCTTCTCTATTGCTGTATTAGGATCTCCTTTTCTTTTCCCTGAGCTTTTGTAGAAATCAGGGTCATTATTAGCTATGTCTGTGCTTACTAAGCCCACCGTGTCAACTGGCACGGCATTTTCTACGCATGCCATGCTTTCCCACTCCTATGTGCCTTTGCACTTGCTCCCTTCTCCTTGCATTGTCCTATCTTTCCTTGTTTACCAGGTAACAACTAATCTTATTCATATTTTAAGACCCATTTTGACCACCATTCTTTAATACCTCTTTTAACCACTCCCATCACTGTGATCTCACAAACATTACAATTCCACCTCTGGAATTGTGCTTTATACTTGTCTTTGGTTGATGATCCTGTAATTTCTTGGGGCCAAGAGTTATTTCTGATACATGTTTCTATCCATAGTGCTTTATACATAGTAAATTCTCACTGAGTTGGTTAAATGAATGATATGATGCATCAAATGAAACATCCATCTATGTTTTTCACCAAAGAGTATTTCTCAATATTTTTCTTATCCTTCTAATGTCAAAGGAAGATGGTCCTCTAAATTTCTCAAGTTCAATTACAAAGCCCTGACTTCCAGCTCATTTTCCATCCAAGGGACTTTATTTGCTCTTTGATTTCCCTTTTTATCTCCTCACTCTTTCCTTTTCAACTGGCTCCCTACCTGCATTTTCTGTCTAGTAAATTCAGGTTTTAATTATTTATCCACAGCATGAATATCTTGACTCTACTGCTCCTTATAGATACTTCATTATGTGTGCAAGATCTTCCCATCAATGTGAGCTACAAAAGCACCTCTATATTCTTGTCCAGCAGGTAACTGTCAGCTTGCATGTGCACAAATGCATAAAAACCCAAAGAAAAAATAAACCCTTAAAGAAGAAAGGAAATATTTTCCTAACATTCTATAATTTTGCAAGATCACTATATAAATGCTAAATCAAATTTTACAAATTACTACTTATTTGGTTACATTTAACATTTTAGGCAAAAGTCACTTTTCTTGTCAGGTTGTGACTAATAAGCACTCATAATCTTTGTTCTTCCAGTAACATATGTAAAGTCCAGAGGATAAAGAAGATAGTTTTTAATTTTTAATTATACACCTTTGAGAATCTGATGAAAGGTAAATAGATCCTCACCTTAGAATAATGCACATTGTCATTTATGCTTAGAGGTCCACAGATCCCATAGAGTCCAACCATGGACCCAGATTCAAATTACCTGGTATAAAAATTTCACAGTAATTAGAGAGCTGGTATAAGGTTTTCTTTTGCAAGTATTCATTTTCTAATTTTTATCAAATGAAAATGGATTGTGCTAAAATATATAATTGTTTTTAAAATATTAATCCCATTTTTTCTGGTATACTTAAAGCACCTTGTAAATTCATTATGTAGTGAACCTGTCAAAGATCAACAGACTTCGGATTAGAAGTGATTGTGATAAAAGGCACTCAGTTTTCCCATCTGGAAAATGGAGTGATCAATATTAATCACTCATTATGCTGCATAGATTAATACTTGCAAAATTCTAATAGTTATGAATTTTCCATGCCATCTCTGGGTCGCCTGTTATTTAGGTTGCAGTTTGCCTCCTTAGTCTTGAAGCATATATAACGCCACAGCTGTTTCCTCAGCTATTCTGTTTTCTGTGAAGGAACACCTGCTTAGAATGTACCTAAGGAGTTATTTCTTTGTTTTTTGATAATTAAAGCACTGCGATAGTGATGGCTGACATCTGGATTCACTTTTAAAGACTTCACTGTATTTTCCTGGTTCCTAGGAGACTCATGAAGTATAATACATTAGATGGAAATGTGGTGATGTGCTTCATTTTGCAACAGCAATTTTATTCTTGCTTTGTTATTTCCCCACCGAATGAGTGAGAGCTGTCACTCCATTGCTGCTGCTGAGAGATTAGGGGAACTGAGTTGAGCTCCAGAAATTTAATGTGTCACATAATGCCTGATTAATTTTTATTCTGGCTTTGATTTGCATTGATAAATTCTTCTGGGACTACTGTATAAGATAAATATCCAGGGATTAAATTTTTTTGAAAATTAGTTTCATAGAGAACATAAAAGTCTAAGGTGTTTTAAATATTTCTAAATTGTAGTACAAAAAGAGAAACTTGGAAAAATACTCTAATATTACATATAGTTTCCTTAAAGGCTACATTCCTCAGTCTCCACATAATAATATCTCACTAACCTCTTTTGGGGTTTGCTTTTCAGCATATGTGCTCTGTTTCAGATGATATTTTTTTTTTTTATCCTGTAACAGGTTTAATGATATGCAACAGAACCTGATTCTGGCTGGGTGAGCAGAAAAGTTTATTAAAAGGAGACTGGAATAGGCATGGAATCATGCCCCCAGGAACAAAATTTAAAATTACACCACAGAATTGGCCCAGGGAGAAAGTCACTGTCAGTACTTACTACTATTTCAACAAATACTAAATGTAACTGCTGCCACTCCTATTGCCCAGAAAGGCCAGTGCTGCACTAGGAATTTAACCTTTCAAACACTGCCACCCTAAATATCAGATGCTTTTATCAGCAAATTGATTTTCAAGCAGAAATCTTCCTTTCTCAAGCTACCAACCTAACCTTTAGACCAAAATCTTCTGCAATTATGTCTCATGGGAAGTGTAGGTCCCAGATCTATATACCCTTGTTTTGATGTCTGGAAACATTTTCAGAGTTTACCTTGGGGAAGAAGCAGCACTTACTGCATAAAATTGGAAAATACCTATACAAAGTAAATGTATTTTTAAAATCCTGGGCTACTAGAAAAGATGAAAATGACTATTATAGGAGATAATTAATTTTGGTTAAGAGTATATGCTAAGTGCCAGATGCCTTAAATTACATTTAATCCTCACAAAAATAGATAATTTAAATATTTTAATGATGGGGAAAGTGAAGTTTAAAGATGCTGTTACTAGTCACTCATTTTGTCTAAAATGGAGAATGCAGTTTCATGTCCAGGCTTTTTCCTTTCATATTTTTCCTTATTTCACAGCATAACCCTAATTTCTATTTTCCCCCCATCTCTAATGCATAGAGAAGCAGTGGTGCACCAAGCAGTGGGGTGGAGAGCAGAGTGAATGCATCAGCTCTGGAAACAGGTAACAAGAGGGGCATTATCTGTAAGAGATATTTAAAAACAATAGAAAACAGACTAAAAAATAGATCTGCTTTTAAGTTATTATCATCATGCAACATCAGTTCTAAAAAACATCAGTAATAAAATGTTTCTTCTTGCTGAGGTGAATTGTTTCCCATTCCTTGATAGACCTATATTAAAAGCCTCCAACCTAATTTTGAAAAGTTTATTTTTTAAGACAAGGTTGTAGACTCAGGGTATAGCTCAGTGATGGAGGTTTTGCTTAGCCTCTGTGAGGCTCTCCAGCGCCACAAAAATGGGTGGAGGGAAAGTAGCTGTTTAGGATGTGTAATAGAAGCTCATAGACTTAGAGTAGATGGTAAAGAGTCATTCCACACATATAGACTGAAGGACCTTATAAATATTGTTTCTAAGAAAAAAACTGAATTCTCAATTCCATTTTGGAAGCACATCTCTCCTAATTTCAGTAATGTGAGCAAGAATTCATTTTATCTTCTAGAGTCTCTGACAGTGAGACAGAAGCTCTTCTGGCAGCAGAGGCTCTCTTGGCAACACAGCTATTGGTAATGAGGAGGAATACTGTTGAACAGAAAAAAAAACCTCTTTAAATTAACATGATAAAATAACTGTTTTGGTGAGTACCCAGTGTAGAGAATTTGAGGTCTTGAAGAATTACTTTATTCCATCACCGAATTATGTTAAATTCATTTATGAATCAAGTGTTGAAAAACAGAGAACCAACTGGATACTTTTTCTTTTTTAAATTTTTTTTTTAGTTATACATGGACACAATCTTTATTTTGTTTATTTATTTTTATGTGGTGCTGAGGATCAAACCCAGTGACTTACGTGTGGAAGACAAGTTCTCTGCCACTGAGCCACAACCTCAGCCAACTGGATATTTTTTCTAAGTGAAATTGAAAAACTGCAGATTTAAATATTACCTTCAAATTTTCCAGGTTTCCTTGTAGGGTAAGTAAAGAGCATTATTGGCATCCTTAGTTATTTATTTAGAAATGTACATTTCTGATTTGGCAAGATTAACCAACTTTTATTGTACATATGGCAGGGCACAGCATTATATAAATTGAAAAACTTTATTGTATATACACAAAAACCTATTGATGGTAAAAAATGATTAAGTGACATATTATACTAAATGTGGCAGATTACTACTTAGTAAATTAATGAAAAAAAATAACCTTTTGAATTAGCACCCTCCAGAGAAACAGAATATACACACAGGAACATTTATTATAAGGAATTATTGTTATTTATAATAATTACATAATTATAAATATATATAATATTATGTAATATATAATTATATAATATATACAATTATTATATAATTATAAGGAATTGGTTCACACAATTGTAGAGGCTGAGAAGTTCTGAGATCTTTTAGAATTTATAAGACATGTGGATGAGTATAGAACCAATTAAATGACATTATAAAGAAGTAAACAGATAAATCCAAAATGTGAGTCATTTAACAGAACAAATGACCTTGAAGTACATAGTGGATATAAGACATAATATGTGAGATTGCATTAAAATTCCAAAGAAAATATATGAAAGAAAAAAGGAGTAGATTAATTGAATGAGGCAAATGTGACAAAAGTTTGAAAAGTATTGATCTTGGTGATTGGATATAAGGGAGAACATTGTTATACTATTCTCTCAAACAAACCTGCATATAACACTTGATTCATCTTTTTCATATCAAATAAATCACAAAATCTTATAGATTTTATCTTCCAAATATCTCTCAAATAGGTCATCTCTTCTCCTTGGCCTATTCAAACACTAATACTATTTAACCTAAATGACTGTAACATCCTGATAGTTGGTTTTCCTTCCTGCCATTAAACTTAGATAATTATAATCTGTTATTCATATAACTGCTAGAAGCACCCATTTAAGAAAAGATCATCCAATTCACTAGCTTAAAACTTTCCAATGGCTTCCATGTCCTTCAGGATAACAATGCAATCCTCTGTAAGATTCAGAAATTTCTTCAAGATATGGTCCCATCCTACCTCTTTTAAAAAATTAACTCAAACACCATAGTGTTCCAAACTTTTACAACCCAAATATGCAATGCTCTCTTAGACCTTTATGCTACTGCATGCATATGATGTTAAATGAGTAGGCTAAGTCCTATTTATTCTCCTTTGATAAATTTTCCCTCTTTCCCAAACTCAAACAGCATTAAGTACTCTGTACTCTGTGCTGCACACACAGTATTAGAGGATTTCCTCCAAAGTAGATCTTAAATTATAGAAAAGTAATTGCTTTTTGGTCTGACTTCTACTAGACTGTGAATTTTTATTAAGACAGTGGCTAGGTCTTTTATCTTTGTAATCCAAATATTTAGTACAGTTTTTGTATAAATATTATATGCTCCAAAAATTTTTTAATGAAAACCAGGTTCTACGTTGTATGCATGTTGAGAAGGGGACATTCTAGTGGCAAGAATCAAATTCATATAACTAAAACATAAGGCATAAGATATGCCACAAAGGAAGTTCAAATGAAATTCTTTGATGTTTTAAGGAGGGAACACTAAATTCCAGCTTAAGGGTAGGAAAGGGGTACAGAATTGAGAAAGTTTGAGAGAAAAGATGGCAATTGAGATGACTGTAACAAAATGAATCACAATACTTGGAGATATAGCAAGGAATATAAGGAATAGGCTAGATAATATAAGGAATATATAAGGAATAGTCTAGATTATAGTCCTGATAAAGTAAAATAGAGAGTATAATACAAGATCATAGATTAGTCCCATTGAACATGTAAGAGAGTACTGGAAGTTAGAGAAGTAGGTTAGGTATTAAATGCTACCTATGGAAGCATTATTTAATTTAGAAGGCAATGATAGTGTGACAAAAGGCAGTAATTAGGAGAAGATTTTAGAATAATGGTACTAGTACTAGTCCCATAAGGAACAGGGTCATCTTTCATAGGAAGTATAGTACAAACAGAAATAGGGTTCAAATACTGCCTCTGTAACTTAATAATGGTATGATCTTGAACATGTTACTTAATCTTGCTAGGTCCAAGTTTCTTTATTTATTACATTTTACATATAATGAGATTAGCACAGTGTTTGAACAAGTCAGTGATTTATTTCAGCTTCAAGGAATAAAACTCCAACTTGAATCAACATAAGCAAATAAAGAAAACTATTATAAGACTACTATTTATATCAATGGAACGAAATAGAGAGCTCCAAAATAGATCCACATGAATGTAGTCAACTGGTATTTGACAAAGGAGCAAGGACCATGCAATGGAAGAGGTGTATATCATGGACAAAATGCCAATCAGGAGACACAGATTTTTATGTCTTTCACAAAAATTAACTCAAAATGCATCACAGAGCAAAATATAAAATGCAAAATTATAAAAAGTCCTGGAAGATAACATGAGAAAATCTAGATGACCTTTGGTTTGTTGACACCATTTTAGGTACAATACCCAAAACACAATCCTTGAAAGAAAAAAAATCCATGAAAGAAAAAAGTCATTTTTTTTGCTTTATGACAAATGCTGGTAAGAGAATGAAAAGATAAACCACAGAATGGGAGAAACTTCTTTGCAAAATACATTTCTGATAAAGGACTGGTATCCAAAAAGTATAAAGAACCCTTAAGACTAAACAATAAGAAAATGACGAACTCAATTAAAATTGGGCAAAAGATCTCAGGAGACACCTCACCAAAGAAGGTATCATATGCAAATAAGCATATGAAAAGATACTCAACATCATATGTCATAAGGGAAATAAAAAACAAAGCAACCATGAGAATACCATTATACTCATATTAGAATGGTCAAATCCAAAACACTGACAATACCAGTCCCAGTGTTGGGAAAATGGGATACCAAGTCAACTAGGAAATTGCTTTACAAAGGCTAAAAGATGATGAACTATCTTATGATAGCAAAAATTATCACAAACTTCTGCTTGCAGTAAAACATAAAAAATATACCTAAATTAAATTTTTGAATATTGAATTTACTTTCAAACAATTGTTGATTCATGTACAGTTGTAGAAATAAGAGAGATCCCATGTGCCCTCTACCCAATTCCTCTTAATGGTAACATCTTGCAAAACTGTTAATTTTCCTAACTATGAGGTCTATTTTATCTGGTGATAATACAACTATTTCTGCTTTCCCTTGTTGAATATTTGCATGATATATCCTCCTCTATCCTTTTACTTTCTGGCTGCCTTTATCATTGTTAAACTTCATTCTGCCATTCTAAAATTTGTTTTCTCCTTCTGGTCTCCATGGTTTCTGATAAGAAATCAGATGTTATTTAAGTGTTTTCCTTCTGTTAGGGAAGGTGTGAATTTTCTGTGATTGCTCTCAAGAACATTTTCTCTTTAGTTTCCATAAGTTTAACTATTATGTACATTGGTATGACTTTCTTTAGATTTATCCTGTGTGGGGTTTACTCAACTTCTTAAATCTGTAGATTTTTGTCTCTTGCCAGAGTTTAAGTACGATTTCACCTCCGTTTTCGCCTCTCAGTCCCTAAGGCTCTGTTTGTTTTGTTTTGTTTCAGTCTATTTTCTCTCTATTGTTCAGATTGAATAATTGCTCTCTCTTCAGGTTCACTGATAATTCCAAAAGCAAAATGCTTCCTATTTTTGCTTTTGAGCCCACCCACTATGTTTTTATTATTTTGGTTCTTCTTTATACTTTCTATTTCTTTCTTCAGGATTTCTATGTTTTAAGTTTGTTTCAAGTTTTTGTGTTTATAATTGCTTGATGAAACATTTTATCACTGCTGCTCTAAAATCTTCATTGCATAATTTGAACATCTATTAATTATCTTTTTCATTCAGTTTGACATTTACCTGGCTCTTTGTATGAATGGCTTTCAAATGAACCTACAATTTTTCATATTATGAGAATCTAAGTCTTCTTTAAATTTTGTTTTTAATTTGATTTCTCTTACACCATTTCAGCAAAGAAGGGTTGCCACCTTCTTACTCACAGGCGCAGGTAGAAGTCCAGGTTTCCTATTTGATTTTTGTTGACTTTGGGTGGGAGGGAGGAGCTCAGTGTTACTGCTGGGTGGAAGATGGTGTTAAGGCTCCTTACATGATCTCTAATGGCATTGTGGTATAGATGGCTTCATTACTCTTAGTGGGTGATGAAAGTCCTGATTCTCCACTAGGTATTAGTGAGTACAAGAGAAGTGCCTCTCCATATGGTATCCACTCACCATTATACGGGTAGAAGGAAGCTTTTAATAGGTTATGGAAAGGAAGGGCACCACATTATTGCTTAAGAGAGTAGAAGTTGAAATTCCACATTCAACATTTGCTAGTGTGGGTAGGACTACAGTTTGTTTGTTTACTTATTTTATCTGTGATATCTGGCTGGAATACAGCAGTTATTTTCTAGGCCTTCAGTCTTATGAACATTTTCCCTTTTCTGGTCATTTGTCTAGAGAAAGCAGTTTTTTTTCTTTCTTAAGGCTTTTGTTGTCTGTGCCTATTGGCATTTTTGAATTGCTAAGTTTCTTCAGCTCCAATTCTGCAATAGATAGGACAATAGATGTGGCACCCTTCATCTCCATCACCAGGGAACCATGTTGCTCCCTGAGGACTGAAGTTCCTAACTGGTCTGCTTTCTTCTTTCCAGCTTTCAAATTTTTGTTTGTTTGTTTGTTTTACAAATAATGTCCAGGATTGCTGTACTTAGCAGGAGGAAGAAGAAAACACCTATCTATGACAACTGCCAACATGAGCTCTTCCCTTAGTGCATCCAAAGGGTGATGGAGAAGAAAAAGTGTCTCACACTATATTTCCCAAAAATAAAAGTCACAGAACACAATGGTCCAGAGAATCACTCCCAGAAAGCTGAGCTGGGACCCAAATAAGGAATATTGCCTTTACTAGGAGAAGGGGCTTTTAGCTTCAGGTGCCCAGGTGAATTTCAGAATTGCTTGTAACCAATGACTGCATTGTGCTGCCCTTTTTGAATGATTTTCCTGTTCTTATTTTGCCACTGAACATTGGGTATGTGAGGGACAGGTAGCTAATCTTTTTACTTTATAGATTTCCACATTAAGAGTAACTGCCACACCTGTATCTGATATAGAACATGGGATTCTGACGTTAAGAGAATGAACCATGATTGGATGAGTATTAAGGGGTTTGGGGATAGAGTGAATGTATTTCCCATTTGAGCATGAGGGAGAAAAGATGTCAGTCACATCCATTATCAGATTCATGGCCAAGGCCTCTAGAAACAACAAATTAAAAGAGAAAAGCATACATATTTATTTAACATATTTTACATGATATAAGAGTCTTCAGAAATGAAGCTTTGGAAAAACTCAGAAACCGGTGTATTTTATGTTATATTTGATAAAGAAGTTGATAGTTCTGGAGAAGTATGATTGGACAAAGAAGGTGTAACTTAATGATAATAAACTGGAAGAACTTAGTAAGGCCTGTTTGTTCATATTCTTCTCTGTGATGCCCTGTCTTAAGACATGGATATTCCTGTTTTCTGAGCATAGGGAGTGTTGAGAGCCACAGCCAAAGGGGCCCCAACAAACTTCCAGCTGCCAGCAAACTTCCAGCTGCCGGCTGATGATTGGCTCACAGTGGCCCCAGCAACATCTAGCTGATTGGCTCCTCTGCAGTCATGTTCATTGGGCTGTTTCCCTGCCCTTCAGACTGCCAGCTGATGATTGGCTCACAGCGGCCCCAGCAACATCTAGCTGATTGGCTCCTCTGCGGTCATGTTCATTGGGCTGTTTCCCTGCCCTTCAGACTACGGAACTGCTCATTGGGGGACTTCTTTGGCTCCGCCCACGCGACCTAGCCAATCGGCCTCAAGAGCAGGAGGATTGTGGGAGGTGGTTGTTGGTGTGGGGGTGAGAGGCTTGTGGAAGCCGGTGGTGGCAGTTGGGCTCTGAGGGTGTTTCCTGAGGAGCTGTTTTGCTTGGCGTTTGTAGTTCTAAAAATAAAGTTAGTTTCTTTTGACAAGTGGCTCCTGAATTGTGCCCAGCCAGACTGCGGCATTTGGTGGCCCGTACGGGGATCGAACCCGCGACCTTGGCGTTATCAAGCGACTGAGGGTAAGTAAACTGCTCGCCCCTGAGGGCAGGGCGAGAGGATGGGTAGCCATTCTAAGATTCCTCTTTTGTTTTGCTTCATTTTTGTTTTAAGTTGCCTGTCCCTGGAGATGAGTGAGATGGAAGAAAAACCGCTCACATCTGAGGAAAAACTATTTGTGTCTGAGGAACAGACAGGGAGAAAGGATGGATGGACATGTCAGGAGGATAGAAAGGCTATAATGATTTTGTGTTGTTCCAACTTTATTTCATTCTGTCTCGGTTTGGTTTGGTGTTATCTTGCTGGGTTGTATTATAGTAGAAATACGGGATCAGCAATTAGTAAAAAACAAACCAAAAGAGTGTTAAGTAAATTGTTAGAGCAAGGAGGCTTCCCAATAAAATCAAGAGCAGTCAGGGCATACGTTGATATAATACAAAAATATAGCCCATGGCTTTTTAAGGAGGAGTTGTTAGATATATCACAATGGAACCATCATGGTGAGGATTTAAAAAGAATAGAAAAGAACAACCCAGGGACTCTGCCAGTTGGCACATTGCCATTGTGGACGAACGTATCTAGTTTGCTTAGTCCAAAGCCTTCAGATCAGCCAAAGGTAGAGGAAGGAGAAGACATATTGATTCAAGTAAAAGAGGTCTCTCAAGTTAGTCAGAATGAGGAAAAGATTCAAGTACAAGAGAAGGTCTTTCAAGCTAGTGAGACAGAGGAAGGAAGTTTAGAGCAGAAAAAGCCATCAAGGGAAAAGTTACAACAGGAGACTGCTAATAACACCTTTCTATCAGAGAGCAAAAGTCTCCAACCAACAGCACCACCTCTACAGGAGACTGCTACTAACAGCATTCTATCACCAGAGGGCATAAGTGTCCAATCAACAGCACCACCTCCATATGCTAAGAGACTCCCAACCCCCGCAGTTGATAGTTGGGATCCTGAGACAGGATCTCAAGTATGCCCTGTATTTGAGGTAGGAGGGCAGCGAATTTACCAGGGTTTAAATTTCAAATCAGTGAAGGAGTTAAAAGAGGCTGTAACAACCTATGGTCCTCAAGCACCCTTCACTGTAAGCTTGGTCAAATCCATTACCAACTTAAACATGACACCAGCAGATTGGGCTAATATTTGTAAAGCTGTGTTAACTGGAGGACAATACCTGTTATGGAAGGTTGCCAATGAGGAATTTTGCAAGGAGACGGCTAGGCGAAATGCAGCAGCTGGTTATCCTCAGAGAAATCTAGATATGTTGTTAGGAAAGGGACCTTATGAGGATCGGCAGCAACAACTTGCATATGATCCTGGTGTATATTTACAAATTGCTGTAGATGCAGTTAAGGCATGGAAGACTTTACAAGGACATGGAGGTTTACAAGGTCAATTATCTAAGATAATACAAGGAGCTAATGAACCTTACGCTGAATTTGTAGATAGGCTTATTCAAACAGCTACCAGAGTTTTTGGGAATACAGAACAAGCAATGCCATTAATAAAACAACTGGCTTATGACCAAGCAAATCGTTGGTGCAGAGATATCATTAGACCATGGAAACAGGAAGATTTAAACACATATATTAAATTATGTAGAGACATTAATGAACAAGAGCAAGTCATGGCACCTGCAGTAAAACAGGCTTTAGATGCCAGAGACATTAATGAACAAGGGCAAATTGTGGCAGCTGCAGTAAAACAGGCTTTAGATGCCAGAGACATTGATGAACAAGGGCAAATTGTGGCAGCTGCAGTAAAACAGGCTTTAGATTCCAGGCCAAGAACATGCTACAATTGTGAACAAACAGGACATTTTAAAAGGAATTGCCCCAAAGGAGGAGGGTTTAACAAAACTAGGTATCAAAGGAGTAGAATACTGGGTATTTGCCCACGATGCCGTAGAGGGAGACATTGGGCTAATGAATGCCGTTCTCAAACCACCATAGAGGGTACTCCATTATCAAAAAACGAATAAGGACAAGGTGTTTATCCACAATATCGTGGACAAAGGCATCGGGCTCCGTTGGCAAAAAATGGACAGGGGGCCCCAATGCTCCGGGGCCCCAAACCACAAATATACGGAGCACTGGAGGAACCCAGCAACCCCAGCAACCCCATCAGGGTAGTGCCCAGGGCATCAGATCCCTCATCAGACAAACCAGAGGGAGCGCAGGGTTGGACATCTGCGCCTCCGTCAAATAAGTACTAACTCCAGAGATGGGAGTTCAAATCATTCCCACAGGGGTGAAAGGACCTCTTCCCAAAGGAACAGTAGGCTTATTATTGGGACGCAGCTCTTCTACTCTAAAAGGACTTTTGATAAGTCCTGGGGTAATTGATCCCTATTATGAAGGTGAAATAAAAATTATAGCCAGTTCTCCAAAGGGTATATCAGTAATTTCACCAGGAGATAGAATAGCACAGTTACTAATAATACCAAGCCTACATGATAAATTTTCCAGTCATGCTGTAGAAAGAGGTTCCAAGGGATTAGGCTCCACAGGTGTAGATTGGGCTATGCTTTCTTTAAATTTAGATTCTCACCCCATGCTAAAACTAAATATTCAAGGACATGAATTTAATGGGCTACTGGATACAGGTGCAGACCTTAGCATTATCTCTCATCAAGAATGGCCAAAACATTGGCCATTACAACAAGCCACTCAAACGCTTCGAGGCCTAGGAGTGGCAAATAATCCTGATAAAAGTGCAATGGTATTAGATTGGAAGGATCCTGAAGGATGTGAAGGAACTATACAGCCATATGTATTGGATCATCTTCCTGTAAATTTATGGGGACGAGATGTCTTAGATCAATTAGGTTTGACATTAACAAATAATATCAATCAAAATGCACCCACTATTATGGCTAGACAAGGTTTTAGGAAAGGAAAAAGATTAGAAAAACAAGAACAAGGTATAGCAGCACCAATACAAATAAATCAAGGAACAGACAGACATGGGTTGGATTTTCACAAAGGGCCACTGAGACAATAAAAATTACCTGGAAATCAGATAGACCAGTATGGATTCCTCAGTGGCCCTTGACTAAAGAAAAGATACAAGTAGCCCATGATCTGGTCAAACAACAATTAGTGGAAGGACATATACAACCTTCTGTATCTCCCCATAATACTCCCATTTTTGTCATCAAAAAGAAATCTGGTAAATGGAGATTATTGCAAGATTTAAGAGCCATTAATAATGAAATGGTCATTATGGGACCTGCTGAATCGGGGATTCCTCAGTTGTCTGCTTTGCCAAAAACTTGGTATGTTTTAGTTATAGATATTAAAGATTGTTTTTTTTTCAATTCCAATTCATCCTGAGGATAGTCCACGTTTTGCATTTACTATCCCTGCACTAAATCATGAAGGTCCTGATCAGAGATATGAATGGAAAGTACTCCCTCAAGGGATGGCTAACAGCCCAACTATGTGTCAAATTTATGTTAACAAAGTAATCCAGCCACTTAGAAATCAAAATCCTGAGCTACAAATATTTCACTATATGGATGACATATTATTAGCACACAAAGCTAAAAACACATTGCTAGAATGTTATGCCACACTTACAAACTTATTAAAAAATTATAATCTAGAGATAGCAATAGATAAAGTACAATTAAATTTTCCAATTAATTATTTGGGAGTTCTATTATCCTCAACCATGGTCCGTCCACCAAAAATTCAAATACGAATAGATCAACTCAAATCACTTAATGACTTTCAAAAGCTATTAGGAGACATAAATTGGATAAGGCCTTATCTAGGTATTCCAACAGGAGAATTGGGACCTTTATTTGATATCCTAAAAGGTCCATCAGATCCAAATTCACCCCGAATGTTGACGCCTGAAGCAAGAAAGGCATTAAAAATCATTGAAACATATATGGAAAATATGCATTTGGATAGAATTGATATAAGTTTGCCTTTATTATTTATTGTACTATCAACAAAAAATATTCCTACAGGAGTATTTTGGCAAGAAGGTCCATTATTATGGATACATTTATCTTATTCTCCTAACACTATTCTTATTAGGTATCCTGAGGCTATAGGACAATTAATATTCAAAGGAATAAAAACAGCTAAGGCAGTGTTTGGAATTTCTCCTAATAAAATTATTACTCCATATACTATGAATCAAATTGATGAATTAGCTAATGAGTTAAATACTTGGGCAATAATCATGTGCAAATCTAATGTTTCATTTGATAACCACTTACCATCTAATCCTTTATTGTCTTTTTGGTCATTGCATCCTGTAATTTTTCCAAAAATGACAAGAAAAACACCTATCATGAATGCTCCAAATATATTCACTGATGGGTCAAATAATGGTACAGCAGCAATAGTTACACCTGATCGAACTTTTACATTTTTAGTACCCAAACAATCAGCTCAAAAGGTAGAGCTTAATGCAGTATTACAAACTTTTGTGATGTTTAAAGATTCTGTATTTAATTTATTTTCTGATAGTCAGTATATAGTTAATGCTATAGTATCCCTTGAAGATGCTGGTAGGATTTCGCCTTCTTCTACTGTTTTCTCTTTGTTTTCCACTATACAAAGTTTAATCTGGGACAGAAAAGATCCATTCTTTATAGGACATATCAGGGCACATACAGGATTGCCTGGAGCCCTTAGTTTGGGCAATGATTTAGCAGATAAAACTACACATGACATACATATTTTCTCTATACTAGAAGAAGCTATAAATTTTCATAAAAGGTTCCATGTCAATGCTAATACTTTACAAAAGCGTTTTAAAATAACTAAGGAACAAGCTAGACAAATAATAAAACAATGTCAAAATTGTGTGACCTTTTTACCACAAGTTAATCTTGGAGTCAATCCTAGAGGACTGATACCTAACCATATTTGGCAGATGGACGTCACACACTTGCCAGAATTTGGAAAATTAAAATATTTGCATGTTACAGTTGATACTTCTTCTGGATTTTTGATGGGCTCCCTTCATGCCGGAGAAAAATCTAAAGATGTTATAGCTCATTGCTTACAAAATTTTGCCACTGTGGGCATTCCAAAACAGTTAAAAACAGATAATGCCCCTGGTTATACGTCTACTTCTTTTAAACAATTTTGCTCATCATTTGGCATTACTCATATAACAGGAATCCCATACAATCCACAGGGACAAGGCATAGTTGAAAGAGCTCATCAAACTATTAAAATGTACTTATTAAAGCAAAAAGACGGAATTGGGAAGGGGTATATATTCCCCAAAGATAAACTTAAAATAACCCTTTTTACTCTAAACTTTTTAAATTTGGATTCATCAGGACTTAGTGCTGCAGAAAGGCATATGTGTCCAAAAAATGTACATAAGCCCAAGGTACTTTGGAAAGATATTCTAACAGGACAATGGAAAGGTCCTGACCCAGTAATTGTCTGGAGTCGGGGGTCTGTTTGTGTGTTTCCACAGGGAGAACAGCAGCCAATTTGGATTCCAGAGAGATTAACTAAAGCGAATTCTACAGACCAAAAAGAAGATGATTTGACTCAAATCAATAACAGCTGACATCCAAAACTCCAATTTGGCTATCCTTACATCTGCGACAGAACCAGGATGCTTTTTTCAATATCTGTTTTATTATTGCCCTTTCCCATATCATGAAGTTCTATTTTGTTTTTTGAGCTCATACAGACCTAGGTTAATGTTTTGCTGATCAGTTCTATTTTTTTTTTTTACTATAGAGTTTTTAAACATTGCAATGGAGATTTCACCTGTAAAAAGTTATAAGGCCTTTACTATTATGTGTTGTATGTATTATATTATGTGTGCACACTTGTGTTTTGTGTTATATGTTTGAATGTACATATGTCCATATATCATATATGATGAGCACTCATGAAAAAATGGATCCAAAAAAAAAAATTTTTTTTTATTCACGTGATTTAAATGGTTTAATTTAAATTGGGTAAATAACTGTTTTAATATGTAATATTAAAACAGTAAATAACTGTTTTAATAATAAAACAGTAAATAACTGTTTTAATAATTGTTTTAATATGTAACC
Organism: Urocitellus parryii; assembly: GCF_045843805.1. Taxonomy (NCBI): domain Eukaryota; kingdom Metazoa; phylum Chordata; class Mammalia; order Rodentia; family Sciuridae; genus Urocitellus; species Urocitellus parryii. The sequence goes on from NC_135531.1 coordinate 248,950,309, forward strand.
AAAAAAGAAGGTTAACAGATCTGTTTGTTTACTTTCACCTATCCTTTTCATTATATTTAATAATTCTTTTCAAGATAATGTAAATTGTTAAGAAAATTGTTTTCTTTTAGTGCCTTCTGGAATGTTACACAATGTTTTCTTTAGCTATTATCGCCAGAATTTCTATCTTCATCCCAGTGCCAGTGAAGATAATGTAAATTGTTAAGAAAATTGTTTTCTTTTAGTGCCTTCTGGAATGTTACACAATTTTTTCTTTAGCCATTATTGCCAGAATTCCTGTCTTCATCCCAGTGCTGGTGAAGATAATGTAAATTGTTAAGAAAATTGTTTTCTTTTAGTGCCTTCTGGAATGTTACACAATTTTTTCTTTAGCCATTATTGCCAGAATTCCTATCTTCATCCCTGTGCCGGTGAAGACAAAGATAAAACTAATCTACAGTTTCTGCAATAGCCATCACTGAACCGCTTACAGAATTTGCCTAAACTATGTGTCACTTGTATGCATTATGAACTCACTTGTATGCATTGTGAACTATCTGTTGGTGCAGCGACTTGTGGTACTGTTGGGGTATTTTTGCTGATGATGTCATCGGTGGTACAATTTTCCCAAAAGGAGCCGTCAATTGGCTTGATATATCTTCCTCCCTTCTGCTTGTCATGATCGTTCAGCTAAAATTTGGGGGCCAACAGAGGTGAGGCAAAGAACCTCACCCCCCCCCCCCCCGCTGGTACCTCTCCACAAGTGTGGCTGTATACTGGACCAGTAGTCAATGACGGGTAAGATCCAATTACAATGGTACCAACCTAAGACAGGAGGCTGACGCCCTGAGGTCAGCTCATCCGAAGACGGGTAAGGACCATATGTAGTATTGGACAACCTAAGGCAGGCACGGTCCCTAAGCCACATGCTTGTTGTTTAAACAGAGAGGGGGAGATGTTGAGAGCCACAGCCAAAGGGGCCCCAACAAACTTCCAGCTGCCAGCAAACTTCCAGCTGCCGGCTGATGATTGGCTCACAGTGGCCCCAGCAACATCTAGTTGATTGGCTCCTCTGCGGTCATGTTCATTGGGCTGTTTCCCTGCCCTTCAGACTGCCAGCTGATGATTGGCTCACAGTGGCCCCAGCAACATCTAGCTGATTGGCTCCTCTGCGGTCATGTTCATTGGGCTGTTTCCCTGCCCTTCAGACTGCCAGCTGATGATTGGCTCACAGCGGCCCCAGCAACATCTAGCTGATTGGCTCCTCTGCGGTCATGTTCATTGGGCTGTTTCCCTGCCCTTCAGACTACGGAACTGCTCATTGGGGGACTTCTTTGGCTCTGCCCACGCGACCTAGCCAATCGGCCTCAAGAGCAGGAGGATTGTGGGAGGTGGTTGTTGGTGTGGGGGTGAGAGGCTTGTGGAAGCCGGTGGTGGCAGTTGGGCTCTGAGGGTGTTTCCTGAGGAGCTGTTTTGCTTGGCGTTTGTAGTTCTAAAAATAAAGTTAGTTTCTTTTGACAAGTGGCTCCTGAATTGTGCCCAGCCAGACTGCGGCAAGGGAGGGCACCTCTCACATGATAGTTTTGTATTCTAGATTTTATGGTCTACACCAGGGAAGAAATATGAAAGGAAGTGGGGAGGGTGAGAAAGGCTTTTTGGCTTCTACTTTTTTTTTTTTTTTTTTTAGTTGTATGTGGACTCGATGCCTTTATTTGTTTTTATGTGGTGCTAGGATCGAACCCAATGCCTCACATTTTCAAAGCAAGTGCTGTACTACTCCAGCCTGGCTTCATACTGTATCAAATGCAAGATATTATATTTCGGGTTAGTGTGTCCTGAACTCCATCAAGAAGAGCAATGTGAACAATTATGGTCAGAGGGTGGACTGAGATGATTACAAAAATGGCTACAATTCCTCACCCCTCTATATTTGTATGTTCTTGCAATATGACTTTATAATTTCTCCCATTAAGAAGTGGAATCTATTTCCCCATCACTTGAATTGAGATGACCTTGTTTCTTGCTTGGCTAATAGAATATGGATGAAATAATAAGGTGCAAGCTTTAAGTCTAGTCTTATTTTTTGCTCACTCTCTTAGGAACTGTGTCCATGATAACATGCCCAGACTGATCTTCGATAATAAGAAAGATACATAAGCCATCCTTGTTGCCTTAGCCAGTAGTCAGTCATCAGACATGCAAGTAAAAGATATCATAGGTGAGCCCTTCCCCTGCACATGAACACAGAAAACAGCTGAGTTTAAACTGGCCCAGATCAGCAGAACTACCCAACTGACCTGTACATTCATAAGCAGTGATAAATCCTCTTGTGGTCACTGAATTTTAGATTGCTTTATTAAACTGAATTTTTGTGATATTAGATAGCAGATATTTAGAAATTACTAAAATAGCTGTCTGACTCCCATTAGCTCCATTTCTATATCCTTAAATTTCATCTCCATACTGTTTTTTTAAAATATTTATTTTTTAGTAGTAGATGGACACAATACCTTATTTATTTATTTATTTTTATGTGGTGCTGAGGTCGGACCCAGGGCCTCATATGTGCTAAGCAAGTGCTCTATCACTGAGCCCCAGCCCCAGCCCCCTCCATACTGTTTTTTTTAAGAGAGAGAGAGAGAGAGAGAGAGAATTTTTTAATATTTATGTTTTAGTTCTCGGCGGACACAACATCTTTGTTTGTATGTGGTGCTGAGGATCGAACCCCGGCCACACGCATGCCAGGCAAGCACGCTACCACTTGAGCCACATCCCCAGCCCCTCCATACTGTTTTAACAGAGGTGTTTCTAAAGTACAGATCTGATTTTAGTTTCCCTATTTAAAATTATTCAGTGGCTTCCCAATTCTTTCAGGATAAGATAAACATGTACAAGAATGAAATGGAGTTGAGAGTCTAGAAATAAACCATAAATTAATTTTAGTCATATAAAATAATCCAGTCTTAGCCAAGCCTATTTAATCTCTTATTTTATTATTTAATAATTCACACGGAATTCATACCAAATTCTGGTGGGTTTAAAGTGGAACTTTGTTGTTTTAAAATATGCATTTAAGAGTTTGTACTTCTCCCTTTCAAGATATAGCACCTCATTCTCTTTCTCTTGAGTGTGTACTTAGCAACTAATTTTTAAATTTCCTTCCTATTCAATCCTATCCAACCACAAATCTACCTTTTATTTCTAAAATAAAAGGTAGATTTTGTTTTTGTTGTTTTTGAACCTCTTATATGAGTGCATTTTATGATCTTTTGTGATCAGCTTTCTTCCACTTAGCATAATGCTTTCAAGAATGGTTCATGGTGTAGCATGTGTCAGTTATTGATTCCATTTTATTGTTGAAAAATATTACATTGTATGGATATTCATCAACTTATGGTCCATTGTTTAACCATTCATCAGTTAATGATCATTTGAGTTATTTGCATTTTTCTTTTGGCTAACTGAATAATGCTGATAGGAACATCTGTAAACATTTGCTATGTAGTTGTTTTAATTTCTCTTGAATATATACTTAGGAGTAAAATTGCTGGGTTACATGATAAATTTGTTTAACATTTTGCTGAACTATCACACTGTTATCTAAAGCAACTACACCATTCCCACTAGTTGGAATGAGGGTTCCAACTTCTTCATATCATTGTTAATACCTGTTATTATCTTCCACTTCCTCTTCCCCCTCCACTGGTATCTCCTGTGGTTTTGATTGGCATTTCCCTAATGGATAATGATGTTGAGCATCTTCTCACATGCTTATTGTCCATTTTATATCTTCTCTGAAATGTCGGTTAAGATCTTTTTCCCATTTTAAAACCTGGGTTGTATTTATTGTTGTGTAATAAGAATACCTTACATGTTTTAAATACAACTACCTTATTAGAATATGATTTCCAAATACCATATTGTCTTTCATTCTGTGAGCTATTGTCTTATTTTCTATTATTGTCCTTTAAAGTACTCAAACATTTTTTTTTGGGGGGGGGTGTCCTGGGGATTGAACTCAGGGGCACTTGAGCACTGAGCCACATCCCCAGTCATATTTTATATTTTTATCTAGCGACAGAGTCTCACTGAATTGTTTAGCTCTTTGCTGTTGCAGAGGCTGGCTTTGAACTCAAGATCCTCCTATCTCTGCCTCCTGAGCCGCTGGGATTACAGGCATGCATCACTGTGCCCAGCTCAAACTTATTTTTAAATGAAATCTAATTGTCTATTATTTTCTTTTGACTCTAGTGCTTTTAGTGTCATATAAAAGGTTTTGGTTATTACAAGGTCATGAAGATTACTCTTATATTTTCTTCTAAGAACTTTGTAGTTTTGCCTCATGGACTTAAATCTATGAATCATTTTGATTTAGTTTTTGTACATGTAGTAAGGAAGGGGTCTAATTTTATTCTTTTGTTTGTGCCTGTCCAGTCATCCTAGCACCATTTATTAAAAGACTTTTCCCACTGAATTATCTCAATGCCTTTATTGAAAATCAAGTGCCCATAAATTTAAGGTTTATTTCTAGACTCTCAACTCCATTCCACTCTTGTACATGTTTATCTAATGCCAGTACACACTGTCTTGATTACTACAGCTTGTAGTTAATTCTGAAATGGTGATGTATGAATTCTCCAACTGTTATCATCTTTTTCAAGATTGTTTTGTATTCTGGGCTCCTTGTATTTTCATATGCATCTTAGGATCAGCTTAATATTTTTGTAAAACACAGCAGCTGAAATTTTCATATGAATTGTTTTCAATCTGCAGATCAATTTGGAGAGAAATGCATCATAAAAACATTAGGTCTTCCAATCCATGAACATAGGATGTCTTTCCATTTATTTAGTTTTTCTTTAATTTCTCAGAAAAATGTTTTGTAATTTTCAGTATTTAAGTTCTGTAATTCTTTCCTTAAATTATTTCTAAGTATTTTATGCTATTATAAATGAAATTTTCTTAATTTATTTTTGGATTACTCATTGCAAGTGTGTAGAAATACAATTGTTATAAATTGATTTGTATCCTGCAACCTTGCAGAACTCACTTTTATGAAAGTCTTTTTAGTGGATTCCTTAGGATATTCTAAATATCATGTTATTTGCATGGTTTTACTTCTTTCTGAGTGTTTTTTATTTGTTTTTCTTTCCTAATTTCTCTGGCTAGAACTTCGATTACAATGCCAATTAGAAATAGCAAGAGTAGACATCTTTACCTTGTTCTTGTTCTTAGGGGTACATTCAGTGTTTCAATTGTTAAACATAATATTAGTTGTGGGGTTTTCATAGTACCACTTATTAGGTTGAAGAACCCTCCCCCTCCCCCACCTGCAGTACTTGAGATTAAACCCAGGTTGCTAGGCAAGAGTTTTATTACTGAACTATACCCCAACCCTTTTATTTTTTTTTATTTTGAAACAAGGTCTAACTAAATTGCCTGGGCTGGTCTCAAACTGTGATCCTCATGCCTCAACCTCCACAGTAGCTGGAATTACAGTTATGTGTCACCATACCTAGCTTAAGGAAGTTCCCTTTTATTCCTAATTTTTTTTTCCTTTTTACATATAAAGGTGCTGCATTTTGTCAAATGCTTCTTCTGTGTCTATTAAGATGATTTGTGTCACTTTTAGCTTTTATGCTATTAATATAGTATATAATTGTCTTAGTAAGCTTGTTTGCTGCTGTGACTAAAGGATATGACCAGAAAACTGTAGAGGAGGAAAAGTTTATTCAGGGCTCACAGTTTTGGAGGTCTTAGTCCATAGAAGGCTGGCTCCATTTCTCAGGGCTCAAGGTAAGATGAACATCATGGAAGGACAGTATGGCAGAGAGAAGCAGCTCACATCATGGTGACCAGGAAGCAGAGAGAGAACTCTACTCTCCAGATACAAATATATACCCAAAGCCATGCCCCAATTTCCACCCCCTCCAGCCACACCCTCCCACTTCAGTTAATCCCATCAGGGATTAACTCACTGATTAAGTGCTAAAGCTACAATCATTTCTCCTCCACGTGTTCTGTGTTCTTGCATTGTCTCACATGTGAGCTTTCAGGGGACACTTTACATCCAAACCATAACAATAATGTTATTTGATTTTCAGTTGTAAAATCAACCTTGCATTCTTGGGATAAATCTCACTTTGTGAGAGTAATTATTTTTATATGTTGCTGGATTAGGCTAGCCTAGTATTTTGTTAAGGATTGCATCTTTAATTAATTCTATTTCTCTTACGCTTTAACAGTAAGTAAAGTACAGTGTATGCAAGTATTGTTAGCTAATCATTGCATCTGAGGATTCACTGAATGTTAAAGATAATCTATAAGGTTTTGACAGAATGGCAGAAAGGTCTCAGTGAAATTAGTCTCTCAAATTAAGACTTTAAATTGCCAAATGGCTTTATTTATTGTCTAATTTTTAAAATTAAGCATTTTGGGGCAAAATTATATATTAGAGTCACATACCTCATTTGAAGCCTGTTACTCTCAAGGTCTAGTTTTAGCACAGAGGATTATTAAAACACACACGCGCACACACACACATACACACAAACAGAGTCCCAAAATACCTGTTTAAAACCAAGAATTGAAAAGAATTAAAATACTTGGTGGAATGTTTACAAGAAAATCAAATGGGATCCAAGTCAAACACCATAAAAGAATTTGAAATCCTTTTTTCTTTCATTTTCTTCCCCAGTAATTTTTTATAGGAAACCACATATAAGGACTTTTGTCTTGTCTCCCCCACCCCCAATTCTCTGCTTTCCTGTATCCATTCATTTTATCTTTTAGAAGAGAACTTGTACATTTGTACCCTGTAGGACAAATCTTACCTATGCATACATTTAATTGGATACATTTAATAAACAAAGTTAATTAGTTGTCTACATTTGTAAGTTGGCAAATGACACGTAAAAATCTCTGTATCTGATTTCTTTTGAAAAAAATTTAAAGGGTTGGAAATTGCTGCCTTCATTTCACAAATGGTATTAGTGAATAGCGACTTTTTCAAATACGACATATCACTTTGTCAATTTTTATAAATTTCTATCGTACTACATATGGCTATTTTTACTATTTGTGGTAAAAACCTGAATTCTGTAAATATTGGATTTTGTGCCTTCTACCTTTGCCCATTGGCTCTATACTACACATGGCTATTTTTACCTTTTATAATATAGACCTGACTTCTGTAAATATTGAATTTTGTGCTTTTAATAGTTGTCCTTTCCAGTGTATATTAGTATTTTTCAGCTTCCTTCCAAATTTTTGCAATTTTTTTTCTCTTTTATATTAAGAGGCAAAATAAAAGTTCTTAGAGCTCTATAGGATCCTTTGAGAAATGACAAGAGGACAGAGATGAGCTGTAGCCTTTTGGGCACTATAACTAACAACATTCCTAGATTCCTATCAGTTAGAAAAAAGGGGAAAATTCACAAACTGGTTATAGTAACTTTGTACATGTAAGACCCCTTGCAGCTTTGAAAAGCTGAGCTTTGAGAGACAATAAAAGTGGGACAGTGATGGTCCATCTGTGCTCAGGGTTGTTAGAAAAGTAGAGATCAACAAAAATTGGTCTCTTGGAAGACAGAGAGGAGGGAGAGAGAAAATAAAAAGTATAGTAATAGCAAGGAGACCTATAAAAAGGAACTGAGTGTCAATGACTTACCATAAATAACATATATACCTCAAAATGATTGAGACAGGTGTTAGTTTCTCTGAGAAGTATCTCCTGTAGGACTGTATAAATCTTTGTGGGAAAAATCTTGTTTTATTTCAATCTATTTCTTTTTTAAAAAGAAAAAGATTTATTTTTTAGAAGTAGTTGGACATAATACCTTTATTTTATTTATTTATTTTTATGTGGTGTTGAGGGTCTTGCATGTGCTAGATGAGTGTTCTACCGCTGAGCCACAATCCCAGCCCCTCTGTTTCTTTACTCTGCTTTTTAAATTTTTGCTTGTTTCTCAATGGCCTCAATTGTCATACATATACTGAGAAAACTTTTTAGTATTTAATATTTATTGCAATTAATTTTCTTTCCAAACACAAGAGTTCCCCTCCCCTTCAATAAGGAGAGATTTTATTAAAAAGTTCAATGGAAAAATAAGACTTCAAAATCAAAAGTTGCATTAGCAATGCATGGCCATGTTTGGACTTTCCGATTATATTTTAGCAATTCTCTGCTTAATGAGAGGTAAGTAATTTGCATGTAATTTTCAAAACAAGAATGAAGGCTGGTTGCCTTAATGTGGTTATATACTAATTGTACAATTAAATGCTACTTCTTTTTTTTTTTTTTTTTTTTTAAAGAGAGAGTGAGAGAGGAGAGAGAGAGAATTTTTTAATATTTATTTCTTAATTCTCGGCGGACACAACATCTTTGTTGGTATGTGGTGCTGAGGATCGAACCCGGGCCGCACGCATGCCGGACGAGCGCGCTACCGCCTGAGCCACATTCCCAGCCCCCAATGCTACTTCTTTTTAACCAGTTATTTTTAGAAAGCAGATTTAGTAATTGAATAATTGATTTATTACACTATTATGGGGTCAGGTGGACTTCAATAATTTAGATCGAAGTAGACAGGCATATTACACCTCTATGAAACCACTAAGTAACTTATAAAGAAGTTAGGTTTTATTATTTGTTCATCTGTGTCCCTACTTCAAGCTATTTAATATTCGTTTTATAAATGGAACACAGAAAACAGTTATGCGTGCTTAAGTATACACATATGTTGACTCAGTTATATACAAAATGCTTAGATTCTTGGACTATAGTAAACCCTCTAATTTTTATAATTTTCACTAATTCTCTCAGAGACTTCTTTACAGTGACTTGCCTCACAAGCAAGTTAGAATACTGGATCCTTCCCTGTGTAACAAATTTTGCTACATTCTATTCCTGCAGAACTGGCCATAAGATAACTGGTTACCCACATTTTTCCTACACTGTTCAAATTATTATTTTTTTTTGAAAATAACTAAAATATCAAATTTCATTAGCTGCAAACATCACCCACAAGAAATGTGCCAAAATGTGCCTTGTCCGCTCTTTCCAGTTCTTGGCCACGTGCCCTGATACCAACCAGCGATGCGCTAGACTTCTCTAACCACAAATTCCCCACGAAACTTGAAATCTTTGTACATCTAACTAATGGAAACTCAAGGTACGAGATAAGATATGATTCCCTTCATGCAGGCCACGAAAGACTTTCATTTTTTTTTCCTCTCCTCGTGGCTGAATTACTCTACTTATGCCTTTGGGCTGCTTTCCTCTTAAGGATCGAACGACTAGATAAATCTCACCTGAAAGGTGAACCTATCGAAACGGGAAGCACGTTGTACTCAAAACTTTACGTACTACCGGATTAAAAGGCCCACCCAGCTGTTGCGCAGGCGCCATAACTGCCGCCGACTCTGGCTTAGGGCGCTTGGTTCTTTTCTGGCGCCTTCACTCTTCTCGGGCTCTTTCCCAGTCTTCCATTCGAACTTCCCGGTTGTGACTCACTTCACCAATCACAAACGTTCCCCCTCCGGCCCCGCCCTGCCATCGCCCCCTCCGGAACTCGGGCGCAGGTTCGCGCACACCCCTCCTTTCCTTACGCACGCTGCGCGCTGATATCAGGCCCTGACGTCATTGTCGTCCGGCGCCGGCTGCCTCCTCGGCCACTCCCGCTGGCCGTTGGGCTGCTTGCCGAAGTCCCGCCCCCAGATCACCCCCACCTCGGAACCGCTCTAGTGGCGGCGACCCATGTGGGGGTTCAGGTTCCTGCGGTCCCCGCCGCTGCTCCTCCTGCTGCCGCAGCTCGGAATCGGAGACGCCTTGTCCTGCCTGCAGGCCAGAACCATGAACCCGGGCGGCAGCAGTGGTGCACGATGCTCCTCCGCGGTCGAGGGACGCCGCCAGCAGTGCCTGCAGTTGTCCACTGTGCCAGGAGCCGACCCGCAGCGCACTAACGAGGTGCTCCTGCTGGCGGCAGTGAGAGAGGGATCAGAACGGCAGGACCTCCCTAGGGATCCGGCAAAGGAGGAACCGCAACCGCCGCCCCAGCATCACGTTCTCTATTTTCCCGGGGATGTACAGGTAATTGGGGCCTAGGCACCTGTTCCCCCCTATGGATTCACTGGGTTCTCTTGTGGCTGTTGCCCGGTTTCTTCCCTTCCTGAACACACCCACAGTTGGGCTCATGCTTCCGTTATTTCATGAAATCCCAAATCGTCCCTTCTACACCCCTGACCCCTTTCCCATGGAAACCCAGGGGAAATTGTCCTTGGAGGGACCATTGCTAAAGAGCCAGCTGTCAATCCAGGCATCACAGGGTGGAATTTGAGATGTACAGGGAATGAGACGTGTAATGTATGCTCATTTTTAACTTGGTTTCTTAGAAGACACTGTGTGTGGTGTGTGAGTGTGTACGTGTGTTAGGCAGGGGACAGAGAGATGGCTTTTAGATTAACTCAGCACCAGAACATAGTGTTTAGGAAACGCTGATGGCAATTTTAAAACAGGCAAACAAAAAACCCATTACAGAGGCATGATACTTCCAATAATCCTAAAAAATGTTGGGTGATGGTGGAAGAAAAGGGACAGTAATTGCTAAGTATGTCCATATTTTGATGTTCACCTAAATTTTCTTTTTGTTTTTTATGTTTATTATTAATTTTATAGCTGCAGGCTTGTCTTTATTATTACTTCGATAGCTGCAGGCAAATATTCATCGTTATGCGTCTTGGAAGCTGGGTGTTAATCCAGAACTGCACTGTTTAACACATTAGCTGTAATTAAGTAAAGTTATTATTATTAAGTAAAAATCCAGTTTGTCAGTCATCCTAGTTGCACTGTAAGTGCTCAGTTACTAGAGGTGGCAGGTGTGTACTGTATTGGACAGTGCAGATAGACATTATTTCCATAGAATTTGAAACTTTCTATCATCACATAAAGTTCTGTTAGCACTAGTAGACAGGTAAAGCTAAAATATAGCTAGATGGGTTTTTTATACCATGAAACAATATTCTTGTTTTTGAAATTGATGCTTTAACACAATATATTTAACTTCCACCCATGAGTCAAATAACCGTAAAATATATGTAGTGTTTTCCCTTGCCCTCAAAATAAGGGACTCGTTTGGTTGACTAAACATATTCCTGAACTTTAGGCTTGCCAATTGCATGCATTGTGTTTTTTCCTCTATCTTCACTCCCCTAATGATCTCTTAGTCTTGTTTTCTTACTTATCACCTACACCAAGACAACCCTTGACATTTGTGTATCTGGCCTATGAAAAACTAGTATTTAGATTTAAGAAAAAATTTACAATTTGATTCCTTTGTAGTCTGGTTGGGAATACAGCATTTGGTATTTCTGACACTGATTTCCAGAGATTTGTGACCAACTACTGCAGGCATGCCTATAGCAATGATGATAATGGTAATGATAATTAATGTTTATTAAGCACTTCTTGTTTTTAAAGTGTACAAGACAGAATATAAGTCTTCAGATGAGATTTAAAGAGTTCTACAGGTAGTTTCATCTGAACATCTTTTCTTTATGTAGTCTCAGATTCCATTAGATTTTTGTATAGTGATACACTTAATTTGTGCATTGCATGGAGTACTCTACAAACCTCTAGAAGAGAAATAGGCTTTGAGGTCAGATTGCCTAGATTTGAACCCAAATTCTCTTATGTTTTAGCTATGAAATCTCTGGCAATTCTTAAATCTCTCAGTATTTCAGCTATGAGAGTAATAGTTTATAGAGAGTTAATGGAGATTAAATATGTTATTACCTAATAAGTTCCAGTCCCTTCTCATCCTTCTGGGCACTTTTTAAATTATTTGAATACCCTAGTGTTTCATTCTTGTATTTTTTGCTCTATCTTCACTCCCCTAGTGATCTTTCAGTCTTGAGTTCTTACTTATCACCTACCAAGACAACCCTTGACATTTGTATATCTGGCCTAAACATATTCCTGAACTTTAAGCTTGCCAATTGCATGCAGTTATTTCCTTTTGGGTATTTAATAGATATCTCAAACTAAAACCACTGGATATTTACCTCAGTACAATCTTTCTTATTCTAGTTGGAAATTACCTTTTCAGTTGCTCAAGTCATCCTTTAGATCTTTCTTTCATACCTCATTTTCTAATCCATCTACAAATCCAGACTATTACTATGTATGGATATATGACTTGTTAATCCTTTCATAACTGGATAAATTCCAATTTTAACTTTAAAAATTTTGCTTTGCTAAAGAGTAGGATATGTAGATGACCATGTCCTAAGCAGTGTGCGCTAGCCATGTACCCTGGGGCTTTCTGTGCTCTATCAGGCAGCCCTTTTAGGTTGGATCCTGTTCTGGTCACTCTAGCTTGCTTACTTGGGATGTGCACTTTATGCCAGCAAAAATGCTCTCTTGATGCATTTTTTTTTTTTTTGTGCATGCAAGCACTAATTTTTTTTTTTTTTAAAGAGAGAGGGAGAGAGAGAGAAATTTTTTTTAATATTTATTTTTTAGATTTCGGCGGACACAACATCTTTGTTTGTATGTGGTGCTGAGGATCGAACCTGGGCCGCACGCATGCCAGGCGAGCGCGCTACTGCTTGAGCCACATCCCCAACCCCTTGATGCATTTTTGATGGAATTGTAGCTTATACCTAATATAATTCTCCTCACTCTGCTGTAAGGGTAGACCACCCAGTTTAAATCTTTATGAAGGTTTCTGGACTCTCAGAGACATGTTCAAGTTTCAGAAAATCCTTTAACCCTTAATTCAATGGCAGTGATGTGGTGGTCCTGTAAGTCTTTGCAAGTCAGCAAGCATCTAACTGGAGTAAGCACCTCTTAGAATCTCTCCCAGAGATCTCCCAGACATCATTTTTATCATAGTAGCAAAGTGCCTATGATTTTGTGATAATTGTGTATATCATGAATCTGAATATACAGAAGAGCAAAATTCATAGAAAAGTCAAATGATACAATCTTCTGAGAATAAATTTTTAAAATATATATGGAAGATTCCTTAGAAAACTGGGAATGGAACCACCATTTGACCAGGCTATCCCACTTCTCAGTCTATATCCAGAGGTTCTCTCGTTGCCTGCCTCACTGGGGATGAGAAGCATGGCCTCCATGGTTTACTCCTACAAGGACAGTAAGTGCATCGCATTCCCAACTAGGATGAATATCCTCTTCAAAGAAAGCCCTTCTCTGTATGCAGGTTGGTAATAGGTAATAGCCTGGGCTGCAGAAGCAATTTTGGCTGCCTGTTAGCAAGTCCTATAGGAATGCCTGGTGCCTCTTTTCAGAATATGGAAGAATTTATCCATTGTTCTCAGATCTGGGGTTTGACAGACAGTAACAATCCCATTTTTTTTTTCATTTTAGTACACATAGTTCCTTAGTATTAGCATTTATCCCTTTCTAATCATATAACCTGGGGCTAATCCAGGGAGACACCATTTCAATTTATAGTACCTTCTATGTGGTAGAATCTAAAGTGACAGTCATAAAATCTGGGTTCATTTTGGTTCATTAAATAAATATGTAATAAATATAGTAACTGTATAGTTCCTAGGACATCAGATTCCTTAACTATAAAAAGAATTTAGATAAGCCTTTCTAGATCTAAGTGCCTATGATTTTGTGATAATTGTGTATATCATAAATCTGAATATACAGAAGGTAAGAGCAAAATTCATAGAAAAGTCAAATGATACAATCTTCTGAGAATAAATTTTTAAAATATATTTGGAAGATTCCTTAGAAAACTGGGAATGGAACCACCATTTGACCAGGCTATCCCACTCCTCAGTCTATTTCCAAAGGACTTAAAAACAACATACTGCAGTGATGAAGCCACATCAATGTTTATAGCAGCTCAATTCACAATAGCTAAACTGTGGAACCAACCTACATGCCCTTCAGTAGATGAATGGATAAAGAAAATGGAGTATACATACATACACAATGGAATATTCTTCAGTAAATTCTTTTTAATGGAAAATATATATATACACATATATATGGAAAACCACTGATATTAATGGAATAAAACTATTATGAAGGAGTTGAGCATACCAGTGGGAAAAGTATCAAAGGACATGAATAGAGAATTAACAAATGAAAATTGCTAATAAACAAAACCCCAATTAGGAATCAAAGCATGCAAATTTAATCAAAACTAAGACATCATTTTTATCATAGTAGCGAAGATTTTTAAAATATTAATACAGATAAACATTAGCATTAAGGATGGGTACGGATGGAGGGTCCCTCTAGTCTCCCATTTCTCTTCCCCAGGGCTACCACTCTTACTTTTAAATCTCTGTCCTTCCAGAGATGTTTTTTGCGTTTTTTTAGAAAACAAAAATGGTAGCATTGCAGTACTATTTTATTTCTTTCCCATAAATTGTATATTCAGTCCCTTAACAAATCCTATTGATTCCACTTTTAAAATAATTCACAGTCTGAACATTTCTCAGCACCTCTGTATCTACTACCACTCTATTTCAAACCACCTTCTCATGGGGATTCTCTGTCTCCCTCCTTTAGCTCTTGCCCCTTTACACAGAGGAGGCAGAGTAATCCTTTCAAAATATAGACTGAATCAGTCCTTTGCTCCAAAACCTTTCAGAGCAGATGCCAAGTCCTCACAAGCTGGATTAGCACCTTCCCTCTTTTCCAGCCATCTTTGTGCCTTCCTTGTGATCACTTTTGCTCCTGTTTACTAGAGCCACAATGGCCTCATGGCTTTATCCTGCTTTTATCCCACATGTCTTCACCAGATGGCCTTTTGCAGCTATACTTCCCTCTGTCTGAACTATGCATGGGGCACACTCCCTCAATTCTTAACAGTCATCTTATTGGAGAAGCAGCTCCTGATCATTCTGTGTTAAATATTGATTTTCTACCCTCCTATTCCTCTATTCATTTCCATTGCACTTACCACCTTTTAATATGTCTTATCCAGTATGATAGCCACTAGTCACTTAGTATTAGCATTTACCCCTTTCTAATCACTTGTGGCTATTAACCACTTGAAATTGAAAAGAAACTAAACTCTTAATTGTAGTTTCAGTTCATGTATTAGGAAATTGGATCATATGTATACTAAATAAAATGTAGTAAACATATCCTTCTCAGTTATTTTTTAAAATTACTATTCAATGGAGGTATATCTTATTACCCTTTCTCTTAAATAGATTTGAGGCTTATTTTTTCAAAATCTTATAATCAGAAAAGTAAAGACAAATTGTTTTCATTTCTAGAACATTAGCCATAGGTCATTGTTACCTCTTGATTTCCTCCACAAAGATGGGAAACTATTTTGTGGAAATAATTTTATGTCAATATATATTTAATGCTTATTTCATCTTTCTTACTTTTCAGAATTACCATGAAATTATGACTCGTCATCCTGAGAATTACCAGTGGGAAAACTGGAGTCTAGAAAACGTTGCCACCATTTTAGCCCACCGGTTCCCCAATAGTTATATTTGGGTGATAAAGTGTTCCCGAATGCATTTGCACAAATTCAGCTGCTATGACAATTTTGTGAAAAGCAACATGTTTGGTGCCCCAGAACACAGTACTGACTTTGGAGCTTTTAAGCACCTTTATATGTTATTGGTTAATGCTTTTAACTTAAGTCAGAATGGTTTGCTATCGAAGAATGGCAATGTTTGGAATAAGGACTCCAAAACATCTAACTGTAGATCTAATTCTTCTCCTACTACTAGTAATGGTTGCCAGGGAGAAAAAGAGAGGACCTGTGAAAAATCTGATGAGTCTGCCCCGAGTTTTAATCCACCATCACTAAATGGTGCATCTTTTACTTTGATTGGATTCAGTAAAGGTTGTGTTGTTTTGAATCAGTTGCTTTTTGAATTGAAAGAAGCCAAGAAAGACAAGAACATAGATGGTTTCATCAAAAGCATAAGAACGATGTATTGGTTGGATGGTGGTCATTCTGGAGGAAGCAATACATGGGTTACATATCCAGAAGTCTTGAAAGAATTTGCACAAACAGGGATTATTGTTCATACCCACGTAACACCTTACCAAGTACGTGATCCAATGAGATCTTGGATTGGAAAGGAGCACAAGAAATTTGTTCAGATACTTGAGGATTTTGGTATGCAGGTGACTAGTCAAATTCATTTTGCAAAGGAAGCTCCTTCTATAGAGAATCACTTCAGGGTTCATGAGGTATTTTGAGACTACAAGAATATTAATGTACTTGTTTAGAGGAAAAGCATATGCACTTTGAGTGCTGTAAATTCAGATAATGACATGTAAGATGCAATTCATAAATGCATTGTCAGTCTGGGGATTAGGGAGAAGCACACATTCCTAAAATATGGGTACAATATGCAATAGTATTCCTTGCTTGTGATTGTGAACAGTTTTTAATTTGGATTGGGTTAGAATTAGTTAATTTGAAATCTAAAAAGGTGGTTTGTGATAATCCTATGAGAAAATATAGGACCCTTAAAAATGAAGGTTAATGACAACTAAAATTGCTGTTGTTGGAAATAGTTGATTCTTTGAGTAATGTTTCAAACTAAATTTGGTGACATTATAACAGCAGTTAGCTATTTTGGCACTGAAAACTTGAATGGAAGCACTTCATTTCTCTTCAGACAAAGCAAAAACACCCTGATGTTTTCCATCATTTTGGAGTAACAATCCTGCCTCTTACGTTTTATAAACTTATGGATTCATTCTTAATGTGCCACAAGTGTTTTATTTTCTTGAGAGTCAAATGTATTTCCAGTTCTCCAAGAATGTGCAATAGCATAAAGCTGATTTTTGAAGCTTTACACTTATGCACTGTGGCTTAATTTTTAATTGACAGTTTTTAATTGACTGTTTTGGGGTTTCTTAAATATTGGCCAAAATACAGTTGTTTTTGAAAATTGGTTTAAATTGAATATAATTATATATATATATATATTTGATAAAAATATACTATAGAGTAGATTTCAAATTTTCATTATATTAGTATTTTGAAAGAGATCAACTTAGGTAAAATAAATATATAATACTTTATCAGCTGCTCTATTGAAAAGGAAACAGATTCCATAGATCTAAATCAGTGTTTCTCCAGAAACATGATTTTGTCTGCCAAAAGAAAATAGCTCTCTTTGGCCAAAATGCAAAATTACATTGCTGTAAGAAAAGTTACAAGGGAAAGTTTGAAGACACAAATGATTTAATTTTGGCTCAAAAACTGAATTTGCTTAACACTACTACATAATTTGGGTGAAGTTTCCTTCTGCCCGTTTTTCTTGACCTAGATAAATACATTTTGAGAAACCAAGATCTAATGAATTTTAACCAACATTGGAATATGGCTGTGTGATTACAAAAGGTGACCTGTCACTTTTTTATAGTTTATTAATAATGCTTTTGCAGGTCATGAAATAACTAAGCAGGGAAGTAATATGCTGCTTTAGGACTGATAAAAGTAAAATGCTAAAGATGACTATCTTAATGACCCAGAGGACCTAAATTTATTAAACAATAAGGCAAAAATGTTTATTTATTGATTTCTTCCCAGAATTACATCTTAATGACTCTGAAATACATTCCAAATAGAGACTCATGAGAAAGGATTCTTAACCAGATTCTTTAAAACAAACAATTCTATTAACTGTACAAGAGTAGTATCTAAATTTTTAAAATACCTTCTTTCCAGACCAAAAATTTCCATCACAGAAACAAGTTGAACAGATTCTAATATTTTATGTATTACCTGCCTTAAAACACTATGATTGGGTGGCTTTTTTCAATTTAATAATTCTTTTGTTAAATTCACTTATATCTAATAAAATAGCTGAGTTACTGAAATGAGCTAAGAAGGGACAAAGAAAAGGCTTTTCTTTTCACAGGCTTAACTAAACTGGAAAAATAGGACTTTTAATAGACAAATTCATTTTAAAAATATGAAATATTTGAATCTGAATTCAGCTATCCAGTCACATGAATGCTTAATTATAATTGTTATATATCAAATGGAGGAGATATTAAGAATGACCCACTGGGTACCTAAAACTGCTATCACATCAAAGTGAGACAATATTGAAAAGTAAAAATATTTTCAGAAGTGAAATATATTCTAGTTGATTCATATACAAACATTTTGTTTGACACTTTAGATTGGTCCTTTCTCCACATTTAAAACTGTTATTGTAAATGTTAGTATATCCTCTTGGATCGTGCCTTTGTGATGAAAGAGTAAATTGAGAAAAGTAGTCCTACAAATAATGTGAAAGTTGTTACCACCACAGCATGAATGTATAATTGTATTAAAATTAATAATCTACAGAAGTGTGTTTTGATGTGCTTTATGTTGTCAACATTGTTAAAACTTCATATCATTTGATTGAATGGAAGCTTTATCTCTATCTTGCCAGTTTTGGTTTCTATATATGCTTTCATTAACCTCCATGATTTTTCGAGTGAGCAACTCTGAAAATCTTTTCTGTAAAAAACATAACCATTCTCCTTTTTAAATTACTCCATAAAAATTTGCATTCTATCCATTTTTTTTCTGTTGCATTTTTTAGAGCACTAAGTCTCTTTTAAGTTCTTCCTTTTCTTTGCTCATCATTTCAGGTATCTGTATTCTAGTTCCTTCAGAGAGTTTCTTAGAATTTATGTAGTATGATCCAGTTCTCATTTCATTCATGCACCGATGTCTGGGCATCCACCAAGAGCAAACAGAGTCTAGGCCATAAGGATATAGCACAAAGTCCCAGTGTGTTACTATGGAAATACGTGATAGATGAAAGCTAGAATGGATATAAAGAGAGAAATACAGAACAAAAGGTAGTCATAAGCTAGTCTTATTTTCATTTGAGGGTCTTTAAGAAAAACATGCCTTAGAGGATGAGATATAAATAGCTTAATTTCTAAGTCTAGTTGCTCTATACAAGGGCAGAGAGGCCCAGCATAATAGGCAGTTCCTTATAGTTTCCTCTTATGGATATATTTAAGATGCCCCAGCACTCATGGCATGTATGCTTGAAACTAGACACGCAACAGCAGAGATGTATGCCTGACTGCTTATCTGTGTTAGTTCCTTCTGACCATATCTATTAGCACCAGAGGAAGGATGCATGCAGCACAGTTCCAATTCTATCCAGATCTGCCTTCTGACTTCCAATACCTTTTTCTTTGTTGTTACTAAACTCTGATTCATTCATCTTGGATATCAAAACTTTTTATAGGTGAGAGAAAAGCCTTGTTACTAGGTTCTTGAGAACTTAGGTTCACGTAGCTATTCGAGTAGGATGAAGATAGAAATTAAGCGTTGTTGGCTTTGTTTTGATACCTCATGAAAGATGTTTGAAATTAATTACTGAGTAAGTAGAATTCAAATGTACTCATGTTCCAAGGGAAAAATCGTTAATGTTCTAGAAAATTTAATAATTACACTTCATACATAATGCTTTAAAAATGTATTTTGAAAGGATGATATGAACAAAAATTCAAGTAATACAAAACTGCCAGTCTTGCCACTGGCTCTTCAGCCTCTTCTCAGAGGCAACCACTATCACTAGTTTCTTGTAAAGTCTTGCAGAGCTAATTCATGCCTATATAAATATTTACACACAGCACCTTATTTTACACAAATGGCAGCATATTTTGACACCTTTTGTATGAAGTTACATTGGGAAAATTTGACACCAGTACCTTTGCTTTATTCTTCAGCTGCACTGTTCCATTTTTTGTATTATATTCTGCTGTCTGCCTGCTTATTTTATTTTGAATCCTTGTAAATATGAAGGTTTGTTGTGAAGAAAATTCCTTTGTACATCAGGTCCAGCTCCCAAACTAGCCAAAGAAAAGCTATCCAGTCCATTCAGAAGTATTTGAGATATGCTACACATTAAGGAGAGAGACTATGGTCACTACCACTGAAATTAATCCCATCTTCTATCACAGCTGTGTGGATTTGGACAAGCATTTATACAATCTGGGTTGATTAGAATCCCTGTGAGGTCATCCTTAACATATACTGAGAAATATTTCATTCATTTGGCCTTATCCCCAAAGGCAAAAAAGATTAAAATATCTCAATTTTAAATGAACAGACCCTAACAAAAATACAACCTTAGAGATAATTTTAAAACTTCCCAGAGGGTTTATCTCTAGCCTTCCAAATGTAATACTACAAAAGGAGCTACCTCACACCTCTTAGCAAGAAAATTAAATAGCTAGCACTAGCCATCAACTGTTTCTCCTCTTAACTATCTCCTCTATTTTTTTGTTGAAACTTATGAAGCATTAGTTCTATTTTAAAGATGAGGAAAATAATCTTAAGAGGTTATTTAACTTCACCCAGTTTTCTTCCCCACTAACCAAAATAAAATAAAATGAATATTCAGTAAGCCAATTGTAACTGGTTTACTGCCACATTTATACTTTGCACTGATTCTCATATTGGTTAAGAAAAGGGAAATTAAAAAAAAAGGAGGAAAGTTTATTAAAAGCGGACTATAAATACTGTACAAAACTAAGAGAGTTTTGTCTTTCTTCTTCCTGAAACAACAGGAATCACTGAAGAAGTTCCTTGCTTAGTTTTAGAAATAAAGATCAAAATCTGGTAATTAGATTTGGCTAGTATATTAAAACAGTTCCTTTCTGAGAGACTTTTTATCACCTTTGTTGATCTTAGTTAATTCAGTAAGTTTTTCAAAAGATGCCTAGGAAAAATCAGAACTTTTCCTTTCTTGTTTATTGTGATTTGCATTTTATGCCTGAAACTACTCCAGCATAAAACATGAGTGAATGGATTATCTTCAATACAGAAAATTAATTAAAATGCACCAAAAATGATGTACTCACAGAGATTGCTTTAGATGGGCACATTTGTGTTCAATAAATATACTTGGTCTTGTTTCAGTGACATTGCAACATAATGGCTAGGTACAAAACAAAGAATAGCATAGAAGACACACAATGGCCCATTGTCTTCAAAGACAACATTAGGATCTTTCATTTAAAAACAAACAAACATTTATTTAGAAAAAGACTAGGTAAAAATGTATTTAGTAGGAGAAACTTTAATTAGGTTGATATTTAGCCATACATATAAACTAAAACTGATGTATTTTCTATATAAAAAAATTTTAAAAGAAGGCTGATTTGACATATCAGGATCAAAACCAGGATCAATTAAACATTTGTTTTGGATAAATCACAAAACTAATAATACAAATCACTATAGTCCAGTGATTCTCAGTCCTGATTATACATCAAAACAGCTTATAAGGTCTATTAGATACCTATACCAAATCCCAAATGTACTGAATATAACATATAACATAGTTGGAGCCTAGGCATATATGTGTTCAAAAAAAATGCCTCAAAAGATTCTGATTACATGCAAATGTAGTAGAAAACTTAGTTGGTTGTCCACCGTTTTTCCTTTCTTATCAGAACCCTGGTTTTAAAAATTATCCATTTTGCCCCATCCATACCTCATAGGCCTCAAAAAGGATTCTATTCCCAGCTCTAGGAGACCTGACTAGCCTAAGGGTTATTTTATATCCTTTGCCTAAAGACTAGCTCAGGGATAGGCAGATCTAAGCTACTTTATACAGCAATAAGACCCAAGGATTTGGTAGCAAATTCTGGGAAATTTGCTACCAAATTTCCATATTAACACAGGATCACTGGAATTCAGCCAGATTCTTCTGCTGCATTTAAATGAAGATACACAAGGCCCCAACTACTGGCAATCATCCCATGACCACAAGGGTAGCCAGCCTTAGGATAACTGCCAATGCTGTGGCTAGAGAAAGAGGGAAAAAAATCTCCAAAGTTTGGTGACAATACCAAATCAATGGATTGGAAACACTGAAACCTATCAGAGACTTCATGTAATGAGAGTCAATATAGTTTCTTATTGCTGGAATCATTTTAAGTTGGATTTTTAATTATTTGGGTTTTTTTTGTTTGTGTGTGTGTTGGTGTTGAAGATCAAATCCAGGACCCTAAGCATATGTGTATCACCAACCTATATCCCTAGCCCAGTAATTTTCATCGTACAGCTAATGAGTAGTCCTAGTATGGCACTCTTTAAACTCTTAACAATCTGTATCAAGTAGAAACCATACCAAGACCCACATCATATTTAGTTAATCTGTAAATCTGAGACTGATTTATCTGTCCTATTTTAACAAAGAATGAATCTTTAAAAATTTATAACTTGTTATACTTTCTCAATGTCTGAACTAAATTTTATTAAAAGATTATGCATCACATTCACTTCATTATTTACTCAAAGTTCTTGCTGTAGGCTTTGTCTTGAATGTGTAAGACCATTCGCCGTGCATAAAAGTCCCTGTATTCCTCTGGTAATTCAGCCAGTGTTTTTAAGGCTCTGTCTAAAATTTGTGCAGCTCTTGATGCTGCTTTAGGATCTTTGTTTCCATAGGTGTCTGTTTTATCATAGCATTCAGATGGAAGGTGCTTCCAAAAGACATTCACTCCCACTCCAAACTCTTCAGAAATTACATTATGGAACCATAAAGCTGGAGAAAGTTTCAAAAAACAAGTTAAAAATAAAACCTACAGTTAAAAAAAAAAAAACCCAAAATGTCACTGAAATATCACGAATTGCATATAGCCAATGTAAGAAATAATTCTTGTAACCAAATCCCTTCGTTAGCACACTCCCAGCTTCTAACAGAATCATTTTAACTTTTATGAATTGCCAAACCAATTTAAAGTGTCGAAACCCTTAGTTTAAAAATCTTTAGAAATAGCAATTTTTCATTTATAACTTGATGGGCATAATAAAGCTATATTTATTTTGTAGTTCTCATCTGGGGCTATGTTTTGTGTTACTTGTTTACACTTCCTGAGTCCTACAACTACATAAAAACTTTTTCTTGGTATACAGAACATTTCAATTATTTGAGAAGTATGACCTTTTCTGATTCAGTACAAGACCTTTGTTCTCAAAGACTTCATGTTCAAATTGTAATTTGTTTTTCTAACTTGCTTAAATTTGCATTCATTGTAGCTTCCTCAGTTTTATATTTCTAATGCAATTATAATCATGTTATATTTCAGCTCCTTTACAACAATTAGTACACAAAACTACAGCAAATATTTTGATGGTGGAGGCAATGGGTAAAATATATTATATACCTAATTAATTTTTTATTTTCACTAAAAAGTTTACTTTGTTTTCAATTGAGTCTATACGTTTTCAAAATAAGTGTCAGAGGCATGCTAAAGCAACACGACAATGTAACAAAGATGGAGTACTAATCATGTCAAACAATGTTTAATCTTATGCAAGGTTTAGAAAGAAAGATTTAAATTTTCGAATCAAACTCATTCTAAGAGTGCTTGAGGAAAAAGAAAAGATGAACATAGTTTGATATGCAGAAGTAGTCTTCAGTTTTAATCTTCACTTCAATTTTTCTAGAATCTTTCTTAAAAGAAAAAAACTAACCATTCTGTTAAATTTAAATCCTAAGATGGGACTTTTGCTTTTGTTTCAAAATATATGCAAATGTTTAATATTTGGGGACTTTTTGTTTTTTAAAAAACCTATATGTAGAATAACAGAAAAGTGCATGTCCCTTAACCATGTTCTGAAGATACAAAAATCAAAAATGTAAATACAAATTTTAGAAAAGACAACTGATTTTAAGATTGATGTAATGGTTATTCTCAATGAATATAAGAATGAGAAATCAATGCATCCAGTTTTTATAGATGATCAATTACATGAAGGACATTATACAGCTGTGCAAAACTATTTTTCTTTCTTTATATCTTTATCCTCTAAGCTTTTTTCTACTTTTAAAATTATGTGTTTTTACTTTTTAAACTTTTTTGAAAAAAACAAAACACAAACATACTTTCACCTATATCTACACAGGGTCAGGATCAATGCCTCCCATCTCCCCATCCTGTCCCACTGAAGGTCTTCAGGGGAATAACAAAGCAAGCTGACATCTGTTATGGCAACAATGTTTTTTTCTGGAGTACTTCCTGAGGGACCTACACAAGGCTGTTATACAGGTAACTTTTTTTTTTTTATAGGTAGCAGTATACTCTAATGATTAAAAGTATAATATAGTAAATAGAGAAACCAGTAACATAGTCATTTATCATCAAATATTATATACTACATATAATTGTATGTGCAACATAGATTGCTTTTGAGAAACAAGACTATTAATTTCTAAGAGTTTGCTGAGGTATTCTTTAAACATACACACACACAGAGAAAAATAATCACATAGAGTATGAGTCACAGTGCAGATTTTATAAAACAGCACATTACTGAGGTCTAGAAATCTTACCAGGAATGAATAATATATCACCAGCTTCAAGGGTACATTCGTACCTTCTAGCCTTGGAAAAGAGTGGATATTTAACTAAGTCTGGGTTGTCTATATTTAGTACTTCTGATTTAGTACCTGAAAAATTCAAAAAAAGGAAAACAAAGATTGGGCAAAGTTAGCATTTTTAGATAAAGTATTTTTACAAATACAAATATGAAAATTAATTCTTTTCTGTTCAATCACTGTACTCACACCATGAGGGCAATGACTATTCTCCTGAAACCTAAGACAGTTTTCCATGACTCATTCTTTAATTATGAACACTGATACCCATGCAATTAAGATAAGAATATGAAAATCTCATTCTTCTGGCAGACTACTCCTGTGTGTATTACACATATATAAAGGAGAATACAATAAATCATAGCAAAAAGTGCCCCCAAATGTTTTTCCCCCTCAATGTGAATAGAGATTTCTCAAAAGGAGTAACTGAATAGACATTAAAAATATAAAACTTTTTAAAAAACCCATACCTGACAGATATAAATACTGGGCATCTCGAGGGCTGAATAGTGTAACACGCTTTTTTCCTGTTACTTGTACTAAAAAGTTATCCATCACCTGAAGACCAATAAAAACTTATTGGTAAGCAGTGTCTAAAATTCAAATAAATAGAACCAACAACTTTCCACATAATTAACTACAAACCTTAATTCTTTTTCATTTACTTATTTTGAGACAGGGCCTCACTATGTTGCCCTTACCTAGGCTGGCCTCAAATTTGCAATCCTCCTGCCTTAGCCTCTGTAGCTGGGAATATATAAGTATGTGCCACTGTACCCAGACTAAACCCCAATCTTTTATAAGACTTGACTTACACTACCTAAAACTCATATTCTAATCTAACAATGGAAATCCTCATATTCCACATATAGCTATGCCTGTATTGAAGGTATTTCTACAGTATTACCTTAAAATAGGAAGAACTGGCAAATTAGGAAGTCCAGTATTAGGAAACTAATTTCCCTTATCCAACCATTAATTGACTGTGAAAATAATTAAATTGTACTTGATACTCTGCTTAGTTAACAACTTCTTTATTTAAGTTTCAAGGAATGTTCTAAGACCAACCAACATTAGAGAACAGAGTAAAAGCCCTTAGAAAAATTAGGTGTTAGGAAAATGGGTACAGTTACAACCACTGCTAATTCTTAATACATGTTTAACAATAATATGATTATAGATATCTTCATTATCAAATTATTTGCACAGGAATATAATCTGGCAAATTTTCTTTTTAAATTTTTTTTTAGTTATAGATCAACACAATACCTTTATTTTATTTGTTCATTTCTATGTGGTATCGGGGATGGAACTCAGTGCCTCACACATGCTAGGCAAGTGCTCTACTACTGAGCTACAACCTTGGCCCTGCAAATTTTCTTAATACATTTTTTCATAGAATAATCTTAATGTTTCCTATATATGCAAGAATATACCTTCTTAGTACTGACTGTTAAAAATGTTAAAAGGCAGAGCCACATGATTCTCAGCTAAGGAATTAAGATATACACTGAGCAAGATATATTCATGATTATTCACATGTCATTACTACTGAAGCATTTCTCCTTTTAGCAGTAACCCTTTACTTATATAAACCTTAACCATATAATTATAACTAGCATTTCTTAAGAAAAGCTTTATATATTTTTTACAAGTTGAGGTAAAAGGGAAACTACTTAAAATTTTAAAATGTTCTCAAGTCATAGAACTTATCGCTAAAAATGTTGTGAGTCACCATATCATTTTTCTCACCATGTCATTCATGTAAAATCTTAAAAAAAACAATGTGCTAAGGTTTCATGTCTGTCTCACTTAATTATAGATTT
This sequence comes from Urocitellus parryii, assembly GCF_045843805.1. NCBI lineage: Eukaryota > Metazoa > Chordata > Mammalia > Rodentia > Sciuridae > Urocitellus > Urocitellus parryii. The sequence goes on from NC_135531.1 coordinate 248,976,498, forward strand.
ACTGACTATGCTAAAATCCTCCCAAGAGGTCTTTAAATGAATTATAAAATATACATATAAAACATAGCAGTTTGATTTAGAACCTTTTAAAAAATTATTTTATCTTTGGAAACCTGTTAGGTATTACTTCAGCTTCTTGTTTCTCCACTTCCTGACACCAAATCACACACCATACTAGCATTTTAATATTTTAAAAAATGTATAAATATATATACATATATGTATATTTAAGCAAATAAAATTAAAATACCATAGACTAAATAATAAAAAAAACACCTAAACTTATGTTTTGACTTACAAGTACAGTAGACAAAGATATAAATACTAAGCTCTTCAGATACCCCCAAATTCTTACAATTAGAAATAGTTCACCATAAGCTCCTGCCTTTCTCCTGAATAACGTGACTGTATGGCAAGAGTCATGCGTATCATTTACACACCTGTCTGCCCCTCCAGTGCTTTACCTGGTGGTCATCTTTCACACATTAAAAAGTAAAAACAGAAAATACGAATACACTTCATAAAACTTACATATATAAGGATGAATCAAAAACAAGACCACAGAGAAATAAAATGTGAAAAACTAGACTTTGCCGTTAGCTAAATAATTCACTCCCCCATTACTGCCTTATAAACTGCTTATTCAAAACTCAATGTTTCAGCAAATTATACCACAAAGATCTTTAGGGTGGCTTAAAAAGTTAAAAATAGGAATGTTAAATCTGTAAATGCTATATTTATGTGGAATTAGATTTTTCACATAGTTAGCATACATCATAGTGGGTCCAAAGCTGTAATCCAGGTGAACTAATTCGAAAAACACTGGAAAAGAACTGTTCGTCTTTGAAGAAGTTTGGAAACTTAATATCTCCTTCTAATAAAGGAAATTGCTTTCTGATATCTGCAACATCCTGTATTGACAGAAACATAAAAACAAAATATTAGATAAAAAGACAACCTCTGGAAAGAATTTTAAAATGAATATTTTATCTAAGGCTACCAATGAGACTACATAATAATAATAAGAAAAGGGCAAGGAGTGGGAGGGAAAGGGAGGGAGAAGGGGAATAGCTAGGATGGTGGAAGAGGGTCATCATTATACAAAATACATGTATGAAGATGTGAATTTGGTGTCAACATACCTTATATATAAACAGATATATGATAAAGGGTAGTATAAAGGTTTATTAAGAATTGTAAGCAAAAAATAAGAGCTCATGTATAATGGCATAATTTGGTGTGAACATACTTTATATACAGTTACAAAAAATTGTACTGTGAATGGATAATCATGAATGTAATGCACTCCACTATTGTCATGTATGTAAGAAACAAATAAAAAAAAAGAAAGGAAAAAAAGGGTAAAACTTTGCTCAGTGTTTTAAAATATTGTGATGTGAACATCTGTTAACACATTATCTTACTAATGAAGAAATAACAGACTGTGTAAATAAGATTACAGATTTAACAGTATCACACTGTTAAGCTCTATGTACTTCATTAATAGAAAGGTTCTTTCTACTTTAAGCAAGATTTATACAATTGTCATCTACTCTAATGTGGCTCTATACATGTGACTCCAAATATACATCAAAGCTTATATAATGAATTATTCAGGATTTCTAATTATTTTGGATTAGTGTTTTATTAGTCGACTGGCCATCTATAAAATATTCAATAGAAGGGATTTATTATTGTATAGATTTCTTATTGTATAATAATATTTCTTATTCTTATTGTATTTCTTATTTAAACACTAAGATTCTATAGTCCTACCTAAGAACTAAGTAATCAATTTTCAATAATTTTAATTAGGGGCACAAATCATTGAGAAAAGAATAGAGTAAGAAAAGTTACATGTCAATCAATAACTATAAAAATTACACTGTAAGTTAAAACACATATAATCACTTAGGCTTTAAACAACTGTTTTAAATCCACAGTTCTTTTTTTCTTTTCTAAACTGGGAATTCAACCCAGGGGCCCTTTACCATTAGGCTACATCCCTATTCCCTTTCATTTTTTATTACAGGGTCTCACTAAGTTGCCCATGCTGCCCTTGAACTTGCTTCAGTTTCCCAAGTCACTGGGATTACAGGTATATACCACTGTGCCCAACCTTAAATCTACATTTCTTACCTTTCTAGGGTCTTCTCCAAGAGACCGTAAGTAGTATTTCTCATCCTTAAACATGCCAAAGAAAAATAACAGCATTCATTTAAAAATTTTAGGAAGTAAAAAAGGAAGGAATTAAGCTTTAAAATCTGACCCAGTGAAGTATTTTTCTAAAAAGTTCAATTACCTTACCCTTTCTACTAATGCTCTCTGGTGGCCATATGAAGAAATGTCTTCATGTATGTGGCTCATAATGATGAATGGATCCACAAAACATTAAGTAAAATAAATTCTAAAGGCAACACTTAACACACCATGCATAAAACCACAATGATTTACACTTTATACTCCAAATAATTATTTAGATTTTTTAACAGTTTCTTAACACTTAATAAAAGGATCCCCATTTGTATAGAATACATGATCTCAAAATATTATTAAACACTAACAACAAACTTCTCAATTTAATACAAATATAAAATAAGAGATAAGAAAAATACTCTTTGCTTTTAATAAATCTTTTAAAAACTTGGAACAGTGCATTTTATCAGGCTAAACCTATCCCTGACAACAGAAATGCTAAAGTGAAATCCTTAAGAGTCAGCTCAGGTGTGAGTTAGAAACATTATCATTTCATACTAGTAAACTCAAATGGATAATTTTTTAAATTATCATTTATACTTCACTGAGTAGCTAAATAGGGATCTGCCTGAAATATAAAACATTCACTGTAGGGTTGGGAGTATAACTTGATGGTATAGCATTTGCCTAGCATTTTGTAAAGCGCTGGGTTTGAGAATCAGCACTGAAAAAAATGATAACGACGACAACAACAACAACAAAAACCCATTCATTGTTACCTGCATTTTCCCTGAATTAGAGAACTGAGATATATTAGGTCAAGTTCAGGGGCAAACCAACTCAAGAATTCTGCCTCTCTGAAACCAGTATGAACCATTATAACACAAACTTCAAAATACATCTTATTTACATTAAAACCCTATATCTATGATCATAAATCTATCAGAATTCTTGGATTCACTATTTTCATATTTTTAGTATCAGATCAGATAGGTTCTATAAATATGTTACTGGCTAAACAGATTTCAAAAAATGTTCTTCAAAATTCTAAGGATATTCTAACAGTCTAATGTTTCAGGGTTTAAAAAAATAAGTTCACATAGCAGAGATCTACTGCTCAGATTCAAGATTCAAGAAAGGACTTATTACTTATAGTTGCAAGAACTGTGATTTACTTAGGATTGCCAGCTGTTAACTTCCTAAGGTTTACCTTAGTACCTGAAACAAGGTTTTACTTTTCCTAGGGCAGGCCCAACCAAAGACTAAGTTGGTAGTCCTGCCAATCAAGGCGGGACTCCTCTGACATACAGTACATACAAACTAGATGACTTCCTCTACCCAAGCCTGCTTCCTCTCCTTTCCTTTTATAGACATTACTCCCTAATGCATTCCTAATTCTATCTCAGCCTCAGCTTTCCACAGGACTGAATCGACAGTCTAAATTAATCTTGTTTACAGACTTTCCATACTTTTTAGACTTAATCCTTCATCCTGTCTCTCTTTCTTTTACTTCACATTTCACAGCTATTGAAATCTGTGCACTCATTACCCACAGTCAGGAAGCTGCCAAACAGCAACTAAATACAAATGTTCAAAGCATGGCTATAAAGTAGTACAGCTAATGGAATTAGGTTTAAGACATTCTAGGCATAGTACAGATTCACAGACCTCCAAGTGTGCAGGGATTTCGATGGCAATCTAGCATTACCACTGCCTGATGAGAGAACTATGAAAATGAAACACCTGTTAAACTAAACTGCCTAGCCCAGCTGGCTTTTAGGTAGACATCAGTTTTTGATTAAAAGCTTAAAGCAGCTTATTTTTGCAACGAGCTTTGAGATAACACAGTGATTTTTTTTAAAAATTATAGAAATATTGTAGCTCAATGCCTTGTCTCAAGGTATTTAAACTGAACTATTTAAAGCTGGACTATAAAGAAAATAAGAATTCTTTTAATCTAATCTTGAACAAATGTTATACCACTCAAAAGAAATCATATTAATAAAAAATGTAGAAACAGCCTATATGAAATAAAGTTCTTCATTAGCATTTGAATTTGGCATATTAGATACAAGCATTTTCAAAAGAAATAATACTAATATCTTACATATAATAAATAGTATCTGTGTTAGGCATACTACTAAGTATTTTACAGATTTTGCTTAGTTAATTCTCACAAAACTCTTATGATATGGATACTGTTATTATCTCCATTTTATACATGAGTGTATTTAAGCACAGAAAAATAATATGGCCAAGGTTTGAGAACTGATAAATGGCAATGCTAGTCTGTGGCATATCCAACCAACTCTTAAGAACAATTATCAGAGAAGGCTACAGTTCCTGTATATCTAATGATCTTTTGTAAGATAATAATTTAGCATATGAATACTTTCTAATAAAATCAGTGTATAAACACATACTAATGCTTTCTAAAAAATTAAAAACAATTACCTCTGAAATAAAGAATTCTTTATGCTTTTCTTCAGCTGCCCTCTGGACCAACTTGTCAAAAGGCAAAGTTCTGAAATAAGTACAAAAGAATACTCAGACTTCATAAGAGAATAACTAGTAATATAATTACTATAGGCTTGCTGCAGGTAAACATGACATTTTACAATATTCATAGTTTTTATTATGACCTATTAAGTGGAATTCTAAATTTTAAAAATTCATTTTAGCAGTATGCTTGTTTGATGTAAGTTATCTGAAATTGTGGAATTTGAGATTTTAAAATTTATTTTACAGATGGATTCTTACAGGTCAATATCCTTCTATTCCAAGTTATTGGTAGAAAAATGCTTCTATGGTATCTGATAACTTTTGGAAATATACAAACTTTCAGGTTTCAATAGCTACCTGTTTCAAGTGTCATGGAAAAGCAAATTGAGTGAGGAATGGGGTTCTCACTGATACTATACTGCTAAAGTGCTACTTCTTGCCTTGTATTCGTCTGAAAATCTAAGTGTCTCTGATGCCAGGTTATGGGCTAATGGCTCCTATGAATGTGAAAGTCAATCTGAACTAGAGGCTACCACTGCTAATTATGTAGAATGAGCATTGCAGAAAAGAGGAGTCCACCATCTACTCAGATTAATCTACAAGGTACTGTTCTTATATAAAATTTTGGATCAATTACATCAATAAATTTACTTGCTATTCTGTTATTCAATGTTTTCTATCTCAGGACTTCCGTTACCTCATGCATGTTCCAAACAGAAACCCATCTACTATTGTTATGAAAAATGGTAAAAAATATATGGAAAGTTATGGCCCTAGAAAGAGACAAGGGGCACTTAGAGATGTAGAAAAGCAAGGTTTATTCAGCACTGCTGCAGGCTCAGTGAAGTCCTCTCCAAAAGTTGAGCCTAGCCCCTTTGTTCTTCATATCTTTCATTTTAGTACAGAATTCTGGGTTTCAATACTTTCTCATGCAAGTAACTTTGATTTCTCACTTTCTTCAGATAGCTCTGGTTCCTGACACAGCTGCTGAGCAAGCATGATTACACAGGCAGAAACTAGTAGGTTGCAGTTATTAACAGAGATAAAAAGAAACATCTTAGGAAGGAGATGCCGCTTCACTATTAAGGGACCATTTTTCTGGACTAGCACACAGACCAGTAAGAAAGACAATATCAAATAAGGGTTACCATGGATGCCATGGAGTCAGGCAAATTTGAGTACACGTATGAGTTCTATCATTTTGAACTGCATGATCTTGGATAAGTTGCTTAATATTTTTAAACCTTCATATTTTCCATCTGTAAAATCACATAAACAATATCTACCTCACAGATTGTTTTGTAGTTTAAAATGAATAAAATCTAGAATGCCTGGCACAGTACTGAGTATTCAGGAAAGGACAGATGTTAGGGTTAGCAATAATGAAAATACATATACCCTTCAGCAGCATGCAAGTAGTCATCAAAATTAAGAAAAAAAAAAAAAGGAAAAAAAAACTTCATCCATTTTGTAAAGGCTGCTTTACAAAATAAGAACAGAATTGATGAAAGTACAATAAATAATAAGAGCAAGACAAAAGAATTACATGATGCCCTAGGCAGAGGCAGCAAAGCAAAGCTTCTGAGATTTAAACTTTTTTTCAATTAGATCTATAACCAGAATATATCAATATCCTTTCATCATACAAGGTTCTCTTGTCCATAGTATCCTGACTCAAGAAGAAAAATGTAAAAGTTAATACTTGTTAATGTATCCGTCTTCAGATATTTGATAAAGAAGAGGAGCAACATCAAACTGAAGTGATTTTTATAATATTGTACCTGTAGAATTTTGTACTTTCTAGTGTCTCTTTGGCCTAGATATCTCCCTTCTTTCCTCCTTCCTGGTAAATGCTAAAAAGTATTAAACCTTTTTTCTTTTTTCTTGCGCTAAATAATCTTGCAACTTTTTAGTAACTCTAAGGAAAAGCTTTGAGGAAGCTGGGATAGAAACTATTATGTAATATATGTGCTTCCAAAACAAGTTTTGAAAAGACATGACAAAACATCAAAGCAATTCAAGATGAGTTTTCAATACCCATTAGACTCTGGAAAATGAACATCATTAATTGCAGGCTGAAAAATCATCATTCCAGCATTTTCCTGATCTAATAAAAAGTGAAAAGTTCTTACACTTGGAAAACCTTGTGGTAATTAAATTCAATTCATGGTCTATTAAAAAACAAAACTATAATGGTGACCATTCAAATGGTAAAAAATTGAGAAAAGTTTTGGCAGTTGTAACATGAGCTTGGAAACTTTAATGAGAAAGGAATGCCCCTGGACATTAGAAACTCTGTTTAACTCATCTCTAAACTGAAATATTTTGTGAACTACATGGTTTTTCAATAGATTAATTTGCTGGGAACTAAATGTGCTCAGAATTTGAAAGTTGTTGGTTTTTAACTTAACATTATTAATGAATCTCTGGGGAATAAATAACACATAAAACCTGCAAAATAAAATAATATTTAAAGCTTTCAAGTTTAGATATTCAGCAGCTTATGATTATCTATTTGCTTTCTTTGGGGATAGTACAAGGTATTGAACCTGGTGCCTTGTGCATGGTAGGCAAGCACTCTACTACTAAGCTAAATCCTCAGCTCCTTTTAAGAGATTCCACAGCATAACATAACAACTATGAAAGAAATCAAAGTATTGAAGGTTAGAAAATATGATTTTTTAAAAAAAAGTTAAACAAATTGATGAAAGATTATACCAAACAAGCTTGTCCTACATTTTTATAGAGGACAGAAAAAGAAAACATGAGCCTTTTAGAAAATTTCCTACACTAGATAAGTTTACCAATGTGGTAGGATAAATTGATTAATGGAGCAATGAATGAGCACAGCATACCCACCCACTTTAGATATAATCTAATTTTAATTGTGGAAATTCTCTCTTCTATAACTTCCAAAAAATATTGGGTATATACCCTGTTAAAGAAATGGTCTTTGGGAACATCTTTGTATAATTATATTAACTTTGAATTCTTGTCTATTAAAAGCTACTCTTTAGGGACTGGGGTTGTGCTCAGTGGTAAAGCACTTGCCTCACACAAGTGAGGCCCTCGGTTTGATCCTCAGCACCACACAAAAATAAATAAATAAAATAAAGGTATTGTGTCCAACTACAACTAAAAAATAAATATTTTTTAAAAGTGCTATACTTTAAAAAATCAGTAAGCTAGTCCATGATTACATCAGATAGCCAAAAATGTATAATGATATAAAAATATTTTTTAAATTTTAAAAAGGTTATTTGTACCCCAGAGTAAACCTCAGAAGAAAATACCTATATACAAAATTCTTACTAATGAAGTCCATCTGTTCAACTGTAGCAACATGAATCTTTACTTCTTTTGTCCCTCCAACTTGGCTTAGGTAATCCACTGTCCATTTGCTTGTACATGCTCCTATGTCAATTCCTTCTAACACAAGAGGTTTTCTCTGTAAATAATGAAAAGTGCAACAAAAGTTTGTGAAAACCAACAATATATCAATCGTTATATTTGATAACAGAGGGATAAGCTTTGATTCTTGATCCCCAGATACTCAAACTCAAAATTTCTGACAGTTCACACTATCACTAAAATTGGAAGAAGGCCCATGAATTAGACCTAGAACAAAAGGTTAAGATTAGGAAAACAAACAGTAGTATCATCAATAGAAAAGAAATCTAAATATTACATATACTTTCATGTTATTTATGACAAAATATATATTATTAAAATTTATACTTTATAGTAAAATATTTCTATAACTTTTTACTTTGATACCATTTCAAACTTCTAAAAACATTGCAAGAACATTACAAAGAATCATATACTCTCTATGCCAGTTCACTAACTGAATATTGTGTCCCATTTGCTGTATCATTTGCTCTCACTGTGTGTTTAGAGAAGGACATATTATTAAACCTAATTTAATTTTTTCGTAACCGTTCTAAGGTTAAAATGCTGGCATTACAAGCCTTTCTCTCTAGAAACTAAGTGTACTTCCTGTGAACAAAGACACTCGTAAATAACGATGGAGTAATAATCAAAATTATATTTCATACTTATATAATATTATTATCTTATCCACAGTCCATATTTAGATTTCATTAATTTTCCAAATAATTTCATTTAGCATTATTTCTTTTCCTGGACCAGAATTTAGCCTGAAATGCCACATTACATTCAGCTGCCAAGTCTTTTAATATGGAACAGTTCTTCAACTTTTGTCTTCCATGACCTTGACATTTTTGAAGTATATGGACTAATTATTTTGTTGAATGCCCTTTGATTTGGGCTTATCTGAAGTTTTTTCATGATTAGATTCAGATTATACATTTTGGGGAAGGAATGTACCACAGAAGGGATATGGTGGCCCTTCCTGGGCACCACATTAGGTGATAACTGATATTTCGCCCTAACATTTGTGATGTTAACTTCAACTGGTAAATCTTGTCTAAATCAAGTACTGTTAAGGTTGAGTGTAAAAAGCAGTGATTAAAAAAAATTATATAATTTCTTCTACAGTTGTAAGTTCCACTAATGTAAAAAATGACCTCTAACTTTTTCATTTATTTTATTCTTTGGATAATCTATTAATGTCATTTTAAAACTTGAATTATTTTACATTTGGCTGGTTCTTAAGACTTTTTAACCTGAATACTTCCTTATTTTGTGGCAAAATAACATAATCCAGCATCCTTTTATACTTTTTTTGCCCAGCCCTACAGTCTGGTTTCTTTCAGTGGGTAATGTTTACCCCATTTTTGTCCCATCATCTCAAATATGAAACACCTGTAAAAATGTAAATATGGTATATAACATGTAATATTAAATATTATTTAAATTAGTATTATTTAATATAATAACATACATAAGCTCTAGACTGATTTCCAACCTATTTTAACACACTTGCATCAACCTCATCAAAACATTCACAGAATTGAAAACGTGGGACTCAGTGGATTAATGGCACATCATTACTTCTGCCTTCTCATTGGACAGAGCTAAGAAATACATGAGCATATATGTATACCCCCCAAAACACACATACACATATGCATATACATATATTTATCTCTCTCCATATATGTACTATATTTATACACACATACATACCGAATGTACATATATTTGTAATCTCTTCTCCAACAATGAGAAACTTAATTCCTATCATTCTCAATGTTTAATCAATTGCAAAACTCCAGAATTTACAGAAAGTTCTTTCAGAATTACGAGGTAATATCACTATTAAAAAAAAAAAAAAGCCTACACTTTTTATCATTACACTGGGGACATATAATCAAAGTACTATATTAAAAAGTGTCTTAGATTATTTCTCCCCATTCCTTAGATAGAGTCATTCGTTACTGTTTGATTTCTATTTTGGGGTTTTGCTTTTAACAAAATCATTTCTTATCCTTACTGGTATTATTACTTAGAAATGTAAAACATTGACATGATTTCCCAAAGTCACAACTATACGTAACTATACATCCACATTTTTCTATCTCATACTCATTCCCTAGAGATAATTGTCATAAATTTCTATCATTACTGTATTTTTTCCAAGTGCTCAAAAAATATACATATCAGCTCTCCCTTAAAAAAAAAAAAACATGAAAAGTAGTTTACTATATATTTTCTTTGGTAACTTGGTTTTAAAAATTTTTTAAATGTACCTTGGGAAATGCTGTCAGTTCAGATACTTCCATTCTTTTTACAGCTTAGTATAACACAGTGTAACTGGGCCATAATTTATCCACTCATTCTCCTGTGCATAGGCATTTAGGTTTTTTTTTTTTTCACTAATCTGCAAGTACAACAACACTATGTAGACATTTTCATACTTTTGGACGAATATCTCCAGGATAAAATCCTAACAAGAAACAGCTAAGTCAGAAAGTAAACAAATGTAGTTTTGTTGAATATGCCATAAGTTTAGTCACTGGGTATGACAGCAGCAGTTTCTCCACAGCAACACTAAGAGGCATTATCAAAGCTTTTTAAAGGCCATTTTCAAGTTTTGTTTTGGTTTTAAAATTGACTATTCATTTTCCTATCAGATTTTTGGACTTCTCCCCAACCTTCTTTTAATATTTCTTTATAAGAACTCAAAAAACTTATCAGCAAAACAACAAATAACCCAATCAATAAATGGGCAAGACACTTCACAGATGAAATATGAACAGTCAACAAATCTATGAAGAAATATTCAATATCATGAGCAATTAGCAAAATGCACATTAAAACTACACTGAGATTTCATCTTGCTCTAGTCAGAATGGTAATTATCAAGAATACAAGTAACAATAAATGTTGGTGAGAATATAAGGAAAAGTGGGTGGTGGTGTGTCACCAGACTGGACAGGGCGGAGTCAGGGGGAAGGAAAGGGGAGTGGGAATGGGAAAGACAGTAGAATGAATCAGACACAACTTTCCTATGTTCATACATGAATACAGGACCAGTGTAACTCCACATCATATATAACCACAAAAATGGGAAGTTATACTCCATGTATGTATGATGTCAAAATACATTCTACTGTCATGTAAAACTAAAAAGAACAAATTTAAAAAGAGAAAATTTTAAAAATAAAGTTCTTCATATCCAATGTTTTTTTACACCCTTTATGAGATTTAAGTTACAATATCCCAGTTTGTATATCTTTCAACTTGCTTCTAGTGTTTGTCATATAAATTCTTTTCTACTCAAACATTAATCTTTTATTACACTTGAATTTTGAGTTATTGTTATAAGGCCTCCTAGAAACCTAGATTATAGAGGAATTTATTCATATTTTCTTCTACAACTTGTATAGTCTCAGTTCTTCTGATCTACCAGCAGTTATTTTATTTTTATTTTTATTTTATTTTTTGATACTGGGGATTGAACTGGGGAGGCACTTAACAATTGAGTCACATCCCCAGCCCCCCACTTTTTAAAAACATTTTTAAAAATATTGTATTTAGCTATAGGGTCTTTCAGAGTTGCTTAGCCTCACCAAATTGCTGAGGCTGGCTTTGAACTCACAATCATTCCACATTAGCCTCCAGAGCCATTGAGATTATAGGTGTATGCCACTATGCTGGGCTCACCTGTAGTTTATTCTTGCATATGGTGGGATATATCTAATTTTATCATTTTCTTTTTTTTTTTTTTTGGTACTGTTATAAGGCCTCCTAGAGACCTAGATTATAGAGGAATTTATCCATATTTTCTTCTTCAGAGGTGCTTTACCAGTAAGATACATTCCCAAACCTTTAAAAAAATTTTGAGTCAGTGTCTAAGTTGTTGAGACTGTCCTGGAACTTTCAATACTTCTGCCTCAGCCTCTAGAGTTACTGAGATTACAGATGTGGGCCATGAGGCCCAGCTAATTTTATTGTTTTATAAATGACTTTTCAGTTACCTTAGCAACATTAGAGCAATGAAACTACTTTGTATGATACTACAGTGATGAGTATGTGTTATAAGTTTGTCTAAATCCACAGAACATACATCAAGAGTGAACCCTCAAAATGATATGTAACAAATGTATCACTCAGGTGGAGGAGGTTATGCATGTTCGGGAATAGGAAGTATATAGAAATCTCTGTCTTCTGCTCAATTCCAAAGTGAAATTAAAACTTCTTTATAAAATAAAGTCTAAGCTGGGTGCAGTGGCTCACATCTGTAATTCCAGTGTCTCAGGAGGTTGAGGCAGAAGGATTGCGAGTTCAAAGCCAGTCTCATCAAAAATGAGGCACTAAGCAACTCAGTGAGACCCTGTCTCTAAATAAAATACAAAATAGGGCTAGGGATGTGGCTCAGTGGTTCAATTCCTGGTACCAAAACAAATAAAGTCTATTTAAAAACCAATTTTTGCCCCAATAAATTTTGAAATGCCATGCTCATTACATACTATATATTTCTGAATATATACAGAGAGAAAGTACAATATTGAGTTCTCTGGACTTCTATTCATCTGATCTGTCTATTCATGTACCTGGTACCATTCACAATTATAGTTATTAGAGCATGTTAAAAAATCTGATAGGACTATATTCAATCATCTTTTTCTTTTTAGTGTTTTGGGCAAAAAGTTCTTCTCCAATTTTGTTATTAATTTTTAGTTTTACTGCAGTATAACCAGAGAACATTCTTTGTAATTTTCTACTTTATGAAACTTAATGTTTCCTTTGTGACATATTATATCTTGTCTAGGAAGTTACAAAATATCTTTTTTTATGCATCTTACAAAATACTTCCACATACATAATTCTATCTTCACAATGCCTTGTAGGCATTATATGACTAGTATATAGAAATTGGGGACTAGAGGAGAGCAGGAACAATCCATCTATCCCTACTCTCCAAAATAAATTAAATGTTGAATGAATGTCTCCTGTGGGTTGTCAACAACAACAACAACAAAAACCCTTCAACCCTGACTTGTAATTCTCAGAACTGCAGTTTTGTGACCGCCCTAATAGATGTAAGTATCCAGGAAAATTGCTAGGAGATCTTTGTTATTGTTTTGTCTTGTCGTACCTTAGACACACTTTTGTAACGTTTCTTTATTATTATTATTATTACTATTATTATTATTATTATTATTATTATTAAAATACCTGCTGGGTTCCTAAATTCTTCTTTAAGTCTAGACTCTTCGTACAATTCAAGTAAAAATATTTTTTTCGCCTTAATATTTCTCTGAGTTTTCTTTTAAAGAAATGAGGGATTCCAACGTCTGGAATACAATCCAGGTTAGTTAAAATCCAAGACCAGTGAAAATTTTTTCTGGAGATTTCTATTGCTTCCCCTGATGTCTCCTTGGAGTGAAAAGTTTTCACCTCCAAATCTACCAATTCGGGAGTAGATGGACAGGCGCCCTTCGCACCAACAGGGAAGCCGCAAATTCTGCCCTCCACTTTAGAAAACCCGGCAGAAGATGAGCACCCACGGCCACGGTAATGGGAGACGTCTTCTCAGCTCTGTATGAAGCCGCTTTTCGCAGCGAGTAAAGAAGTTAAGCAAAATGATTCTTCACCCAGGAGTCAGCGCGCCCCGCAGAAACCATGAGTTGGTTGTTTTCTCCGGTATTTTAAACAAATGAACCAGTCGACATGCCCCAAGCGCCCTCTCTTTTGGCTGAGGAGCCGACCTTGTCATCGCTGCAGCCTGCTGCCTTTTCCCCACACCCTGAGCCACAAGAAACCAGTTGGGAGCTGGTATAGTACGGACGTGTATCTCCTGGCTTCCCGCGGATGTGCCCCGCATAAGGGCCTCACCTGTGGGTAGAAATGTTGCATGAACTGCTCCCGCGTAACGCCCTCGAGCCGAGGTACCGGGATGCGCTGCCCGGTCATGGTAGCTCACGTTCCCTTCTTCGAAGGCCTCGGAACTTTGGCTCCAAAGCGTACGTCAGCGTGTGATCCGCTCGGAAACACGACTTGAGGAGAAAAGGTCCGCGAGTCCGGCGGACTTCAGAGGACAGCTGTCTGTGCGCCGGGATGGAAGCCAAAGGGCTTGTGTGTTAGAGAGCGGCGATGGACGGATTCACCAGAGGTGGCAGCAACAGGCCAGCTTTGCTCTCCAGTCCCTTGCTCGGAAACTGCTAGGTGGTTTCCCATCGGCTTCCTTTCAGCGGGCACAGGCAAGCAGAGGGGTGAAAGGTCATAAATATGGCGCTGGCCTCCCGTCTGCTACTCAGTCCGCTGTTTACTGGGTCCTTTCCCGGCGGGCTTATCCGACTCCGGGCACCCGGTGCGGCCGAAGTGAGGCTGCGGTTGGCCGGGCTTTGTTACTTCTGCAGCCGCCGCCTAGGCTCCGGATTGGCGCCGTTCCCTCGCCGCACTTGGAACTTGGAGGCCCTGGTGCTGCCTTCTCCGGGCCGCCGGCGACCCCTGCTCAGCTCCCCGAGACTCCCCGCAGCCCTCGCTGCTTACCCTGTTTGCTCTCGGCGCGACTACAGCACGGAGGAGCAGCCCCAGCAACGCCAGAAAACCAAGATGATCATTCTGGGATTCTCCAACCCCATCAACTGGGTTCGGACTCGAATTTATGCATTCCTTATCTGGGCCTATTTCGACAAGGAGTTCAGCATCGCAGAATTCTCTGAGGGGGCGAAGCAGGTTTGTTTCCCTAGGTGACTGTTCTCCTCTCACGCATTCAGCTGTTACAGAAGTGTTTTGATTGGGGTCACCTCACTCAAAGTCAAATTAGTCAAACGTTGGTGGTGACACAGACACCAAGCCCTTTGGGCACCTGGGTGTGTTTGCATGGTCGCAGAGGAGGTGTCCCAATAACAGGCTAAGGTGAAGTCCCCCAGTGGTCTTTTTCACTCTACAGGTTTTACATCAGACAAATGGATTTGAGACCCATTCCTGACACTTCAAAGCTATTCGGTCTTTTTCGGGGCATGATTTTCCAAATTTGCAAAATGGAGAAGACACATAGTAGACACTCCAGAAATAGTTACTGAATAAATTGAGTGGAAGAAATTATGGTGGGGAATGAGATAACACTTTCAAACTACTAGAATATAATTTCGGATAGAAAGTCGGAACTTCCTAACTTTTTTTTTTCTTAGAGTTTTTTAATATTTATTTTTTTTAGTTTTCAGTGGACACAACATCTTTATTTTATATTTTATGTGGTGC
Source organism: Urocitellus parryii (assembly GCF_045843805.1). Classification (NCBI taxonomy): domain Eukaryota; kingdom Metazoa; phylum Chordata; class Mammalia; order Rodentia; family Sciuridae; genus Urocitellus; species Urocitellus parryii. The sequence continues at coordinate 248,991,834 of NC_135531.1, forward strand.
TGAGGATCGAACCCAGCGCCCAGTGCATCCCAGGCCAGGGCGCTACCCCTTGAGCCACATCCCTAGCCCTTCCTAAAACTTTTTGACAGGATCCCCCACCGCCTCCACAACTCCTTAGAGGATAACCTGGGGATGAGTAATTTTACCCTTTCAAACAGTTTGCTGAAACTATCTGGGCTCTGATAAGTGCACAGTACCCAGCACACCAGGAATATTTAGCTTTTAGTAATTCATAGCCCCCTGACTTTGTTATGGCCCTCTTTCTGAGTGACTGATAATATCTTGCCTGACACTTGCCACATAATGGTCACTTTGAACCCTGAGATAATTTGCAGATTTTGTGTGTACATGCATTTTTGTAGAATCAAAGGCCATCTCAATCTTAATAGATTCTCTTAGTTTGTCATTCCCAAACATGATGTAACTATTGATAAACAAGTCAGTTTGTTTTCCATTTAATACCTACATAAAGCTTATAATCATACCATCAGTATGATCATTTTACAGTATTGATATTTTTACTCCTAATTTATTTCCAATTATTTTTATAATCTCAGCCATTTAGGTATGCCACCTTTAATAAATATTTTTAACTTTATGTAATCAGTGCTAGTAGTAACTCCTGTTTCCTGTGTCCCTGAGTCAACTCTTGACTATTATATGTTTATAAAAAAATAAACCAAAGCACAAGTTTGATTAATATGTCTACTCAACATTATGATAAAGTGTTAAGTCTCTGCTCATGTTGGGTCTCAAGGTCAGTTGTTGGTGTGATCCTGCTATTTTCTACAGTGCCTGCTAATGACATGAGTTTGTCCACCTTAACAGATGTGATTGTACCAGCTCATTTATGTATTCATAAGGAATGCAAATCATCTCCCCACCTTGATCAGGAATCAGGCCTTAGCCCCTGTTTCTCTGAATACATAGAGATTGGAGTACTTTTTGGATCACACTAACCCTGTCTGTTAACTTTTTTAGCCTCTCTCCTTGAGATTAAACTATTTCTATTCCATCATCCAGTCTTTGTGTACTTTTTTTTTTTTAAAAAACCTAAGTCAATTTGTGTTGACAACTATTCTGATTTTCAAAAAGACTGTCTGGTGTCAGCATATTGTCTCTTAAACCTGTGTTTCGGACCAAGAAAATCAGTTCTTCAACACCCAAGATAATTTCTATGGTTTTATAAAAGAACATGACCAAAACCCCTTCTCTGTAACTAACTGTCATAATGCAATTATACCTTCTGGTGTGTGGATATAATTCTAGGGCTTGGGGAATATTTTGATATAAAATCAGCTAGTTTCTCTAACTGCATTGTCTTTCTCTTTTTCCTTAGTTTAATCTTCCAGAAGTTAGATGTTGTTGGATTTTGACTGTCAGTTAGATCATGTTCAGTAAGATTTTTATTTTTTAATCATACAACATGAAATTGAAAAGATACCTCTTCTAGTCTAATCTTCCTTTACATATGCTGAAACATTTCCAGAAAGCTGAAAAGATATCTCAAGGATGTGTAGCTAGTAAGTACACTGCCTGTGTTGCACTGTACAAGCAATCTTATTCTTCCAGCATCACTGGCATCTGAGATGGTTACATATCATTTAGGCTAGCATTGAGGAATTGATGGCCCAGTGTTCTACCAGCCTTATGTTAGCTTCACAGACGCTGCTTGCCATTCCACATGACATGATATCTTCCCTATCATTGCTATCAAACCATATACTGTTTTTTTATATTGTGTACATTTTAGCCTTTCTTATGAAAAAGAAGACTATTTCCTAGAAGCCTCTAGAGGTTGAATGCTAGTAAGTTACCAGAACTTTATCAGGGCAGCTTCTTAATGATTCACTGTTTCTTTTTAGAATAATTTGCTCTGGTGTGATCTTCCTTGGCTATACAAATTTTTAGACTCTAATGGTTGGGTTTCAACAAAAATGATTATGGTCTTTGCTTCTTTTGCCTAAATTTTCACCCATCTTTCACATGAAAGCTTACCAGAACATGCAGTATCTCTGAATTCTGAATGCCTCCAGGATGTTTGCAAAGAATCCATGGATTCATCTGGATGTGTTCATTTTCTCAAAGTGCAACTCCACTATTATATTAATTTGCTAAGGCTATTATAGCAGAGTAGCATGGACTGGGCAGCTTCAACAATAGAATTTCAGTATCAAGGTATTAGAAAGATTGGTTTTTCCTGAGCCTCTTGCCTTGTCTTGCAGCTGGCTTTTGTTCTTGCTCTATTCTTGCATGGTCTTTCCTCTGCATGTTTGTGTCCCTGGATCTCTGTTGTGTGTCTTCATTACTCCCTCTCATAAGAACACCAGACAAATTGGATTAGAACCCACCCTAACAGCCTCATTTTAACTTAATCACTTCTCTAAAGGCCTTATGTCCAAATACAGGGGATTAGGATTTCAACAAAAGAATGAAAGGGACACAATTCAGCCCATAACAATTAGGCCATATCCTCTGTCTGATGTATCTATGCATCTCCTTCTGCCAGTTTTTCAGATTTCAGTGGAGACATTGCTTCCTTTAGGAAGCCCTTTCTGGTCCTTCCAGGTTAGATTAGGTGGCTCTTTTGAATCCTCTTAAATCATCATCATCCTGTTCTTAGTTCTGTCATAATTCTTGAACTTGTCAGTTAACATGTCTTGCACCCTAGGTAGACTGAAAGATTCTGGAAGACAAGGAGGGTCTTTTTTTTTAATATATATTTTTAGTTGTTGATGAACCTTTATTTTATTTATTTATATGCAGTGCTGAGAGTGGAACCCAGTGCCTCACACATGGTAGGCAAGTATTCTACCACTGAGCTACAACTCCAGTTCAGAGGGTCATAATTTACTGTTGCATTTCTCATTGTTAGGAATGTGGAGAATTGCATTCACTCCCCCCTCCCTTTAAAATGAGACCTCCTCTTTCAAAGTTAGGAGCCATCAACTGTAAACTTTTTCTCTTTCTTTCTACTTTCGTAAACATACCTTATCTTTCTCAATGAGGTTCAGACTGCAATCCAGATTTCTAGATTCCCAGTACAGTTTAGAGTTTCATGCTTTCTACTTTCGTAAACATACCTTATCTTTCTCAATGAGGTTCAGACTGCAATCCAGATTTCTAGATTCCCAGTACAGTTTAGAGTTTCATGCTTTCCAACTACTACCTATATGATTAAGAGGTGGGTTATATATTAGTCAAATGGTTGTTTACTTTATCATTATTTTAAAAGAAAATATATATGGAGTATTTTTATTGAAGTATCTAGTGTGAACACCACCACATCCTATCATCTTCCAGGTTCTGAGACTATAAAAACAGCTAACTTTAAAGAAGTCATGCCTAGCATTGATCCATTAGTATTTGACATTATTTATCACCTTTACCATAAAATACCCTTTGTTATTATTAGCCATTTAGATATGAACATTGTATGGCATTTTGAAATAATAATTGTCACTCTTCCCTCCTATTTTTTTTTCAAGGCTTTTGCTCATGTATCCAAGTTGTTGTCACAGTGTAAATTTGATCTATTGGAAGAACTTGTGGCCAAAGAGGTAAAATAAACTTTTAATTTTTATTTAAAAATAAATATATGACTCTTGCAATATAATGATACACACTCTTAACTTATAGTTAAAAATAGTGCATATAGGGGCTGGGGATGTGGCTCAAGTGGTAGTGCGCTTACCTGGCATGCGCGGGGCGCTGGGTTCGATCCTCAGCACCACATAAAAATTAAAAAAAAAAATAAAGATGTTGTGTCCACCGAAAACTGAAAAAAAAATAAAATTAAAAAAAATAGTGCATGTACCATCAACCAAAGTAGAATCTGAAATTGTCTATACTCCTTATGAGTATTTTGGGTCATATGAAAGCTGGAATGGTTGCACCTACTTGAGGCATAAATAAGTAAATGTGATGTCTTTCAGTTGCTTTTATGTGTAATGTTCTAGTAGGAATTACCTAGTTGAATATTTAGATGCCTTTCAGTGTTGCCTTTGAGGATCAGTAGATATGATAGTAAATTTAAAAGCAGATTTAGAAAAATTCATTCTATAATAAAGGTCATATTTTGAAATATTTTCGAAAATTGAATTGGTAATCTAATGGTTTGTTTTTCCCAAACTTAGGTGCTTCATGTATTAAAAGAAAAGGTTTCTTCACTACCTGATAACCATAAAAATGCTCTTGCTGCTGACATAGATGAAATTGTCTATACATCAACAGGAGACATCTCCATTTACTATGATGAGAAAGGTAATGCTGGAGTAGTCCATCTTAAATGATCCCCAATTGTTCAGATGAGCTTAAGTAGTGAATAATCACAAAAATAGTAGTTTTGCTGTACAAGCAGATATTTTTAGAACTTCAAAAGAAATGATATATTCACTCTTTAAGACCTAGCTCTAAAAAAGTTGAGCTATGCTAATGGTTTTAATGCCTTTCTATGTAGGTATTTTCCCAACTGCTGTGTAATACACAAGAGAGAACATCATCACATGCTTTGGAAATTGTCTGTTTAGGACAAGCTGCTTCCATGGTGCAGATTAGAAATATTTGTTTCAGATCTCCTAACTTGAAGGAACAATTGAGCATTTTAAATTTACAGCTACACATTATATGGAAGGAGTAAAGAGTAAAAGAAAAAGTAGATACTATCAGCTCAAGACTGATATAATATGGAAAGAAAAATGTTAACTATAGAATTCCCAGATTGGATTTAGGGATAATGAAAAAAGTTTAAAGGAACCTTAGTGGTTATCAATTCTTTTCCTTGTTCATTGAGTACACTTCCCCTATAGCATTCCTGAGAATTCATTGATTCCTTCTACACAGATTTGCATACGCAGTATGTGCCAGAGACATCAGAAAGCTAGCCTCTGCTTTCATATTCCGAAGGCAGTATGATAGAGGACTCAATGGTTGGAAATTTTTAATGCACATGTTAATTTGAAACATTTGTAAAAGTGTTTTTGGTGATAAGAGTATTTTATTCAACCCTAATATTTCATATTTCATCCTGGCACTGTGGTTACTGATTTTTACACAGGATATTGTCAGAATTGCCTGACAAAGCAGAGTAAATGAGGGTGGAATAGAAGCCTTTTTTCTTTTGGGCAATTGAGCATAAGTTAATTACATAGCAGCAAAAAAAAAAAAAAGAAAGAAAGAAAAGAAAAGAAAAAAGTGATTTTTCCTGTTTGTTTTTGTCTTGACAACAAATACCTGCTGTAAATTGTTATAATTTTTAAAAATGCTATAAATTGGGAATATTCCATGTAGTGTGCTTAATAAAGTATATGTTGATAAACAGTAGCTTTATTACTGAGATGCAGAGAGGAGGACAAATATATCACAAGCCCAAAGAAAATTTTCTAAAAATAAAGTATCAGGGCTGGAGTTGTGGCTCAGTGGTAGAGCTCTTGCCTACCGTGTGTGAGGCACTGGGGTCAATCCTCAGCACCACATAAAAAATAAATAAATAAATAAATAAAGGTCTATCAACAGCTAAAAAAAATTTAAAAATAAATAAACAAATAAAGTATCAATCTAGGTATCTTAACAGTATACCAGAATTTGTATAAACTTTGATCTATAATAGCTATATAACTACTGCCAATTTCTGATGTTAGTTTGGCTATATGGATGATAGATTATTGTGATTTGTATTTGTGTATGTGTGTATGTGTGTTTTTTTCTCTAAGGAAGGAAGTTCGTTAACATCCTGATGTGCTTTTGGTATCTAACCAGTGCCAACATCCCCAGTGAAACTTTGAGTGGAGCCAGTGTATTCCAGGTTAAATTGGGGGATCAGAACGTGGAGACTAAACAGCTTCTTAGCGCAAGCTATGAGTAAGTGCAATCGTGCTTTGGTTTTTCCTTTCTCTAGAAAATGGAAGTCCGTATGAAGGTATGAAAACTGAAGACAGCTTTAGGAAGAAAAGGATTAAAATTTAATATGTTATTTATAAACAAAAAAGGTCGTAAAGACACTGAATATGAACTAGTAGTGCAAAGAAATTAGAAAGAGGTAATATTGCTGAATTTTATCAGAGGGTATTTCAGCTATCTTTTACTGAGTAACAAACCACTCCCAAAAGTCAGTGGCTTCAAATAGCCATTGATTTTGCCTTCTAGTTCACTACTCAGAAACTATACAAAGGCTCAAGTTTTGGGGTTTTCTCTGCTTCACTTGACATCATCTGGGGTGGCAGAGGCAGGAGGATTTATTTCCACAATGACTTCTCTCACATGTGGCACCTTGGTACCCCTTGGCTTCTCTACAGTGCACCACTCTCCAGTACCTCTCTTCATGGCTTGGGCTTATGGTAGTTTCAAGCTAGTCATGTCTTTTACCTGATAATTATATTCTAAAAGAAAGAAAATGGAAACTGCTATGCTAGCAAAGGGATATACCCAGAATTAAAATAACATCATTTCTGCCAGTCTCCTAATAAAAGCAGTCACATGACCTGCACAATTTAAAGGGTATGAAGCAAGCCACCACTTTATGGAACAACAGTCATCAGTGTCACATTGCTGAATACACCTGGGAGGGAGATGTAGTTGCAGTCATCTTCAGAAAATAAAATCTGTCATAATTGTTATGTGGAACATTCATTGTTTATTGATCATTTATGTGCCAGATCTTGTGGTAGGGGTTTAGATGCAAAACTGTAGGAAGTTAGCAACTTATTTAAAAGAAGTATTATATGTTTGTGCTGATAAAATTTGAAACTGAACAACTGGGTCAAGTCTGGAGACATAATTTAATATGTCTCATTAATTTTTAAAGAGGATACCATTAGTATATTGCCAAAGTTATACAAATTTGCTTTAAAATAACATATTCCAAAAATAACCTAAGAAAGAAAATGTTTTGTTTCACTAAGGTAAAAGAGAATTATATTCTCATTTGTTTTATTTTTCTTAAAAGAAATATTTTTTAATATTTACTTATTTTTTTTTAGTTGTAGTTGGACACAATACTTTTATTTTATTTATTGTATGTGGTGCTGAGGATCGAACCCAGGGCTTTGCGTGTGCTAGGCGAGCACTCTACCACTGAGCCACAACCCCAGCCCAAAAGAAGTATGTTTTAAAAAAAAAAAAACTTGCTTTATTTATAATTACTAAAAATATTTTATATATTTAAATACTTATTTCATGTAAATTTTTATCTCTTTTTTTTTTATTTCTTTAGTTACAGGTGGACACAATGTCTTTTTTTTTACTTTATGTTGTGCTGAGGATTGAACCCAGTGCCTCACACATGCTTGGCAAGCGCTGTACCTCTGAGCCACAACCCCAGCCCTGATTATCTCTTTTTAAAGACATTTTTATAATTAAAGATCACTATCAATACTAAATCTTGTCTCTTCTGCTATTTTAAAGATTGATTTAATGTCTCTAAGTAAATTCCACTGCTTATTACTAAATTGGTAACAGTTATTTGAAGAACAGCTTTTCCTGTTTGCTAGATCTTATGTTTAAAATGCTATTTGCCTCACCAGAATCCAGTATATTTCTGCTTATATTAGACAGGATTTAACTAGCATTTAGTAACAGAATTATATCCAGGTTTCTTTCAGGGGCTAGCAGATGTTGAACATCAAAAATATTCATTTCAGTTGAGAATATACTGCAATTTGGCCAGTATATTTTTATGATTGAATTGGCAGATTAAACTTTTTGTTTTGATTTTTGATTTACCACTATTAAATTAGCTTACTGTTAAAAACTGCCTTTAGTACACACTTGCAATTTATATATTATCCAAGAAATATTTGGACTGATGCAAGGTTGACATTTGTAATGTTTTTCTTAGATTTCAGAGGGAGTTTACACAAGGAGTAAAGCCTGACTGGACCATTGCACGGATTGAACACTCAAAGTTACTAGAATAATCTTTCTTGGAAAAAATCAGCTTATGGACTTTTAGCAACTGCTATAAAGAACTAAGGAAGAAAAAATTTGGATCTGATCTTCACTTAATCAAGTGTGTGGATTACTTTTATATTATTTTGAAATACTCCTTGCAGTATATTGACATGATACAATAAAGCATTTTCCACAGATTGTTATCACCTTCTTCAAAAGAGGTCAAAGTGAAAAAAATCACAACACATTATTAGTGTCATATTTAATATCATTTCTGACTCTACATCTCTACAAACTAATATACATAAGTTACTAAAAACAAACTATTTAGCAATTTCTAGATTAAGAGTCCTTAAATAAGCTATTATGGCTAACACATTTATACCATAATCCAACAGTATGTAAAATTTATTTTTTAAAAGCACTGATAGTATTTGTTACTTTCTGGTCTCTAGCTAGGTAGGAAGGATGGATGGATTTATAGCAAATTGTCCTTTCCAGAACTGAAGTAGGGAACTTGAAGCATACCAAGGCACTTTGAGGAAAAAAAGAAAAAATAGAACAATGCCTCAGCCACCTGTGGTTGGTCTAGCATTCTTGTATTTGGAGTCCTGGAAGTTGGAGTAGGGAGACAAAAATGACTGAAATTTTCCCTAATTGATAAAAACTATAAGCCCAGAGTCAAGAAATTCAACAAGCAAACTAAGACTTAAAACAAAGAAACCTCATCAAGTACATCAAAATGAAATTATTGAAAGCAAGCAAAACAAAATTGTAAAAGCAGATGGAAAGGCGGGGGAAAAAGACATTTCATACAGAGGAATCAAGATAAGAATGTCTACATATTCCTGCAAGTGAGAGAGACCTCCATGTAATAAGTGCTGAGAGAAAAACAAAAACCCCTGCTGTCCCAGAATTCTTTGTTTAGCAAAAATATTCTTCACAATTAAAGATAAGATTTTTCAGAGAGAAAACGTGAGAGAATTTGTTAGCAATAGATACATTCTGTAAGAATTCTTAAGGACCCATGGACAATATGGAGTTCAGAAATTGACCTGTGCGTATATGGACAATTGGTTTTTGATAAAAATGCCAAAGTAATTCAATAAACAAAAGATGGTCTTTTCAACAAACAGAATTACCTCAATTCTTGCCCCATTTTGTACACAATTTTAGTGTAAAACTAGATTTCAAATGAATCATAGACCTAAACAAAAGCCCAAACTAGAAATTCTAAAAAGAAGGAGAAATTCTTTGCTCTCTTGGAATAGGCGAAATTTCTTAGATCATAACATAAACCATGAAAGAAATTTTCAAAATGAAATTTATTTAAATTAAAACTGCTCTTTGAAAGACACTCGTTCAAGAATCAAAAAGCAATTCACAGATTAGGAGAAACTTTCTAATATATACATCTGACCAAGGACGTATCCAGAATGTATGAATAATGCTTAGAGCTCAATGATGAAAAATCAAGTAGCCCAATAAATATTGGGCAAAAGATTTGAATACATTTTTCCACCACTGCAGAACTGGTGATTGAACCCAGGGGTGCTTCACCACTGAGCTACATTCCAGCCCTTTCTATTTTATTTTGGTACAGGGTCCTGCAACATTGCCTAGGCTGGCCTGGTACTTGGAATCCTGCCTCAGACTCCTGAGTAGCTAAAGACATGTGCCACCATGCCCGGCTTTGTATAGAGTCTTTGTAAAAGATACTCAAGTTGACAAGAATGCTAAACATCCTTAGACATTAGGAAAGCAAAACACAAGAAACTGCTATAAATCCACCAAAAAGGCATAAATTGCTTGCATTAATCTTTTTTTCTGTTTCCTATAACATAACCACAGACCAGGTGAATTATTAAGAAAAGAGGTTTATTTTGGTTTGGTTCTGGAGGTCCAAGGTAGAGGAGCTGCATTCGATGATAGTTTTCTTGTAGGACCTCACTTGGCTAGGTATAGGAAACACCCATGTGCCTGTCCCCTCCCCCCCCTGCTCTCTCGCTTTGTATTATTATTATTATTATTATTAGGTACTAGAAATCAAGCCCAGGGGTACTATATTGCTGAGCTACATTTACAGCCATGCCCCCAGCTTTTAAATTTTTTTTTTTTATTTTGAGGCAGGCTCTCACAAAGTTGCTGAGGCTGGCTTTAAACTTGTAACCTTCCTGCCTCAGCCTAACAAGCCACTGGGATTACAGACATGTGCAACTGCACCCAGCCTGTCCTATCTCCTGATAAAACCACTTGAATTCAGTCATGGTAGTTAATACCCTATGACCTTATGCAAGACCCCATCTCCAAATACAGTAGATTAAGTCCACCCTCTTAATACCCCACAATGGGGATTAGATTTCAACACATGAAGCACCAGGACACATTCAAACCACATACTAATCATTGCTACTGCCAATACCAAGTATTGGTGATGACATGGAGCACCTGGAATTCCTCACATATTGCTGGTAGGAATGCAAAGTGGTGCAGCCACTTTGGAAGATAGTTTGGCAGTTTCTTATAAAGTTAAATATACATTTATCATTGGATCCAGCAATTCTATTCCCAGATATTTACCCAAAAGAAATGAAAACATTACACACACATAAAAACGTATATGAATGTTTATAGCAGCTTTTTTCTTAATGATTCCAAACTGGAAAGACCCCAAATCTTCAGTAGATGAAAGGATATACAAGTGAGTGCAGGAAGCCAGACATAAAAGAGTACATATTATACTTGTTGCGTAATTTTATTCCTGTGAAGTTTTAGAAAAGGTAAAACTAGTTTGTATGACAAATAATTTCCTAGGGTTGAGGCTGGGTGGGAGAGATGGTTGTGAGATAGATCAGTTTGATTTGCTAATGTGTACAAGAGAGATTTTGGGGGGTGATGGTAATTGCATGTATCTTGATTGTAGAGTGGTTACATGGCTCTATACAGTTGTGACTCATCAAACTGTGGACTTAAAGTGGGAGCATTCTGATATGTTAATCATTTTATGTGTTTTATGCAAATTATTCCTAAATAAAATGTACAGCGAGAAAAATAAGTTGTAGGAAAATAAGCTGAAATGTTTTATTTTTATGAAGTATAAAAAGCTAATCTGGATTCCATCTAATCTTAGGCCTAATCTTCATATGATTTCAATTAATCTTAGATGAAAGATATCTTAAATGAAGTAGATAATAGATAAGGTGCATATTACTAAACAAGTGCAACCTATTATTACATGACATCAATTTGATTATACATTTCTAATTCAGAGATTTAAAAATGGATGAGGAATGTGTGATTTATAATCAATGTACATGTTTGTTTGTAAATTATATTTCTGCTGGGGGTGGGTGAATGTCTAATGACCAGATAGATGATGGTCTTTGTATGTGGTTTCTTAGTAAACGAAAGCAGTCTTTGGGATCAATTCCAGGTTTGAACAAAAATATGAGATATTCTTGGGCAAGAAAGCAGGGAAATGATCAAAGATAACAAAAATAATGTTGAAAGGACACAGTGGCCAACTTGAAAGGGCTTCCATTGGGCAAGGACAGCCAATGTGAACATCAGTAAGAATAATGGCTCTATGGGCTGAAATACATCACATGTTTTGAAAAGCCGTTAGTTCCGAATGCAATTCCGAACAAAAACGTTTTGGGATACCTTTGGAAGTCATTAGGGCACTAACTCATTTCATTATTATAAAAATTGATAAGGATTAAAAGTCAAGCATTCATCATGTCTTGCATGTACAAAATTATTCCAGTTATTTCCTGTTATGTAGCAAAATTTAGTAGATGGCAATCATTTTACTCATGAATTGGAAATTTGGGCAGAGTTTGATTTCGCAATTTTCCTTCTTTCTTTCTTTTTTTTTTTTTTTTGCTTCCAGTTACACTGAACTAGGGCTATTTATGGTTCAATTTGATCATTTTGAGGATTTTGTTAAGCTTTGCTTGGGTCTACTTATAGTAGCTTTTAATCTATGTAATAGAGTTCTGTTCTATTTTAAAGAGTAGCATGTTCATAACTGTAACTGATAGTGTATCAAATGAATAAAATTCATGAATTTGTAGTGATTTTTAAGAAAAATAAAGGTTTGGGGCTCTGTTTTATAGAAGAATGCCAATAGAAGGTGATAAAGAAAGAATCATGATTTTGCAAACTATAATGTAACAATGATCCATGCAAGGATCGTCGTGTGTATTAATTTCTTGTTGTTGATGTAACAAGCTACCACAAAGTGGTGTACCATAACATTGATTTATTATTTTTCAGTTCTGGAGACCAGAAGTCCAAAATGGGTCAAATAGGACAAGACTCTCTGCTGGCTAGAGGTAACTCAGATTAATTCCCCAAATTATAGGATTTCTGGGAACTGTTCAGCTCACAACCCTTGATCACTTTTTGCTTGACTTCTTAGAGTCTCATCATATACCTCAGTTTAATTATAACTAAATGTTATAATATGATGATAAGGATAACTAAATGTTCTCATTATCATCATCTTAAACTATGGGACAATTGTGTGTTTCTAAAAAATAAAGACATTATCTATAAATTCATAAGAAGCTGTTATTAATGTATTACATAATGTGATCTAATTTTTAAACTATATTTAAAGTTCCACTGATTGTCTTTAAAATGATTGTTAAGTATCAATGTCCATTTTAAGTTTACATATTGCATTTGGTTATTATGTCTTTTCCATCCTTTTAAAAAATTTAGAATGTCTCCCATCCTTTTTTATGACATTGCAATTTTGAAGAGTCTAGAGTAGTAGACATACAGTAAGTTTCATTTCCTGAATGTGTTTGATTATTTTATTGTGGCATCATTTCTTTATGCTGGAAGTTAGAGCTAAAGCTTATTTAAATCCAGATTAAATTTTTTTTGGTAAGATTATTTTATAAGTTATTTGTGTACTTTAAATTATATAACATTAGTTGGTATATAATTTCTCATTGGCCCATGGTTTAAGATGATGATAATGAGAACACTTAATTATAAAAGTCATTAATAAGTAATCTGTGAGGTGATGCTCTGTTATGGTTTGGATATGAAGTTTCCTCCAAAAGCTCCTACTAATGCAGGAATATTCAGAGGTAAAATAATTAGATATTAGATTATACAGAGTTGTAATCAGTCAATCCTAGATTGAATGGAATGACTGGGTATTAACTGGACAGGTGGTCATGACTAGAAGTGGATTCCTGGGGATATGCCCTGGAAGGGTGCATCTTCCAGATGGCCCTTTCCCCCTCGTCTCTCTGTCTCTACTTCCTGGCTGCCATGAGGGGAGCAGCTTCCCTCCACCATGCCCTTCTGCCAAGATGTGCTGCGTCACCTTGGGCCCAGATCAATAGAGACTGCCATCTATAGACTGAGACTTCTTATATCATGAGCCAAAATAAACTTCCTTCTCTTATTTTTGCTGGATATTTTGGTCACAGTGACAGAAAAATTAACTAAAACAGATAACATCAATATTCTGCTTATAAGCAACTTTTTGCAAAGTATGGTAGGCTGAATAGGACCCACACCCCATTCCACATCCTAATCACTGAAACTGTGAATATGTAATCTTAAATTGAAAAACAGGACTTTGCAGGTATGATTAGATTAATAATCCTGTGATCGGGAGGTTATTTTGGATTATTTGGGTAGGCACAATGTGAACACAAGTGTCCTCATAAGGAACAGGAAGGTCAGAGTTAGAAGTACACGTGGGTCATGATGAAAGTAGAGGTTGGAAGGACATGGGGCTATGAGATTGAAGAATGTAGATAGATGTAGAAACTGAAAAAAATGAGAAACAGATTTTCCCTAGAGTTACTTAAAAAATGTAGGCATGTTCATCCATTTTGGACTTCTGGTCTCCAGAACTGCAAAATAATAAATCTATGTGTGGTCAGCCATTAAGTTTGCTTCATCAGCAAAAAGAAATTGACATAAAAGATGTCAATTCATTCTTGTATGAATCAGTGTTACAATATACATTGTAAAATTATGATTCTTTTATTCTGTGCCACCTTCTATTGACCTTCTTCTATAAAACAGAGCCCTAATCTTTTTCTTAAGTATCACTGCAAACTCATGAACTTTTATTCATTTGACATAATATCAGTTACAGTTATTTGTGCTGGTGCTTAAATACTCTCCAGTTTTGACAGTGGGAGCCCCTGTAACCTGTCCTCACAGCAGATTGAAGACTCCTGTGACCTGATGTTAATCTTTAAGTACTGTCTTTTCTGGCATAAAAACATATCCTAGAATATTCTCATCCATTTCTCCAAGGAGTGCTTGAATGTGTTGAGTATGGTGAAGTTTTAAAATCAAGATTTGTGCATCTTGAGGAGTATTCATATTCTAAGTATGAAAGGGAATATTCATGCTTACGTCTATTTGATATTGGGATCAGTTATCTAAAAAAAATTCTGGGAATGTGAAATGTGGTCTGTTTGTCTTTATTTCTGAAATAAATAATCCCTTTCCCATTACTCCCTGTCCTTTTGTTTGCTTGTTGCATTTATGTCACCAAGTGACATTGCAGTATTTATTTATTTGTATGTCTTTTAAATTAAGGCAGGAACTTTTTCTGTCTTGTTCTTGCTATATTCCCAGTGCCTAAAGCAATATTGGACACATAATAGAGCTCAGTAAATGCTAGTTGAATGAATAAATGAGCATGCCTTACTTTTACAGAACTTCCTAGTTTGCATGAAAGGAACATTTTCCTTCGCTTTTGATTTGATACCCTAGCAAGCTGTTTGTCATTTTTATTATGTACACTCCCTCTCTCAAGGAGTATATGGTATTGGATATGTGACCTTGCTTTTATAATCCTATATAAATGTCATTTATTCTAAATACCACATGGTGGAGCTAATTGTGTATGGAATCTAAATGTCAGTATTGGCAGGAAGTTTGAAAAGATCTGAAACCACTGAGGAGTGGGAAGATTGCTTTGCTTACTGACAAATTTTTGTAGATAGATATGTAGTGAGAAATTGCTTCACACAAAAAGGTTTTACAAATATAATTTGTTGATGTTAAAAGGTTGACATAGATGGAGCAAAGTGAAGGAGATGTACCCACATCTCTTTGATTGCTGGAACCATAGATTATACCATTCAGTGTGTCTGTGATTCCTCCCATCCTCAGAATGCTTCTTTTAAATCATATGATCATCAATCAGAATAATATAGAATGCTGCAGTAACAAACAACCTCTAAATCTTAATATATTGAAACAAGCAAAAATTTTGTTAAATTTCTTATTCAAATTACATGTCCAGTAAGAGATACAGTAGCTAAACATTCTCTCTGGATACAGGCTGATGGGAAGCTATTACCTGATACTGTGGCAAAATATATATATATATATAAAATTCTGAAGGATCTTGCATGAGCAATTAAATGTTGAACTTGGAAGTAATACAGTTCCATAGCCAAAACATGGCCATACTCCACCACAGGGATCCAGAAAGTATAATTGCACTGTGTTCCTGGAAGGTGGAGTATGAAGTATTTGATGAGGAGCAATGATAATTGCCACATACAAACAATAATTGTTTCTCTTGTTTAACCTTAAGAATGGCTACCTTAGAAGCCAGTAATCACATACTACTCTGTTAGATATATCAGGAGGCTCAGAAGAAAAGGAAATTTCTAGATATTTGGTTATATGTTTTTAGCTGAGAATTAGAAAATACTGTGTTCCAGGACCCTAAGGATGATGGTCATTCTTTCTGTATGTCAGTGATCACACATGTCAAACCAGTTTGAAATGAAAAGGACTATAGGGCACTTGAATTCCATTTTTTTTCATTTGATGAATTCTGCCAAGGTACATTACACCCTTTAGGTTAATGGGGGCACCAAATGACATCACCACTGATCAATTAAGACCTTATATATGGTTGATTTGATTATATTGTTCATTGGTTCAAAATAATGATTTTAAAAAACTTAGACATATGAATGCTTGATCTTGTCACTTAATCTCATGATATGAGCAGTTATGCAAATGGTGGGTGTATCATTCATTTAAGGCTTAGTTCTGACTATATGAAACAAAAGTTTTTAGAAATGGTGATTTAAATAAATAAATAAATAAATAAGGTGATTTCTCTTGCACTAATAAAAGTCCAGAGATAAGCTTCTTTGGGCTGTTATGCCAATTCTATATAGTATTCAGGGATCCAGGCTCCTCTAGTTACAACTGTCCTCCTTAAGTTATGACCTTTGACCTCAGTACAAAATGAATGATGGAGCTTCAATCATCATATCCATGTTCTAGGTAGTAAAATGGAGGAAAGGAAAGAATGGAAAAAGGGTATATATCTTGGCTATCTTTTAAGATGCTATCCCTCCACCAAAATACACTTAATTTCACTGATGAGGAATTAGTCATATGGCTATACATAATTTTGGTGAGACTAGGAAATGGTTTTTTAGCTGAGTGTATATTGTTGCCTCAAAAAAAAAACTTAAGAGGAGGGGAAGATGATGTCATATAGATGACTAGTCATTTTTCCTGCCTGGATTACTTGAGTCCTGAACCAGTACGACCCTGCCAAATCACAGGCAGGATCACTTTTCCTAACTTCACTGAGAGCCAGTGCTTAGAGATCCCGTGGTGGTATATAACTGGAGTCTGGTCATAGTCTTAAATACTTACATGAATTAGAGGATTCAAAGAAAAATTTTTGATCAAACTGATATATCCAGATCTTTGATGGTTTGCATCCTATTGTTTACACCATATACTTTCCTGCTGGAGGACCCTGGATATAGTTTATCCCATCTTCAAAGATTGAAACACCCCATCCTCCCATTTTGTAAACCAATCAGTCCAATGAACATTCATTCAAAATGTACTTAATTACTTGTTTAGTAAGTTACAACTCTAGCTCACTCTTATGTGAGAAGATGTAGGCACGGACATCCTACAACTACTACTACATATCTCACTACTGCTGCCTTTTCTGAGAAGTAGACAAAGCATTCTGCCATACTTTTTACTTTCATGTAAAAGGATCCTCCAGAATAGTGGTAGAGTCAGCTGATCAGCTCCTTTATTGACTCTTCCTTAGTGCTGTAGTTTGGATCTTAAGTGGCCCCCAGGTCAAAAGACTTGGTCCCCAGATCTGTGCTACTGGGAGGTGGTGGAAACTTTAGGAGATGGAGCCTAATGGGAAGTTCAATGTTCATGGCGGTGTGCCCTTGAAGGGAATTATGAGACCCCATTTTCTTTCTCTGTCTCCTTTTTCACATCCTGGCCATGGGTTGAACGGCTTTACTTGGCCACATACTTCCCACTATGAAGTGCTGCCTCACTACAGGCCTAAAAGCAATGGGGCCAAGCAATCATGGATAGATACCTCCAAAACTATAAGCCAAATAAATCTTTCCTCTTTATAATCTGATTATCTCAGATATTGTTACAGTAAAGGAAAGATGACTAACACACTTAGTCTCTGACTTTGTGATATAGAGCAGCCATGGGCAAAGCTAGATGGGTTCAAGAGCACACCTCCCTGTCCTGCCCACATCCTTTCATCCTGGCTTTATTGATTCTCAGATGTTCATTGCAATATTACATCTGACTCTGGGCAGCCAAAAGATTTTAAAAGGGCAAAATAGGACCATGTTCAGGTCTCTCTTCTTTTTAACTTCCTTCTTATAATACTGCCTCTGAATAACCCTCCATATTCCAGAGAATAGGAAAACACCGTGTGGTTTTTATCTCAAACCAAATTCAATAATGGACCTGGGTAACCAATTCACTGCTAGGAAAGAGACTTCCTGTTATTGCTTCTAAAATCAGAAAAACAAAAAATTAAAAAAGATGAAAACAAAAATCCAACTTTAAAACCAATTTAAAGTTACAGCACATAAGCAGTCACATATTTTAGTTATCAAGACTCAGAGGCACTTTTTCCCTCTGGAGAGCTCACCAAGAAGTAGTGTTGACCAAGGGAAGCCATTCTGTGAGGACTCATTGGAGTTTGACCCCCTTCCCTTCCTCCCTCCCATTCCTTCTAACCTCCCATTCTTTCTATTTCTCTCTCACAGCAATGTGATCGATACCTTGGCAGGTCTTCAGGAACCATCCCCTCTGACAGCTATGTTCTTTGCTCAGATCTTCAAGGACTGATCACTTGCTATTTTTCAGTTTCAGTTGAAATGTCACCTCCTCTAAGACTTTCCTGACCATCCAGTCTAAAGCAATGCCAATCCATCTTTTTCTATCCTGTTACACTGTTTTCTTTTTATCATCGCATTTATGATCTACTTATATTTATTCATTTATTTATTTATTCTCTGTGTCCCCTCCTATTAGCAGCTCAGCACATAGTTATAATATTCTGTGCTTCACTGGTGTTCCATTTAGGGCAGGGAGTCTTGGTCTCAGACTATTAACATTTAGGACCACATAATCATTTGCTGTGGGAAGCTGTCCTGTGCATTATAGAATGTTTAACAATATCTCTGGCCTCTCCCCTTTAGATGCCTTTCTATTTGCAGCATTTTTTTCCCTGGGGAACAAAATTGAATGTGATTGAGAAGTATTGGTTAGCTGTTTACTTCTTGGGATCTCAAGAGGCAATACTGTCTTCGAGGAGTGATAGCTAACAGTTCTTATGGAACATGTCTATTGGTAACAGCTTCATATTTTATCACTGAAGAAGTCTTTTTTCATATTTATTTTTTAAAAATTTGGCAATAATTGAAGTTTTACAAGTATTGGGTGCACTAGGAGCATTGCATTTAATATTCACAACAACCCTTACAATGGGTATAATGGGTATTATTTTACAGAGAGTGAAACTGAGGTACAAAATAATTGAAAAACTAGTCTAAGTTTATACTACTGGGCAGCAGTGAAGTCTGGGACCCAAACCAAACAATAGGCTCCAGAACTCTACACTCACAGGAGTAGGCACTGCTGTTGGAATCTGTGGCACTACCCCTGATGGTAGAGACTGGACTAGAAATGGGCTCCCACCTCCAGCAACCAAACCACACAGCCATTCATTCAGAGTGATCGTGGGTAAGTGGTGACTTAGTTACCTCTCTCAATAATAATAACAATAACAGTAAATTTGATGCAGGATTGCATTAGGAATTAAATACAATAACACACGTGAAATTACTTAGCTGGTTTCTGGCAAACAATAAGTTCTGAATTCATTTCCTCTCTCCTTCCTTTCCACTTGGCTCTAAGCTGCAAGCATTGAAAGCAGATCCTAAAGAAGTTGGTCAGACAAGCCCACTGGGAAATATAACCTTGATTCAATATGCAAAGTTTTGCTATTATTGACCAATAATAATGGGGAAATCAGCCCCCCTCAAAATAGCCTGCCAGGCTGGTATTTTGGTCCCTTTGCTAATAACCAACAGCATCAGCCATCAGCACTTTTTTTCTTTTTTTTTTTTTTTTAAAGAGAGAGTGAGAGAGGAGAGAGAGAGAATTTTTAATATTTATTTTTTAAGTTCTGGGCGGACACAACATCTTTGTTGGTATCCGGTGCTGAGGATCGAACCCAGGCCGCACGCATGCCAGTCTCGCGCTGCCGCGCTGCCGCTTGAGCCACATCCCCAGCCCCAGCACTTTTTTCTTATATCTAAGGTTTTTTAAAAATCTGTACTGATTAGATGCCATGTGGCCTGGTTGACAAGCAACCTCCTGCTCTGTTTCTTGATGAGTCAGTGAATTAATTGCCTGATCTATTGTTTTCTAACATGGCCAATTGAGTTTTGGGGAGAATAATAATAGTCTTTTGCCCAGCAGGGGGCATCCTTTGCAAACATAACTGAGTTGTTGCTCAGGCTAGCTGAAAGAGTCCCACCAAAAACTGGGTACCTTTGAAAAGTTTGTTTAGAATAGGTTCTTGGGGTGCCACAAATCTCCATAAATTTTGAGAACTACAACATGTTTATTTTTATTTGCCTCCAACTGAATTTAGCATTTTGTTCAATTATAAATATAGACAACAAATCACAGATATTTGCAGATCCTACTACACTTTATGGCAGATATCTTAAAATATTGTTTACATCCTTCATTACTTTAAAATTACAGTAGCTATAGAACCTGCTGCTAGATATTGTTATTTAGTGCATTAATAAAGAAGCACATATAGAACCATATTACAAATGTGTGATTTGTGTTGTTGATATTTTAATAACTGCCTTTTAATATATATTTTGTTGTATTTGTTTGTTTGTTTGTTTTTCCTGATACTGGGGATCACACCAATGGCCTGACACATTCTAGGCAAATACTCTTCCACCAAGCTGTTCCCTTGTCCAATTACTTGTCTTTAGTTTTGCATTGTATTCTTATATATTTTTATTTAGTTTAAAACATTATTCTGAGAAAGATCATTTTGAGTTTATCACACTATCAAAAGGTTCATGATACCAAAAAAAAAAAAAAAGAAAAGAAAAAAAGGCATTACACACACTCGGCTGGGAGGCTACTAGGATGGTCTTTGAAAAAGTGAATCTTAAAAGGAATCTTTGTCCTGAATAATTTTTGGTCATGACTCAACTCTTGCCCTTCCATTTCTTCTGGTAACATAAACATATGCCACACTTATATCAAACTGTTTACTATCATGCTTGGCAGAGTATAATTTACATCAGAGGAAATTTTGGTGTATTCAGAATTATGTTGACTAGATTTCAGAGCATCCAGGATGCCTGTCATCCTGGCTTTGGGAAGGAAGAGGCCTAGCTTTCCCAGCTGCTTTCACATTTTTTTTTTTTTTTTAATGCTTGATTCATTTCCAGGGCTCAGGAATCTTCTGAAATCACTGAGGTTTACTTGCTTCTCAGTGAGAAACCTCAGCACCCTGGCAGTGTTTCTTCCAGAATCTTCTCTCCTCCTACTCTCATGAAAAAGATTTTGAAATGCTTATAACAGAAGAGAAGGTAGAAGTAGGAACTTACATAGTTTCTTACACTCTATTCTTCTTTGTTTACTTTCTCTCAGGGAAGTAAGACCACCCTGGAGGGAGAGTGCCAGACTGGGCCAGACTGCGTCCAGTTTTCCCATCCAGTCCAAATGGTTTATCCTGGGCCTTGGCATCTGAGGGCACAGGAACCAAGTAAACCCCATGGAGCATTGTCTTCTAGCACTTTTTCTTCCCCTTTCTGAACCTCTCCCTTTCTCTGTGCTGGGCCTTTATGCCACCCCTTCCCCACTACTCCTCAGATCTGCCCTTCCATTTCCAAACCAAGCCTTTCTCTGTTAATAACATAAACAATAAGAACTGCACCCTATCAAAGGCCTATACCACATAGGTACTGTGTGAGGTATCTTCTTACATAACCCCTATTGTGTATTGATGTATCTCTCCCATTTACATTCACTTAGAACCTCAGAATTTGACTTATTTGGGTTTTTTCAGATGGAGTTATTTAAGGATCAAGAAGGGATCATTCTGGCTTAGGGTGGGCCCTAAATCCTATGACTGGTATTCTTTTAAGTAAGAAAAAGACATGTAGATACAGAAGATGGCCCCATAAAATCAGAGGCAAATACTGGAGGTCTGTTGAAGTCAAGGATGCCTGGGATCACCAGAAGCATGAAGAATTCTTCCTTAGGGCCTTCAGAGGGAACAAACCCTGCTGGTACCTTGATTTTGGATTTCTGGTTTGCAGAAACATGCTATTTCAAGCTATTCCTGCTGTTTTGGGTACTTTGTTATGACATATGTAGCCACATAACACATCAGCCAATAAGATGGACATATTACACTCATTTGTCAAATGAAGAAACTCAAGCATAGAAACTAAGTACTTACAAAGATGTGCATAGCCAGTGTAAAGCCCTGGAATTTGAATGCTTATCTAAGTAACGTCAATGCCTTCCTACCTCCCTTAGTGTTGGATTTGGTGAACTATGATTGTTGATTAAAGTAACACATTCAAGTTTGAAGGAATTTGAATACTTGTCTAAGTAACATCAATGCCTTCCTATCTCCCTTAGTCTTGGATTTGATGAACTGTGATTGTTGATTAAAGTAACTCACATTCAAGTTTGAGGAGTAGTAGGACATGACCTATGGTAGCTAACCCAAGGAAGGGAAGGGTTGAAATAGGAGCAGCTCCCAAACTGTGTTTTGCTTAACTGCTCTTGGAGTAACTACAGGGAATCTGCATTTCAGTGCCATTCCCTGGGATGGTTGCTTTCCTCCTTCACTTTTATTTCCAGCTGGACTGTTTTAAGGGGTTCTAAAATAAGATGTCCAAAATGAGAAGTTCAGATCTTGCTCTGAGGCAGGCCACTTGTCATCACAGCAAGACTTGTTTCCCAGCAGATTATATTAGGAACATTTTTTTTTATATTGCTGCATAAATTTTTATTTTCAAAGACTATGTTGACTACAGGGTGTTTTCACATTACATTTTATATGGCCAAACATTAAGTACAGATTGTTGTTTCATTATGCCTTCTGTATAATTAAGTTTTTAATGGAAATGTATCATTGCTTAATTCTTATTTTTTTAAAAAAAAAATTCAGAAATGAGTATATTCTTATTGCATATTATGAGAAAAATATTCCCTAAGATACTATCTCACTCCAGTTAGAATGGCAGCTATTATTAGGAACATTTTTATAAGCCACAGTGGCTTAGTAAAAGTGGTAAATGAAGTCATCTGTTGGTAGAGAACAGAGAGGGCTTGCTTTTGTCCAGATGCACAACTTTTTTTCCCTTGTGGGAACCTTTCTAACAAAATGGAGCTCTATCCTTATAAATTTAATACATTCCAGTGGCTTATGCAGGTCCTGCCCTACTCCACATGCTTGGCCCCTCAGAGTGGAGTGTAGGTGCCTGGGAAGCCCTCCACTGTGGACCTCAGGTAGGGTTAGCATACTGCCTGGCCTGCCTGTGGCTTGCTATGGTGATACTGTCAGGGTTCAATGATGTCAGGTCAGTGGGCTGAAGGACTGGCAGTTTATCAATGTCCCTATTCCTGGCTTGTCAAAAGTTACAAAGTTGCATACTGACAGGAGAGTTTTCATTTAAAAAATAGAATTTCCAAACAAGATCAATTTCAGTCTTGGCAGTCCCACTACTGTCACTTCCAGTGAAATTCATCACCAGTTCAAATCCCAGCTCAGTTCTTACCAGGTGGGTGTCCTCAGGCAAGTTCTTGAGCTTCTCTGTGCTCTGAACTTTTCTGCTGTGACAGTATTAACTCATCTCAAAGACTTGTGGTACACTGAAAATTTAAGTCAAACAGGAAAAAAAATAAAAATGGATAAAAGCAGAACTATGGAAAAAAAAAAAAACATGTTCTCCTCTCTCCAACTCAGTATGGAGGGTAATCATCAGATGTGGATATAGCCAGAGAACTACTTGCCAAAAGGAAGAAGAGTTTCCTAACTGAGTTTTAAAAAAAGCCAATGATTCCCTCCCCCCCCCCCATCTAAATCCTAGAAAAATAAAAGGGAATAAAAATCTATGTTGAGTTGACATATTTTTTTGTACTCATGCACAGATTGTCTTCTATCAATCTGGTGAGGTCAGAGGCCTATAAATATTTAAGGGCAATCTTTATTTCTAGTTGTCTTTGAGCCAGGACATTTGAGTTCTTTATGTTAGAGCCCCTACTGTTTTGCAGAAGAGACTACACTACCAGCTGGCAGGGAGGGAAAGAAGGTCTGGGGGTTTCAGGCTTTGGTTTCCTCATCTATAAAATGGGGATGACAGTTCTTACCTTAGATGGTTGTTCTATATTTTAAGGATGTAGAACTATGCCTGGTACTTAAATCCTATGTTAACATTTGAGAGATAGCAAAACTTTGTAATGAAGAGACAATCTCTCTATTAGACTGCCAGGTTTATTCCCTGGCCTTCTCTCAATATTTTGTGACCCTCTTTCCCCCTGAATAAAAATCAACTCAAAATAGATCAAAGACCTCAGAATTATACCAGAAACTATGCCAATCTTAGAAGAAAACGTAAGTTCAACACTCCGGCTTTTAGGCACAGTCAATGACTTTCTCGATGGGACCCCTAAAGCGCTGGAAATAATGCCAAGAATCAATAAATGGGGCAGCATCAAATTTAAAAGCTTCTACATAACAAAGGAAACAATTTTAGTAATGTGAAAAGGGGATCTACAGAATGGGAGAAAATTTTTGCTAGCTACTTTTCTGACAGAGGATCAACATCTAGAATATATAAAGAGCACAAAAGATTTTGCGCCAATTGGGGATAGTGGCACATGCCTTAATCCCAAAGGCTAGGGAGGCTGAGGCAGGAAAATTGCATGTTTGAAGCCAGCCTCAGGAACTTAGCAAGGCTCTAAGAAACTTAGCAAAACCCTGTCTCAAAATAATAATAAAAAAAGGATGGGGGGCTAAGGATGTGGCTCAGTGGTTAAGCACCCTTGGGTTCAATTCCTTGTACAAAAAAAAAAAAAAACTTTACACTAAAAAAATCAAATAACCCAATTAATAAATGGGCAAATGAACTAAACAGACACTTCTCAAAAGAAGAAATAAAAATGGCCAAGAAATATATAAAAAATGTTTAATATCATTAGCAATTAGGAAATACAAATCAAAACAACACTGAAATTCTATCACACACAAATTAGAAAGGCAGTAATCAAGAACACAAATAATAAATGCTAGAGAGGAGGTAGAGAAAAAGGAACACTTATACACTGTTAGTGGGATGGTAAATTAGTGCAACTGCTATGGAAATTAGTATGGAAGCTCCTCAAAAGACTAGGCAAGGAACCACCATATGACCCAGTTATACCACTTCTAGGTATTTACCCTGAAGAATTAAAGTCATCTTATTACAGTGATACATGCATACCCATGTTTCTAGCAACACAATTTAGAATAGCCAAACTATAGAACCAGCCTAGGTGTCCATTAATAGATGAAAGGAGATATATATATATATATATATATATATATATATATATATATATATTAATAGATGAAAGGAGATATATATATATCACAATGAGGTTTTATTCAGCCATAAAGAAATTGAAATTATGTCATTTGCTGGGAAATTGATGGAACTAGAGACCATCAAGTTAAGTGAAATAAGTCAAATTCAGAAGATTGTATGTTTTTGCTCAGATGTAGAAGCTGGAGAGGATAAAGGAAAGCAAAGTGGGAGTGGATCCCCTAAAAATCAGAGAGATCAGTAGAGGGAAAGAACCAATGAGCAGAAGGCAGGGAGGGAAAAGGGAAATAGTGGAGAGTGATATTGGCCAAATTATAGTTATATTGTGTACATGTGCAGAAGTGTACCAATAAATCACATCAATATGCACAAACTATAATGCACCACTAAAAAACTGTGGAAAAAATATTTTGTAACCCCGGGTGAGTTACTTATCAACTTGTTCATCATAGGGTTGTTGCAAGGGTTAAATTATATGGGGCTGGAATTATAGCCCAGTGGTTGAATGCTTGCCTAGCATGTGTTAGGTACTGGGTTCAATCCTCAGCACCATATATAAATAAATAAAATAAAGTATTGTGTCCATTTACAACTAAAAATATTTAAAAATTAGTCTGTGAGTGTGTGTATGTGTGTGTGTGTGTGTGTGTGTATACAAAATCACTTAGTGCCTGGCACATGATAAAGTAAGAAAATAATTTTTATTATTATTTTTAAAAATTAGTGTTACATATTATTATTGTTATTGTTATCTTTAAATTGTTATTTTTATGAGATCATCCAATTAAGTTAGTGGCAAAGCCATAAATAAAATTTTTGACTCTTGTGTATACTCAAACAAACCAATGTACCTAGTTACATATAGTAGGTCTATTTCTAATTTCTTTGAGACTGTTTCTGGCTCCTGCAACTATGATAGAACTAAATTGTTTCTTTCGTTTAAATAAGTAGGTAGTATTTGTAGCACAGCTTAATTGGAAGGTTCACCAATAAGCTATACACATGGCCCTGGGACTGAGAAGGAAGCTCAGTCACTTTGTCTCCATTAGGGGGCACCAAACAATGACAATGGTGGAAGGAAGAGGAAGAACTAGCTGTTTCCTGTTCCTGTTAGGGTTGCCCAGCAATGTCTTTTCACCCTAGCACAGGCAGTTGATTTCATTGTGCAATTTTTAGAGGCTTTACAGAGACTCCTTTATCAGAAATCTGAAACTGTCCTCTGAGATCTGGAGATACCAGACCCAACCAAGCTCCTTTTTAAGCTTTTAAAATTTAATAATTCCAACCTTATTCCTTTGTTCCCCAGCAGTGAACAAAGGTGATTACTTCTGTGATACTTCAAGGTTCCCATTTTGCATTTTAAATCACTTAATACCTAGTTAAAATTTCTTTAAATTCTCACTGGTGAAATAATTTAAGGGGTTTATTTCTTTTTAGTGGGATCCTGATTGATACATACATGATTAGACATTTATAAAAATAAAAATAATGTGCAAATAGAAGCAAATGGAAAGTCTTTAGTACTATCCTCTCCTTTTCATACTCTATATGGAGGTGGTAATATAAGTTATGTTTCCTTTGCATGTCTATCACTTAGTTACTCAACTTTCTAAAGGAAACCACAGTTATCAGCAGGTGTCTGTCTCTCCAGAACATTAAAAAAGACATTTACACACACACACACACACACACACACAGCATAACCACATAATAAAAACATAATAAAATAATTTAAAGTAAATGCAACCATACATTATTTTTTTAAAAATTTTTCTTCTCTTTTCTAAGAAAATTAATTTCCTCCATTTTCCAATCAGATTGAGTTTAGATATTTAGTTTTAATTTGATCCTACTTTTTCCCACTCAATATGTCATGAAATCCCCCATAATTCTTTCATTTTTCTTTGATTTTAACATGATTTATGCTGGGTACATTGTAGGTGCATAATAAATTATATTCATTATCATTCCCACAACCCAGCCTCACTTGTCTGGCTTTCTTTGAAAACCAAACCTTTGAAAAAACAAGGCACAATGAGCTCATTATATGATGCTTGTATGTATTTCACTAATTAAATTCCAACTCATGTTTGAGCTCTTTATCAAAAAGTTCAGTGAGAAGAATCAGAGAAAACAGGAAAACATACAACATATTGTCCTTGTCCTTAAGTTTAGGGACCTCTCCCTGACAGTTAAACAGTGCCAGGGAATGTGACAGGTAGTATAAACTGGAAGAGTTCACACCAATTGGGGAAACCAGTAAAGACTTCTCAGAGGAGATGGATGGAATCTGAACTGAACCTTGAATGGTGGCTTGGACTTGAAATGAGAGAAAAGCCAGAAACAGCATTAAGAAGTCTGAACTATGTGATCCATATTCTCTATCAATGAGATAAGTTACTTTGTGCATCCTAAAGCAGAATTACACAAAATCCACTGAGGTGGCCCCAAGAAGGAAATATATACACATAAATCCTTGAAGTAGACCCACAAATGTCTCTCTCTCCAGTCTAAGGTAGGATGATTCTAAAATGCATTGTAAGGTGCTATAAAATTTATTTTCTTCTTTCTTTATCCTTTCCACTGTGCTGGTAGTTAGTCACTATCCCTCTTTCCCATTCAGTGCTGCTCAAGACCCCATTTCCTGCCTCGAAAACTCTAAAACTTCCCTTAATAAACAGGAAAAAAATTTTTTAAATCTTTTTTTTGTTGTTGGTCACCTGAATTTGCAGACCCTGGTCTGACATCCAGAGTCAAGCAGCCCTGTTGCATTATCATTTGTAATCCCTTTTGATTTTTTTTCTTAACATCTCAATGAAATTCTCTCATAAATCCCCTCCTTTGCTGACCAAGTGCTGTGCAGTTGCTGATTTTGCAAGATACGTGCTAATGTAAAGTATGTCTCCTTTGAGTCTCTTTATCACTTGGTTGCTCTCTGCTCCACCTTCTCCATATTTATGTCCTTATCAGAGCCGCACACAGTATTTCAAATGAGCTTCAGTGTTCTTCCTGCCATGCCAGAGTATTGACTGTAATATGATAGCCTATCTCAAAATTGGTTTGTGGGATTTTTTTTCTCATTGTAGTTAAAATAGCTTGCCTTGTAAATGCCAGTATATATTTTTGCAGATTAGAGTTTTTATGAAGCATGGTGTCAAATGCTTTCCAGAAAGGTGTTTAAATGATTTGGCTAGGCTGCTTCATCCATTAACATTTTCCTTTGCCGGTTAACCTCAAGGGTTTACAGGACAGTTTCCCCACTGAAAATTTGTGCTGATTTCTTCGTAATTAAACTTAATTTTCTTACTGATTCTTACATTCAAGCTGTGGTTTAGAGCTTCACAACACTTTTCCCCTGCTGCTGAAATCATGAAGTCCACGGTCTCCCAGCTCTTTTCTAAAAGCTTCTCTTTACAAAGTAGAAGCCTTCACAGCTTCTGTCCTATTCAGCTGTTGCCGCTGATAATTTCAAAGACATATTCACAGAGTCTGCTCTGCATCAGGCAGCTGTTATGTGGTTACTGAGTGTTTGTGTGAGGGTTTGCGGCTCTGTATCTCCTTTCAAGTTTCCACTTGCATGTAGGATTGTCTGTTAAGAAAGGCTTTGTGCTTTTCCCCCAGTGCAGCGTGTTTCCTGTTTTCCTTGGGAGGACTCTGTACTGTAATCATTTTTCCATTCCAAGCTCCTTCGAGGCTGATTTACTTAACTGTTTTGATGCCTTTACTGTGTCTAAATTTGCATTGACAAATTTCTGCAATGCGATTTTGAAGTTTATTTCATATAAATTGGGCATGTTTTGCTTCTGTCCCATCCTTATCATTTCTCTGTACTTGATTTATCTAGGTATTTGTCACATCCTTCCAGACTTAAGATCTGGAGCC
This sequence comes from Urocitellus parryii, assembly GCF_045843805.1. NCBI lineage: Eukaryota > Metazoa > Chordata > Mammalia > Rodentia > Sciuridae > Urocitellus > Urocitellus parryii. The sequence continues at coordinate 249,020,558 of NC_135531.1, forward strand.
TCAGTTTTGGTTTTCTAGTGCTTGGATTGATGTCAAGATGATTTATAAAGCACTCTCATCCCAGTGCCATGGGCCAATGATACCATCAGTTTCGCAGCTTCTGAACTGCTTACCTAGACTTGCCTATCGATTAAGGCCACTGCAAGAGCAGCTTATTCCACATGTTCCACCCAATAAGCCTGGTTCACAAGCCAGTCATTTATGGTGAGCATCATTTTAGTCATTATTGCACAGCCTGCCTTTGGCACTTTTTTGATTCACATTCATAGACTGCAGTCACCCATAATTAAATCCTGTCACTGTTGCATGAATTATTTTATCTAGTCATATTTAATTTACCTCCTTCTTCTTTTGGAAATCTCTAGTGAGCTCCAGGCTTCATCCTGTAGATCTTTTGTCTAATTCTGAGGCTAAAGCTGGATTGATTACACATTCAGGCCTTTGAATACTTTGCACTTGCCCTCATGCCAGGAATAAAAAGGCATCTATCTCCCATATGTTTTTCTCTTCTCTTCCTTTTGTAGCACCCAAGAGTTTGTCAATTGCTATAATACATCTGAAGATGTAAGTGTTCCTCTAGGCCACTGATTCTCAACTGGAACTCTTTTGCCATCTAGGAGATAGTTGGAAATTTCTGGAGATATTTTTGGTTGGGTGTAACTAGCATCTAGTGCATAGAGGCCAGAGGTACTATTAAATAGCCTACAATGCACATAACCTTTCCTCTCAATCAAAATTATTCAGTCCAAAATTCCAGTAATGTTGAAAGCAAGAAACCGCTGCACCAGACCAAATGATTCTAGCTGTACTTAAATGCACTAATAAGACACATATGCATGTACTTGCCCAAATTCCTGATGCTTGTTCTCTGGGTCCAGGGCATGATCAATGAATGTCCTTTGATAAAACATTTTCAACTTCATGTTTTTTAGAATTATGCATCTGAATGTTTGAGGTTATGTATATGAGGCCCAAACTTGCTATTAATTCTTGTCAGTCTCTTAATTTAGTCACACATCATTCTTTTGACCAGAAAAGAAAGAATTAGGCCAGTCATTCACTTATTTTGTGAGTGCCTATTGTGAAAAGCACTCTGCTAGGTGGTGGGTAACAACAATGAAGAAAATCATTTTGGCTTTTATTATTAGAATTTCATTCTAGTCAGGAAAACTGAATTGAGAAAAATGTTATAAAGAAAGCAGCGTGTTGAACAGAATAATGGGATGGGGATGGGAACTTATTCTTAATTTAGATAAAGAGGTGAGAGAAGACCTCTCTGAGGAGATGACATTTAGTCTGAAGAAGACATGGCTATACCACATTAGGAGTAGAGAGGAGAATGTGTGTGGAGAACTCCTGGCCTGGAGCTCAGTTTCCAGGAGGGGCTGGCATGGCCATCCCCCATTAAACAAAGGGAAGATGGGAATATCACTCAGCTTTTTGTTGCTGTGACCAAAATACCTAACCAGAACAACTTAGAGGAGAAAAAGTTTCTTTTGGCTCATGGTCTCAGAGGTACAGTCTATGGTCAGCTAGTTCCATAACTCTGGGCCTGAGGTGAGGCAGAGCATCATGATGGAGGACAGCTGCTCAGCTCATTACAGTTAGGAAACAGTGAGAGACAGGGGAAGGGGTCTCAGGGAAGATGAACCCTTTTAGGGAATACCCCCAGTGACCCACTTTCTCCATCCACACCCTCCCACCTCCAGTTGCTACCTAACTAGTCCATTCAAAATAGGATGGACTGACTAGATGATAGCTCTCATAATCTAATCATCTCACTTTGAACATATATGCATTAACACAGAAACTTTGGGGCTGCTAATCTTCATCATGTGGGATTAGGCCCCAACTTCCTTAATAAGACTCCTATAACACAAGAATTAAAACCAAGAATCAATAAATGGATAGAATCAAATAAAAAGTTTCTTCTCAGCAAAAGAAACAATCTGTGAGGTGAACAGAGAGCCTACATCCTGGGACCAAATTTTTACCCCTTACACATCAGATATTATATAATAATCTCTAGGGTATATAAAGAACTTAAAAAGCTAAGCACCACAAAAACAAATAACCCAATCAACAAATGGGCCAAGGACCTGAACAGACACTTCTCAGAAGAGGATATGCAATCAATTAACAAATATATGAAAAAATGTTCATCATCTCTAGCAGTTAGAGAAATGCAAATCAAAACTACTCTAAGGTATCATCTCATTTCAGTCAGAATGGCAGCTATTATGAAGACAAACAACAGTAAGTGTTGGCAAGGATGTGGGGGAAAAGGTACACTCATACATTGCTGGTGGGACTGCAGCCAGTATGGAAAGCAGTATGGAGATTCCTTGAAAATCTGGGAATGGAACCACCATTTGACCCAGCTATCCATCTCCTCTGTCTATACCCAAAAGACTTAAAAATAGCATACTACAGGGACACAGCCACATCAATGTTTATAGCAGCACAATTCAAACAGCTAAACTGTGGAACCAACCTAGATGCCCTTCAGTAGATGAATGGATAAAAAAAAGCGATATATATACACAATGGAATTTTACTCAACAGTAAAAGAGAATAAAATCATGGCATTTGCAGGTAAATGGATGGCGTTGGAGAAGATAATGCTAAGTGAAGTTAGCCAATCCCCCCCACCCCAAAAATATGCCAAATGTTTTCTCTTATATAAGGAGGCTGACTCATAGTAGGGTAGGGAGGGGGAGCATGGGAGGAATAGACAAATTCTAGATGGGGCGGAGGCGGGGGAGGGAAAGAGAGGGGCAGGGGATTAGCAGGGATAGTGGAATGTGATGGACATCGTTATCCAAAGTACATGTATGAAGACATGAATTGGTGTCAACATACTTTATATACAACCAGAGATATGAAAAGTTGTGCTGTATATGTGTAATAAGAACTGTAATGTGCCACAGTCTGGCTGGGCACAAAATAACCAAGCCACCACACACCTTGTAGATTCAAACAGCAACTCTTTATTCCCGAACTCTCACCAGCACTCTACACACACGTTCTGGGGAAAATCCACACTCTCCACCGGGCTCTGCATCCCAAAATACCCTCTCAATCCCGGGAGAACTCAACAGGAACTCAAGGAGCAGGCGCCTGAAGCAGCAGGATACGCCCTATTCCCAGCAGGATTCACACCCTAAACGTGGAACCGCCCTAAACCCGATCCGCCCTGGTCCTTGAGCAGGGTCACCTTTCTCAAACATTTATGCAATGTCACTGCAAATGACCTGGGTCCAAGGCAAGCCCATTTCCACAATGGAGAGTCCTCCCTCTAAGCAACATTGGGTAGGCTGACAAAGAAATTGCCATGCATCATTCCTACTTGGCTATGGCTCTCAGCAGTAATGCATTCCGCTGTCATTTATTTTAAAAAAACATCAATTAAAAAATTAAAAAATAAATTAAAAAAATAAATAAATTAAAAAAAATAAAGAGGAGGGCTGCCTTGTCATTTAAGTCATGGGAAAACAGAAGGCTTTATTCATAGTGAGCTGGGGCCACTTACACCCTATAATATCCATCAGTCTTTCCTCCCATTATCCTTTAATGGTTACACCTTCAATATTACTAAGTAGTACTCAATGGTCCCTCTTCTAGTACAAATAGTCACTATGTGAAAAGATTTGTCAGGGCAGTGAGATCACGAAATTAACATTTTAAAGATTCTTCTAGCTTGTATGTAGACAACAAGCTTGTTACTTGGTCCACCTACATTAAACAGAAAGATAAGAAATAGAGTGGGGTTGGCCATTGCAATAGTTTTGGCTTCGGCTAGGCTTGTGTTGTTGGGGATGGAGGGAAGGAGCTGGCTTTGAGAGATCCATCTACAAGTCTTGCCTGTAGGTTAAACTGGAGGTAGATAAAGAAAAAAAGGAATCATACAAATGCCATAGCCATAAAACTACTCAAAGAAGGGGCTGAAAGGGCTTCAAGTCACCAACTGACCACAAATGTCAGTTAAGAAGCCTCCAAAGTCCTCATTTATGAATCTCTAAGCAAGTTACACTTGAAGGTGGAAGAAAAGAGAAGGAGAAGGATCATTCGTTTAGTCATGAACTCTGACAAGTGACCTCCACTGCCCTCAACTAGGGAGTTAATACTCACTGAGGCAAGAGGCAAAGAAGGGTGTGATAGAGGAGCTGTGAATAACATCTCTGCCAAGAGTAATCCTGCAGTGGTCCTTTTCAGAGGGTCTGGGATAGACCCAATGAACAGGCCCATTTTCCTTCAAAGACAAAGAGTCTGTCTCTTTCCTTATATTTCTCAGACTTCTCAGGAGAGACAATACCCTGGAGTAAAGAATGATCCTATCTCTTCCCCATCTTGCCACAGATGATGGGACAGTCTTAACTTTCTGGAATACTTGGCACATATCTCACTCAGTAACCCACAGAAAAATAAATACATCATTTCATTTATGGCCTCATTCCTTATCATTTAAGCAAGCCAGCAATGGGTCCAAGCTCTCTCTAAAATAGAAACCCTTCAGTATTCACAGACCAAGTGGTTTTGGGCCTGAATGGTCTAGAATATGTCAACTTAGAGCAAAAGAAAAACTTGAAGTCTTCGCTCTGAGCTCTGGAGAATCAGCTATCATGTTCCTTGGGTAATCTAAACAAGGCCTTTCCAAATGTTTTCATCTAGAGAATATGGTTTTAATCTCTTTCACTTGAGGAGCATAGTCCTTTTATTATTTTCTTTATTGTTTCTGAGATGTATGAGGTTTTCTATGTGCTCAAAGCTGTCCTTTGGAATTCAAGTCAGTCCATGCCCACCAATATTACATACTTTACATTCAAATAAGAATGTTTACTCTTCCTTGGCTCTGATCTTAACTGTAATGTGTAATTGCCTTTTTTTAAGCTCAGCCTACCAAGCTTATTACTTGGTCTACCTACATCAAGTTTTCATCAAGAAGGGGTGAGGCTGGGGAGGCTGGCAGGCTCAATCAAGAGACTCTTTGTTCAAACTCTAACATCATGACTAATTGAGAATTAGGGCCACCAGAATTTGGCTTTTATATAGAAATTCTTTGGAAAATAACCAAAATTATTGCTATGATGGCAATAAGTACATGTCCCTTAATCGGGACACAGAATGCGTAAATAAAGTAGCGTTGTAGAAAGAATTCTTTAAAACCCACATCAGCCTAAAGCCACTCTATGTGGAGCAGGGTTGTTTCTCTAGTAGTTACTTGCCCTCTGTTTATTTGAAAGGTGAATGATCCTTTTCTCCTCCCATTCTGTCTCTTCCCTTAACTCTCTGGTTTGAAAGAATAGGGCTTTAAACTTCTGTCCAATGAGATGAAGAGTAAATAGAAAGGAAAAGAGGGGTTGAGAAATGTCACCAGTGAAAAATGACAAATGGCAGGGTAGTGGTGGTTACTAAAGGACTTTTAAGGACAGAAATGCTTAATTTTGAAATTTAAAGTTGCTGGTTTCCTTGTATTAGGATGCAAACATTATGTCCCCTGACTGCCTCTTCTCCATTCCTACCATGTTCCAACACTTCAAGAAGTCTAGTCTATTCTCAAATGCTTGGTCAGGTTTTCTTTTTTAATTTAACTCATCTGGGTAATGTTGGAGCAAAAAGCTGGGAACAGCTTCATGAATGAGACTGAAAGCTTACAGAATGACCAAATTAGAACTAGGAGCACTCTTGAGAACTTAAGACACCATGAATTCACAATGGAGGGCATTGTACTTTTGCAGAAAAGGGAGATATTTTCAATGATATATAAATCTTGAAGATTCTGTGTCTCTGCTGATATCTTGAGTTATTTAACACTCAAGTGATGGTAAAGATAGGACCAGTCATCTCAACAAGGCATGTCACTTTCCTGGTGAAGTACATTCCAGTCTTTCATTCATTGTTCAATCAATATAAAAGCAAATACTTTGTACCAGACCCAGTGGGATCTAGTGGTGAATAAGACAGTCATGGTCCCTGACTTTATGGCGTTTACATTAGTGTGGGGGGAGTACATGGGAAAGATAACAAACATTTAAACATGTAAATGGCCAAAATATAGATTCTATTCAGTGTTAATAATGGGGGCTATAATAGAAAATACCAAGGTGGGATATTTTATGTAGGGTAGTCAATGAAGACCCTTGAAAAAGCGACAGTTAAATTGAAGCCTAATGCTGAGAAAGAACTCTCCATACAGTGAGCAAGAGAACAACCCTCCAAGTAGAAAAAGCAACCAGTACAAAGGCCCCCCAAGGTGGAAAAAGACTAAAAATTTCCAGGAATTCATGAAAGATTAATGGCTAAAATATAATGAGAAAGTTGGAAAGGGTCATGAGATGAAGTTTAAGAATTAGATAATGGCTATTCAAGGATTTTAGGCCAAAGAATGGGGTTCAGATATCCTTTCAAACCTGGAGAGAAGACTGAAGGATTTAAAACAGATGAATGACATCATCTGATGCTGTAAAGAGAACAGATTGGCAAGGACCAAAAGTGGAAGCAAATAAGACAAAAAGAAAGGCTATTTTAGACATCCAGGTGAGTTATGATCAGAAGACAGCATGGAGATGAAGATGTGTGGGCAGTGGGGGTATAGTTTGTAAGTATAATTAATCAGACTTGCTGATGAATTGGATATGGAGCATGAGAAAAAAGCAAGGAAATTATTTATTCAACCAATAAACACTGAGTGCCGACTCTAAGACAGTCACTGTTCTAGTTGTTTGTCATATAACAACAGCGAATATAGATGAGGATTCCTTCCCTTGTGGAGCTCAAGTTCATCAGTGATTGCTGGCTTGAGCAAATAACTGGGCAGAATTGTGATGCCCTTTTTCTGGTTGAGAAAGGCTGATGAAAAGGAGTTGCAGGGATAAAAAGATCAATTTTGGCCATTTAAAAATGTCTGTGAGACAGTGGAAAATTCTAGCAGTCAGTTGATCTGGATCTCAGAAGAGAAGGTTAAGGAATATTTACTAATTAAGGAATAATCAGTTTAGAAATGGAATTTAAAGATATCCAAACCTATGGTAATAGATGGAGCATATCTGATCCCTGAAAGGGTATGAAAAATAAAAAATAAAGTTGGGGGCTAAGCAGTGAGAAACTCCAACATTTGGGGGTTAGAAAGAAGAGGGTGATCGGGCAATGAAGCCTGAGAGAGGGTGGACAGTGAGTAGGAAAGAAAACTAGGTGACAGTCGTGTCATGAAGTCTAGGAAAGGAACAGGTTGAAAGAAGGACAGGGTGGACAAATTCATTGTCAGCCTGTGTTAAGTCCACAAGAGCTAAACTTAGAACACATTCCCTGCATTGTCAGTGTGAAGATTGTTGGAGGTCATGACAAGAACAGTTTCAGCAGAGACGAAACAATGGAGGCCAGAGTGGATTGTGTGGTAGAGTGAAAAGGAATGAAGAAGTGGAGGCAGAGTGGACTGATGCTGTGTTTAAAGAGGTTTTTAGAAATGAAATAGGGGTGGGAGAGGATGTGAGGTCAAGACAGAATATTTCAGTTCTATTTGTTTATTAAATGGAAGAATAAAGTACATTCATATGGTGTTGGGAATGTTCCAGTTCAGAGGGAAGCAATGATAATAAAGATGAGAGAGGGGATAGTGAAGGAGACCACATAAAGAACTGGGATGAAGCTCAAGCAAAGGTGGCCTTTAGGATAGGCAGGTGCAACTCTCACCAAGTTGATCTTATTGAGGAAGCAAATCAGGATCTCAAGACAGTTCTTTTATTTCTGCCACTCTAAGGCTTATAGTGTGACTGAACTCACTATAGCCAGGTTGCTCTCCCTCCTGATGTTATTGGCCAAAAGGCCAATGAGAAATGTGCAAGGGGCCTGAACTTCAAACAAAAGCAACAGCCAAGTAGGAAGATTTGGATCTTGGTAATTCAGTCCCCACTTTAGCTCGGCTCCAAGAGAAGATTTTAGTCATTTTGATTTATTTAATCACTTAGATTTTAGTGGAGTGTTCCAGAGGGACCTCAGGGTCAGTAGACATTCAGACACCACAGGGCATGTTTCCACCCCAGACTGGCCAGACCCAGGTCATTTGGGCTGAGGCATCACTTAGCCAACAAGCAGTTTTTTGTGGTAGGAGAAACTTCAAGCCTTCCTCCACAGGTATCTCTTGATTAGTGTCAGGCAGATGATAAGAAAGGACATTCTGTAACTGGTGAGAAAAGAGTTGAATAAGGTTAGTTTCAACCAGAGACTAAGGAGTAGCAGCAGAAAGGGGATTCTTTGCTGGGGACTAGAAGTGAGCAAGGATTATAAGATACAACATGGTTTAAAGGCAAGTGCCACATGTGATTCTGTGTTGCTGGCAGAGAAGATGGAAGGAAATTATAGTTTATTTTTTTTAAATATTTTTTAGTTGTCAATGGACCTTTATTTTATTCATTTATATGCAGTGCTGAGAATAGAACTCAGTGCCTCACATATGCTAGGCAAGCACTCTACCAATGAGCCACAACCTCAGCCCCATAGTTTATGTTTTGAATGGACCAGACTTGATCTAGGATTTTCTGCATATCTTACTTAAGCCTCACGGGATCCTGTGAAAGAGGTTTCTTGACCATTTTAATTTTGTAGGTCAACAAATTGAAGCTCGGAGAGTTAATATGTTTAAGACTATATAACTAGTAAACAGCAGATCTCGAATTTTAACCTATATCTACCTAGATCTCCAAATCCAGCTCATTTGCCAAAATGATATTCTGGCTTCCTATGACTGAGTGGTAACTTATTGAAAGGACAGATCAACTGGAAAGTTATTCTGGAAAATGGTTAACTAGGTCAGGCAGGTTATGCCAGGGTTTAGCCTGAGTGGTGGCTTTGCTTTCTCTCCAAGGGATTTTTGATTCCATCTTTTCTTTGGATTGCCATATGACAGTATTTGGAATATTTTTCCTCAGTGGTCTCTCACAAAGTCCTTGGACTTGAGGGGCTAACCATAAAGGAAGAGGACAGAATCTCGTAGAGAAAACTTGTCTGTGGGAAATAGACTCCTTGATCCTTGTTTTCCTGCTTTTCTTCCCATTTCAACATCTTCCTCCTCAACTTTGCCACATTGGGCTGATATGATGGACAATTTCCCTCCACCCAGCTGAGCTGGGTTAAAGTCCTCCCAGGACCCATTTAGCCAAGCTGAACTTTATGCAAGTTATCCATGCAGAGCACATCCTCCAATGTTTACATGTTGAATAGTTTATGATTTGCTCTACATCTGATCAAGCAGAGTCAACTACCAAAACTGCTGATCCGTGGAAACTTCACAGCCTTTCCGGGCATAATAATGGATATAGCTACAGCTTATTCAAAGAGAGAAATAGCCTTTGATGAGCTGTGCAAGGACAAATTAAGACGTGACTCTCACACAGTATCCAGACAGTGGTCTGCTGCTCTAGGTTTTATGCAAAAAGAAATGGAGTTAATGTGCCCAGGAGGCTTCTGCCACATCCTTCTAAATAGCACTAGAAGGACCAAGACCTAAAGGTGGGTGCAGCAGTCTGGCTGGGCACAATTCAGGAGCCACTTGTCAAAAGAAACAAACTTTATTTTTAAAACTACAAACGCCAAACAAAACAGCTCCTCAGGAAAAACCCTCAGAGCCCAACTGCCACCACTGGCTTCCAGAAGCCTCTCCCCACACAAACCACACCACCTCCCCCAATCCTCCTGCTCTTGAGGCCGATTGGCTGGGTCGCGTGGGCGGAGCCAAAGAAGTCCCCCAATGAGCAGTTCCGTAGTCTGAAGGGCAGGGAAACAGCCCAATGAACATGACTGCAGAGGAGCCAATCAGCTAGATGTTGCTGGGGTCACTGTGAGCCAATCATCAGCTGGCAGCTTGAAGGGCAGGGAAACAGCCCAATGAACATCACCGCAGAGGAGCCAATCAGCTAGATGTTGCTGGGGCCACTGTGAGCCAATCATCAGCCGGCAGCTGGGAGTTTGCTGGCAGCTGGAAGTTTTCTGGGGCCCCTTTGGCTGTGGCTCTCAACATCTCCCCCTCTCTGTTTAAACAACAAGCATGTGGCTTAGGGACCGTGCCTGCCTTAGGTTGTCCAATACTACATATGGTCCTTACCCGTCTTCGGATGAGCTGACCTCAGGGCGTCAGCCTCCTGTCTTAGGTTGGTACCATTGTAATTGGATCTTACCCGTCATTGACTACCGGTCCAGTATACAGCCACACCTGTGGAGAGGTACCAGCGGGGGGGTGAGGTTCTTTGCCTCACCTCTGTTGGCCCCCAAATAGCTGAACGATCATGACAAGCAGAAGAGAGGAAGATATACCAAGCCAATTGACAGCTCTTGTTGGAAAAATTGTACCACCGATGACATCAGCAGCAAAAATACTCCAACACTACCACAAGTCGCTGCACCAACAGATAGTTCACAATGCATACAAGTGAGTTAAGCGGTTCAGTGATGGCTATTGCAGAGACTGTAGATTAGTTTTATCTTTGTCTTCACCGGCACAGGGATGAAGATAGGAATTCTGGCAATAATGGCTAAAGAAAAAATTATATAACATTCTAGAAGGTACTAAAAGAAAACAATTTTCTTAACAATTTACATTGTCTTCACTGGCACTGGGATGAAGATAGAAATTCTGGCAATAATAGCTAAAGAAAACATTGTGTAACATTCCAGAAGGCACTAAAAGAAAACAATTTTCTTAACAATTTACATTGTCTTCACTGGCACTGGGATGAAGATAGAAATTCTGGCAATAATGGCTAAAGAAAACATTGTGTAACATTCCAGAAGGCACTAAAAGAAAACAATTTTCTTAACAATTTACATTATCTCCACCGGCACTGGGATGAAGATAAGAATTTTGACAATAATGGTTAATATTAATAATTGTGTAACATTCTAGAAGGCACTAAAAGAAAACAATTTTCTTAACAATTTACATTATCTTGAAAAGAATTATTAAATATAATGAAAAGGATAGGTGAAAGTAAACAAACAGATCTGTTAGCCTTTTTTTGTTTACATATTAAAACAATTCTTAACAGTTATTTACCCAATTTAAATTAAACCATTTAAATCACGTGAATAAAAAAAAAATTTTGGATCCATTTTTTTTTTTTTTATGAGCGCTCAATCATATATGATATATGGACATATGTACATTCAAACATATAACACAAAACACAAGTGTGCACACATAATATAATACATACAACACATAACATAATAGTAAAGGCCTTATAACTTTTTACAGGTGAAATCTCCATTGCAATGTTTAAAAACTCAATAGTCAAAAAAGAAAACAAATAGAACTGATCAGCAAAACATTAACCTAGGTCTGTATGAGCTCAAAAAACAAAATAGAATAAAATAGATATTGAAAAAAGCATCCTGGTTCTGTTGCAGATGTAAGGATAGCCAAATTGGAGTTTTGGATATCAGCTGTTATGGATTTGAGCCAAATCATCTTCTTTTTGGTCTGTAGAAATTGCTTTAGTTAATCTCTCTGGAATCCAAATCGGCTGCTGTTCTCCCTGTGGAAACACAAAAACAGGCCCCCGACTCCAGACAATCACTGGGTCAGGACTTTAGTTAATCTCTCCGGAATCCAAATCGGCTGCTGTTCTTCCTGTGGAAACACACAAACAGACCCCCGACTCCAGACAATTACTGGGTCAGGACCTTTCCATTGTCCTGTTAGAATATCTTTCCAAAGTACCTTGGGCTTATGTACATTTTTTGGACACATATGCCTTTCTGCAGCACTAAGTCCTGATGAATCCAAATTTAAAAAGTTTAGAGTAAAAAGGGTTATTTTAAGTTTATCTTTGGGGAATATATACCCCTTCCCAATTCCGTCTTTTTGCTTTAATAAGTACATTTTAATAGTTTGATGAGCTCTTTCAACTATGCCTTGTCCCTGTGGATTGTATGGGATTCCTGTTATATGAGTAATGCCAAATGATGAACAAAATTGTTTAAAAGAAGTAGACGTATAACCAGGGGCATTATCTGTTTTTAACTGTTTTGGAATGCCCACAGTGGCAAAATTTTGTAAGCAATGAGCTATAACATCTTTAGTTTTTTCTCCAGCATGAAGGGAGCCCATCAAAAATCCAGAAGAAGTATCAACTGTAACATGCAAATATTTTAATTTTCCAAATTCTGGCAAGTGTGTGACGTCCATCTGCCAAATATGGTTAGGTATCAATCCTCTAGGATTGACTCCAAGATTAACTTGTGGTAAAAAGGTCACACAATTTTGACATTGTTTTATTATTTGTCTAGCTTGTTCCTTAGTTATTTTAAAACGCTTTTGTAAAGTATTAGCATTGACATGGAACCTTTTATGAAAATTTATAGCTTCTTCTAGTATAGAGAAAATATGAATGTCATGTGTAGTTTTATCTGCTAAATCATTGCCCAAACTAAGGGCTCCAGGCAATCCTGTATGTGCCCTGATATGTCCTATAAAGAATGGATCTTTTCTGTCCCAGATTAAACTTTGTATAGTGGAAAACAAAGAGAAAACAGTAGAAGAAGGGGAAATCCTACCAGCATCTTCAAGGGATACTATAGCATTAACTATATACTGACTATCAGAAAATAAATTAAATACAGAATCTTTAAACATCACAAAAGTTTGTAATACTGCATTAAGCTCTACCTTTTGAGCTGATTGTTTGGGTACTAAAAATGTAAAAGTTCGATCAGGGGTAACTATTGCTGCTGTACCATTATTTGATCCATCAGTGAATATATTTGGAGCATTCATGATAGGTGTTTTTCTTGTCATTTTTGGAAAAATTACAGGATGCAATGACCAAAAAGACAATAAAGGATTAGATGGTAAGTGGTTATCAAATGAAACATTAGATTTGCACATGATTATTGCCCAAGTATTTAACTCATTAGCTAATTCATCAATTTGATTCATAGTATATGGAGTAATAATTTTATTAGGAGAAATTCCAAACACTGCCTTTGCTGTTTTTATTCCTTTGAGTATTAATTGTCCTACAGCCTCAGGATACCTAGTAAGAATATTGTTAGGAGAATAAGATAAATGTATCCATAATAATGGACCTTCTTGCCAAAATACTCCTGTAGGAATATTTTTTGTTGATAGTACAATAAATAATAAAGGCAAACTTATATCAATTCTATCCAAATGCATATTTTCCATATATGTTTCAATGATTTTTAATGCCTTTCTTGCTTCAGGCGTTAACATTCGGGGTGAATTTGGATCTGATGGACCTTTTAGGATATCAAATAAAGGTCCCAATTCTCCTGTTGGAATACCTAGATAAGGCCTTATCCAATTTATGTCTCCTAATAACTTTTGAAAGTCATTAAGTGATTTGAGTTGATCTACTCGTATTTGAATTTTTGGTGGACGGACCATGGTTGAGAATAATAGAACTCCCAAATAATTAATTGGAAAATTTAATTGTACTTTATCTATTGCTATCTCTAGATTATAATTTTTTAATAAGTTTGTAAGTGTGGCATAACATTCTAGCAATGTGTTTTTAGCTTTGTGTGCTAATAATATGTCATCCATATAGTGAAATATTTGTAGCTCAGGATTTTGATTTCTAAGTGGCTGGATTACTTTGTTAACATAAATTTGACACATAGTTGGGCTGTTAGCCATCCCTTGAGGGAGTACTTTCCATTCATATCTCTGATCAGGACCTTCATGATTCAGTGCAGGGATAGTAAATGCAAAACGTGGACTATCCTCAGGATGAATTGGAATTGAAAAAAAACAATCTTTAATATCTATAACTAAAACATACCAAGTTTTTGGCAAAGCAGACAACTGAGGAATCCCCGATTGAGCAGGTCCCATAATGACCATTTCATTATTAATGGCTCTTAAATCTTGCAATAATCTCCATTTACCAGATTTCTTTTTGATGACAAAAATGGGAGTATTATGGGGAGATACAGAAGGTTGTATATGTCCTTCCACTAATTGTTGTTTGACCAGATCATGGGCTACTTGTATCTTTTCTTTAGTCAAGGGCCACTGAGGGACCCATACTGGTCTTTCTGATTTCCAGGTAATTTTTATTGTCTCAGTGGCCCTTTGTGAAAATCCAACCCATGTCTGTCTGTTCCTTGATTTATTTGTATTGGTGCTGCTATACCTTGTTCTTGTTTTTCTAATCTTTTTCCTTTCCTAAAACCTTGTCTAGCCATAATAGTGGGTGCATTTTGATTGATATTATTTGTTAATGTCAAACCTAATTGATCTAAGACATCTCGTCCCCATAAATTTACAGGAAGATGATCCAATACATATGGCTGTATAGTTCCTTCACATCCTTCAGGATCCTTCCAATCTAATACCATTGCACTTTTATCGGGATTATTCGCCACTCCTAGGCCTCGAAGCGTTTGAGTGGCTTGTTGTAATGGCCAATGTTTTGGCCATTCTTGACGAGAGATAATGCTAAGGTCTGCACCTGTATCCAGTAGCCCATTAAATTCATGTCCTTGAATATTTAGTTTTAGCATGGGGCGAGAATCTAAATTTAAAGAAAGCATAGCCCAATCTACACCTGTGGAGCCTAATCCCTTGGAACCTCTTTCTACAACATGACTGGAAAATTTATCATGTAGGCTTGGTATTATTAGTAATTGTGCTATTCTATCTCCTGGTGAAATTACTGATATACCCTTTGGAGAACTGGCTATAATTTTTATTTCACCTTCATAATCGGGATCAATTACCCCAGGACTTATCAAAAGTCCTTTTAGAGTAGAAGAGCTGCGTCCCAATAATAAGCCTACTGTTCCTTTGGGAAGAGGTCCTTTCACCCCTGTGGGAATGATTTGAACTCCCATCTCTGGAGTTAGTACTGCTCTGGCAGAGGCGCAGATGTCCAACCCTGCGCTCCCTCTGGTTTGTCTGATGAGGGATCTGATGCCCTGGGCACTACCCTGATGGGGTTGCTGGGGTTGCTGGGTTCCTCCAGAGCTCCGTATATTTGTGGTTTGGGGCCCCGGAGCATTGGGGCCCCCTGTCCGTTTTTTGGCAACGGAGCCCGATGCCTTTGTCCACGATATTGTGGATAAAAACCTTGTCCTTGTTCGTTTTTTGATAATGGAGTACCCTCTATGGTGGTTTGAGAACGGCATTCATTAGCCCAATGTCTCCCTCTACGGCATCGTGGGCAAATACCCGGTATTCTATTCCTTTGATACCTAGTATTGTTAAACCCTCCTCCTATGGGGCAATTCCTTTTAAAATGTCCTGCTTGTTGACAATTGTAGCATGTTCTTAGCCCGGCATCTAAAGCCTGTTTTACTGCAGCTGCCACAATTTGCCCTTGTTCATTAATGTCTCTGGCATCTAAAGCCTGTTTTACTGCAGCTGCCACAATTTGCCCTTGTTCATTAATGTCTCTGGCATCTAAAGCCTGTTTTACTGCAGCTGCCATGACTTGCTCTTGTTCATTAATGTCTCTACACAATTTAATATATTTGTTTAAATCTTCCTGTTTCCATGGTCTAATGATATCTCTGCACCAACGATTCGCTTGGTCATAAGCCAGTTGTTTTATTAATGGCATTGCTTGTTCTGTATTCCCAAAAACTCTGGTAGCTGTTTGAATAAGCCTATCTACAAATTCAGCATAAGGTTCATTAGCTCCTTGTATTATCTTAGATAATTGACCTTGTAAACCTCCATGTCCTTGTAAAGTCTTCCATGCCTTAAGTGCATCTATAGCAATTTGTGCGTATACACCAGGATCATATGCAAGTTGTTGCTGCCGATCCTCATAAGGTCCCTTTCCTAACAACATATCTAGATTTCTCTGAGGATAACCAGCTGCTGCATTTCCCATAGCTGTCTCCTTGCAAAATTCCTCATTAGCAACCTTCCATAACAGGTATTGTCCTCCAGTTAGCACAGCTTTACACATATTAGCCCAATCTGCTGGCGTCATGTTTAAGTTGGTAATGGATTCGATCAAGCTTACAGTGAAGGGTGCTTGAGGACCATAGGTTGTTACAGCCTCTTTTAGCTCCTTCACTGTTTTGTAAAATAAACCCTGGTGAATTCGCTGCCCTCCTACCTCAAATACAGGGCATACTTGAGATCCTGTCTCAGGATCCCAACTATCAACTGCGGGGGTTGGGAGTCTCTTAGCATATGGAGGTGGTGCTGTTGATTGGACCCTTATGCCCTCTGGTGATAGAATGCTGTTAGTAGCAGTCTCCTGTAGAGGTGGTGCTGTTGGTTGGAGACTTTCGCTCTCTGATAGAAAGGTGTTATTAGCAGTCTCCTGTTGTAACTTTTCCCCTGATGGCTTTTTCTGCTCTAAACTTCCTTCCTGTGTCTCACTAGCTTGAAAGACCTTCTCTTGTACTTGAATCTTTTCCTCATTCTGACTAACTTGAGAGACCTCTTTTACTTGAATCAATATGTCTTCTCCTTCCTCTACCTTTGTCTGATCTGAAGGCTTTGGACTAAGCAAACCAGATACGTTCGCCCACAATGTCAATGTGCCAACTGGCAGAGTCCCTGGGTTGTTCTTTTCTATTCTTTTTAAATCTTCACCATGATGGTTCCATTGTGATATATCTAACAACTCCTCCTTAAAAAGCCATGGGCTGTATTTTTGTATTGTATCAACGTATGCCCTGACTGCTCTTGATTTTACTGGGATGCCTCCTTCGTCTAACAATTTACTTAACACTCTTTCGGTTTGTTTTTTACTAATTGCTGATCCCGTATTTCTACTATAATACAACCCAGCAAGATAACACCAAAGCAAACCGAGACAGAATCCAATAAAAATGGAACAACAAAATTTCATTATAGCCTTTCTATCCTCCTGACATGTGCATCCGTCCTTTCTCCCTATCTGTTCCTCAGACGTAAATAGTTTTTCCTCAGATGTGAGCGGTTTTTCTTCCGTCTCACTCATCTCCAGGGACTGAAATGTCCATCCTTCCTTTCTCCCTATCTGTTCCTCAAACGCAAATAATTTTTCCTCAAATGTGAGCGGTTTTTCTTCCATCTCACTCATCTCCAGGGACAGGCAACTTAAAACAAAAATGAAGCAAAACAAAAGAGTAAACTTAGAATGGCTACCCATCCTCTCGCCCTGCCCTCAGGGGCGAGCAGTTTACTTACCCTCAGTCGCTCCCCGTGCGAGCCACCAAATGCAGCAGTCTGGCTGGGCACAATTCAGGAGCCACTTGTCAAAAGAAACAAACTTTATTTTTAAAACTACAAACGCCAAACAAAACAGCTCCTCAGGAAAAACCCTCAGAGCCCAACTGCCACCACTGGCTTCCAGAAGCCTCTCCCCACACAAACCACACCACCTCCCCCAATCCTCCTGCTCTTGAGGCCGATTGGCTGGGTCGCGTGGGCGGAGCCAAAGAAGTCCCCCAATGAGCAGTTCCGTAGTCTGAAGGGCAGGGAAACAGCCCAATGAACATGACTGCAGAGGAGCCAATCAGCTAGATGTTGCTGGGGTCACTGTGAGCCAATCATCAGCTGGCAGCTTGAAGGGCAGGGAAACAGCCCAATGAACATCACCGCAGAGGAGCCAATCAGCTAGATGTTGCTGGGGCCACTGTGAGCCAATCATCAGCCGGCAGCTGGGAGTTTGCTGGCAGCTGGAAGTTTTCTGGGGCCCCTTTGGCTGTGGCTCTCAACAGGTGGGTATATTGTTGAGGACATTTCAGTGTCTCAGAACCAAGAGAGATGGTGCAAAGGAAACTCTTTCTGTCATCTCTTCTCTTCCAACCTATGACAGAGTCAGATAGCTGTTCCTCTGTTTCCACTTTCTAGATATTTATTAATAAGAATATTAATTATGGTTAACTGGAATAAAACTGTACTTCTCACATCTTCCAGTTTAATGTTGCCATGTGTCTAATTTCTGGACAATGAGATAAAAGTGGAACTACTAATGTAAAACTTCTGAGAAATGTTCTTACAGGAAGAGTTACATATTTTACTCTTTTTTCCCTGGATAGTTGGAATGTGGAAGAGATGACTGGAACTTGGACAACTCCATTGAATTGTGAGATGGAAATTTTATTCAAAGTAGATAGAATATAATATTCAAATAGAAGGAACCTGGATAACTAAAGACTGTGGAAACAAGATTGCAGCCCAGACTCTTACCATATAACCTATTGATATTTTTTGGTACTTACAGTCAACTGTGAGCTATTTTATATACAAACTCTGTCTTACATATCTTCAAATGTCCTTAATAATCCTGAAAAGCCACCTTTCTTACTAAAACAGCATTCCCAAGAGGAGGAGGAGAAGCAATGGCATTTGCACTGTTAGGCACAGTGATGTCAGGGGCACTATGAAGTCTTTCCGTCTTTAACAATGTTCTCCAAAGCATCAGCAATTATAGAATATTTAAGTTAGTTGCATTTCTTTATCTCAGTGATGTTCAGGTTTCTACTGTGAATGGTTCTTTAATTAGACTTTACATTCACATTTCTAAGGGCCTGCAGGACATCTCCATGTGGATGTCTCACCAGCTCCTCAAATTTAACACATTTAAAACCAAACTTATTCCCTCTCTTCCTCTCAGAAAAGTTCTTAAACCTGGGGAAGAGGAGCTCCTGCTTTGGTATTAAGCTTTGGAGGGCCTCATTCCTACTATTCCCTAGCCACTCTCGTCCCTACAGGCAAGAAGTCCACAGGCTGGATGGAGAGTCCCCTTCCCAAAGTCCACACCCTGTTTTCAGACCTCAATCCAGATGCCCAGAACCCTAGAATACCCCGTCTGGACAGTCTCAAGCCTGCTTTCAGGGCTGGTCACTCTGAGTACACGGTGGGCAAAAGTCAGCTATTTCAGGGAGTGTGTGTAGAATTGGGTAAGAAGGCTGGGATGTTCACACCTGCCCTTGTAAGGCCCCTCTCCATCGGGGGCAAAATTGAGTCTGAATGAAAGGGGGTCTTGGAGCAGGTGGGGAACAAAGACTGGGACTGGTTCCACTGTCTCCACATTCTGGAATATAAATTATAATTGTAACCTTAACTTCAAGGATACCATGAAGGTGTACTTGTCAAAGTGGGAGAATAGGACCTTTTACTTAAAAATAGGTTGGCTTTGTGTATAAAATATTTAGACACATGGTATTTGAACTTCTGTTTGTGTTTCTACCCACAGTTTGGGTGCTCCACACAACACTGCCTAGGACAGAAGGGCCTATTTGCCCTAGGAAGACCAAATGAGTTAGAGGCAAGAGAAGACTAGCCAGATGCTCCAATTGGTGAGTAAGAGAGAGTGCTAGAGCTCAGGGCAAAAGGAAGCCAGGCACTTTTAGCTTCTGCTAAAAGCAGGGAAAGAGAAACCAAATGAGATGTCCAGTGGTAGAAAGAGAGTGGAGCAGGGGATGCTAGACAGGAATTCCAAGCTAGAAGGATGGAATGTAGAGAGGCACCTGGTCACAGGAGCTGAAGCCAGGGAAAATAAAGGCTGGGGACAGGTAGGCAAAGGCCAGAAGTACAGAACCTTGCTTGAACAAAAGCCATTGCTTCCTATTGTTCTATGTTTTTACTTGTTCATCTCAGTCTTGTGGGCTTGACAGCTGTCCAATACCCAGGGCAGAACAATTCCATAATAGCACCATGATCCCTGCTAGAGGGTGGGGAGTAGCAAAGGATGCAGGCAATAGTTTTATCATGGACAGGTACTTATGCTATGCATGTGAATAACTTTATCAAGTGAGAATACCGAGAAAAAGAGCTAGGAAGAACTTGGATGTTTGCAGGGTCTGCTCCACTGGGGTTAGGGAAGAGTTCCAGTCTCAGTAAGTTGACTGTGAGAAAACACCCCTGGTGTGGACCTTTGCCAATGTAGCAAGAAGGGGAGGGAAGCTGTGGATAAATATCAGATATATGGCAATGTCAGTTCTGGTGGAACTATGGCCTCAATAATTGCTCATAATCTCTGCATATTTTTACTGGTACAATGGTTGGATGATACTCATACCATGCTCATTTAAAAATATCTTTTAACATAATCTCTATGTTATTGACAATACACTGTCTTTTGGGGTCATATCTTACTTTTGAAGTTGAGGGGAGGTGGGTAGTGAGTCTGAGATCTGGAGTCTTTGAGATTCTGTGGTAAGAGCTGAGGAGTCTGAAAGACATGGCCACTAGAGTCCTTGCTTCCCCTACCATACCATACTCCAGTGTCCAGGATGCTGGAAGTCTCTGCTCTAAAAGCCCTGATCCCACTTCCAGGGCTGTGCTAGCTTTGCCTGGTGTCAGAGTGTGGACCATGTGCCACCAGGGCACTCTTCAGCCTAACTGGTGGCAAAAAGGCAGGTATTTGTGGAAATTGTGTATGGAACTTGGACTTGGCAACAGAGGTATCTATACATGTAATCTTGAGAGTCTTTATAGTGTGGGATAGAGAGAAAGGGCCATAAAATCCAAGGGGAGAGGTGGCAGAGACTCTGAGAAGTCTCAGGAATCCTAAATTTCAAACTAGTTTTCAAGGTCAGTGTGATTGTGTATTTGTCAAGAAATGAAGATATAATATTTCATCTAACATTTATTACCTTCCTGATACTTTTAAATATTTAGACATAGAATATGTGGAACTCTGCTTGTCCTCTTGCCTTGGGGCCACACAAATGTTAGGGACCTGTATAAAAGAAGCACAGAAGCACTTTGGTAAAGGTGCAGCCTAACGTGTAGACCTGGTGCCTTCAGTCCTGATATAACTAGTGGACGCAACACACCAAAGCATCAAGACTTGGGGAGCTTTGCATCAGCGCTGTTTACCTCTTTTTTCTGGTAACTTATACTTGCTATTTCATGACTGTAGTACTATGTGTAGCAAAATGCTGTCATGAGAGAAGACATTTAAAGCAAGGCTTCTGGGCCAGACAATGCCTGATATGGCTGGCATATGTAGAGCATCTTAGCGTTTTCAGAATTCCTTCAAAAACATGTTTATTCCTCATACCTGTCCTATGAGGGTAAGCAGGGCAGATTTTGTCATTCCCATTAGCAGATGAAAAAACCTAGGCTTAGTGAGGTTAAATAACTCTGAGATCTCCTTGCAAATAGAAGAAAAGGTCTAGTCAGGAAGCCAGGCCTTTTAACTCCTACTTCAGTGCCCTTTTCACACCACATAGTCCCCGTTTAATTCAGAAACACAAATGCCAAAGGAAAATTCCAGCCTTTCTTTTCTAAAAGTGCCTGTGAACTGTTTTTGGTCAAAGGTTGGCATGTCTATTTATGAGGCTTCTTTAGTTCTGGTTGTCTAATGATATTTAATCACATGTGCCTTGCAGTAGGCCAGGATAATGGGGAGAAATGTAGAGGGGTCAACTAAAAACATGTAATTTGATAAAATCCCAAAGCTTTTACAGAGCTCAACTGATCCATAATATAAGATTTCATAAGCCAAAGAAAGGTAAAATTTAAGTTAGAGAAACTGCCTAAAAATGTCATGTAGGTGTAATAGACCATGAAGTTCTTTTTTCTCAGGTAGTTTCAGAATCTGATAACTTAGCAAGATTAGAAACTCTGTGTGTGAAAGTTTGATGTATAAAGAAAGTCAGTAACCAGTGGCCGGTTCTGATAACCTGGTACCTTTGATGTCTCCAGAGAGTGTGAAGATGACGTCATGTGTAGTCCTCATGAGAACTTCCCCTTGACTGTTCATGGTGTTGAGGTTCTCATCTCTAGATTCTATAGAGTTACTGTAACAAACCAACCCCCAGATTTAGTGATTAAAATAGCAACCAGTAATGAGTTTATGATTCTGTAACTTGATCATTTGGGCTGGTCTCAGATGGACAGTGCTGCTGATTTGACCCAGGCTTGCCCAAGTGGTTACAAACAGCTTAGGGAGGGCTGGATGGTATGGCCATTTTCCATACCTTCTTGGCTGTTAGGAGGCTAGTTCACACTTGCTTTCATATTTTCCAAGCAGTGATTTCAAACCCAATGTGCAAGCACTTTTCAAGCTTCTCTTTGCATCTTGCTCATATCCTGTTGCCAAGACAAGGTCACAGAACCAAGTGGCAAGTAGCAGAAATTCAAAGCAATTGTGGCCATTTTTTGTTTTATTTTTCTTTTCTTTCCTCCTCATCCTCCTCGTCGTCGTCGTCGTCCTCCTCCTCCTCCTCCTCCTCCTCCTCCTCCTCTTCTTCTTCTTCTTTTTCTTCTTCATCATCATCATCTTCTTCTTCTCTCTATGCCTCTCTCTTTCTCTCTTTCTCTTTCTCTCTCTCTTTTCCAGGCTTTTGTTGTCTAACTCAAATCCAAAGCTGATGATGCTCCTCAGGTATCACTCTTCAAATGCAACTTTTCTTGCTCTGGAGACCTATAAAGGAAAAGATGAATTATTTTAATCCCCACTTTAACATACCCTGAATCATGTGATATGGGAAAGGATAGGCCAAGCAAACATCCTCATTTATAAAGGGGAGGAATTGGGGCTTATAACAATCTGCAATCTAGAGGGGTATATGTTGCCAATTCTCCCTTGTTTGGAGGCTGAAAATGTGCTTGATCAGAGCCTGGTTCTACTCCCTGGCAGTGACTCTTCCAATACACTGCTCTCCATTGCTCTCTGGAAGTAGTTCACCAGTCCACGGTCTTGTATCAATTCCTGTGAAGAAACACAAGACAGTAGGAAAGGGTTTAATATTTCAGTTATACTCACCAATTGTTAAATTACCATTTATTCTGCAGAGGCAAAGTATTCTGGGACAGAAGCATAGAACAGATTAGTATCCTATACCGTGTTAGTGATCTCTTAGGTAGATGAGGCAACCTAAAATAGGTGAACCCTTCCTGTTCTTAGCTTTTGATTAAAATCCAGTAAGTTTGGACTATGTGTTGGTATATGACCTTGCTTTTTCAACATTATGGTGTTGCATATTGCAAAAAGGGTTAATTCAATGATCTTTATGTTTTAAGTGATATGTCTTTGCAATAAATCCTAAAAAGTATCTCTCAGGGATTATTTCCCCTACAGTCCATTTGGAAATGTGGGGGAGAATCTTTTTTTTTTTTTTTTTTTTTTTTTTTTATTGTTGGTCGTTCAAAACATTACATAGTTCCTCATACATCATATTTCACAGTTTGATTCAAATGAGTTATGAACTCCCAATTTTATCCCGTATACAGATTGCTGCATCACATCAGTTACCCTTCCATTGATTGACATATTGCCTTTCTAGTGTCTGATGTATTCTGCTGTCTATATTGTTCTCTACTATCCCCCCTCCCCTCCCCTCCCCTCCCCTTTTCTCTCTCTACCCCTTCTACTGTAAATCACTTCTTATTATCACAATAGTTGAGGGGCCATTTGTCATTTATTTGGTAAATGTTAAGGATTCTACAATTCTGTAAAGCATAGGATATAGTCTTGAACAGTGAATAATTGATGGATGGTCTTCATACATTTAAATGTTCCAGAAGACATCAATGAAGGTTAAAAAAAAAAAAAAAAGGAAACTTGTTTACAATTATCTGGGCTAGAGCCTAACTGCAGTTTTACATAAACACAAACTGTTTTGGGTACAGTTTAGATCTATGCTAAATTTTCAGTGAATATAACTATCATATAAGTAGAGAGAAGATTATATTTTTCTTTGTTATAAACTTAACCAGGAGTTATAAGACACATCAGAAAATTGTATCACTGACACCAATACTTTCTGGGACACTTGAGTTGCCAACATTGCATCTACATCAGTTGGCATTTGTTTTGGTTTGGATATACGATGCCCCCAGAACCACTCCTGTTGCTAAGCAGGAACATTCAGAGGTAAAATAATTAGATTGTGAGAGCTGTATTCTAGTCAGTGGATTAATCCATTTAGTGGATTAATAATTTGAATGTATTATTGGGTAATATCCGTAGGCAGGTGGGACATGGCTGGAGGAAGAAGGATACTGGGTGTATGCCTTCAGGGATTTTATTTGTCCCTGGCTCCTGAGGCTTGCTCTCTCTCCCTCTGCTTCTTGGCTGCCATGAGCTGAGCAGTTTTCCTCTGTGCCATACCCTTCCACTATGATCTTCTGCCTCATTCAGGTGGAGAGCAATGGAGTTTGCCAACCATAAACTAAGACCTCTGAAACTGTGAGCCCTCAAAAATGTTTCTTCTCCTCTAAGTTGTCTTTGTCAGGTATTTTGGTCACAGCAATGAAAAGCTGACTAACAGCATTTTCAGCTGTTTTAATCTAGTAATTCTACATATAAGTATATGATTGACTTCATTCTATCTTCTAATTAAGTCATGTCTGAGTGTCCGCATATTAAAATATGCTATTATTTTCTTTTAAAATTCTTTTTATTTCTTGCTTTCTAAGTTTATAAAATATAGTTAGGGTACCATAATGAATTTTAAAACATTATGTGTGAAGGTATATATACCATCTGTGACTTTAACTCAAAATAGTAATGAAGTATTATAAAATACTTGCTCTAAAAGGAGACATTGTGCTTGGTATGTTTTAGAAGCACTAACCTGATTCAAACTTAATATAAAGTATCCCTTGGAGGCTGAAGGAGATAGTTTAGACAGAAAAGTGGCTATTCGTTCCATGAACTTGCATTCAGGGTCAGGAGTAAACAGGAAAGATGGATTTAACATTGGACAATAGAGTCTTATTTGCTTAGAAACTAGTTTAGATTCTTACTTACTCTCATAGTAGTGAAGAATGTGATTTAATTTTTATTGCTTTAGTCTAAGCCTCTTTCCCTTTCTCTCTCTCTCTCTCTCTCTCTCTCTCTCTCTCTCTCTCTCTGCTGGGGATTGAACCCAGGGCCTTGTGCATGTGAGGCAAGTACTCTACCAAGTGAGCTATATACCTAGCCCCTAATTTTTATTGCTTTAGAAAGACTTTGGCTTATTAATATTCATTTCAATTTGTCCTATAATTTAGCTATGTCCTTATGACCTCCTCAGATTATTGTAGTCAATGACCTTGGATTCTAGATACATAGAAGCAACTATCCCGTGTAAAGCTCCTTGCCCTTTCCTTTGAACTTAGCTTGGTGATGAGGTTGGTATAGCTTTTGCTCAAGGTGTCTGTCTTCAGCCTTTTGTCCCTGGCCAGGAGGAGCTAAGATTACCAGCCAGGAACTTGACTCTTAGTGTTCAGGAAGAGGATAAGCCAATTTGATGTTAGGAAAAGGTAACTCTAGCTCTGAAACTGGCTCAAATCCTGGCCAAATCTTGTTTCCTAGTTGGGTCATACCAACTCTACTGAATGCTTGCTTTCACCAAAGTATAGTTTCTTTCTGGATACTTTGAAATTCCCTACTTCAAATGGAATCTTGAACAAATCCTTGAAGGTGACTGATGATGATATCTCTTAACTTGGACAGGATATAGAAATTTGGTTATTACTTAACCCCAGAAGAATTTGTTTCTTTCAGTTTGTGAAAATGAACCATAAGCAATCTGGATCCCCAAATACCTCCCAGATGGACAAGATTCAATCATGATAAATGACATTTTACCCCTACAAGAGAAATCCCTTTTCATCAGTGGGGGTCAAGGGGAACATTTTACTTTGTTCCACCTCTATGCTTTTTCAGGCCCTGCAAAGCTGTTAATCTTTTGTAGATAGTGAATCAGCCATTTTACTTTTTGACATGTTCCTTTTCCATCTCTTGCAGCACTGATAGAAGCCATAAACTAACCAGTTGGCATTTTAAAAGAGCCCTTCTTTCTTCCATCCTAAATTATTTTGGGAAGTGGATATATTTTACTTGGCCATAGATATTTTGTTTTTCAAAACTTGGCTGGTCATGCTTGGAAGGTATATTATAATTCATTAACTTTGAACTTTTTCTATCATGTCAAGGTGAACCAAATGAAATTTTGAAAGCCATGGAAACACTTGGAATTAAGAACATGCCTTTGCCTGGGACTGAAGAGATGCTAATCTTAGTCATTGTTGGAAGTATAAAGGCAAACCATTAAAGAAATGCTTCACATAGAAGGTCCTATTCAAAGCAAATGGACAAAAGAGAGATTCTTGAACTTTGAATGCCTTGGTGTCACCTTTCAGTTTTTGACCATGTTCCTTTGCCTGAAAGGGAACTGCTCCAGAGAGACAAAAGAAAGGTTCCCACAGCTGTGTCATGTGGTCTTCACCGTGGTGAGAATTGATTGACAGCAGGAGGTACTTGGTCTAAGTGAGCAATTGGATTCTCCAATTTAGAATTTTGAATGTCCAATTTAGAATTTTGAACTAAGATATAAAAGATGGGAGTACCTGGTTCTGACTCCTGTCAATGGCAGTGCTTTAGGGGGCAGGTCCACAGGTTCCTACTGCTGAGGTTTTAGCCAACAGACCTGGCTATTCCCTCATCAGAGGTTTTGAGAGCTGCCTCCATATCCTTTAAATAAATAACCCCTTTTACTTAACTTGGCAAGAGACTGTTTCTATCACTTGCAACCAAATGAATGTTAACTAACAAACAGACTATGGCAAGGAATACCAATATAGCAAACTGTCTGCCATACTTATGGACAGCAGAATTAAGACAGACAACCAATAGAGAACCAGGCAGGCATATAGGCACATGGGTGACCTTGGTTTTCAAATTAAAAAGCAGGAAACCTGATCTGTTTGATATGAGTGTGAGTAAAGGGAAAATAGTATAACATATTCGAAAGCAGAAGTGTCTAGAAATACATATGTTTGGTTACATTATATAGAAGTGTACATAAATGACAAAGAAAAACTGGGGCACAGAAAGGAGACAAATAACAGAGGGCTTGACAAGCCACTGGAAAATTAAAACAAAACAACAACAAAACCCACTTTGCTTCATCCTGAGGTGCCTCTGACTTCTCCTGGTAACCCCAAAGTCAACTGTCTTCCAGGAGAAAAGCTGAAACAGCATATTAATGAGGGTTCAACTTCACATTCTTATGATTACTGAGAATAACCTACTATTCTCTCAACCACCTTGAGTCACCTTCTGGTGCTATTTGTTTGTTTTAAATGCAGCAGAAAAGCTGCTTTGTTGACATTCTAGAGGTCATTGGCTCCAGGAAAGATAGGATAGGAAGACTGAAGGAAACTTTTTGTCCTGTAATGCTTGGAAGGGCACCTTTTCAGAGTGCAAGGTAGTGTGGCTTCCTAAGCCTGATAATATGAACTGTGTCTAGGAGAATACAGCTGCCTACTCTTCTGGCCACCAGAAAGAGTTAACATCATTTCCAATAACTCAAGACAACAGTGCCAATATGTAAATGCCAAGGCAGTATTTATGATTTGCCAGGTGATCCATTTGGGTTTGTAAATTTAATGTCTTCAGTTCGATAGGTGATAATTTTTATTGGATTTATGCATCCAATAATCAACTGGGAAATACTTTTGATTCAATAAGATACATTATATAGCAGCATTCATTTCAGTAAGTAATGTCTCTGGGTTGCTGTACACTTTTAGGGAATTCATCAAATTTTTTCAAGAGGGCTCTATCAGATTTTTAAAATAGTATGTTTATCTCAGAACAAAGACAAACTATTGCCAGGAATATAAACTGGCTAAATGAATCTAATTTTTAGTAATACAGTCATTTTTAAGTCTAATTCATGGATGTATTTGGTAAAATCTGAAGTGAAATGAAGCTGTTCATAGCCTTTGATCAAATGAAGAATGAACCAATAAAAGCAAATATACTATTCAGTGTTGTACTAGTAGCCTTACTAGTTTTAGTTTATATAATTTGTAGAGAACAAGTGGCCACAATGGCAGCCACAGCCAATTAATAGGATGTTCTCATTTGCATTCATTGCATGGGCAATGTAATATGTATCCATGTTGGTTGTACATATGTACTGCAAAATTTTCTACAGTTTAGAACAACTTAGTGTGGAAAGCAAAGCTTTTAGCTACAATAGATCCTTTACCACTGACTTTGGTAGGCACCAAAACTAATTCTTTTCTAGAATTCACAGCCTCTTGATTCCCTGTGAACAGCCTTACTGAGTTCAGAACTGCCTCTTCCCTGAATAAAAACCGTCACTGCTGGATCCTCACAAAAGTGCCAATGACATTTTCAGAGAAAGACACAGGCAGATTCAAATTTTCAAAGGTCTCGATATCCTTTCTTACTTGAATATCTTAAAACTTGCACAATAGCAAATCCATGCAAGAAGATCTATCCTAAGGGTTCTATTTTGCTTTTCTGAAGGAAAACTACAAGGTATTAATAGTTATCAAGTGTTTATACTCCAAACACTGTTTAAGAGCTTTCCATGTGTCATTTAATTTTCAAAACAGCCTCAGTAAGTGGATGCTATTGTCATCATCCCTGTTTTACAGATGAGAGGATAACCAACTTACCTAGGGTCTCCTATAGTGATAGAGCTGGGGTTGAGCCCAGTATCTCTCCAAGCAGGGTTGGAATAAGTCCCTCAGTCTGAAGCAGGGTCTGGGCAATTCAGTGTGTATCCATGATGGTTGTATATATGTATTGCAAAATTTTCTCCAAGTCTACAGTTTAGAACAACTTTTTTCTTTTTTTTTTTTATGGTGATAGGCATTGAATTCATGGCCTTGAGCATTCTAGGCAAGTACTCTACTACTGAGCTACATCTCAGCCCTAGAACTTAAATTCTTTTCTTTTAATATTTATTTTTAGTTGGACACAATACCTTTATTTATTTATTTTTATGTGGTGCTGAGGATCAAACCCAGGACCTCTCATGTGCTAGGTGAGCGCTCCACCGCTGAGCCACAACCCCAGCCCAGAACTTAATTTCTTAACAGTGTATTTTAAAGGCAGAATTTGAAAAATTTTATTCTAGTTTATTAATTTGTTCCTTTATAGTTAGTGGTTTTCATATTCTAAGACATTTTGGTCTACCCCAAGGTTACAGTTGTATTTCCCCAGGTTCTCTTCTAGGAACTTTACAATTTAGCTTTTAGGTGAAATTCACCTTGAGTTAATTTTGGCAAATGTTGTAAGATATTTATAATGGCTCATTTTCCCCAAATAGATATTTAAATATTTCAGCACCATTTGCTATTGATCTATTAGTCTATTCTGATACCAATACTACCTGGTTTTAATCACTGTAGCTTTATAGATAATCTTACAATCAGGTAGTGCAAGTCTGCCAAACTTGGTTTTTTTTTTTTCAATTGTTTAATATGTTATTCTAAATTGCTTACTATTCTTTATACATTTTAGCAGCAGCTTGCCAATTTCTACAAAATGCTTGTATTTTGTTGAAACTGTATTGAATCTAAGTATCATTTGAGGAAAATAATAGAATATTTTTTCCTATACTCCTCACTACCTGCCAAACATGTCCTAATTCTTAGAACTTGCAAATATATTAGGTTATGTGACAAAGATGGTATTAAGTTTGGCACTCAGTTGAATTTAAAATAGGGATATTATCTTGGCTTATCTGAGAAAGCCCAGTGTAATCACAATGGTCCTTAACTGTGGAAGAGGGAGGTAGAAGAGGAGGTCATAATGATGCAATATGAGAACTCAACACGCTGTTACTGGCTTTGAAGATGGAGGGACATTTGCAAAGGAAATTAGGTGGTTTCCAGACACTGGAAAAGGTAAGGAAATGGATTCTCCACCAGAGTCTCTAGAAGAAATAGTCTTGATACCTTGATTTTAGTCCAATGAGACCTACATCAGACTTTGTGACCTACAGAGTTGTAAGATAATAAATCTGTGTTATTTTAAGCCACAAAATCTGTGATGATTTGCTATAGCAGTCACAGGAAACTAGTACAGGGATAACTGATATCTTCATAATATTGAATTTTCCAATCTGTGAGCATGCTGGGGCTCTCCAGTTATTTAGATGTTCTTTAGTTTCTTTGAGCAATGTTTTATAGTTTTTAATCTAGCAGATATGTGTGTCTTTCATTAAATTTATTACTAGTTATTTTATATTTCTTGATGCATAGTAGAGATATGCTTATTTGAAACAGAAGCCACTCAAGCCATAAACTAGAAGAAAACACTTAAATAGTAATTTTAATAAATTGTTGGAGGCTGAATGTGAACTAGTATGAGGTACTCTTGGGAACTAGTCTTAGTTCTATAGATTGTATCTGAGGGAGTCCCTATACTTTCATAGACTCTATATCCAGGTACTCCATCAGATTCTCATAGTGAAGAACCAAAAAGTTTTCTTGGTGACTCTGGAAGGAGGATGGGAAGATTAATCACCATGAAATATTCTCAAAGAATTATCCATAACACCAACCTATATTGCATGGGGAATGACTTTTCTAGAATTTTATCCCAGTTAGAGGAAAGATATTCTTTTCACTTGAGCATCCTCTAGCTTTCTTATCTCATGTAAGGGGGAAAACAGTCAATAGGGGTCAAGGATTCAAGGAAATAGATTGGGAATGTTGCAGTAGGGGGCAAGAGGAAAATAAAAACAAAACTATACCACTGTAGAAACACATGCAAAAGACCTAGGCCCTACAAAACACAGAGATTTAATCAGCAGAGTGTAGAAGGCTCCCCATTACCTATGGAATACACCACAACAGCAGGGATCCAATTTAGTAACAGTGGATTACAGTTAAAAAATCTATAAGGTGCAATTTTCCTTGAGAAGGAATGTGTAGGGAAGCCCAAATTCAAGAAGGGAGACAAAACCAAAAGCACCAGAGGAATTTGAAGTCTCTTCCAGCTACAGCTATAGCAAACATTAAATAGACCAATACTAGCTAGATTACCACAAATTCTCAAATTAATGTGCTAATTACTCCAATTTCTAGTATCTAATATAACATGTCCAGTTTTTCATACAAAAATTGTGGTAGGAGAGAAAGGAGAAAATTATTATTCCAAAAAGATTCACACTGACTTCAAGATTTTTCAGACCTGAATCCATTCTGCCTACCCTCCATTATTGCCAATAGCTCAGCTGTTCTCTCCTTATCTGATAACTCCACTCTTCATTGGTCTGCCTGTATCCAGTTCCAACATTTATTCTGAAGCTGCTGTAGCTTGCTGCTTACCTTCATAGACTTTCTCTCTGTTAAAATCAATTAGTCAAGGTTTTCTTCTGTCCATAACTCATCTATAGTCCCACAATATATCTTTCACATTAGTTGGACTTTTCTGGTGCTACCATAAGAAAAAATGTGCTCCTGATTCCTTTTGCATTGTAACTCTCTCATTTTGTGTTTTTTAATAATCTGCCTTTTTATCTCCTCTCATATTCTCATCTCAGTGGTTCTGACCTCAGTTTATTAATTGCATATCCAATTCCTAATTGTTTTCATTATTCAATAATTTGTTTAAGTGTTCTTGACTTGAATTACTCACCATTTTCTTTAAACCTTGTTTTAACAGGTCAAAAGGAAGGTTTATGCCTCTTATGTGACATATACATAGATCAATAAATACTTTGTTAAGCTGGGGTTTTTATAAGCCAATATGTAATCATAGAAATAAACTAGATCTTTGACTCAAAAATGTGCTGATTTTCCTTTCATGTTGTGGACTACATGTATATTCTTTCTATCCTTTTTGTCCCTTCTGTGAAGTCAATTCAAATCACAATGGATCAAAAGACTTCCATTTGCTAGTTGTTTTGTGATAAAATTACCACTATTTAAAAGAAAATAATTTTAAAAATTTCGACCATTTCTGTGGTCATACTTTTGAGTAGAATAACTTAAGTACGGGCTCTGTAAAAATAATGCTCACCCAGTGCTTTTCTAAACTGATTTGAGATTAAATCCAAAAGCGAGACAATGACATTTCTCATGTCAAATTTGCTTGCCTCTTTCTGAAATTCTGGCAGGAAAATGTAAGTTGTTGCCATCTTTAGAATTCTTGAAAATTAACATAGCAGTTGAACAGTTATGTATGCATGGTTACAAGAAAAAAATCCACTTAAGCTAGGCTAATTAAAGAGAAGTTTATTGTAAGGATACAAAAGCATTTCAAGGTGTCCAATTTTAGCAAGTACAGCAGAATTTTACAAAACCAGAAAGTTGTCAGCAAATTCTCTCTTTTGCTACTTTCTTTTTCCCCCATGTCCCTCCGCCTCTGTAGTCTTGTCTCTGCTGCCCTGCTTCATTCTTTTGTTTTTAGAAAATTACCCAATATAAGTTTTACCATCTCTGATTACAAATGCCATCCTAGTTTGCACATCTGAAACCAGGAGAGAGACTGTGATGGACTCAGTTTTGATGAGATTCAGCATTGGTCCCATCAGCTCACATTGTCAGATAGGCAAGAGGCTTTGTTCCAGGGTCCCTTCTAGTTCATTCCAGATATGCTTTCCAAGAAGCAGGTGTGAGCAAGAAAAAAAAAATGACAGTTGAGTCAAAGAAAGTCGTCTCCAATACAAGGTTTTGACAAGCTAGTATTATTCAATTTATTGATTGTTATTACCAAATATCAATAACTATCTTCTCTTTGTCCTTGTAACTTGGGACAGATTTACCTAAAAATAAACTACTCACCTATTCCTATCAAGGAAATATTATTGTGTATACATTACATTTGATTATTACTTCTACACTATTTGTTTTATAGATGTTATGGAAAACATATAAATATATTACATTCTTTCATGAAAATCATACCTATCTTAATAGATGTCCTCAGTACCTCAAACCAGTGCTTGGTGAAGCCTGAAATATAATTACCTATGTTTGTATTTACTCTTTTATTGCCAGTGCTAATGTTTAAAGCTCTGATAATACTTTAGTTTTATGTTTAATAATGTATTTTTTCTTAAAATTGATCAGTTAAATATTATAATTCTTGATGAGACTACATTTCTATATCTGGTATGCAATGTTAAAATCATTTACCATGCTTAAACATTATGATTAATTTTTTTCCATTAAAAACAAAAAACCCTCACATTTTCAAAGTTAGAAAGGCACTAAAGATAGTTACTTTAATTCCTAAAAGGAAGACCTTAGTAATTCCCTTTTAGTGCTAAATAATTACCATAAATTATCATAAAATCTTCCCTTTGTCTCTCTGTCTCTCTCTCTTTCTGTCTCTCTGTCTCTCTGTCTCTTTCTCTCTCTGTCTCTCTCATACACACACACACACAAACACACACACAAACACACACACAAACACACACTCATAAAACCCACAGAAATTTTATAGTTGGCTCCTAACACAAAATATGTATTTAAAAATTCTCAGTTATCGGATTTTGAGTTACCCATTTGTAGTTACTGTGGCAAGTGGCTAATCCCAGGCTGATGTACCACTGCCAATCAGCCCCCGTGGGTCATATCTCTCCTTTTAAATTAGTGTATGGTCAGGGATAGCAAATTACTCTGAACATTAACCTAGGGAATACACAATTAGAAAGACCTAGTTGCAAGAAAAGAAAGTAATTGAATGTACTCCCAAACTAAAGAGCAGTGTGGCTTTGCATGATCTGCTGTTGGGATTATCTCCATCTTGGATTCCCTCCACTGATGCAGGTGATTGGGGAGTGCATTACTAACAACAGTTCCTAAGACCAGGAAAATTCATTCTCCACAACCTGCTCCCATGCATATTCTAAATAGTACGAGTAAGAATTCCATTTTCTTAAAAATGTAGGTATCAAAATGTTCTTAAAATTATAAAATGAATTTGCTATAGTAAGAAAGAGATTCTCCCATAGGAAACAGTTCTAGTTAATAGGACCCTTCCAAAGTTCCTATATCTGAACTCTCTGCAAAGGGTGGAGTGGGATAGAGTGCAAAGAAAGAAAGGGGAGGGAAAGTAAATATGCTTGGATAGCCTCTGTAATTGCTCATATGCTGGCTTTTCTTCGATCCTGAGTGAAAAAATTCACTTTGATCAAGTTCTTCAAAGCTTCCAATTACCTATAGGATAAGAACTACAGACACCAATTTATGATCATAATTTAGAGACTCTGAGTATTTAAATATAGAACTATAGAATGAATGAGAATAATTGATATTAATATGACATATTTATGGCACCTCAATTTTCAGAGGGTTTTCATATACATTATTAAATTCAACTTCCCAAACCATCTGTAGGACAGTTGAAAAACATAAGGATAATATAAAGATGTACTGCTGATTTACTAATAGTGCAGATGTACTTTGGCCAGTTCTGCCAATATTCCACTTCTTCTCTAGCCAGTGTTGTGTGCTGCCTGAATTTCTGGCAAACAGAAATTATCCAATTAGTGGTTACAACTAGGCGATCACAAGGCCACTCACTCTGACTAAAATTGAGGGTGCATAGAATAGGAGGCTGAGGAAGAAATAAGATGAGAAAGATAAAGCAGGTTGAATGCCAAGTAAGAAGTCTAGATTTTACTTCCAGGAGAGATGAGGAGGAGCAAAATAAAAGGTGTTATTTTGGGTCATTATTCTTTTCTTTTGTTGATAATATTAGTTCTAGATGTGATGACTCCTATTCCAGTAGTAATTATTAATTTCTCAATAAACATACTTTAACTTACATTTTCTCTCAAAATTGATATTTAATCTATATCTAAAATCTCACTCTCTTGAAAATAAACCTTTTTTTCATTTTCTCTATTCCTTTCCCACCTTTTGATAATATTACTTTGAATTTTTAGTTTTAAGTATTATGAATTATTCTATATTAGGCTTATCTCTTCTACATATTTTTGTTGGTATATTATATTTGTATATAATGGTAGGAATCATTGTTACATATTCATACATGGACATGACATAGCAATATAATTTAGCCAATATCATTCCCCATTTTTTTCCCTTTCCTTAATCTCCTTCCTCCTTTTCCTTTAGTCTACTAATCTCTATTTAATTTTCCTCTACTCTACTGATCCCTCTTTACCTTGTTTTTGTTTTTTCCTCTAACTTCCACATGAGGAAAAAAATATATCCTTAGACTTTCTGAGTTTGACTTATTTCAATTAACATAATGTTCTTGAGTTTCATTCATTTTTCTGCAAATGACATAATTTCATTTTTCTTTATAGTTGAATAAAACTCCATTGAATGTATATGTATGTGTATATATATATATGTGTATATATATATATATGTGTATATATATATATATATAAAATTTTCTTGATCCATTTATCCATTGATAGACACCTAGGCTAATTCCACAGTTTGGCTTTTGTAAATTGTGCTGTTATAAACATGGTATGCATGTATCACTATAGTATGCTGACTTTCATTCTTTAAAATAAATACAGAGGAGTTGAATAGCTGGGTCATATGGTGATTCCATTCCTAGACTTTTGAGGAAATTCCATACTGATTTCCATAGTGGTTGTATTAATTTACAATCCCACAAACAGTGTAAAAGTAAAGTGTTTCTTTTTCTCCACATCCTCTCCAGGATTTATTATTGTTTGTGTTCTTTTTAGCTATCATTCTAACTGGAGTGGAATGGAATCTCAATGTAGTTTTGATTTGCATTTCCATAATTGCTAATGATGTAAATGATGTTGGACATTTTTTCACTTATTTGTTGGCCAGTTGTATTTCTTCTTTTGAGAAGTTTTGTTTAGTTTCTTTGCTCATTTATTAATTGGGTGGGATTTTTTTTGGTGTTTTTTGAGTTCTTTATATATTCTAGACATTAATCCTCTGTCAGAAGAATAGCTAATTTTCTCCCACTCTGTAGATTCTCTTCACATTCTTGTTTGCCTTGATGTGTAGATGCTTTTCATTTGATGAAATCTCATTTATTAACTCTTGGTATTATTTCCTGAACTTTAGGGATCTTATTGAGAAAGTCAGTGCCTGTGCAACAACTGTGTTGGAGTATTGACCTTATGTTTTCTTCTAGAAATTGCATATTTCTAATCTAATTCCACGATCTTTATTCATTTTGAGTTGATTTTTGTGCAGAGTGAGAGAAAAGAGTCTAGTTTCATTCTTCTACATGTGGAGAACCGGTTTCCTTAGCACCATTTGTTAAAAAGGCTGTCTTTTCTCCAGTGAGTTTTTTGGCAACTTTGTCAACAATCAGATGGCTGTAGAGGTGTGGGTTTGTCTCTGTGTTTTCTATTCTGTATTATCGTCTATGTGTCTGTTTTTATGCCTGTACCATGCAGTTTTGTTAATATAGTTTGATGGTATATTTTGAGTTAGGTATTGTGATGCCTCCAGCCTTGCTTTTTTGGCTTAGAATTTATTTCACTATTTTTGGGTCTTTTAGTCTTCCAAGTGAATTTTAAGACTTGTTTTTTTCTTGTTCTATGAATAATACCATTGGTATTTTGAAAGGGATTACATTGAATTTGTATATTGCTTTTGGTAGTATAGTCATTCCAACAATATTGGTTCTGCCTATTCATGAATGTGGGATGTCTTTCTATCTTCTTGTGTCTTCTCAATTTATTTCTTCAATGTTCTATAGTTTTGATTGTAGAAGTCTTTCACCTCCTTGTTTACATTTATCCCTAGGATTTTTTTTAATTTAAAAGGAATTTTCCTGAATTCTTTTTCAGCAGATTCATCATTGGTATATAGGGAAGTTACTGATTTTTATATGTTGGTTTTATAATCCGCTACTTTGCTGAATTTGTTTATTATCTCTCACAGTCTTTTGGTGGAGCTTTTTGGATCTTCTAAATATAGGACCACATCACCTAAAACATTGATAATTTTACTTCTTCCTTTCCTACTTGTATCCCATTTACTTCCTTCTCTTACCTTGCTCTGGCTAGAATTTCTTGTACTATATTGAACAGGAGTGGTGAAAATGAACATCCTTGTCTTGTTCTGGATTTTTTAAAAAATCCTTTCTGTTTTCCCCCATTCACTATGATGTTGTCTTTGGGTTTATTGTTTATAGCCTTTATGCTTTTGAGGTAAGTTTCCTCTATCCTTAGATTTTGTATTCCTTTTTTTTTTCAAGAATGGATATTGAATTTTGTAGAAGTCGGTCTTTCTCTGTATCTTTTGAAGTAACTAGCTGATTTTTGTCCTTAAAAAATTTTGTATGGTTTTCCTTAACACCAAAAAAAAAAAAAAAACACCAATAAATAAATGGGCCAAGGAACTGAACAGACACTTCTCAGAAAAGGATATACAATCAATCAACAAATATATGAAAAATTGTTCAACATATGTTGCAATTAGAGAAAGGCAAATCAAAAGTACTCTAAGCTTTCATCTCACTTCAGTCAAAATGGCAGCTATCAAGAATACAAACAACAATAAGTGTTGGTGAAGATGTAGGGCAAAAAGCACACTCATACATTGCTGATGGGATTGCAAATTGGTGCAGCCGATCTGGAAAGCAGTATAGAGAATTCCTTGGAAAACATGCAATGAAATAACCATTTGACCCAGCTATCCCACTTCTCGGTCTATACCCAGAGGACTTAAAAAACAGCATACTACAGGGACACAGCCATATCAATGTTTATAGCAGCACAATTCACAATAGGTACATTATGGAACCAACCTAGATGCCCTTCAGTAGATGAATGGATAGGGAAACTCTGGTATATATACACAATGGAACATTACTCAGCATTAAAGAAGAATAAAATCATGGTATTTGCAGTTAGATAGATGAAGTTGGAGAATATAATGCTAAGTGAAGCAAACCAATCCCACAAAACCAAGGCTGAATGTTTTCTTTTATATGAGGATGCTGACTTATAATGGTGATGGGTGGAGAGCATGGGAGTAATGGAGGAACTTTAAATAGGGCAAAGGGGAGGGAGGGGAAAGAAGGGGACAAGCGGGTAGGAATGATGGTGGAATGAGTCAGACATCATTACCCTAAGTACATGTAGGAAGACACGAATGGTGTGAAAATACTTTGTACAATCAGTGACTTAAAAAGTTGTGCTATATATGTGTAATATGAAATGAATTGCATTCTGCCATCATGTATAACAAATTAGAATAAATAATTTAATAAAAAATATAGTTTGCCATGAGGGAGATACTTGCTACATAGAATGAATTTGGAAGTGTTTCTTCCCTTTCTGTTTCATAGAGCAATTTGAGGAGCATCGGCATTAGTTCTTTAAAGGTCTGGTAGAATTCAACTGAGAATTCATCTGGTCCTAGGATTTTCTTTGTTGGAAGGTTTTCATTACTTCTTATATTGTATTGTTGGTTATTGGTTTCTTTAAGTTTTCTATGTCCACTTGATTCAATTTTGGCAGGTCATGTGTGTCTAGAAATATATTCATTTCTCCTAGGTTTTCCAATTTATTAGAATATAAATTTTCAAGATGATTCCCAATGATCCTCTGAATTTCCATGATGTCAACGGTGATTTTTCATTTTTCATCTCTAATTTTATTAATTTGGGTATTCTCTCCTTTTCTTTTTGTTAGTTTGGCTAAGGGCTTATAAATCTTGTTTATCTTTTTGAATTACAAACTATTTCGTTGATCCTTTGCATTTTTAAAATTTAAATTCTCTATTTCATTGATTTTAGCTCTAATCTTATTTTTTTTCTTCCTTTTACTGGTTTGGGAATTGGTTTGTTCTTATTTTTCAATGGCCTTGAAATGCATCATTAAGTTGTTTATTTGGAATCTTTCTGATTTTTTAATGTGGGCACTCATAGCCATCATCTTTTCTCTTAGAACCATGCTCATAGTATCCCAAAAATTCTATTATGCTGTATAACTATTCTCATTTGATTTTAGGAAGTTTTAAATTTCTCCCCTGATTTTTATCACCCATTCATCATTTAAAAGTTTATTGTTCAATCTCTATGTGTTTATGTAGTTTTTACAGGTTTTTTGATGTTGATTTCTAATTTCATTTCATTATAACCAATAAGATGTAAGATCATTTTCTTTTTGTATTTGCTAAGATTTGCTTTGGACCTGAAATATAGTCCATTTTGGAGAAAGTTTCATGAGCAGCTGAGAAGAAAGTGTATTTGGCTGTTGTTGAATAAAATATTCTGTATATGTTTGTTAAGTGCATTTGATTTACAATATTTTTTAGTCCAAAGAGTCGTTACTGAGTTTATGTTTGAATGACTATCTATTGGTGAGAAAGGTGTGTTGAAATTACCCAGTATTATTGTTCTGGGGTCAATCTGAGTCTTTAATTCAAATAGTATCTGTTTTATGTAATTATGTAATTGGGGAATATATACTTACTATCATTATATCTTCTAGTTGGATCATTCCCTTTGTCAGGATGAAATGATCTTCATTATATTTTCTGATTAATTTTAGTTTGAAGTTTATTTTATTAGATATGAAAGTAATTATTCCTGCTTATTTTCAGAATCCATTTGCATGATATATCAATTTGAATCCTTTGATGTTTGTCTTATGGATGGATACCTGTGCCTACAAGGGAATTTTCTTGCAAACAACATATAGTTGGGTTTTGTTTTTTAATTCATTCTGCCAGCCTAAGGCTTTTGAGAGTTGAGACCATTTACATTTAATGTCATTATAGAGAGATATTTATTAATTTCTTCCATTTTGATTTATTCTTAATGTCAATTTGGTCCCCTTTCTCATTTGCTTACTCTTCAAATGAGATTTGTCTGTTTGTTAGCTTTGGGTTTCCTTTTAAATTTTTCCTATGTGAAATATTTTTTTTTTTGGTACCAGGGATTGAACTCAGGGGCACTGGACCACTGAGTGACATTCCTAGCCCTATTTTGTATTTTATTTAGAGACAGGGTCTCACTGAGTTGCTTAGCACCTCCCTTTTGCTGAGGCTGGCTTTGAACTTGTGATCATCTTGCCTTAGCTTCTTGAGCTGCTGGTATTACAGGCTGCTGGGATTAAAACCCTCTTCAATTTCCATAGTTCTTAAATTTGGTCTTTTAATGTTGTGCCAGAATTCTTATATATTCTAGTCATGATTACTCCTTTTTCTTTTCTTCAATATTGTCCACATATCAAGGCCACTCACTTTGTCTCCCAGGTCTGAGCTTCTGTCTTCAGTATGGTCTACTCTATCAGAGCAAGTTTCAAATGAAGATTTTTATTTGATTTATTGTGTCTTTCATTTCTAAGATTTCTTTTTGGTTCTTCTCCTTCTCCTTCTCCTTCTCCTTCTCCTTCTCCTTCTCCTTCTCCTCCTCCTCCTCCTCTTCCTCCTCCTCCTCCTCCTCCTCCTCCTTCTTCTTCTTTTTAATAACTCTATCTCCTTATTGAATTTCTCACTTATATCCTATACTGACTTGCTTAATTCATTCAGTTGTTTTTCTATGTTCTGTTGGAATTCATTGATCATTTTAATTATCATCTTTTGAATTCTTTATCTGATATTTCATTCAGTTTACTATCTTTGGAGTCAGTTGCTGGTGAATTTTGAACATTAGGAAATATCCTGTTACCTTGATTTTTTTTTTGCATTTATTGTACTCCCATGCTTTATGTGTTGTTGTGATAGATTTCTCTTTCTCTTTTATGTGTGGCCCTTTTTAGGCACAACCCTCTCTTGCTAATGTGTCCTATAATGATCTATATTGAGGTTCCTCATAGGTGTGGTATCCATAATCTTTGTGTTAATATTCTCTCTTTTTGCTATAGGAGTGGATGTCAATGTGTGGGGCCTGAGTTTCCCCCTACACATACCAGCCATTTCTATTTGTGGCCTAGTCATTAGTAGGCTTCTTGTCTTTTCTATTCTTTGTATTAAATTATCACTGAAGTTTGAGTATGGGTTATTTGTATCTGGAGCCTGGTATACTGTCTCTTGGCTGGGTTTAGTTCAGCAGTAGAGTCTACCTTATGAACTTGTAGTGTCCTTGCAGTTTCCAAGCACCTCATAGAAAAGGTAGAAACAAATAATTGCAACAACTAAAGCAAATAATATACAACA
Organism: Urocitellus parryii; assembly: GCF_045843805.1. NCBI lineage: Eukaryota > Metazoa > Chordata > Mammalia > Rodentia > Sciuridae > Urocitellus > Urocitellus parryii. The sequence continues at coordinate 249,061,329 of NC_135531.1, forward strand.
TTTAAATAAATTGCTGGTGCCTACTATGACGTCTACAACACTAATTACCACAAAAATGGAAATGATAGTAATTAACAACAACAAAAATAATAAATAACCATGAAGTATGTATCTGTTGGAATATATTTCTCTTTCACTCTTATCTATGAGACTCTTTATGACACAGCCTTCTCTTTTCAAAGTGTCCTAGAGTGATCTAGATTGAGATACCTTATAGCTGTGATATCTATAGCCTTTGTGTTAAATTGGCATTATTATGGCATTAAATATGGCATTTTTAATATGGCATTAAAGTAAACAGTAGGTTTCAACTATATCAACTACAGAACTAATAACTGCAACAACCTGAATGGTGGGAGCAAGAGTTATATAAACAGAGTTCCAAAAGATGTCAAAAATACATGAACAGAAAGAAAACCATAGGAGATGTAGCAGGTGATGGCTATAAAGAAGGAGGGGGAAAATAAATAGAAAAGGCAAAGTAAAGGAAGAGAAAAAGAACAAGAGAATTTGTTAGTGGAGAAGAAAACAGAAAGAGAAATAAGATGAAGAAAAACAAAATTTAAAAAAAATAACCCAACCCTTAAAGGACAAAATAATGACAACGAAAAACTATTATAAAAATGAGAAAAAAGAAACACATGTATATTATACATCCACAAACCAATTTGAACAGCAAGAACACTTAAGAAAAAAGATGAAAAGATTTTTTAAAAAAATATATATCTATATGTATATGTGTGTGTGTGTGTGTGTATTTAGTTGTAGTTGGACATAATACTTTTATTTTATTTATTTATTTATTTTTATGTGGTGCCGAGGATAAAACCCAGCACCTCACACATGCTAGGCGAGCGCTCTAATGTTGAGTCACACCCCCAGCACTGGGGGAAAAAAGATTTTTAAGAAAAAAATGAAAGAATTATCTTAACTAAGGTGTTCAAAACTGTCAGTAAGGATGAGTGCCCTATGTACATCTTTCCATTTCGTTTTGGTCTATATACCAAGAAAGAGAAAGAGAGCAAGGGCCAAGGGTTTCTTAACACCTTCCTCTTTTTGTGTTGCTCACCAAGCTGCCAGTAGGAGTGGCCTAAAACTGAAGCTGGTTGAAATAGCTTTCAACTTTCCTTCTCTGGAGTATAAAGTAGAATGGAATGAGAAGTATTATTGATTTAATTTTGTCCAAACAGACCAGATAGATGCATTTCCAGGGAATTCTGATGTCTGGGACTTAGTTCTAATCAGGCCTAAAATATTTTGTTGAGTGGTATCTGCTTTGGAGAGATTGGATCGCTACACACCTAGGGCTGGGCAGATGTGTATCTCTGCTGTGAATCTGGATCTCAGGAGCCTCTCAAGCTACTTGGGTGGCAGAGGAGCCAACTCTCCACAGTCCCACACACTTTGCTGCCCATGAATATAGACTTGCCAGACTAAGTCTCTGAATATATTCAAGTACATCTGTTCAGTTTTCTGACCCTCTTCAGCTGATCACATGAGCCACCAGACCCAAAGGGAAAGTTAGCTGCACTCCTCTCTGTTTTTCTGACTTGAATCACTCTGTGTATAATCTTCTCTGTGCTTATTTCATTCAAATTCTGCTAGGTACACCTTAAGCCAAATAGTAGATATTGCTGGGACAGTATGGCAATCTTTGCTATGATCACCCAGGCTCCTGCCGCAGAAATCTGTAGTGTGGCCTCCTCAAGATTGCTCCAGAACTCAGCTCACTTTCCAGATAAGATACACAGAGCACTTTTCAAACATCAGTTAACCTAGCTGAGCCTCCGGATCAACCAAGTTCAGGCTACTTTTCTGACCTACAGACTTCCATGCCAAATTTGTCAGTTGTGTTTCTCTCTGTGTTATTCCTCCTCTCTGCAATGAATCAGTGCTGCTGCTGCTCTGCAACCAACTTGGCTCCAATGTTCTTTCTTGTTCTTTGGTCAATGAACCCAGATTTCTGAGTTTCAGAGATTCTGACTGTCCAATATTAAATTTCAGTGAATTCCCTCTTTCATCCACATTGCTAGGAAGCGAAATTCCCGCTGTTTGTATCCCAAACCATGGAGCAACTGGAAATGCAACCTTCCTCTAACCTGCCATTTTATATCCTTCTTACGCTTATCTTTTCTTAAAGATGCAGCATTTTATAGCCATATTATCAATAGTTACTTAACTTTAATTAAAATTCTTACTAGTATCTGTTTTATCCTTGAATTTCATTTCTTTTCTCCTATTCCATTTTCTGGTAATTATTCTAGGAAGGATCCATAAGTGGTAATAAGACCTTGCACATTTAAAACTTGCTCTCCCTTGAAATACATGTGAATGGCAGTCTTGCTGAAGAATGTTTTGGCTCAAAATCATTTCTTTTAGAACTTTGAAGCTGCTATTACATTGTTTCCTAGCAATATGTACTATAGATAAGTTGTTAGTATGATTTATTCTCTTTGGTATGGGTATTAGTTAGGTTGGACCATAATAACAAAATACAGCAAAACTAGCTAGCTTATAAACAACAGAAATTTATTTCTCATAATTCTGGAAGCTTGTTATCCAAGATCAAATTTTGAACAGATTTGGTATTTGATAAAAACATACTGCCAGGTTCATAAATGATAGTCTTCTTAGTATGTTTTCACATGGCAGAAGGGGTGAGGGAGTGCTCTTAGATTTCTTTTATAAGGGTACTAATCTTATTCAAGAGGGTTCTGCTCAAAGCAGTTTCTCCTAATACCATCACCTTGAGGATTAGGATTTAAACATATGAGTCAGGGGAGCACAAATATTAGTTAGTAGCAGTAGGTGATCTTTTTCTGTTTTGTGGTTTTGGGGATTTTCTCTTTAATATTAAAATTTATAAGCTCATCATAATGTTTTTAGGTTTATTTCTATTAAAATTGTTTCTGATCAGCCTGCAAAGAGTTCTTTCAAACTGAAAATTTTCAACTCAATGAAATTTTCCATACTTTTTTCTGAAAATGTCTAATTTTTTATTTAAATGCAAAAGTAATATTGTAATATTTAAAATATTTTGACTATGGTAAAATATGCACAGCATCAAATTTTCCAATTTAATCACCTTTACTTATACAATCTGGTGTTATTAAGTACATTTACTTAATCTGTCATAATCATTGCCACCATACATCTTCAGTAATTTTTTTTAAATCAACCTAAAGTGCAATCCATACTATTAAACATTAATTCTCCATTTCCCCTGTTTTTTAGCTGGTGGTAATTACTATTCTACTTTTGACCTCTATGATTTGACTACTCTAAGTATCTCATATCAGTGGAATTATTCAATTTGTCTTCTTTTGTCTGACTTGTTTAACTTAAGCTTAATATTTGCAGAATTCATCTATGTTGCAGCATGTATGGAAATTTCACTTCTTTTTAAGGCTAAATAATATTTTGAATAATAATATTGTATGGATATACCAAATTTTGTTTATCCATTTGCTCATTCATAGACATTTAGATTGTTTGTTTTCACTTTTTGGCAACTGTGAATAATGTTCCTAGCAATATTGGTGTGCAATTGTCTGCATTTCTGCTTTTAATGGGGACATTCTGCTTTTTGGGGGGCCATGTAAATAGAAGTTGAATTTCTGAGTCATGTGATTATTTTATGCTTAATTTTTTGAGGAACCACCACACTGTTTCCACAGTGGTGGCAATCTTTTACATACATTCAAACTAGCAATGCACAAGGGTGCCATTTGTGCCACATCCTTTCCAACACTTATTATTATTATTTTCTTTTTAATAGTACCCATCCCAGTGAATATGGAAAGGTACCTCACTATGATCTTGATCTTCATTTCCCTACTGATAGTGATGCTGAGCATTTTTTCATGTGCTTACATAATTTTTGTTTTGTTTTGTTTTCTCCTGGTGTTTTCTCTTCTAGAATTCCAATAAGATAAATGTTGGATTTCTAGCACCTGTCTTTCCTATCTCTCAATTTTGCACTTATATTCATCTCGTTCTATTTTACTATATCCTGGGAGATTTCTGTGGCCACATATTTTAATTTACTAATTCTATCTTCTGTTATGTAAATTCTGTTCTTTGGACCATCTGTTATTTATTTTGATGGTCATATTTTTAATTTGCAATGATTCTGGTAGATTATTTTTTTACAACCATCTGGGTTATTTTGGATGTGATATGATCTTGACTTTCATTTTTTCTATTAACTCTATTTCTTCAGGAATTAATTCTTATGCTCTATGAATTTGCTTCATTTTTTCCCAGTCCATTTGTTTTCTTTGAATGACTGGTGATTATTGGTTGTATATTTATATTTGTTAAGGGTCTGCATTGGTCTGGATTGGTAGCTGGCATGCATTTCCTCAGCTAAAGTGAAAAACCCCTGCTTCTCTGGTTAAACAGGTTCTGGACTTTTTTTTCTTTTTTTTCAATTGATAAAGGAAGTAGTGGGAGAGATTTTTTTTTTTTTTATCAAATACCAAAGTCACTTGCTTTTTTCACTGGGGATTTCATGGTGATTTTATATTACCTAGGGAGCTCCTGGTTTTCTGGACCCAATGACCATTGGGGGAATGCTCTGTATTTGACTTTTTATTTATTTAACAAATGGAAGACAGTATCCTGCAGGCAAACAATAGAGCCAGCAACTCTGAGAGCAGGAACTGGTACAGCTGCTCTGTGGGTCTTTAATTATTCACTCAGCTTACCAACCTCTAACCAACTTTGTCTTTTCTTTCCCACTGTCCTGATCTTAGGATTCTAAGACACTTCTCAGAAACTAACTTACTTCTGTCCCCTCTCCTCAGCCTCCCTCTTATTCTCCCTCTCTCCCTTCCTCCCTTCCTTCATTTTTTTTAAGAGAGAGTGAGAGAGGAGAGAGAGAGAGAGAGAGAGAGAGAGAGAGAGAGAGAGAGAGAGAATTTTTTTTTAATATTTATTTTTTTTAGTTCTCGGCGGACACAACATCTTTGTTGGTATGTGGTGCTGAGGATCGAACCCGGGCCGCACGCATGCCAGGCGAGCGCGCTACCGCCTGAGCCACATCCCCCAGCCCCCCTTCATTTTTCTTTATTTTTCTCTTTCTTCTTTCCCTCTCTCTTTATTTCCTCCTTTTTTCTGGGGTAAATCAATGGTTTCTTTCAACTACATGGAGTTGCAGGTTCTTCAGCTTTGGGAAGATTTGTCATTTGCTTTATACCTTGCAGGAATTCTTTATTTGTCTGGTTACCCCAGTCAATTTTCAATGCAGCAATTTTTTTTCTTATTTTGATATTATTTATGATATTCTGGTAGGATTCAGAAACAGAAATCTATTTATTTGGTTAGAAAGTTTTAATCTGAAGTTTGTAATTTTAATTACATTCCAGTTTTAACATCATTGTCATAAATCAGGTGTGTTGGCACATACCTGGCTGCTTGGAAGGCTGAGGCAGGAGGATTACAAGTTTGAGCCAGCCTGGGCAATTTACTGAGGCTTTATCTAAAAGTGAAAAGAGCTGAGGATGTGTAGCTCAGTGGTAAAGAGCTTGCCTAGTGTACTGGGTTCAATCCCAAATACCAATAATAATAATAATAATAATAATAAAGGATTGGTTCTAATTCATTTCTTCTATGCCACCCTCAATAGAGTTATCTATTAGATTCTGCTGCCAAGATCCTCAGAGCTGTCCCGATTATTGTCCTTTCTGAGCTTGGATCCCTTAATCTCTTTTATTCAGTTTTATGAACTACTAAACTAAACTTCAGTCCAATAAATTTTTTTTTTCTTTCTTTCTTTCTCTTTTTTTTTTTTTTTTTTTTTTTTTTGCTAAATGATTCAAGTTGAGGTCCTTCTCCAAAGCTCTTCCTTAGCACTTGAGCCCAGCAATCTTCCCCCTTTTCATGGGCCTGCACAAGCAGTTTTAAAGAGGAGGAAAATGTTATTTAACTTTTTTTCCCCTCTAGCCCTTCAAGGATGGGTGACAAAATTAACATCCCTGGGGTGAAAAGTATTTATAGTGGTCCAGTTCTCTTGAATAGACCAACAAGGAAGTCGCTAACCCACTGACAGCTGGTGAGTGTGTATGTGTCAAGGGAGGCTTGGAACCACACTAAGGAGACCTGAACGACTTTGTGTGATAACATGGGACAAATTACTGGTAAGGAATGTGAGAAGGGGAAGGGTAATACACATGGCAGTATTCTGTGTCCTGAGTTGCTCAAAATGTTTGAAGAACTTGCAAAAATATAGTAACGGGACTTTTTTTAAAACCTATTAGCTCTTCTTTGATGTGAATCCTCTTCTGCTTTCCCACATTTGAGTGAAGTTTCCTATGCTAAATGAGCCCTTTTTGTTTTAGTAGGGTGTTGTTGATTTGGTACAGAGCAAAGAAAAGGCAACAATTGTGAGGCAGAAATAGAAGCAAAAATTTTAAAAGTCCAGGATTAGCAGAAGCTAAGGTTCAAAAGTGACATTGAGTATGGAAACCTCTGGTATTCCTCAGGAAACACTGGGAGGGAAAGGAATGTCATGTTTCTGCTGATACCTGGGTTACATACTTTTTAGTTGAACTGTCACTTATTGTTTGTATGTACATGATTATTATAAACTCTTTAGGTGTAGGAAGTATACTCTTTTGTGTGTCTATCTATTATTGCCCATGAGTCTAGTATCCCAGTGCAAACATAATATACTTTAAATCACTCAGCACACTGTGTTTTCACTGGTCCATTCATATCCCACTTTGTGAGAAAAGATCTATTCTTGTGAGATATATGGTTGGGGTAAGAGGTAAGATTTAAAGGCACACTGGCCTGTTTGAGGATTAAATCCACAACAAATCTACTCTGAAATCAGATACTAAGTCATTGAAAATATTTTATTTTTATGAGGTAAGAAAACATATACATAAGACAATGTACAAAGTAGAAAACCAAATGAGTGAGCTAAAATATGATTTACCTGTATTTGTTTAATAATGATAGATTTTCTAATTTATGTAAGGCTATGGAATATCTCTAGATATGTATACTTTTTTTTTTTTTTTTGCCTGCCCCAAATCCTTTTCCCTTTCTTTGGGGAAGTAGCCATTTTCCTTTTGAGATTTTCCTTTGAGAAACCATCTGTCTCCTGTTGATGATTTGGTAGGATTTTTAATCAATATGTCTCTCTTTCCTTGGCCAAGACTTAAGCTACAACAGATTCTTCCTGGGATTTGAATGTTAGGTCAAGAAATGAAGGATTGGTTCTAATTCATTTCTTCTATGCCACCCTCAATAGAGTTATCTATTAGATTCTGTTGCCAAGATCCTCAGAGCTGTCCTGATTATTGTCCTTTCTGAGCTTGGATCCCTTAATCTCTTTTATTCAGTTTTATGAACTACTAAACTTCAGTCCAATAAATTTCTTTCTTTCTTTCTTTCTTTTTTTTTTGTTTTTGCTAAAACAGACTCAGGTTCTGTTGCCTGCTACCAAAGAACTCTGACAGATACAGCTTCTATATAAATGGTCTGTATTTAGATTTTCTATAAATATTTGATAAATTAATAAAATAAACTTTGTAGACATCATCTGCTCAAATAAAACTGACTTCCTCCACCAATAGTCCTAAGTCTCTGTTTATTGTAATATTTCATCATAAAGGACAAGGTATTTTCCATGACTTTATGTAAAGGAATAGAAACAGAGTAACAAGCATGTTTCTTTACTTCTAGAGCATCTAAATTTAAAGAGGAACAGGACAAATATAAATCAAAACTTGTATAGTTTCTTCCCTATTTTTGCTTTTTCCATTAGGGACAGTGCCACTGTGTTATAAAGACTGGAAAAATTAAGGCACAATATTATACCTGCTTTGACATCTAAAGAAAACCAGGAGGCCCTCAAATGGCCTAGCCACAAGATTTCCTCCCCATTCTACTACTGTAGATAAGGTTCCCTAGCTAAATAACACTTCTTATCGTGGGGACTAGGTCTCATTCCTGATTGTCCCAGAGTAGCAGGTTTCAGTTTCAGCCAACCTGTGGAATTATTCAAGTCAATCACATCCTTTCATGGGCACCAGAGCACACCTCACCCTCTTGATTCTACAAAGCCTGCCTCCCACAGCCCCTGGCTGAATGACTGTGCTTCCTCATCCAACCACCTTGTGGCCATGTGTGTGCTTTTCTGGGCCAAGAGTAGATAGGACTAATAAATTGCTGTCTGCTTCCTATATGTGGCATTAAACATATCATGTGCAGCATTTCCATGATCCTGAGGTGGAAATACTTTCTTCTTCAGTGTGGTGAATAGGAGGTGACTAAGAACCCTAGGCATTCTCCTAAAAACCCAAGGCATTTTCCTTCAGGCAGAAGGAAACATTCTCAGGTACAAGACCAGTCCACAACTTGGGCATACTCATTTCCTTGTGCTTCCTTTCCTTCATTTAAGAAATAATGCTACAGATTACAGAAAAGTTCTAGTGGGAGATGCAAAAGCTCAAAGCTCTCTTCACTCTTGGTGGAGACCTGAGAGTACTTCATTTGCAAAAGGGCAATGAGATGACTCAAGACTATTTCCAGCCTTAAAAACGCCAAGTGGGAACCAGGGCTCACAGTAGCTCACCCAACCTCACCAAGAGATCACATTGGCTTTGGGGCCCAAACCAAGGTTGTAATAAGAACTGCACCTGCTATAGTTTGGATCTTAAGTGCACTCAAAGCCATGTATTGGAGGCTTGATCCTCAGCTCAGATGTATTGTGAGGTGCTGGAATCATTAGCAGGTGGGGACTAGTGGGAGGTTTAAGACAATGGTAAGATGCCATTAAAAGGATTGTGTGGCCTCATTCTCTTCTATTATTTTTTCTTTTTGCTTCTTGTTCTTTGTCTTTGCTTACCATAAGGTAAGCTGCTTATTCCTCTATGCACTCCTACCATGATGTACTACCTCACTACAGGTTCCAAAGCCACAGGTCAACCAATCATGGACTTAAACCTCCAAAACTGTGAGCCAAACTAAGTCTTTCATCTTTATAAATTGACTATATCAAGTATTTGTTACAGTAATAGAAAGTTACTAATACAGAAAATTGACTAATACAGAAAATGGATACCAAGAAGGCATCTTTCCTGTGATTATACTTGAAACAATGTGTAGAAGCCTTGGAATTGAGGAATTTGGAAAAAGTCTAAGGAGCAGGATGAGGAAAGCTTAGCCTGCTGTACACTGAATTTAAAGGGTAATTCTGGTAGGGGCTCAGAAGACCAGGATACTAATAGTGTTTCCTATACTTGTCTATGTCTCAGATAAGGATTTCAGGTTTCAGGATCCAGGCCATGTTTCTGTTGGTCACAACAAGCATATGCCATTTACAAACACACCAAAAGAGTGACTATAGAGGCATTGGTTGACTAGTTTCTGTTTCCCATTACTTTCATTACTTTCTCCATTATCAAGGCCAGTTGCACTTTATATCTGATGCTAAAGTACTTAAGAGACATCAGCTCCCTATCTACCCCCACTTTGAAAATTGTCTTAATTTGTTTTCTGAGATACTTCTTTTGTATTCCAATTACATTATCTTGTTGTGGCTAAAAAATGGAAGTTGGAGTATAGAGATGTGTTTGAATCCTGGTTTGGTCTCTTATTTAATTTTGATATGATGGGGAGGCTCTCTCTGACTGCTGGTTTCCTCTTGTATAAATTGGGGGTAATATGCCTTCCTGGGAAGGCTGCAATGAACACTTAATGAGATCCTATATACCAAGCTTTGGTACAGTGTTTGTTTAGTAGGTCCTCAGCTTGTGCTGATTTCTATACCATCTATATTTCGATTTGCAAATGTGTTTCTCACCCATCAAAGGTTATTGGATGTAAGAAGAAGCAGCAAGACTAGATTTTTATGGAATGTGAGACCCAAAGAAGAAGATGGGAACATGCATTATTGCCTCCTAGAAGTATCAGTGAAGTGAATTACAGCATAAAAGAATAGGACAGAAGTAGGCCAGGCCCATGAAGGTATGGTTGCTTTCAGGGGGAAGGATAAAAGTGAACTTGCTCTAAATCTCTTCAGGCAGCTTCATCAGCTGTCATTGGGATTGTGGTTATATTCTTCTTGTGGAACCCCAAAGCTCCTCCCTGACCTCACTGCCCTCCTGATACTCACCACATCTACTCTTTCCTTGAAACCCCTCCTCTCAATTTTCTATCAAGTTATAAAGGGTGTGAAGAATTCATCGACACTGAAAATAGTGACTGATATCTTGTACTCCATAATTAGACATGCCCAGCTTATATCCTGGATCCATCATTAAACACTATGAAATCTTAGGCAGGTTTCTTCTCCTCTCTAGGCTTCAGTTTCATAATCTGAGAGAGAGAGAGAGAGAGAGAGAGAGAGAGAGAGAGAGAATAATTTCTACCTTATAGAATTATCAGGATTATCCTGAAGAATCAACAATATAAGCCCCATAAAGCATTTAGCTGCCAGCTGATGCTCATTTGATAAATGTTATTGTCACTATTGTTTTCAACACTTATGAAATACCATCTCATTGGCACTGATCAATTCTATTCAGATTGAAATAGGAGGACACGTTTCTTGTGAACTAGGTATAGGAAGTGGCATATGCAGGTCACTTTGGTCCCCGCCTGCCCTTGGCTGAACTCACAGCTCTCACAATAGACCAGAACATTTCTTGTCTTTTCCATACACAGTGGAGAGGCCACATGTTTCACTGTTGAGTAGTTTAATTCCACAATAAAATATTTTACTTGTTTAGTATATTGTTAATTGAGCAGCCTCTATATCTTCCAAGATAGAAGATCAATGGATTTAGATTTTTTTTTAGGATCAATGGATTTAAATTTTTTTAAGTTTGTTTTTTTTAACCATAAGTTTAAGTCACTAAGTCTTTTCATCTCCTCTTCCTTAACAAATATTGACAAAATATAAATAGTGTCTATTTGAATAAAATGAAACAGTGAAAACAGTCAAAAGAGAGTATAATGAAGCTCATGGTTTGGTAGTTCTTGGTTTCCAGTTTTGTTTTTTCAAGTTTTAGCCAGCTGGATGTTGGGGATGCTAAATTTGCCCTTTGTGAATGAATAGACACATGTCAAAGCCTTACATTTGGCCAGGCGTTTCACTTCAGTGAAAGAAGAGAGTGTTAGTAATTCCCCCTTTAGAGCAACGGTTTTCTGAGACAGCTGTTTTCCAGCTTATGGAAAGGAAGAATTTCTGGCTGCTAGTTAGCCTCAGCTGAGGGGTTTACAGACTTCCTGCTCTTCCCCAGTTGCTGTTAATGCATTCCTGATTGTCTGCGGTCACTGGACTGTTCTCTTCATTAAGAGAACAGACATAGGGATTAATTTCCAAAATCATACGCATATGGATGTGCTCAGAATTTGAATATTTTAGATAGAAGTTCCCAAACTGCAGTTAAAAAAAAATCCTGGAGGCCAAACACCTGGATAAACCTCACAGGTAGCAGATAATTTGATTCCAAATATGGAGAAAGCTTCTCTTCTAAGAGGGCTTCCATAAAGAATAAACAAAGCCTTAACTGAGAAAGAATTTCAGCTTCCAAGTTTATATTCAGAGCAACTCTGGTGAATCATTCATTATCCTGTGATGATTTCAGTTTCTTCATCTCTAACATGAGTACAGTTGTTCAAGCCAGACTCATGGGCTTGTTGTGAGAACTGACTGAGATATATGATTTCATCCTATTATACTTTAAATTTTGGAGATTAAAGAAAATTCTGGGCGTTTATCCCAGGGAAACAAAAATTTACATTCACACAAAAACCTAACAGTTTTATTTGTATTAGCCAGACACTAGAAAGAACCCAAATATTCTTCAACTAGTGAATAGATGAACAAACTGGTACATTCATAAGTGAACTTCTACTTGGTAATAAGGAGGATTTGATGCATGCCACTTATATGCACCATAGTGTATCATGTGGAATTTTAAAAAAACTAACTCCAGAAGTTTGCAGTTTCTTCTCTTATGCAAATAATTCATGCTTTTTATAGCAGATTTTTAAAAATAAAATAAGCAAAAGTAAAAGATAAAAATAATGTCTAATGTGAATTTGAAAAGTAAACCTGTTGCTTGAATCCCAGGACTGTTTGCTGTTAATTTGGGACTTTTAGCAGAAAGTTTATCAAGCTGGAATATGGATTTTTTTTTACATACAGGACTCAATTTACAATCAATAATGACTTGCCTTTCCCCCTTTCTTATCCTTCCCATCTCCCTAAAGAAGTGACTAAAAGGCAGAATTTCATACAGCCATTCTTATGACATAACTGGATGACAATATGAGCAATAGGACAAAAGGACCAAATTTTATAGATTGGGGAAATGTACAATAAATCAGACAATTCAACTGAGATCTTCAGGAAGGTAATGCTCCAACTTTGGATTTCAGTTTTCTCCATGGGAAAGGACAGCTGTTGGACTTAAGGAAGGTCATCGAACAATGATAGTTCTATGAGAAAGTCATGTGTTATAGCTATAAAAGAAGGTTGAAGACCATTAAAGATTCAATTGAGGTAATCATTCCTTAATAAGTTCTAAGACTGTAACATTAGGCCATTAGAAAAATATCTGACAAGCAACTGTCAGTTTTCCAAAATACTTACTAATATTTGTATTAAAAGCAATCAAGCATGTATCCAAACCCATTGTTGCTGTGTGAATGTGGAGGGACAAAAATAAAGACACATGGTCTTGGCTAAAGGACAAATCATCACTCTGTGATAATGAGGTTGGGTTAATGCTAATTAATGCTGGATATATTTGGAAACTTAAACAGGTGTTTTAGTAAAGGATCATCTATGGGAAAAAATCTGATCTCCAAGGAAAGCAAAGAGATGACTGGACTTCCTGTTTTCTGAATGGCTCCTGAGGATGTGCTCCATGTGGTTCTATAGATACCTATACATAAGTTACTATTGGCAAGTGCTAACTTTTAAATGTTCCTCTACTGTGGGAAGCCATCCTTAAAATGTGTGAGGACCTTTTCAGCATGGTAGCCAGTGAAGGGTAGATCTGGCATTGGGAACTTTCTTGATAATCCTGCTGGGATGCACAACCCAATGCAAGTGAACTCCCCCTCCGCTCTGCCAGAAAGCCCTACGCAGCACCAGAGATGGGCCTAACCCATTAGGAATCTGAGCATCTTACCTGCCCCCATCTCTATCCTGTTTTGGTGAAGAACTTTCCATAGAATTTCTTTGATGTGTTCTGATATAAATAAAGCAATGTGGGCTTCTTTCTTTGTTAGAAGCTGGACCTGTCTGGTTGGCTTTGCCCGTCTCTGCCCCCTCTTTGAAACTATTTTCTATATTCTGTGGTCATTTTGCCATACTACTTAGCTTTTATTTCTCAGCCAGCCCATCCCACCAGAGGGAAACCCATTCCCTCTCTGGGTGATAATCTAGCTCTTAGGTCCAAACTCCTCTACTCTCCAATGCTGGTGAAGTGGGCAGACATGAGAAATTTACAGAATTTGTTTACCCTAATTTACAACTCAAGGTCTACATCAACTGGCCTGAAGCTGGCTCTAACCACCCCTTTCTCCTGACCCTAGCTCTAACCACCCCTTTCTCCTGACCCTACTGCCTGTCTACTAGGCCTTCAAGAAAAGAAGAGCACTTCCAGGCAGAAGCCTCTCACAACCTTATCTTACCCTCCAGTTAGCTACCTGAGAAGGAAGAAAACTGGAGAGAACACAGAAGAAAGAATTTAACTCCATTTTTTCCTCCTTTTGAAATTTCTATTCTCTTAAAACAGAAAACTCTGTATGTCTTCTTGAATTTTTTTTTCCTCCTTCATCCAAGGACAGGGTGTATGGGAGAAAGGAAGTGTGTCATTAACTTGCCCTAGAGTTTTTGCACTTGACCAAGAGGGTACAGGGAGTGGGGCCATTCTTCTATTCTCCCCTTGATCATATCTCAACATGAGGCAGCTTCTTGGTAAGAGTCTGAAGTTCATTGGGTCTCTACTGAATGAGGCTAAAGTGTCTATGGCTCATATTCCAAGGCTCACTGGTTTTCCTTCTTTTGGACTTGTCTGTTCAGCTGGAGCTTCTTTGTATAGTCTGATCTCTAGCTGCTTTAGATCTTCAGCTTCTGGAAAAGTCTGCATTTCTCTAGCTAGTAAGCCTCATTGGTGGGTTCATTCAAATTGAAGTAAGAGTAAAATCTCTGCACATTACCCAAACCAACTTTGTCAAGTGTATACTGTACTTTGTTCTCCATTTGACTCCTTGAGTCCATGAATTGGTTAGAACTGATAAATAAGGAGTAGTTATTTGCTCTCAATTTCCAACAGTAAAGTAGAAACTACAGTGCGCTGAACACTAAATGTGATAAACAGTCATTGAAAGAGAAAGATTATTGAGATATTGAGATAAAATAAACTTGACTGAAAAAGAAAGAAAAGAGAACATGTACACACTTGTGTAGTACTTAAATTTCAAGAACTACATGTATATGGAATGCCAAGTTTGGGTATATTTGGGAAAATTTTGGATGAGCTACCATATATTTGAATCTATTTAAATGACTCTATTTAAATGACTCTGAGGAACTTCTTGGGAGAAAACTCATTCTAGAAAAAAAAAGTCAAGTCTAGCAAAAAGAGTCAAGCTCTATATTCTGAACCAAGTTATTAGTTCTTAAACATGGATAGGAAGTGCAATTCTCAGTGTAGAAGAATGTTTACCCTTTGGATTTGTCTCTTAAACATATGTCTGACTTTCTATATCACCTCTGTGGGATTTTACTTTCAAACAGATCAGTATAGACAATGTGACATATGAGTATGTTGACTAATTTTAACCTGTAACTAAGGGTTTGTATATTAGTTGGTTAGCATTTGAAATTCCCTTATTTTCAATCTGTACTCCAGAAAGGGCTAAGAAAGTATTTAAAATTACCTTATCAAAATATAGCCAAGCATGTGTGTCTTGCTTGAATCCTACTAATTTCACTACTGAAAAATTATTTATAATATCTTTTATGCCAATTAACAAAGTCACATTGCTGTAATGTCCCTCCAAGAGAGTCTTATACAAAAGGAGAGACATGTTTCCTCTACTTCCCAACAGAAGTCTTGGGTAAAAACAAAGTCTTGACTAAATACTGGAAGCCTGAGATTTGCTGAGTTGGGGAGAGGAACTGAAGAGTGTTTGGATGGATGGTATAGCCAAAATGGTGGTGATGTCTAGCCCAGTCTCCTGGCAGAAGAGACAGAAAAAACAGAGTCCTAAGGAAGCTTGGCAAGTCCAAAAGGCTTAGGAGAATATGGCAACACAGAGGGGAGGGAGGTCAGAGCAAGAAGAGAGAATAAAAATATCGGGCCCTAGAGTTCTAATGAGAACTCACAGAACCTGCAAACATGAATTGCATCAGTATGGGAAGTTGAATATAAAAACACTTAGCATAGAAATCTGCAAAGGATCTTTCAAATGATACTTTCAATTACACACTTGACCCAGCCCAAAACAGTTGTCTTGGTTCCTTAAAAAGACTAGTTAGTGACTGACAGAGACAGATACATGGTGTTCCCATGAGGCATATAGCTAATACAACTGAAGAGGTGTGTAGCTTGACCTCAGGGATCTTGCGAATGACTCCAGATCTGGCCTGGAGCACCCCTAAATTCAAAACATCAATTTTCATTTGGGAGGCAGGATGGGTGGAAAGAATAAACATCTGACCACCTGTAGAATATTTCCTAAACACAATTTCCTCAGGACCCACTCTGGATCTATTGAATCAGAACTTTTGTAATGGGATTGAGAATGAGTGTGGGATCCCAGATAATTCTAATATGCCCAACATGCCCCTTCCTTACTCTAGTGGAGAACTAGTTTTATATATAACATGCCCATCTCCAAGGAGAGAAAGTTGTAAGAGAAGAGACAGAATGGATTCATAAGAAAAAGTTCAAATTGTATCAAAAAAGAATGTTTATATGTATTTTGAAAACATAATCTCTACTCCAAAAAGTATCTTCCTATACAAATATATGGTGTGTGTGTGTGTGTGTGTGTGTGTGTGTGTATCAGAAATACTTTGCTTTTTCTCCTTTTTTTGGATAAAATATATTGGTGAATTAATATGTATATTCACTTACCCATATTTTCTCATTAGTCCTGAAATCAAACTACATATTATTATCTCAAATTTACAGACAAGGAAACTAACAGACACAGAGAGATAAGTAAAGTGTTAATGTTCACACAGTAAGTGGTTGTATTGGGCTTCAAACAAATCTCTGCCTGATTTTTATTATTCTGTTGTATAAATTATGATAACAAAAAGAACAATCCAAGGAAAAGAGAGAAAATAAGAGATTATTGAAATTAAAACAATATCCAGAGACTATCCAGGAAAATATCTCCAAAATTAGGAGAAAAATGGAGGATCAGAAAGTCTGGGGTAGAGGTAGAATACTTGCTCATGTTAATGAGGAATGGGGTATACAGCCATGGGCACAGGTAACAAGAAGGTAACAGGAGAGGGGCACTCCCTCCTCAGGAAGAAAGCACGCAAGCAAAACTGTGGGTGTTAATAAGCCTGAAGCTGAGGGAGACCCAGATAGCCTAAGTTAAAGTCTGATGGTCACTACTTTCTCAAGAAAATAGACCATGAAGAAAGTGGGGAGAGGGCAGTTCTGGGAGGAGAAGTAATTACTTTAAGCTTCCACAATAGTGAGTGGCAGGTCCAGGCAGCACACTGAATCTGTCTCAAAGTCCCTGTTCTTTCTCTGACTCAAGCAACAGCATCACTGACTTTTCTTTGTGCAGTATTGTCTAATAAAATCCTGATATTATGCCTTTCTAGTTAAGTGCTCTCCTTGAAAAGTAATTTTTGTCACAATTAATTTGATGGATGCTGGGAGACACGACAGCTTTTTACATTAAACTAAATTGTTTCCACTTCTCTGCAGTCATCTCTTTGCTTCCAAACTGCGTGTCCCAGAGTCCCTGGTTGGTTAGAATCTATGATCTTTGATGCCCAATATGAACTTTAATTTGGGAGAAATCCCTCACTTTCTTGGAAACTATGTAAAATTGCTATCAATTTTTGGTCTTTCCCTTCTCCCCCTCAATTATCTTTCCAAAAAGAAGAACTAACTGCTAACTGTCTCTCTCTCTCTCTCTCTCTCTCTCTCTCTCTCTCTCTCTCTCTCTCTCTCTCTCTCTCCTGGGGTTTTGGGCTGCTGTTTGATTCTGAAATAACACAATAAGGAAAATAAATTTTCTATCCCTATTAACTTAAGCCTTCTCTAAGCAAAAGTATAGAGTACAGGCTCCCTAACTTGTGCTGGCACATATTCATATTCCCAGAGAATCCACTGGACTTTTGAATGCTGAATCCCTGTTGCCCGCCTGAGTTTCCCTCCACATACCATCTGTATGACAATAACACTGCTTTTCCTGCTAAAATAGAAGCTCCATTCAAAACACCCGAAAGAAAGAGCCCACAGATGTTCATGAAACACACAATGATCCTAGGCTGATTAATTTAATACCCTTTGGAGACACGCTAGATCACTAGGCTGGTGCTTTATTTGGGAAGCTGTACCTTCCCTCATTCTAGCCCCTGTGTGTTTCATTTTGATTCTACTCAGGGCAAGGCAGACAATACCCTAGATATATGAACAAAAGAGCTGAACCAAATATTATTGCCTCCTTGATAAGAGTATCAATGCTTAGGAAAGAAACCTTCAGTAGCAAAGTGGAAATGATACGCGAAAGGACAACTCATGTAAGGAATTCATAAAACATTTCATATATGTAATCAACAGAAAAAAACTGACTTTATATATTTGCGATTTTTAAAAGGTATTACAACTTTTTAAATTTCCATGATATATTATTACCTAGAAAAATAAATCTTCCTACTTTAGCTCCCAATAAACAAAATAGAGGTATCTATCTAAAATAGAGGTATCTATCTAAAATTCAACAAAAATACTGAATTATGTATTTGTTTTGTTACTTCATCTAGTAAATGGGTCTAAAGAAGAGTTTGATAAATCTTTTTAGTAAAGGTTCAAAGATGAATATTTTAGGTTTTGCAGGCCATTTGTTTTTATTGCAACTAGTAAATTCTGCTATTGTAACACGAAAACAGAAAATATGCAAATGAATGAGCATGACTGTATTCCAGTAAAACTTTATTTATAAAACAGGCAGTGGGCTGGACCTAATCTATGGGCTTCAGTTTGCTCACTTTTAGTATAGAGCTTTTTGAGCATAAGCTACATAGGACAAATGAATACTCTAATATACAAAATTTGTTAATGAATGATAGGAAAAAATAGCTACCCTTGTTGAAGTCAGACTATGTGATAGACATTGTGCTAGGAATATAAAAACGCTGTCCTTGAGATTGAGAAACTAGGCTCAGATAGCTTAAGTAACTTACTCAAGATTCCATAGCCAAGCAGTGGGGTCTTGTAACCTGCACTTGTATTGGTGGGGCTTTGGCATAATGGTTAGGTGACATAAGCAGTATTTGCATTTTGCCACTTACAAAGTGCTTCAGCTCAGGACTCCAGGAACTGTTTCCTCAATTTCATATAAAAGTTGAGATGCTAAGCAGTCTTAGGGCAAAAATCATAACTGATGTCCATATGTTTTCCCCATAGCTGTACAAGGAAGTACTAGGTGTGGATGGGCCCAGGCATCTCAGTGCTTTCATTCAGATCTCAGTCATGCTATTTGCTACTGGGTCTGGACAGGCTGGAAAATGTCTCTGTACTTTAGTTTTCTCATCTGATCTTACCACCCAATAAGGTTCTTATGCATATTAAAGGAGTTTAAGCACAAAGTGTTTAGAGTAGTGCATGATAAGTATTGTTATTTTAACACCAAAGAGAGGTCATGGCAAAAAGAGACTGCTTATATATGTAGATGACAGACAAGACCTGTAATCAACAGAAAAAAAATAAAGGAAGACAGAAAGTAGTAAAATATATATGTGTGGTAAGGACGGGGGTTTTAAAATGATATTGTGCAAGTAAGGATATATGTACAGAATAAATTTAAAATGACAAGCCTATAAGCCCACTTAACCATGAGCATTTTGGGTATATTTCTTTCCATTTTACATCTATTTCTATTTCCTTCAGTGTGTTCTAGAAATGCTTCATATGTTTTCCAACCTTCATTTTAATACTGAAATAATGATTTGCGATCCACTGAAGGTGAATGAAAGAGGGTCAGCCACTTCTTGAATATGTCTTAAAACCCTGGGGGGAAATGACTTCATGTCCTGCCAGCCTGGCTACTCTCCTTATTCTTGTTCTGGGTTGCCCCAGGCTTCTTTCTTAGCACCTCTTGTAAGTGTTTCTCTAGGTTTGTTGCTCATTTATATCTGCTTTGCTACAGAGTGTTGGAACCAGATCCTTCTGTTATCTCCCATAGTCCAGCACAAAAAAGTCATGTTTAACCATTTTTAATACCAAGGATCACACAAAAGATCTTCAGGGAAAAAGGAAACCTATGACTGAGTATCTGGCATTACTGTGTCCATAACCATGTGTAAACCCACTGGATCACTTTTCTGAAACTCCTTTGCTATTGCCAATAAAAAAAATACCAGTAGACAGTGTGGTGATGACACTGTAAGCCCTGTGCAGGAATTGTGTCTACATTGCCTAATACGGTCTCTTTTTCACTTGACACTATGCTTTGACACTTAGTGGGGTTCCATAAATATTTGTCACTAAAAGGCATAAAGGAGCTCCATAGAGGCTGACATTGCCACAGTGAAAGCAGAACTTGGTAATTTATACAGAACACTGTTTGCAGTTGGATTTGTATTATTGCACTCATTCAGAACTTCCCCAAGGCCAGTGTCCTAGGCTTTTCCTGTCCCCTTGCTCCAGCCCCAACACACACATTTCTGTTTTGTCCTGGAATTCAGAAATTGCTGCAGTTTTAAAAATAACATATTTTCATCTCTAATATGTAATGAAGATAACAATTTACATAGTTAAGATCAAGGTAGGTGTACCTTTGATCTGGATCCTATACCCATTTCCCATCTGCCTTAAAAATATTTGTCACAGGATTTTTAGTGACTGCAAAATCAGAGTGTGGAAGATGTTCACAATTTTTACTTAATAATTCCCTCATCATGTATTTTGCTAATATATATATATATATATATATATGCATATGTATGTGTATGTATATATATATATTTATATTTATATATTTGTCCATTATTTATACTATTTCCTACACTTGATCTTAGCCAAAAGGCTGAGAAGCAATTATACTATTTCCTTAAGATAGATTTCTGGGCCATGAATAATGACCATCTCAAAAACATTTTTTTTGATAGTCCTTGTACCTCTTGCCAAATTATTGCCCAGAAAGATTACCCACATTTATTCTTTTTAAAATATTTATTTATTTGTGTATATATTTTTTTAGTTTTAGGTGGGTACATTATTTTGTTTTTATGTGGTGCTGAGGATCAAACTCAGTGTCTCATACATGCTAGGCGAGCACTCTACCACTGAATCCCAGCCCCAGCCCCCACATTTATTCTTATAAGGTACAAATATGCTTGTCTTACCAAACTGTCCCCAGTATTATCATCATTTAAAAATTGCCTCCCAGCAGCTCAGGAGGCTGAGACAGGAGGATCAAAAGTTCAAAGCCAGCCTCAGCACAACAAGGCACTAAGCAAGTCAGTGAGACCCTGTCTCTAAATAAAAATACAAATAGGGCTAGGGATGTGGCTGAGTGCCCCTGAGTTCAATCCCAGTGCCCACCCCCACAAATTGCCATTAATCTGATAGGTGCAAAATAAATTGTTAGTGTTATTTTCCTTACACTCCTTTGATTACTAGTGAGTTGAAAGAATTTTTTAGGAGCCAGGTTAGCAGTTCTTGCTTCCAGCATTAATAGGTTCCACAACTATTAATATGTGTAAGCTTTCTGTATATAATTTCCTTTAAGACCAATGCCCCTGCTGCGGAACAGAAGGCCGTGATGGATTACGCAGCCCAGTCTCTGCCATATGTTTGCTGCTTATTATTAAGCCCAACTACTGAGCAAAGAAAGACATAATTAGCCTTTTTGGGAATTATTTTAAGCCTTCAGCAGTAAAAGGCCTAAAGTTGATTTATTTCCCAGAATCTATTTGTATTCGATGCCTTTTAAAGTCTAGTCAGACTAAATGACCAGGCATGATTTCAACCTTCTATGACAGAGTCTCTGAATTTTAGGAGATAGTCAAAAATAATCGCCTTAGTGCTTTTGCCCATCTCTAAGATACCAGTTGAAGACAAAAGATTGAATCATTTGGAAGGAGACAGAAGCACTGGGGCACTAACAGAGACAGCATGAGCTGAATTTATTTCAAATTACCAGTGGTTGAAATTGAAGGTCTGAGCTCTGGGCTGAGGGAGCTAGCTCAACTGAGGGCGGAACTCAGCCTATGCTGCTAAAGTGGGAATTAGGAGAACACGCTCTCTGTAATAAAAATGCAAGTTCTTTCATGAGACTGACTTAATCAAGAAAGTTACTTCTGCCGGTGATTAGCCTAGGTGAGTCTTGAATCTGTGTTTGCCAAACAAAACCAAGTTGTCTGATTCTAAAACCATACTGCACGTTATTTTGCTTCCAAAGACTTTATTGTTTCACAATGATAGGAATGGATTTTTACCCCCAGAGCACTTGGAAACACATTATAATTCCCATCCTTACTCTCTACCCAAATTGTTGTCTAGATGGTTTTGCTCATTTGTGCTGTTTTTCATCGATGGCACATTTGGAAACAAAATCCTGAGGTTGTCACGGGTCTGCACGTATTTACATAGTTCACAAATGCCAAAATGATAAACAGTGTGCAGATGTTCCACAGGACAGTAACCCAGTCTGCCTTTGGCAGTTTCACACACAAGCAACTAAACACATCAACTCTAGAAATAGACGCAGCAGCATGAGCTCACTGACTTTTCATGCAAAAGTCAGGGGCCATGATTAATTAAAACCAGAAGCTTATTACTTTTAAAGATAACATAATGATAACAATTCTAAAATGTTCCTCCTTCTTACAACCCCAGCCTGCTGTGGGAAGCCAGAGAGTGAGAATATAAAAACAGCCTGCTAGAAGTCGTAGCCAGTGTCCCTGCCTATTTATTTATATGCTCATGCAAATATTTATTAGTCAGAGGTAGTATGTATTGAATGAATACTGAATGACTATACAAATGAATGAATGATTGGAATAACATTTTTAGTTCTGTGTTGACTCAGTTTAGGATGCAGCATGCCATAAGCAGCAGTGCTAGCTACCTCCCATTCTTGGGGTCTTTATTCATTAGATGCTTAGCCCTGTGTTGAATATTTCCCATGCTTCTTCTCAATAGCACTGAAGTATGAAGTGGATGTTTTATTTCTGTCTCTGATATGTGAAGACCAGGGCTTAGAGAAGAAGATGCAAAGTGGCAGGACCAGAATACAAACGGAAGTCTGCTGGATTCCAAGCTGTGTTCTTAACCCACATCCAAGATTGCTGTTTGTTTATAAGAACTCACATCCCATGAGAGATTGCCATCGTTTTGTGATCTTAAAATATCATTAAAATGGTGAGAATATGATGAACTTACTAATTGCATGATGTCTTCAGAATATTTCAATATGGCATTTTAAAAAATTGACATCTGTGCTGCCTATAGGTTCTTAATAGTGCAAGAAGCTAATGATAGGCCTCTGGTTAAAGTTTAAAGCAGGAATGAAACATGAGAAATTAATCACCAATTGCTGCTGACTTATCACTCTGAACCATTTAAATGGGTGTCCTTTCCATCTCATCAGCCCTGCCTTACTGTCCAGTGGAAGCCCTTAGCATACTTCAGTAGGACTGATGCTTTTGTTCCCTAACTAAACTGCATTCCTCTTGACTCTGCCCCTTGAGGTTTCTCCTCCATATAACCACCACAGTGAAATCATATTCTTCCAAACACATTTTCTGGCCCCTCAGTGGTGTAATACTCCTTTGCATTGCTTTCCTCAGTGTCATCTTCTTTCTCCTTAGGTTCTAAATATGTGGTCCCTACAGACTTATAACCTAGAAATGGCCATGAATGGAATTCATGAGCAATTTATTAAGTTAAAAATCACATGAGAGAATTGGGTGGCACCTCCAGGCTACCCTTGAGCTCTGTAATTCTATTGCTCTGATAGCACACAGCTCACAGCCACTAAGATGGGTTAAACTCTAAAGTTCTATGAGCTTATGGAAGAAGCATGGTAGGAAAGGAAGGAAGGAAGGAAGGAAGGAAGGAAGGAAGGAAGGAAGGAAGGAAGGAAGGAAGGAAGGAAGGAAGGAAAAAGTTAAGAAGGAATTTCTTAACTAAGATTAAAAATATACAGTAAATGCCTTCCCCTTACATTGAGCTGCATTCCTGTGATGACAGCCCTTATTGTTTAGCCCCTGGTGTGAGCAAAGTGGCAAAGAACACAAGGGTAAGTTTGTGAGGATACAATGTAGCAAACTATGATAGTTATTAATATTGCCTGACCAGAAAGCTCTGCCACCTATGGTTGCCAGGATAAATACAAGGTGCATTTTTATTTGGTAAGTCTGGCAATCCAACACCCCATCTACTCCACTTTTTGGGTTTTAGATATTATCTCCTTGTCCAAAGGAGTAAATATTGCCCATTTCCTATTCCAACAGAGATTGACCCAACTTGTGCACACACAGAGCTTACCAGAACTAGAGTCATTTCTCAGGATATAAATATGACCTTCTGGCTATGGTTGCTAACCTGAGGTTCCTGGCTACAAGATAATAAGACACCCCAAAAGCAAAGACAAGTAGAATAGCAATGAATAAAGTGGATGCAGAGAGTGGTTCTTCAGCTTTTGCTTCTGTGTAGTGTGCTCACCACTGCAGTTATAGGAACTGGCACATTGCTTTCTACTCCATTAACCCAATTTGAGTTGGGTTTCTTTAACTTGTTTCTAAAAGAGCTCCTGAGTCATCTGTAGAGAATTCTGGTCCTCAGCTTTATCTTTCCCTTAAGTAACATGTGTAGAACAGGGTCAACCATACAGGGTGGAGGGGTACACAATTCACCCTTGTTGTCACATTGCAGATTTTAGAATACTTTGTGGCAAAAATTAGATCCCAGCTCCTTTATTTCTATTTTTGGATTGTCTTCTTTCTACTTTCCTACGTCATAAAAATCAAAGGCCTCATTTTATAGATGAAAAGTTGCAAACAAAAAGAAATTACACAACATGTCTTAGATCATATGGCTTAAACCCAGGTTTTGGATCAATTATTATGTATTGAGGTTATGGAAATTAATTTACTACAAGCCCAAGATAATAAAAAAAACAAGAAAGGCAACTTTTATGTCCAAAACTCTAATGTAGTCAATAGGGAAATGTAAATGCTTATGTTGCTTTTATGATTATTGATTGTAGCGAATCACAAATTGGAAGGACTGATTGTCTCCTAGTGACTCTCTTGGCAGTTATGTCTGTGATCATCTGTCTTCTGCTGTCAGATCCTATAGCTTTGTAACTGAATTGGGAACATGACCCAGCCTGGTCAGTCATAGAACTCCATCTCCTTGGCCACAGAGATGGGCCTAGAAATAGGCGGGTCACTACCTGGTAGTAATGAAAGGTGGTAGATAATATGATTAAATTCATATCATGAGATTTGCTTTTTTTAGATTTGATGGGGAGCACATTTCCCTATCTGGTAATTGAACTTGGAGAATGTGTGTTGGAAACTGTACCTATTTCTACTATTAAATAGGAAAAAAATCTGTTTTTGGTTGGAGGGAAACACAAAGAAGAAGAAACAAGTGACAAACTTAGTTCTTATGATTTTCACATCCCCAGATATACCCATTTATTAGCACAGATCTGTCCCTTCCTTTTTTCTCTTTATTAGAACCCCAAAAGTCTATTACCAATATATCTTATGCGTGCATTTCTTACAACCCTTGGGTCATTATATTCACTATTTGCTAATAGATTTGTTCTTTTTCACTAATCCAGGGCTGGATCATCACTTTGTCTTAGTGACTAAGACTTACTTTTTAAATCCCTATACCTTACCTAACATGTATTCATAAAACAGACTTTCAATAAATGTTTGCAAGTGAATAACAAGTAAATGTTGGATTTTCATAAGCACTGTTAAAATCAATACTTAGATTATATAGGAAAGTACTCAAATTCCAATTTCATTTTGAATACAGACATTGACACATATGATCTTATTCATATGAGAGTAAAATAAGAGGGAAAACTCTGTGTCTATTCAGTTGTAAGATGCCATATTTGATGTCATTGCTTATGTATGTCAACTGGATTATTATTCATAATGGGGTTACAAAACAAACCAATTCCCTGATGTTCCATCAGTCAATGATTGATTTGCTGGTCAGTTGAGAAAGAATTGTTCTTCCTAGCTATTGAATGAAAACCTCATCTCCTCATCATTTCCTGAGATAAAAAAGCACCAGTATGAAAACTTGCAGGCTGGCTGTCAGTGGCTTCTGAGAAGATCCAGCATCACCAGACGCTGGTGCCTAGTGAAGACTGTGTAGGAAAACCTCAACAATTATGAGTCAAAAGCCATTAAGGGAATCTGACTATGAATGTAAGTAAGTTTAGGAATGTCTTAATCAAGTTCTTTCATTTGCACTTTCTTTTTATACACATATAACAATGCTATATATAAAATCTATGTTTCCATCTAAAAAAGACTTTCTTAATAAATGTAAAATGAAAATTCTAAGAAATGAGAAAGCAAAAGTATTTCATCATTGTTGTATAGTTGCACTTTCAGTTTTTAAATTTTTTCTTCCACAATATAATATTCAATAATGGTGCATCTTGCCATCATTGACATTAAGTTTAATAAAATACGACAATAATAACACCTAATGAATGTTGAGGCCTTATCTTTTCCAAGGCACTATACAAAGCACTTTACATGCACTGTATCATTCAACTGTTACAATAGCTCTATAGGTAGAGTATGATAATTCTCATTTTATAGATAAGGAAACTGAGACTTAGGTTAATTACTGACAGATCCAGAATTTTCAAGTGAAATAGCACCTGTGCTGTTAATCTACACATGAAGGAAGCAGCAACAGCAATTTCTTAGGACACATACATTATTTCAGGGATGTGAATTGGGGGAAAACTTTCTAGAATGTACAGCAATGTATTTTAGTGTTTATCCTATAGAACTTATGATGAAGACAAATGAAGGTGAGTATGTTTTCATGTTTATAAATAAAAAATATGAATGTCTATTATAAAAATGCTGTCAAATGTTGTGAATATTTGTTGTACAATGTGAGGTGGGTTTGTGTAGCTATATATACACCAACCAGTAAAACAGTGACCAAACACCTTCAGATGTGACAGACTCAGCCAAGTCATGTTCCTGTGGAAGTGACATGATAAAGTTCATCCCTCTCATACAGAGTTCCTAAACACAAGTTGCCATCTTACATTTCATTGCTAATTATACTGTATTTTATGACCTACTTCAGCATAAGCTCACCAAATCAACTTAGCTGTAATAAGTCAACTTAAAAGAGTCTTGTAATAATAAGTATAAAGTAAAATTCAAAATTGCTGCAAGTGAGAATCAGCTACTGGACCGTACAAATATGAACCATCTGGAATGAATCAGCAATTTTAGCTAAGAGTGAATTAACTCTTATGATTTCTTCTTCTCTCCAACATTCTAGCAGTTGTTTTTTTTTAATCCTGAAAATGGATGTGATTTTATTAGAACACCATTTGGAAAACTGTTTTATTAGCTACAGAATATCTTCCCAGTTGGTAAAAAGTCAATACAGAAATAAGTTATAAGACTTCCCATAGGTATTAGGAAACGCTGTTTGCTTTGACCCTTGTTTATGTAGTTTTCTATTTATGAACATCTTTGTCACTTGCACTAACATTAGAATGACAGCTTCATCTGAATGTTACTTAGCTTGAGGTGAATACGTATCTCTGTAAAGGTATTATCCATCATATTTTAGAGGAATATTGCTTACTTGCTCTCATTTCATCCACTCTACATCTCCACCTTATACTACCCATTTTAAGGTGTAAATAAAGTTTGTATTTTTTTCTCTTCAGCAGCCATCCTCAAACTGAAAGTATAGTTAAGATTAGTGGCTGCAACCCAAAGGCAGGATTTTTAGTACTTTATGTTTCAAATTCTGTCAATGCTTAACCCTTTGTGTCACCTGCAGGTAGATATTTGTTGTTCCTGCTGTTTGGGGAGAAATGTTAGGTCTTGGCCCTGGACCTTTTGAAACAATGGCCAGTGTGGTTTTGCGTCAGAGGGCATGGGAGGGACAGTGCTCACTGGCTTTCCTGGTACATTTGACCTTAGTGGACATGCAACTCTGGAGGTGGGTTATCTGGCATTTGTTCCCCTCCCTCCCCGCCCCCTCTTTCTTTCTTTCTTTTTTTTTAAAACCAATGGATGAGATAAGATGTTATAGGATATTCTGTCCTTTTGTTCCTATCAGGGAAGAATTTTTCTCATCTCTCTTTTGGCCTGGTTACTAGGGTGTCAAACAGCCAGAGAATTTAATCTATAACAGGTTTAAGTATAATCCTATTAAATGGTCTTCTGTGTCCTTTGAAATTTCGATTAGCCAGGGCACTGCCAATGTTGAAAGCCATAGAGTCTTGCATGGAAGGAATTATGCTCCTAGCTACAGTTGGCCTGTAGAATCATGTGTTTTGTTTTGTTTTGTTTCTTTGAGCCTTATTCCAGGATCATTTCTCTTTACCCTCCAGTGTTCCTGTTAAGAGTTTTTAAAACTCTGAAAAGTGAAGACTTTGTAAGTAACTAGGAGAGTAATTCCATTAGTTCTGTATCAGGCTAAAAAGGCAATCTTCTCCTTGGTTTTCTATGTAGTAAATACTTCATAATCAGGGACCTTGTCGTCCTTGTTGACAACTGAATCCCTCCCTCCTAGAATAGCAGCTGGCACTCTGCAAGCATTTAATACATATTTGCTGAATGAATGGATGAATGAATGACACTTATTTGGCTAGACTTGAGGCAATAACTATAGTGGGCTAAAGATGGTTGCTGATTCTCTTTATTATAATCATGTGTAAACAGGACAAGCTAATATAAATGTTTTACAAACTATTACAGTGTTAAAATGAGATTTCACTATCTAGGCAAATAGGCCCATCACTGTGGAAATACTAAACTACATGATAAAGACCAGTAATCCATACATGAAATCATCTTCATGGTTCTTCTAAGTAGAGTGAATGAGCTTTGGGTTGTCACATTGCTATGCTATTAATTCAAAGGGAAGTACCCAGAACTCTTCTTTTTCTTCAGTTAAGGATCACTGTCATGTCTGTTCCATTCTCTTCAGACCCTCAGTGTTTCATAGTACACCTTTTCACTGAATTCAAAGTCAAGTGATCAAGAATTGAGTAGCATTTGAGTCTTTGCTGGCTAACACAGTTCTCCACAACTGCAAAGAGGCTTCAGAAAAAGATGGAAATAAGAACTTGTCTACCAAGGCCATTTTGACGGCAAGGTGACATGCCTTTCCATGTTTTATTATAATTTTCCCTCCTTTTAATCTTCCTCTCCTCCTTTTACTTGTTCCCATTTTTATCTCCTCAGCTTTTCTTTCTTTGACATTTTCTCATCTTTATTTCTTTCTTTTTAAAACATTTATTTCTAAAAATAATTTGTATTAGTTCTATTTGAGTAATTCTTCAGTTAGTGGTATTTGTCTATTTTTTCTACCTACACAGACCTCAAAATATTATTGCCCTTCCTGAATATATGTTTAAAGAAACTTTTTTGCCTAAGAAACTTTTACTAAGTTTCACTTAAGTAACATTGATTACTTCCTCCTGTTCCTTCAAAAGATCATCAAACACATATAATTGCCTACCAGACTTTCTGATTGACATAACATAATCAATATCAATGTTGGTATTGTAGCTAAGTAAAGGCACTTGAAAGCTATTCTTTTACTAACCCACAAAATTACAATTATCTTACATTAGACAAAGGCACCAAAAACATACATTGGAGAAAAGATAGCCTTTTCAACAAATGGTGCTGGAAAAACTGGAAATCCATATGCAACAAAATAAAATTAAACCCCTATCTCTCACCATGCACAAAACTCAACTCAAAGTGGATCAAGGACCTAGGAATTAAACCAGAAACCCTGCATCTAATAGAAGAAAAAGTAGGCCCTAATCTCCATCATGTCAGATTAGGCCCCAACTTCCTTAATAAGACTCCTATGGCATAGAATTAAAATTAAGAATCAATAAATGGGGGGCTGGGATTATGGCTCAGCAATAGAGCGCTCACCAAGCATGGGCAGGGCCAGGGTTCAATCCTCAGTACCACATAAAAATAAAGGTGTTGTGTTGTGTCCATCTACACCTAAAAAATAAATATTAAAAAAAGAATCAATAAATGGGATGAATTCAAACTAAAAAGTTTCTTCTCAGCAAAAGAAACAATCATGAGGTAAATAGAGAGCCTACATCTTGGTAGAAAATTTTTACCCCTCACACATCTAGGGTATATAAAGAACTCAAAAAGTTAAACACCAAAAACCAAACAACCCAATAAATAAATGGGCCAAGGACCTGAAGAGACACTTGTCAGAAGATGATATACAATCAATCAACAAATATATGAAAAAATGTTCAACATCTCTAGCAATTAGAGAAATGCTAGACTACTCTAAGATTTCATCTCACTCCAGTCAGAATGGCAGCTATTAAGAATACAAACAATATGTATTGGTGAGGATTGGGGGAAAATGCACACTCATACATTGCTGATGGGACTGCAAATTGGTGCAGCCAGTCTGGAAAGCAGTATGGAGATTCCTTGGAAAACTGGAAATAGAACCACCATTTGAACCAGCTATTCCACTCCTCACTCTATACTCAAGGACTTAAAAACAGCATACTACAGAGACACAGCCATATCAATGTTTATAGCAGCACAATTCACAATAGCTAAACTGTGGAGCCAGCCTAGATGCCCTTCAGTAGATGAATGGATAAAAAAAAATGTGGTGTATATACACACAATGGAATATTAATCAGCAATAAAAGAATAAAATCATGGAATTTGCAGATAATTAGATGGAGTTGGAAAAGATAATACTAAGTGAAGAAAGCCAGTCCCCCAAAACCAAATGCTAAATGTTTTCTCTGATATAAGGAGGCTGATTCATAGTGGGGTAGGGAGAGGGAACATGGGAGGATTAGAGGAACTCTAGATAGGGCAAAGGGGACAGAGGAGAAGGGGGGGGGGCATGGGGACAGAATTAATGGTGGCATGAGATGGACATCATTATCCAAAGTACATGTATGAAGACATGAATGGTATGAATATACTTTGTATACAACCAGAGATATGAGAAAGTGTGCTCTATATGTGTAATATGAATTGTAATGCATTCTGCTATCATATGTAATAAATTAGAATAATAAATTTTCTTAAAAAAATACACTGACCCCCCCCCGAAAAAAAAAAGAAAGAAAGGAAGTTGATCTTTTAGGTAACTTACGAAGTTCAATCTAGAGGACCCTGCTGACAAGTACTCAGGTTGTGACAAACACTTCCTGGTTAGATTTACCTTTACCCCACATAAAACGAACAGAAGAAAAGAGAGTCATGACTTAAAAAAAAAACAAGATGATCATGACTTAGTCATTAAAAGTCACAACTTAGTTATTTAAAAAATCATAAAACGTAGATTTACATTATTATACTGAACTCATATAGTATAATGAATTCATTTTATTGCAAATCTGATGCTACCGAGTGACTTTATATAGTCTGATAACCACAAGGAGGTGATGACTTTTCCTTCAGGGAACCAAAATCAAAATCAACAACAACAACAACAACAAAAAAAAAACTGCACTTATTCTATAGAAAACCTATTAGGAACTTTTAGAAACTTGTAGACACTGATTTAAGAGAATATCTGAGAATTATGAATTGTTGTCTTTCCTTTTGATGTATGATAATGTTTGTAATTACTTCATGATCATTGGAGAGCTTTTCTGCATTCAGTTGCTAAGCCTAGAATCTATTTCTGGGTAATTAAAAGCATTGTTTTTCCCATTTTGCTGGCTTCATCACTGAAAAGCTAAGTGACTTTATAGACACCTTACATTTTCCATCAAATTTAGCATATTAATAGGTGAAGTATTCTCACCTATCTTGCACAAACATGGAGGGAAATTTAGTGCATAAAGTATTCCAAATAGTACTATGTTAATTAAATAGGTTTGCTATTCTGGTTTATTTGAGTCCAAAGGCAGTAGGAGTTGAATCTATGGATATAATCCAACAAATTCTATTAGTACAGGTATTAGTTTGACTTTTAAGTATTGTGAGAAAGAGGCCACAATCACTCTCAGTAATGAGGCTTCATGATAAGAATACAAAGGAATATGATATTTTTAACTAACCAGATTCTCCTTGTTTCAAACCTTCCAAAATGAAAAATAGACAAGATAAAAGATAGAACCTTAGCTTCTTGCAGAACACAGCCTGGCTACATAACCTACCTTCGCTTTCATCATTGCATCTATGCTCCCCCAGAGAAAAGATTCATCAGAAATGCTCCACCCCTGTCCTAAGTAGATCTGTCTTTGGGGCAAACTTTCAGGTCCAGCTGTTTCTGAGGTGCTGCCTTCTCTTAGTAGAGCCGGCGAGTGTGTGCTTTTGTCAATCTTTGTTTGTGTTTTTGTTGCCAGAATGGCAGAGAAGATTTCACTCAACATCTATGACACTAGATATGTAGGCTTAATGCAGGAAAATGTCTCCCAATTCTGTGTTTTTCTCCCCCAGCAAGAAAGAATGACACCAGATGATCACTTAGAAACTTCACGGCTTATTCAATATATGTGTGGGCTGAAAAATAAGGCTGCCTAATTCTCTAAATTATCTAGATGAATCAGGCAAAGTTGTTGGTATTTAACCTTCAAAACAGAGATAATTATAGCTTAATAGACTGCCTCAGAAAGACAAAAGTCTTGGATTTTATTTTCAAAATGATTATTAATAGACTTATCTGTGATGTCTGAATAATAAATGCAGATTAAAATAAGGCTCACTTAGTAAAGACTAATACAACAAATAAAGATATACTTTCCTTTCCAGTTTCCCTCAATTACCTTATCTGTTAAATGGAAATAATAATAATAGTGGCTTCCTCATAGGGTTATTGTGAGGATTACATGAGTCAGTACAAATAAAATATTTGGAACAGTCCCCAGCACACTCAAAGCACTTGATACTGTTGTATATTATGTTGTTATTAATAATTGCAAATACAAAATGAACAACATTGTAAAATGACAGAAAGATAAAGATTTCTGAAGAAAGTATATACTCTAAATCTTCTAGATGATGTATTGGAAGGGCAGAGTTTTTTAAAAACAGAGACTAGAAATCATACTAAAATTTTCCTGAACCAACTATGAGGTCCATGGACCAGCAGCTTCAGCATCATCTGGGAACTAACAAGGAATGCAGCACCCCAGGCCTCAGCCCAAAGGACCTCTAACAGGATGCCCAAGGGATTTGTGCATTTTAAATGCACTGTTTTAAATTTCATTTAGGAACCAGTGTTTTCAGCAGGTCTTTGTGTTTAAGCTGTACTATGAAATGGTAAAGTGAGATGTTTAATTTTCTTTTATATCTCCTATAAAACATCAGCCTTGAAATATTCATTTCTCTTGACTATCTAGGGCACATTTTGGAGAGGAGGCAACACAGAAACAGAGCATGAAGAGCAGATGCAAGCACCTAGGTCTGCTTCACAATGTCTTCCTCCATCTGTTGATCAAGGTGTACATCTGCTCCCACAGTCACCCAGTCACCTATCTCTGCCTCACTTGCTTTATTCCCTAAACGGAGATGTGTTTCTGAGCTCAAAGGTCAGCTTTCTTTGTCTTTGAAGGATGTTTGGGAAAGAAACAAGCCCGTCTGCTCTTTGCCTTTGAGTCACCCACTTACCTACCATTCCCACAGGGCACAGACCTCTCACAATGCCAGCCTCACCTCACTGCCAGATGGAAGAGGGCTGCGGCCAACAGACATCTGCATATCGGGTGCCTCTTTGGAGGGCTGTGAATGAGAGACATCGCTACTGTGCTGGTTCCTGTTGGTGAAGTAACTATTGTGTTGGAGGGAACCTCATGCAACCCAAATATACACCACATAAACAGATACATACACATCACATGCCTACACACACTACATACACTGCACACACAATGTGATACATATGTACCATATATACTCCACATATACACATGTACTGCACACATACAAAACCACACCACACCACATCTACCATACATATAATACATACGTACCATGTGCGTGCACACATGCGTACACACACACACACACACACACACACACACAACCCTCTCCCTAAAACAAACATTGATTCTCAGAGAGTACAATGTTAATCAGTAGTCTTCAAACTGACATCTACAAACACATTTTTCCTCTCCAAGAAAACATTTTTCCCTTTAAAAACAAAAAATGGTTTATGCTTAGAAACACTGGTTTAAATCCATAAGAAGGAGTAAAACCCTTGCCCTAATTGCCCCATAATTTTTCAAACCTGCCTGTGTCACAGAAGCACTATTTTATATGATTACATTATAGCCTCATCCCCTACACTGCCTTATCTCATAATCCATCTCCTAATGACTGCTCCCTGGCCACCCTGAAGCCCTGTAAGAGGCTGCTTAATCTCCTGGACTCAGAGCCAAACTCCTTTCTTCTCCCTCTGATCCTGCCTGACAGGAGGGGTAAGGACAATCTTTTTCATCCTGTCACCTGTCTGTACACAGAGAAGCAGCCCAGATTGGAGTGTAGGTTGCCTGCCTGGGGGCTTCCAACTGTCGTGGTGGACCAGAGTTTCCTCTCTTTATAACCCCTAGTGTTATGTTGGCCCCTTTGTCTGGGGTTGCACTTGACTGAGATATTGGTGGTTTCCCTCAGTGGAATGGAGGGGAGCCTTTTCCAACCACGGAATCTAGTTTGGGATGTTCATACACATGTTTCCAAATTATAAGAGCAAATCATCTACTTAGAAGAGCATGGTGGAGATACAGGATTGAAATCCTGGAGACCTAGCAGTGTGCATTTCTCAGCCTCAAGTACCTTAACTATAAAAAGAGTTAAAGCCCTCACAATGCTGAAAAACAGCCTGTTGTTCTTAAATATATAGCGCATGGTTTATTTTATGATTTTTCATACTATATATTTTTGTGAATTTATACACTACCTTGCTCAAAAAGGATGTTAGGGACATTAGAAGGAAACAAACAAACAAAAAATAGCAAGGTAGCATAAATTAGAAATATGTGAAGAACAAAAAGGGAAAACAAAGAGAGAGACATGAGATGGAGCCAGCCTATGGTTGCAACATCTATCCTTGAAGTCTTGCCTTCTTGGTCCACAAAATGTTGTTTTTGTACCCAGAGAAGGCATAGGAAAGGAAGGCTGCCTCTCCCTGTGTGCAAGGCTGTCAGTAGCAAGCGGGAACACTGTGTGCCCCTAAGGACCATGGACTTGTCACAAATTTAATCAAGTGCTTTGTATAAATCAAGGACAACTTAAGTTATTGGGGTTTTGTTGTTGCTTAAAGATGCATGGATATAATTGTTCCATACATTTCTTTTTAAATTGAAAGTGGGCACACTATGCATAAAATATAAAAATATTCAATAAATCAGAGCAAGTAGGAGTTAATTTATTCCAGTTCCATACTGTAGTCAGTTAAAGAGACAGAATTCAGGTGTGTGAGACCTATAGAAGGCTGGAACACATCCTCACAAAGAGAAATGGCACACAACAACTGATCTGTGGAGCTAGGAGGCTTGAGGTTTTGGCTTCAAAATGAATGAATGAACTGGTCTGATTTTAAACAAGTCTACTTGATTTTGAATTCTGATTTTAAAAAGAGGGCAAACAAGAGGTATCAGAAGATTCTTTCGGTATTTGAAGCCATTCCAATGTCTCAGTTGTCCACTGATAATGTTAGCAGTGGGTGGGAGGGGCTCTTAGTCAAAGAACTAAAACCACACACATCTTTACATAGGAACTAGGTAAGGGCTTTGTTATCTCAGTAGCCTCATCTTTTGACAGCATCTAGGTCCCTAGATATTCTCCAAAACATGTATTCACACACACACACACACACACACACACACACACACATGCACACACATTTATGCTCATATGACATGCTCATGCAATACACATAATCACATTCACATACACATTCACACACATATGCATTCACACACACTCGCACATACGTGTATACCCATGCATCACATCTTGCTTGGGCTTTTGGAGATTGAAGAAGACTTATCTCCTTCCTGGTCCCCAGAACAAGCAGAACTCCCATTTGCAAAGTTCTCCCCTTCCCCCTCCCCACTTCCCTCACTTGCCCAATGAGCCCTATTCGTCCCTTAGGATCAACTTTAAATGTCACTTTCTCCCAAAAGCTTTCTCTTCAAATCCCAGACTGAAATATCTCTTAAACAACAGCTTCCACAACTTTGCTCAAAGCAGTACACAAGAGATGCATTACCCTAATATCCAACAGAAAAGACTTGGAAAGTTGAGTGTGTTAGAGAAGGTCTGCCAGGACGCTCCAACACACCTTCCACAGCCTGACAAGAGCCAAATATGTGAGAGACCAGCACCGAGAAATCAGCAAAGATTAGAAAACTCCGATGGACGGCAACAGATGGGGTATTTATTTATTTCAAATACTTTTTTTTTGCTGGGAGAGGCACATGAGATGTATATCTTATTTCCAGAGAAGTCTCAAGGGAGACAGCTGTCATGCGGTTTCATTCCAGAACTCTTTAGTATGGTACAAACAATATAATGGAGGACAGACAGCTTAAATAGCAGACCCCAACAATACAGAGCCACCTCAATTGCAGTTCATTTTACCCTGTAACTTCTTCTTAACACGAAGTGAAACGTTCCCTACAATAAAACAGTGCAGTGACCTTTGGGTATTAAATCTGGTTTCATGCTCCAAGACTGTGATCAAAATATTCCCGTGCTATTTTTTTCTTTCCAAATGGAACAAAGTGCTTTCAGAAAATTTACTGAATCCTTGAAAACCTAATGATCCCTTTATAGCCTCAGGTAAGTTACTGCAAAATTTAATTTCTGCTAACCTACCTGAGATTACAAACAGCAAAATAAATTCGTGGGACTTTCCTGCTGGCTGCATTTCAGCTTTCCTCTCTGACCGACCCTTCAGAGTGTTCCATACTCTTGCAAATCACTCAAGGATGCTCAGTGTCTTGAATTGCCCTCAGGCACCTGTGACATTGACTATTGTCCCTTCTGGGTCATGGGTGGAGAGAGTTATGGTTCATCCTTTGCAAGCCATTATCCTTATTAAAAAAGTTCATTCTACAACCATTTTTTATTAGCCAGAGTGAAAAATTGAATGATAATTTTATCATTAGAAATAAATAAAATTACCAGGAATAGTATGTAATATTTTTAAAATGTTTTGTCTCTACATTTAATTGTTCATTGCATCCTTATGATTGAAAATGTTTTCTTGTTGTTATTTTTTTGTTTTGTTTTTCTATCCAAAGTCTATTCACTTCCCCCCATTTTTTACAGCAGCACCCTGATGTCCTTTTGCTGTATTACTTCTCCCCACTTTGTGGAAATATCAGTTAAGGCATGCTGCCCTCCTTTAGCTAAAAGGCAGACTCATGAGTCAGGCTAGGCTAATGTTGTGTTAACTGACAGGAAAGCAAAATGGTTGACATGGACCTATCCCTGTTCTGGGATCCTAACGAGTTAGGCCCTAATTAGAGCTACAAATTAATTTTTGCAATATATCTCATTTTTCAGCAGTACCATGATTACTGTCTTCTTCCCAGCCTGCTTTTCTATTGTCCTCTAAATTCTCTTCGGTATACGTACCTTTCCAATATTCTTTTTTCCTGCCAATAAACCAGAAGAGATTTCTGGTTCTTGGAACTAAAGAATCCTTATTATAAAAGAATTTTTATAACCAGATGAGATGTGGAAGAAAAGGTAGAGAAGATTACAAAAAGACAGGAGACAATAATAGCCCATTGTGTTAGTGAGGAAAAATGAAAGGATAAGTAGCTAGAACTATGGCCAAACTCATGCCATGGACTTGATCCAGGGAGAGGACATCATTGCAGCCATCAGTATTCACTGAGTGTGGCAGCAGGCACCAGACTCTGGGTTCTCTGGATATTACTGAGGCCATCATGGCCTCTACTCTTTGGATAGTAAACATACTTACTGTTCCGTAACAAAACAATTCTCCAACAAAGTGAAAGGTCCAGTGGGCACATATAGTTGACTGTGATCCCATGTTCACATCCCAGCTGTGTAGAGGTGGGAAAGTGAGTATCTGCCATTTCAACTGCTATCACGGACACCTGAGTGTGGTGATATGGAATTTTGCAAGTGACAAGACAGGTGGTAAAGATGGACAACTAGACCAATAGAATAGAGTGAAGACCCCAGAAATAGACCCAGACATAAAAGGGTTATTGTGTATAAATAAAGAGTTTTGTTTTTCTACCTTTTTCTGCCTTTTTCAACAAAGGTAGAGAAAGGATGATCTTTTATACAAGGTACTTGAACAACTGAGTATTCATGTGCAAAAATACCAACACTGACATATCACTAGCACCATATACAAAACTTACCTAAAAACCAATTACAGATATGAAACCTAAAATTCTAAAACTTTTATCAGAAAACACAAGATAAATCTTTTCGTGTTTGATAAAGCAAAGATTTCTTCAATATAAGAAATTAGAGCTTTTTATGAGGATTAAATAAAGTCATACAAGGAAAACTCTTAAACACCCAGGAGATACTCTGCAATCTCTTATTGTTCAATGTATATATTACTTTGGGGTTTATGAGTTCTTGTTAATTTTAAATTTATTAGGACCATGGGTCATGATAAACCAGAAAAGGTTATATAATCTAGGTGATGGGAAACAAACAAACAAACAAACAAAAACCTGTTGATCAGAAAGTGTGGTGGGGAGGGATTATTAGCCACATTTTTATAGAACCAGAAACTGAAGTTAGTTATCCAAGGTCACTATATTAGATAAAAGTGAATTTGATGTCAAATATTTCATAGTAAGCTAACAGAAACTTCTACAAATATGGTTTATTTTTCTCTTATAGAAAAATGTCATGGTGGGGACATTGCTGGTGTTGGCTTAGTGGCTCCACTATCAGGTCAGGTTCCAAGTCAGGGCTCAAGGTACCCAGCTGTGTAATTGTCTTGACCTTCCCTTTAGGGGTGAAAGAAAGCCTTAGGGTCTTGGTCGTCTTTAGGGGCAGAAGAAGGCCTCAGAGCTTTCAGAGGAGGTACAGGCCAAAGACCTTCTCCTCACATGTCCTCTTATCAGCGAGGAGGCATCTCTTCTGGAACCCATGCAGGCTTCCTCTTATATCTCACTATTCAGAGCTGAGTTATAATTTCCGCCCCTGGGTTGCTTGTAGCCTCTGCCTTCCCTGAGCTGGAAGACTCTCTGCTACATATTTGAACAAAATTGGGATTTTGTTAGCAGAGAAAATGGAGGACTGACTTCAATACCAACATGTGCCACAGTTATGCAGACCAACATGGAGATGCCTGGATTCAAGTTGAGTTTTATTACCTCAATCCCAGTTCACTTGCCACTGCATTAAACCAGCCTAGCATGGTGGCATTGTGCTAACATCAGGACCCAAGGATGATAGCCACATTTCCTTGCCTCAAGAATGTATAGTTCACCAAGAGGACAGAACACACTTAACAAGAACAAATAAATAAATTGGTATTTTAAATCTAGCACAATGAAGGCACACACTCACATGCAGAGTATTAACTTTGGGTGCATGGAGGAAGTCTGACTGGAGCATGTGAGTCTCCCAAAGGAAGTGACATTGTGAGTAGATGTTTTCCAGGTAGAACTGACCAACACTGGGTAAGGGAATGCAGAGAGCAGTATGCTCAAAGGCAAAGAGGAGGCAAACTTCACCAACTGGAGTTTAAAATGAAATAAATATGTGATATGACTACCAAAAGCCAAGGGTACACAGGGAGGCTGCATGTTTTGTACAGGTGATGGGAAATCAGAAAATCCTATTTGATCAGGGAATGTCAAGATGGTTGGAAGGATCACAGTAAGATTTACACTTAAAAAATGATTTTCCTTCTGCCTTTATATGAAGTGGCCTGGATGATAGCTGAGGTGGCCCCATCCTTTAAAATTTAGATAAGTTTAGATTCCATGTCAGGATGTCCATGTCTTATGGGGAAGTCTGATGCACACCAAGATTCTGGCAAGTTTTGAGGATCCATGTTAGATAGCTCTAACCTACTGAGCATCTTAAAAGAACAGAAATATATTGTCTCAGTTCTATAAGCCAGAAGTCTGAAATCAAGATGTCAGCAGGACCATACTTCTGAGGGCTCCAGGAAAGAATTCTTCCTTGCCTTTCTAGTTTCTGGTAGAGTTAGGCACTCTTGGCTTGTAATGACATAACTGATTTCTATCTTCATCTTTACATGGTCTTCAATTCTCTGTGTCTTCTCCTCTTCTTATAAGGATACCAATCATTGAATTTAGTGACTACCCTAAATCCAGGATGATTGCATCTTGAGATCATTAATCATATCTACAAATATCCTTTTTCCAAATTATGTCACATTCTGAGGCACTTGACAAACATATATCTGGGGAACACTGCTCAATTCATCATAGGAACTCACAATCTCTGTTTCTGCTCATCTTAAAATTTTAATCTTATATCTCATTTTCTTTGGATATACTATCTTCTTTGCTACAAAACAGCTCAGGTGTAAAATTAGTCCCTTTCCTTCATGTGCCCTAAATGCATTCAGCCAAAGTATTTATGAACACAAATTACTTCATTGAAGTTTGAAACAATGACAAGGGTCAACAACGCATACCTAAACTTACAATAGCAGGAATTTGTGTTCTTAAATGTCATGTGGTTAACCTGCTCTAGAAATTAACCATTCACAGCTTTCATCAAAACCCAGAACTCCACTCAATGCCTGTCCCCTACTTCCTTCTACCTACTCTGCTATGATTCCCTCTCTGAACTCCTCCTTT
Source organism: Urocitellus parryii (assembly GCF_045843805.1). Taxonomy (NCBI): domain Eukaryota; kingdom Metazoa; phylum Chordata; class Mammalia; order Rodentia; family Sciuridae; genus Urocitellus; species Urocitellus parryii. Next base: position 249,101,574 of record NC_135531.1, read on the forward strand.
CTGCCAGTCCCTCTGATTCTGATTAATTTCTTACAAGGTTTATTTAAATGGTTTATTTCACTATCCTTTAACATTCTGCCCTCAAGAAGTAATCTTCCATGTGTATCAAAGAGTTGCTAAACCAAAATAGTTCACTCTAAAAGGAGCTGAGAGCAATCTATCAAAATATTAACCATTTCACTCTTCTACAATTCAAAGAATGATAAACGACACAAAATTCAAAAACTTCAGTGCATGGATTTAAAAATGTACTCTTTGAAGTGGTTGAATGTTTTTACTTCAAATAAGTTCCACTATAATGCACATGGGAGACTCATTTAAGCAGTTACTTAATGAACTAAGGCTCTGATTAAGACAGATGTGTTTATTTCTGCCTCACTAATAAAAAACAAGCAGAAAATTTATAACTGTATATATGGAATACTTATGATGCACATATGTATATAATCAATATGTATATGTTTAATAAGTGTGTACTACTTGTATAATGCATATTATATATATATGCACTATATATATCGTGCATATCAGTGTTACTATACGTAAGTATTTATGTACAGAATTAGCATGTAAGCATACTGTTAATAAGTAAGTCCTTTGCCAAGTGATATACATTGAGTACCTAATTTAATACAATTAGGAAGTAGCTATTGTTATTCTTTCATTTTACAGGTAAGAAATTGAGACTTAGAAATGTGCAGTGCCTTGCCCAAGGGTAGATGACTTAAAAAATGATAGAGCCTGTCTCTGGCAGTTCCTTGCTCTCAATCCAATAATTATCTACATATAAGGACATATACTAAAATGTTAAGCAGTGGATATAACTGGGGAAAGGGGCAGGATAATGGTTGATTAAAATATACTTTTTGAGATTTAAGTTTTTTACAATGGTCACATTTCACATCTATAATAAAAAGCCTGTCCATCTTACCTACCAATTAATATTATAAATAGACAATCATGTCAGTTTCATAACTGGTTGAAAATAGTGCAGTTATAAAAAAATCAACATTAAACTAGAATAATATGACTGCCTAATATCTTGTATAGCATTTTATAAATACAAACCATGGTCACATGGTGTCATTTAATCCTTGTGATAGATAACTTTGTGCGTCAGAAATGGTAAATATGGTGTATTATCATCCTTTCCCATTTTTTTTGAAATTAAGATCAAAGAATAAATGGACTCTACACTCTCATAAAGTCATAAAAAAAATACTAGCTGTTCCTCAAACTCCTTGTGGATTGAGGACACATCTGTCTCCAACCACTAGCACTAAACTTACTTAGTAGGTGCTAAACAAATATTGAATGAATGAAATTTATTCTTATTCATACTTCTACCCTCTGACTTCTATCTCTGGCCAGTTCCCTAATCAGGCCTTTCCAAGTCTCTCTTCTTAGTTACCACCCTTAAAAGGAATTACATGCAAAAATGGAGAGGCTTCAGAGAACCATTTAAGCTTTTGCGTAGATGTGCAAGTGGTAAAATACCCATGACATGAAGTTTGCCATTTAAAATGTGCAGTTCAATGGCATTTAGTACATTCACAAAATTATGCAACCATCGCCACCACTATCTAATTCCAGAGCATTTGCATCATCCCACACAGGAAACCCATAGTCATGAGGCAGTCACTTCCCATTCCCTCATCCCCTCCTTCCCTGGCAACCACTAATCTGCTTTTGTCTCTATGGATTTGCCTCTTCTGGATATTTCATATAAATAGACTCACAGAACATGTGGCCTTTTGTGTCTGGCTTCTTTCATGTAGCAGAAGGCTTTTGAGACTCATCTGTGTTGTGATGTGCATCACCACTTCATTCCTTTCCATCACCATTGTATGGATGCATCATTGCAGCATTTTTTTAAAAAGATAAAGTGAGTCCTGGTAGGAAGCAATTTCCAGGAGAATAGCAAGCGATAGCCTAACTTCTCTTGGGCCTCCAGCCTTAGAAGTGTGTGTTTGGGGAAGATGTAGAAAGTTATTATTCAGACTATCAAGGACAATGTAAAAGAAAGTCAGCAGACAGGAGGGCAGAAAAGGTTCCTAGCTGAGTTCAAGGGACAACTTCTCAATGACTAGGTGGGAACTTAAGATGGGCAATTAGGGTGGGAAATTGTCATTGAAGAGAGTTATGGAATCTGATCTCTGACCTTCAGCAAAAGGAAGGTCATCTCTTCATTACAAATGAGGATTTGTGGGGCCTTCTCTACTTAAAAGCATGGGATTTAGTCAGGTGACATTTCAAAATAATTCACAACTATTACTCTAGGACCATGAAAAGTAAAGAAAAGCTAGTCACAGAGTTTGAGAAAACATAAAACTGACCATTTCGCTAACTTAAAATTCTGTCAATTGGCTATCCTGATAGAAAGGGACAAGTGACTTTTGCATGTGTGTGTGGTGCTGGGGGTAATACCCAGGGCCTTGTACATGCAAGGCAAGCCATCTACCAACTGAGCTATAATTTCCAGCCCAACAAGTGACATTTTGACAGAGAAACAAACTAATTAGAGGAATGAATCAGTAATTGATGGCATGGATCATAATTCATAGTGCAAATAAAAAACCCAGCTCCTCTTCTGGATTTTATTTTGGTTAGGGATAATTATGTTTAGGTGAAAAGAAATGAAACTCCTAATTGCAAGTTAACATCAGTTCTTAACATCTTATGCTCCTCCTCATCCCCCCACCAAAAAAAAAAAAAAAAAGAAAGAGTTATCATTTCCTTAATTTTAAACTCAAATTAATATAAAGTACTTGGAAGGAAAAATTATCTAGGAAGATTTAAAATATTTAACTCTCAAGTCATCAGACCCAGATGCCTTAAGAAAAACAGGCATGAGTGCTTTCAAGCCAGTTTTAAGTCCTAATCCTTGAATGTTTAAATAGACATTGCACACACAGATGTAGTGTGTGAACCAGTCTCTGTTTTAAGGGGGGAAAAGATTACGTTTTGGTGTTTACCCAAAAGCTGACTAAAACACATTCCATTTGGCCCTGACACACAGAAATTAGAGTTTTAGAAACTGGAAAGGGAATTTTATGTCTTTAAATATAACAGACTGAATGTGGTGTATGTTTTATAGATATCACAAGAATTTTCTCCTTCCATCTACCTTTTACTGCCATCAAAGAGGTGATTGTGTGAACAAAATAACACAGCAACATGTCACATTCCATTTACATTGATTTATCAAATCCAGGAAGGAGCCTTCGCACTTTCGGGACTAGTGATCCGCACTGGACCTATGAAAGAAGCTGAGAAATGGAGAGTTTTCAAAGAAAATACACATTAGAAATAAGCATGTCCAAATATTTTTTTGTACACACTTTTAAATTTATTTATTTGGGATATAAAAAGTGAGTCTAGAGCAGGAATATGACTTTTGGAGGCTCCAGATACTTTGACCTTTATGGGCTCCTTTCCTTCAGTCAAAATAAAAGTTATAAATTATTGTATGACTGCATTGGTATACAGATGAATGTAATCTAGACTGGATATGTTATTGTGCTCTCATTATGGCTATATCCAGTTATTTCTTATGATTTTAAGAGAAACGAAAATTAAAACTTTTTCCTGGACCCCTAGAAGTTTTGTGGGCCATAAATATGTGCTTCCTGCGTCTAATGGGAACATCAGTCCCTGAGTTAGTCCGCCAACAAATACTTAGCCCATATGGTGAGCAGAGATCTGGATGAGGCCCTGGGGGGACAAGAAGAAGAGTGATATAAGACTCAAATATGGTTACACTGAGGAAAGTTTAAGTCAGAGAGAGGTAAGAAGCTAAGAAGGGAGAGGTGCCAGTGGGGGAAGAGCACGGAGGGGTGAGTGAAGGATGAAGGGTGTGAAAGCATATTAGGTAGGAAGGTGTTGCTGCATCCAGATTAAAGTGTTAAGGGCCAAGTGGGCTCAATGATGGGGGAGATGGTAATGGAGAAAACAGACTTGATTGAGAAAGGACATAAAGAACGAGAATGGAGAAGTCACCCATGATTCTGATATGTTAGATGGCATCTTATGCTACATTAGTATGATTTCCCTATGTGTTGGCCTTCAATATTTTATTTTAAATGTTCTGTCTCTATTTCTTATTCCCACAAAAATACAAGCCAGGACTTATGAGTGAAATTAAAATATGGCCTCAATTGAGCTATGTGGCCATGTTGACATCTTGTTCTCATCAGCCAGCTCAACACTCCACATTTGTCAGAAAAGGAAGTATAATTTAAAAGGAGAGTGGCTCACATCTGTGTTCTGGACCTTTAAATTGTGATAGCTTTGTCAAAGTGTCCTTGCCACCCACCACACTATGGAAAGTTCCCTAGTAACAGCTCCGGAAGAGATGACCCATTTGGGTGGAAATTGAAATCAGCATCTCAATACTATTTTTGGTTCAGTTTCAACATCATGTGCTCCTCCTTTCAAACTGGCACCAATCACAGTGGTAGTGTAGAGTACTTTGAAATAACCTTCCAGATATTTTTAGTGTTTTCTCTGCAAAAATATCAATGTTCCAAAAAAGAAGAAGAAGAAGAATATAAGAAGAGTAGAAAGTCCAGACCCAGGAGCATTCAAAGATATGCTGCAATATGATAATTGCTTAGGGACTGGGAAATTCATATATGATGAAGATAGAATCTGGCATCATAGAACTCACAGTCATTGGAGGAGAGTAGCAAAGAAACCAGATGATGATGTTATGATATAATATATATTAATGCTGAGATATGTCAGGGATGCTGTAGGAATACAGAGAGAGTTCACCTAACACCTGCAGGGATAAAAAGAAAGAGTCAGGAAGGTTTACAGGAGAGGGTTCCCACTAGGCAAGACTAATACTGCTAGTTATCTATCCAATATCCACTCCCTTCCTTATTAACACAAAGCCCACTTCTAATCAGTGTGGCAACATCCTCATCTGACAGATTTCAGTTTTGAGTCTCTCTAGTGATCAGGTGACTATATTCTAACTAGTGATATGTAAATGGACATTGTGATGAGTTCACCATGAAGATTCCTTAAATGGGGGATCACACAGTTAGATCTTTTCTTCTTTCTCTTCATTTTTCTTTTTTAATTAGAATGTGGATGTGATAACTGGGGGTCCAGCACCCATGTTGACCAGTTGGTAAGTTTGAGAATAGGCTCCAATGACTAAGGATGGTAGAGTATAACCATTAAAGAATCTGAGTTCCTTATGATCATTATGCCCACCATGTAGCTCTGAACTTCTGCCTTGGGATTCCCTATATGGGAAAAAATACTCATATATCTTATCTATCAGCATTTTGGGTTTTCATCCTAACCTATGTTGCACCCATTGAGCTAAGTTTTGAATGACTAGTTGGAATCAGCAATGTGGACAGGAGGCAGAGGGAGAAATTTTGGTGAAGCTGTAGAAGCAAGAAGGCACAGGGAGCGCTCAGGAACCTGCAAGTGGTTTTGTTTGGCAATGAGGTCAGGGAGTGGAGCAGCTAGTCTCTCTCAACCCAGCTACATACACCAGCATACCTGGTCCTTTAGTCATAAATGTGTGGCTGCATCTGAAGACTGCCATTTACTTGCTGGCCCCAGAGCACAGGTGGGAGCCTGGGGCTTACTGAAATGGAGAGATGGTACCTGTCTAGTAACAGAAAGGGGAGGACAGAGCAGATGTCGACAGGGCTGTATTGTATATTCAGGACCTTCTGCTCTGGAAGGTTGATGTGAGGAGGAAAGGAAGCCTGGAAGAGAAGAGGTTTAAGGAGAAGTTGCTACTCATTTATGCCATTGTGTCTTTGTATATCCAGTTTTCCCTAATTAAAATGATTTCATGCTTCCCCTCCTCCTCCTTCCTACCTGCTCTAGAATTTGTTTGGGTTCTTTTGCAAAGACTTCTTTGACAGCTCCCTTGCCTCTGAACTCTTTTACCCCATACTGTGGCAAAAAAAAAAAAAGGAAAAACTAGGGTTTTAGAAACACCTGGACCTATGACCTTGGATATTCAAACTCTCTAAGCATCAGTTTTCTCAACCGCACAATGAAGAGAAAATCACTACCTTGAAGAGTTGTTACAAAGGTTCAGAGAATGCATATAAAGCACTCAGCACTAGGACTGGTATAAAATAGGCATTTAATTGGCAGTAGCTTAGGGCAGTATTTCTACAGTACAGAGTATACGCTTAAATTGCTCTCAGTTTTGGTAAATCCAGTCCCCAGGGTTTCTGTACATTGTGATCCTAGACCAAGATATCCATCAATTGGAACCTTTTATCTATAGTTCCCTTTCCAATTCAATCACCACATCACCTTTCAATCAGGGAAGGATCTCACAGTTCATTCTGGTTTTTGCAGAATTGAAGCTCCCTAAGGGCAGAAATGGGATTCAAGCACAGATAAAGCCTAGTGCAGTGAGGAACACATAAGGGACAGTGAATGCATGCTTAGTTGCTGAGTGAATGGCTTCTCTTTTGGGGGGCAATGGGGGTATTGGGGATTGAACTCATGGAAACTCGACCACTGAGCCACATCCCCAAGCCTATTTTGTATTTTTTTTTAGAGACAGGGTCTCACTGAGTTGCTTAATGCCTCGCTTTTGCTGAGGCTGGCTTTGAACTTGCAATCCTCCTGCCTCAGTCTCCCCAGCTACTGGGCCCCAGCCAATGACTTCTCTTTTTTTTTCAAAAAGCAGTTCCCTTTCCCTTTATTTCCACTGAGGTTACTGAAATATCCCTGTCCTCTCAAAAAATCAGCACTTGCACATCTTTAAATCTTGATTTATGCAGCTTAATTCTTCATCTCTTTCTTTTGTGAAAGTTTAGTCTTGACAGAACAGGTAGTAAAATGCAAAGGAAGATCTTTGGGAAAAACAGGACTCTTGAAAGCTCTATGAAAAGACCCTGAGCAGGCCAAGCGTGTACTCAGCTCCCACCTGGACTAGGCAACACCAACGACACAAAAGCAGGGTCTGTGTTCTCGCTCCACAAAGCACCTGATTCATGAGACAGCTTTGCAGGAATTTAATTAGTGAAGGAATGTGCAAAGCTTAAGCGCTTCAGATGTCATTAACCACTGGGGAGGGGAGAGGGAGGAGAAGGAAGCCTAACAGATGTTTGATTCACCCTCGTTCCTGCGAAACAGATCGTTGCACACATCGTTTTTCTATTTGGGTAGCTCTTAGGTAAATGTTGTTAATGATATTTCATTCTTTCAGGGGCCTGGTTTAACATGTATCCAGTTTAAAATGAAGAGAAAAGCACCTTCTGCTTCATGAGCGGAAATAGGTTGATATTTTCTAAAATTTCTGGTTAGTTCAGGGTTGCCTTTCTAAAGTAATTTTATCAACCCTTTGGGTGACTGTTGATCTGTGAGGTGGATGACTATGGATCTTTAGGTTCAGAAAGTTAAATCTGTCAAGGAACCGAATGTTTGAGTCTTAATGGCTTACAAGTGTTTAATAGCACATTTCTCCTTCTAAATCAGATCAGGATCTTGTGCAGGGGAAGTGCTGTGTGACTGCCAGCCGTCAGGGAAGCTTCCAGGCTATCCTCAAAAGCAGATGACTAGTAGAGTGCACTTGAACTAGATGCCAACTGGTTGAAATGTACAGCATTTGCTGCCCTTTCACCAAAACAAAAACTGCATCTCTACAAAGAGGAACAAGCTTCAAGATCCAATGTTGTCATAGAAATAAGAAGTGCAGGAGTCTCAAGGCCAGACGATGCATCTCTACAAGCTCCTGTTTACAGCCTATTTGTCAATGCCTAGTTCCAGTCCTTTCTGATGTTCACATCTCAGGGTATTCAATTTTGGGTAGTAGAATCAGAAGGGGAAGAAGAAGAGGCATACCAACTAGACTTGTTTTAAATTCCACCTATAGGCTCCAATCTAGTTTTGAGTATTCCAAAGAGCAGGTGCCTGGAACTCTTTTTTCTCAGTAGAAGTGTCAGCATAATGGTGCTAGGCAACTGATTACTGCCAAATCTAAATTATGCTCTTTTAAAACATAATACTCACCACTCACAGGACAGAAAAAGGAAATCAGCAAAGCAGACTTCCTCTTTGGTCTCCTTGATTTCTGGACCTTTCTACTACAAAACCCTTAGAAATTTACACTTAACTATCTGCCACTATCCGTAAGGATGCTGTATGCCCTTTTCAAATATATAATACAGAATTTCTATGAAGGGTAATTGATCCCAAGATTAAAAATTTTTCTGATATTTATATGTGACACAAAATATTTTGGACAGTTATGTTTCTTCTACAGCTCTATCCTTTCAACTTTTTTATTACATTGAAGGCTTTTAAATTTACTCTTTTATTCAACCACCAACTATTTGTTGCATTTCTGCTCTGTAAGACACAGTCCCTACATTCACAGTTAGTTGGCAAGTGGAAGGCAGATGAAGCCGAGCTAGGGCTTGCTGCATAGGGGAATTGATAGAGAGTTGTTAGGATTGGGTTCTCTCTGTACAGTTGTGTTGGTTGTACACTGATGGGGTTGCCCAGGCAAAGAGGCAAGTGAGCTTTGTGCCAGTCTGAAAATATCTCCAACTAGAGGAAGGGAGACTTTTCTCAAATCTCATAAAAGCATTTTACATGTTAGCAGTGAACTCATTGGGATACATACGTCCTTTACAAACCATAGTACTAGTTACACCCTTTTAATAGTGCAGGTGGATAGCAGAGCAGACCTCTATACCCGACCCTCAACAAGTGGCAGAGAAAGGTAGCTGGTGAGGTCACAAGGGCAATTTTCTGAGTCCTTCAAAAAGAATAAAGGGTACAAAGCCAAAGTAATTTCTAACACTGCATTTTTTTTTAATACCAAAGATTGAACCCGGGGTACTTAGCCACTAAGTCACATCCCCAGCCCTTTTTATTTTTATTTAGAGACAAGGTCTTGCTAAGCTGCTTAAGGCTTTGCTAAGTTGCTGAGGCTGGCTTTGAACTTGTGATTCTACTGCCTCAACCTCTTGAGCTGCTGGGATTACAGGTGTGTGCCACCACATGCAGCCTAAAACATTGCATCTTCAGTCAATATAGGCAGGTTAAGTTTGTTTTTTTTTTTTTGTTTTGTTTTGTTTTTTTTAAAGAGTACAGTCTTTAAGAATAGAACTTGTGGCAAACTCTCTCAGTAAGCATGTTTTCCCACCAACATTTTCTGAACAATTTAATAAGAGCCAAGATAAGGGGATCTTCCTGGAGAAAATTTTAAATACCAACAAATCGGGGGTTTTGCTTGTTTGTGATTTTGTTTTGTGCTTAGTTTTAAAAAATATTTAGCATACTTCTGTTCTTTTTCCCACATGAATTCTTCTATTTTCTAGGAAGTTTACAAACCCTCTGCTTTGCTGCCATGTCTGTTTCAGGAAAGGAACCCCACAGTTAGCAGAGGACAACTGTGTACAAAATGGCAAATCCAGAGGCTCTGTTTTACTGTCATTGGTCACTCTGTGTAGATTATTTCAATTACTTGCTGGAATGTTATGTGGAAGACATAGCTTTTGTCTGTGGTTGTGCAAAGAAATGTTCTACATCTACTCTGCTAAAGTAAGTGGGGTCAGATTTGGAACTGTAACCCAGTAGACTGGGAGGGTTCCCATAAAGACAGGACATGAGGCAGGTTTTCATGAGTCTGTCTACCATGCCTTCTCACTTTGTCTTCTGGAGGAGGGTATCCCACTGGGAAAAAGTCCTCCTGTCCTCCCAGGAGGACCAACTTGGGATGAAATCCGTATTTCCTCTGCCCATCACCTCTGATTTTTCTTTATACAATGTTTGTTTCTCCCTAAGCTCTATTGAATGCATAATTTGTTGCTCACTGATTTCTGATGTGACTTAGCAAAGAAACCCAGATACAAACATCTTTGAAGGAAATCATTCTCTTTGTACCTATAGGACTTACTGAGTATCCTTTGGGAGCATCCATCCAGCCTGTTCTGTTTTAATACTATTGCCTCTTAGTTTAAAGGATTCAGTTCCTTTACGAACCAACATTCTCCCTCTGGGAGTTACAGAGGAGTGTATCCTGCTTTCTCTCTTTTCTAGTATGACCCTAAAAGTTTATACAAAAACAACTCTACAATACATGAAGGAGACAGAGGCTTGTTTCATTCTCCCTTATCATTTTTACTTTAATCATTCCCTCCCAATTTTGCTCAGTGTGGTGCTTCTCAGGAATCCCCTTAGGGTCCTCTAAAGATGGTGAGGGAGTCCCTGCCATTCTGGGGCAGCAAGTTCTCCATGCGCTTTTTTCCTGACCTACTCAATATTTTTTATATGGACTTGACTTGGCCTTTTGGAAATTTTTAAATTATTTAATAATTCATTCAACAAAGATGTTTACTCAGTTCTTACTGAGACTCAGTTCTTATAGGAGATGTGATAAGCACAGGGGTTACAAAGATGAACAAGCCTTGGTCCACATCCTCTAGGGGCTCATAGCTGGGTGTGGTGGCACATGCCTGTAATCCCAGTGGCTCAGGAGGCTGAGGCAGGAGGACAGCACATTCAAAGCCAGCCTCAGGAACTTAGTGAGATTCTAAGCAACTTAATAAGACCCTATCTTAAAATGAAAAAATTTAAAAGGGCTGGGGATGTGCCTCTGGGTTCAATCCCCAGTCCAAAAAAGAATTATCAGGACATAGGCAAGTGGCTCCACCCCAAGCCTCAGAGGGCCATGCACTTGGCAAACCTTCCTCAAAGGTGGCCCTGCCTCTGGAACACAAGACTCAGAGTGAAGAACTGTGATGCCAGACAGAACTCTGTAGGCTTCACCCCAGTTTCTCCATTCAGATACTCTCCAACCCTCTAACCCAGTGTATGAGATTAACCAGACAGCCTAAGAAAGTTCATAATATTTGTCTAGAGGATGGCTCCAGCCAATGGACAATGGGGTTCTGAGACAGCCATTTAACCACAAATCACAACCATTGGACTGCAAGGTATTTCATTCAAAGGACCCTACAAGAGCAGATCAACAGAATAGTGCTGACATACTGATTTGGGGTGACTCTTGTTGATATTGGATTTGGGGTAAGACTACGGCTCCAAACTCAGAATGTTCCACTCTTGGATTTGAATTGGATTTTGTGAGCCCCTGCTGGCTATCACCCATTTGTAGTGCCACCATGATCTATAGAACCCAAACAGGGGAAGTTGGTTCAGATATCCATTACCCTGTATAGCTTCTCTACTTGGGCACTCATGATGGTCACTGATCCCACAGGCTTCATCTTACCTGTTGAGCAGACTCCAAGGGCTGCACCCAAAAGACTCTTCTGATTGATATACTCTCTTGTGTTCCATGTTGACATGAATGTCTTAGTCTTCAGGGCTAGTTTTCAAGAAGGACCAACATTTTTTTAAAAAATATAAAATAGTACTATTTTTCTCACTCATCCCAGAGGTCCTTTGCCTTTCTTCCCCTCTGATGAAAGTGTACAGGTAGGTGGTCAGCACTGAGAGAGATCCCATACCAGAAAGATACTGATTGCACTATAAAGAGAAATATTGTTCTGTACCTAGGCTGTAAAATTCCAGAAGGAAATCTTTACATGACCAGAACACGAGTTATTGCTCACATTTTTCTGCAAACTTTGGATAAGATTTGGACTTTTGGTCCTCATCAGTGAAGCACAGTACCAACCTTTGAGAGAGCCACTGGAGTATTCGTGGGCTGCAGACTGCATGAGGCAGCGTGATGAGCTCTGCTGTGACCACCATTAAATAATTGCTGTTCAGGAACTACAGAGGCCAAAATATATATTGTTTTAATATAAAAGGTCCTAAAGAGCCATGGCATTATGTGTAATAATAGGGTTGCAACCTTTTACTTGGGGAGAGAGATATAAAATCAGCTAAGACCTGCACATTTGACAGTAAAGAGCATGGCGAGATGGCTCCTGCACTTGAACAGGAAACCTTAGTGTCTGGATGTCTTCATGTTCACTGACTAGACTGTGAAGAAATGGGTAAGTACCTCTTTTCTATCCACTTTTCAAAATCCTTATCACTGAACTACTGCACCTGCCATGGGCCCAAGAATTTTATAATATATTTTTATAATAAAATTTTTTATACAGACAAGTGTCTTACAAAAAATATTTACCTAGGCCCTTCAAAGCCATATGCTCATGTGGCTAGCAGCATAATTTTTACTTTAATCACCCCTCCCCCCAATTTTGCTCAGTGTGGTGCTTCTCAGGAATCCACTTAGAGTCCCCTGAAGATAGTGATGGAGCCCCTGCCATTCTAGGGCAGCAAGTTCTCCATGCACTTTTTTTTTCTGTCCTACTCAATGTTTTAGTTATATGGACTTGACTTGGCCTTTTGGAAATTTTTAAATTATTTAATAATCCATTCAACAAAGATATTTACTCAGTTCTTACTGAGATTCAGTTCTTACAGGAGATGTGATAAGCACAGGAGTTACAAAGATGAACAAGCCTTGGTCCACATCCTCTAGGGGCTCACAGAGTATTGGAAAGACATGTGGATAAACATACAGTGGCAACAGCAAGTAGGAGCTACCAAAGGCTGCACCTATACTTTAGGTGCAGAGTATAGGTTGAGTAAAGAGCTGTGGTTGGGGAGTTCCAAGAGAAAGACAGAGAGAGGTTTCATAGACATCTCTTTAAATAACTCTGTTTAAACTAAACTTCGAAAGATAGGTAGAGGGTTACCAGGCCCAAGGACAGAAGGGAATGGGCTGTTAAGCCATTGAGCACAAGCAATAAGATGGACTGGATGCACAAAGAAAACTCCAAGTAGGTTCTCTGGGGTGCAAGGAGGGATTGTAACTGGAAGCTGGAAGGAGCAAGACTAAAGAGGACTAAATGTGGCATGATGAGGAACCTGGGCATTATATCAGGAACAGCAAAGAACCACAGATAGCATTAGGTTACAAGGCATGCAGTCTCTTTTGTTGGTGGCACTGGGAGGACTTGAACTCAGAGCCTTATGCATGCACAGCCTACTCATGATCTTACTTTGTTTAAGAAATTTATCTCTGGGAATGATATAGATTCTGATTTGGGGAGATGGTGAGTATAGGAGAAAGTTAGAAGGATGTTGTGGAAGGCAGTTCAGAGGGGATTGAGAGAGGAAGGCTAAAGCTCTAAGGGAGAGAGAGGTCAGGTTAGTGATTAGGAATCCGCATGGATGAAGTAGTCACCATAATGATGGCAAGTGTTAGGACAGCTGATCTGTTGGAAATGTTTTGGCTAGAAGAAAATTCAAATAATGGTGGGGTATTCTCCTCCCCAATCAGAATTCTGGAAATAGAAGACTGTTGGCATTGGTGAGAGTCACATGTACTCAGGGCTGGTATTTCTGCTCTGGACACCATTCAAGGCAGGAGGAAGGGGAAGAGACTGCCCAGGCAGCATCTGTCCCTCTGTCCTGGTTTCTTTCAATCCCAACTGTCTGCTGTCTTCTACCCTGACCAAAAAAAAAAAAAAAGGGAGCAGAAAGCACTGTGTGCATCACCAGAGCAGAGCAGGAGAAGGATAAAGCAGACCCAAGCAGTGGGGACTTGTGCCCAAGTTGAACTTGCCCAGGCTTTGTTGTCTCCTGTTGGGACTTTGCTCCTCTAGAAATAGAAAAGGTAAACACCAGAATGAATGATAGCACCAATGTGAACGAGAATGGTATTGTGAGGGGGCTCAGCTCCAGATTAAGCAGCATAATCTGTAAACAAGGGGCTGAGTCAACTTCCTTCAAGGACTTTCATCAGGAGGGCAAAATGACAGAATAATAATAGCCACTATTTTGTCAGGAGACACACTATATGATGTACATACTTATCTCAGCTAATCTCAAACTTGAGGTAGATATCATCACCCCATTTTTAAGAAGAGAATTGAAGAAGCCCTGAATACTCCCCTCGCCAAAGATAACACAGCTAGCAAGGGACAAGACAGGAATCCAGCTGAGGCAGGTCACCCAGAGGCAATGCATGTAGTTATCTGTGGTGATATTTCTGGTCTTGGCCCAGGAGGACCAGAGCTCAAAAGTCCATCCTGAGCTGAAGCTTTAGCGTTGGGGAAAGTATTGCTCACCATGCCAAGATCCTTCCTGCTAGTAACTCTCTTCTTCATATCACAGCTCTACGGCTATACACAGGGATTTCTTTGTATAGTCTAAGGGCAGAATGCTGTTCCTTTTTCCTTTGCCTGAATCATATGAATGATTACCCCAAGTGTATTCTAATCAACGCTTCTTTTCATCTCTGATGAACAAATATGTAGGGCCCTGACGTGTGCTAAGTGCTGTAGTGCCCCAGGCATGAAATCTTGAACACTCTCCCTCGATTCCAGCATCCACTGTCAAATACCAGAGAATTATTCTGTTTGTTTTTCTGCTAAAGTCATAACATTAATATTCACTTGCAACAGTACTCCTATAACATTGCTGTATGCTTACAACTAGTATAAATGTTGCATATAATAAATACAGCGAGCCTGGAATTATAAGTGCCCTTCTTTAGGAAAAAAAAAAACATTTTAAAGGTAGGAAAGAGATTAGGATTAAAGACAGCAAAGTTTGAGCACAATAGTTTTGGAGGATATGAAGGTGAACAAGGCTGGGTCTTCATCCTGGGGAATTGGAGAGCTCTTCCCAGTTATCATCTACCACTGCTGGGTTCTGAGTGGGCTACAGGAGTTGTCCCAGTATTCAGGCATTGCTTGAATCAACTGCTGAATAATTGCCCTTAGAAAGTAACAGTTGAATGCCTTTTCAAAGGAGATTTGAAACCTGGTTGTCTTTAAATAAAGGACATTTTCTTATCTCCAGAATTATTTTATTACAACTCTTCTGGAGGTGCACATATAATTTAGTGACCTTGTAAATTCCTCTCCAGCCCCTGGATTTCCACCCTCCCTTGGTAGATGAAAAGCAACTGTAGCAGTCCTCTTTGCCTTCTTTTTACTTTTCTGTACTGTCAACCTCCTCGGCTTTAGAGTGTACTGGTTTCCATGGAAACAGCAATGTCCTTGCTGTGGACAAAACTTAATCACAGCCAAAAGGGTGAAGTAAAAGTACATTTTTATCTTGGATTGAAATTTGTATCATGACTCACGAAATGGAAGAAAGAAAGTAGAAGAAGAAAAGCAGGAGGATAAGAAGGATGGGGGAGGGGGAAGGAAGGAAGGTAGAAGGAAGGGAGATGGGGATTGAAAATGATACCCTGTGTGTCTGCCTGAAAGGAGGCTTGGAGCAGAGGCTGTCAGCTGAAAGGTACTGCGTCCCTTACTATGTGCCAGGTTGGGTCTGTCCGAGGTCTCATGAAGGCTCTGTCAAACCAGAGCATTGGCTGACCCTACAGCCAGCTGGTGTGATGTGATTGGAGCGTCACTGCCCCAGTCACTGAGCCTGAAATGCTTCCATTAACACATACTCCCTTAGGAATAGTTTTCAGTCATGAAACGGGTGCCACTAAATGAAATAACAGCTTAAGCCACCATCAACTTATATTTTTTAGAGCATAATTTGCTCAGGTCCCTTTTAAGCACTGGCAATTAGTTGAGGGCAAGCCACTCTGGCACTTAGTAGACACATAATAAAGTCAGGAGTCACCAGAGAGACTCCTATCTCCTTTTTAGTTCTCGGGTCCTGCTGACCTGTGAGCTGGTCCTGGCCTCTGAGCACTTGCCCAGTGGATCCATCAAGGAGCAGAGCCAGGTGCCTGGGGTTTGGTGCCTCTGTGATTTTAGAATCTCTTTCAGAAAAAGAATACATGTTTATAAAGTTAAATACAAAGTCTTGAAAGGGGTCTATGCAAATGAAGGGCTTAAGCTTCATTAGCTCCATAGTAATTTGTCCCTGTGTCTACTATCTAATTTAATCTTTGAAACAACATCATGAGGGACATAATTATCTCTTTTAACAGCTAAGAAATTTGAAGTTTTATGAAAGTCATCAAAATTTATAAATTTACTAAACCAAGGGCTTAACTATCAGTCCTTGGGATTGATAATTAGGGATAGATCATTGGGGAATGTCTCCATTGCTACTTTTGTATTTTTACATTAGTTGTAACATGCAGAATGCATCCCACTTTTCCAAAATGTGACTTTCATTTCCCCTCCAAATCCAAACCAGCTGATGGAATTGGATTTCAGCTGTGGTTGGAGTGCTTGAGATGGTATCACATATCCAGCTTGCGAATAATTGATCGGCTTCCTGCAATGCGTGCCTACGCCACAGAACAGAGATGGAAACTGAGACTGTCAATTGGTTGGCTGGTTGATATCCACAGGCAATGTGCAGCCAGTGTTTCAGGAATGGAAATCAGGTTCAGCCTGCAAAGCAACTGGACAAAACACTGTCTAGAGTACACTGAACTACGAGGATTCTGTCAGAATGACACAGAACGGAACCAGCCCTTCTTTTCTTTCCTTTATTAGTATTTGCAACTTTGTCCAATGTGTCATTTAAATGTAATCAATGTAGAATCCATAAACATTCTCACCTAGAGAACCTAACTATAGTCCACTGCTGCTGTCTTCAAAATGGTGGAAACTCAAGTAAGTCAGAATATTTTCCCATTTCACTCTCCCTAGAGGGGCTATTTAGCAGTGTGCCTTATACTAGGCAGACTACCATCCAGTGAGGTACAAGGCCTCCAATAAAAATCTACTCAGCAAATCTTCCCTGTGGGTCTTTGTGTCCACGCCACTCTTGCAGTCCCCAGGATAGCAGAGGTTTATGAAGAAGTTGCTAAGTGCCAGGCACGGGACTAGATTAAATTTATCTATGATATAATTTAATCTACTCTCTGTTTGTCCTTATAACACCACCATGAAGAAGGAACAATGGTGAGCGACCTCTTTTTACAGATGAGAAAACTGAGACTTCATGAGATTGAGTAACTCTTAAGGTCACTAAACTAGTCAGCGGGAGCCAGGGTTTAAATTTGGTTCTGACACTAGAATCATTGCTCTACACTTTGATGACCCTTGTATAGTGCCTACTGTGTGGTAATCCTCTAGCTACCAATTTACACCATCTCTTATCTGACTTCCATACTCATCTATAAAGTACTTTATTCCTGTTTTTTAATGACTCTACAACTTCATCTGGGAAAGAGAATGAAGTAAATGGAAAGGAGATATATAAAACCTTCTTTAAAAACTCAGAGTAAAGCCAATGTCAATAGAAAGATAACGAGTTTACCAAGTCAATACCTCTGGAATGATTTTTTAAAATAGTTTTTGTTGTAGATGGACACAATGCCTTTATTTAATTTATTTATATATGGTGCTGAGGATCAAACTTAGTGACTCTCCTGTGCTAGGCAAGCGCTCTACCACTGAGCCACCCAGCCGTGGAATGAATTTTTAATAATAGTTTGGATTTTCAACCCATTGAATTGGAGAAATAGGGCATAACCCACAGAAGGACCCATGTAAGCAAAGACATGTTTGGGAAATAGTATGTCTGGTTATTGTAGTTGGACTGAAGTACAAGTTGTGTGAGTAAGAGAGATTTGCCTGGGCATTTGGACTGGTATTGCTCACCAGATTCTCAGTCTGGTAGATGATGGGAAAAACAATTAGATCAGAATTAAGCTTTAAAAAAGAAAATGCCACAGCATTCATAAGCCAGACCGGTGTGATAGTTTTCACAAGGGGTAACAAAAGGTCTGCATTTGAACGCAGTTAGTTATGGTAGAAGCAAGGGTTATGTAAGAGACATGTCTGAAACATTGGATCTTATATTCCCACTCTGGGGACAAGGCTCATACAGTGCCCCTATTCAAATTGCGAGGGCCTTTAACCCTGAGCCAGGATCACCACAGAGAGACTGAAAGTATCTCCAGGAAAAATCATTTCTTCCAAAAAAGGTTGACACCCTGGAGAGCTAGATCCCTGCTGCCCGCCTGGGGACTGCCTACTGCAGTATTGACAGTGTGAAGTGTCTACCCCATGTCTGTAATCCTGGAATCCCAAGGGGCAGGACAGAAGATAAGAGAGCCAAGAGTTTTCCCATAACAGTTTCAGGGAGAACATAGAGTATAGCCAGGGGCTGGCAGGAATCTTGGTTATCTTAGGACACAAAAATCTACATTTTTAAAAGCATAATTATTTTACAGTTTTTTGTATTTTCTTTGTTTTTTTCCATGGTTGTGCTTTTTAAAATGAAATTTCTTCTGGAAATGACTGCCTGTCTCAGCCATGCTGAAAAGAAATATGGAAAAGGGATGTTTTTGTTTCCCACTCGGATCTAAATTTTAAAGGTGGAGAAGCAACAAGTCACAAGGCTGCAATAGGGGCCAGTGAGAAACAGTGAGAATTTAGGAAAGAGTCTGGATGATAGGAAGCAGCTGTTCCATCTGGCCCCAGGATCCCTTTGCAGCCTCTTCTCCCAAAGGATGTGGGTTTGTTTGATTTCCAGAGGGGCTCCCTCTACTTCTGGAAACACCATAGACTTTTGGTGAGTCATTTATACAAGGACAGGGATTGAGCTAAACCTGAAGGAAGAGCTCTAGTTGACTCCAGTGGTTCCCAACCCTCCCCAGTCCATCATTCATGAAGTTACCTAAGAGCTAAGTCTTAAAAAAAAAAAAAATCCATCTGCCCAGAATAAAATCTTCCATTCACCTTTTGTTCTCATATGTCCTGCATCTAGCTAAACTGCTTGTTTTTTGTTTGTTGTTTGTTTGCTTTTTTAAAATCCTTCTTCCTAACCTCCATAATATAGGCACATACATTCTAGTGAGTACACACACACACACACACACACACACACACACACACAGGCATGCATATCTATGCTGGCTTTCCTTGTCTGGAGTGCCCTCTCCCTCACTCAGGATGGCAAATCTTTCTCATCCCTTAAAGTTCAGGAAGCTCCTGGATCTTATTCTGGCTGACTCAAATGCATTCTGGGATCCTATCATATCTGAAATGCATTACTGCTATTGCACTTGACAACTTGCATCATAATAATTTGGTTGTAAGTATTTTCTGAACCAGACCACAAGCCATAGTCTCCTTGGATCTAAAACTGTCTGACTCCTGTTGGTATCTGCATTTGACAATTCCAGGTGCTCAATGAATGTCTAAAGAATGAGTGAATCCTGAAAATCCTGTGATGTGGTGTCTGTGTAGCCCTGTGCTAATCATCTGCAAAAGAGGAAATAACATTTGCATGGGGGAAACTTTGTACTCAGACAAACAAATGTAAGAAATATATTGATTATTTAAGTGTGGCTTCGTTTGGAGTCTCCAGGTTGAGAGCTTTGAGCTCATTGATCTTATGTTTATTTACACATGGCAAAATCTGGTTTCCTGTTTCAAGAGAAAATATTTTTCACAAAGCTTTATTAAAATGTTCAAACAGTCTCACAGACATCACATCGCTCTCACAACACAACTCTTTATAGTGTAAACAAATCAGAAATGCAAGGATTAAATTCCCCTTCAAGCATATGTGGGCTTAAAAAGAAAGAGCAATCATGCTTGACGAAATAAGCTCTGAGCTGTATCAAACCTCTGTTTAGATGGACACCCAGGACTCCAGTCAACCAGAGATGCATCTGGAGCCCACCACGCTGGCTGACTGCAGGGAACCTGAGAAAGAGAAAGGAGATGGGGTGGGGGACCAGGATAAGCCAGGACAACCTTTCAAGCCAAATACTCTCTTCTTTACAATAAGAGAAAAAAGCTTGTGTAGATGCCATTAGCACACCAGCTGGGCTGGACACACATTCTTATTTTTCAAACAAATTGGCCCAAAAGACCAGACTCTCTGGTTGCCAGTATGTAATTCCCAACAGCATGGAAAAGAATAAGCAGTTTTGGGGGTTGTTTTATTTTTAAATATATGATATTTTCTTCTGAATTCTGAAGTCAGACAAAGGAGGAAGAAAACTACACATGCTTTTTCTCAGAAATGCAACAGCATGAACATATCAAGGTGACTGGCTCTCCCCATTACAATGTTGTTTTACAGTTTTCCCTAAAGTGAACAATTGGGAAGCAAACAATTGGAAAATTAGGAGATGACTTTTCTTGTGATTCTCGCTTTCCAAGGATCTAGACTGTTCTTGCTTATGTGTACAATAGACCCACTAACAAAGAAATTTTTGAAAGCACAGCACATATGCTCCTCTCTACGTTCTGAAAACCACATGGGATTTTTCGACTTTTTAGCTTACTTTCAGAAGCTGAAGCTGTCATTAAGTAAAGGGAAAAGGCTGCTTTCAAGCATGAATCATTTTTCACAGACTTCATTAAAATAAAATAAACTTCTTTGCTAGTTAGTGAAAGGCAGTGGGGGAGGGGAGGGAAGAAATTTTAACTTTCCCTTCTGTGCTGAAGATAAGGAAAGATGGTTCCATGCCTGCCATTTGAAATAGGTGGAAGACCACATATCCATTCTAAAGATAAATAAAAGGAAGCATAAGGATGTCACTGGAGATAGACCAGCCCAGAGACTCGAAATGAATCAGCCACAGAAGTGTGAACAGAATGCAGGTTTTTTGATTCCAAGGCTGGTGCTTGGTCCCTTAGGTTTAGGGATGCTTTCAAATTCAGGCCAGGTGTAAGAGGTTTCCTAATTTATGCATGACACATTCCAGAAAATATTACCAAATTTGAAGGTTCAAAAATCAGACTGGCAGATTTAAGGGAGGTTCTCTTCCCAGATAACTGAAATATATCACAGTATCAATTTCTAATTATAACTTTTCTTCCCCTTACCCCTGAAGGTTTGATGATATGTTTGAAATATTTTGTGACTCCTTTTTAAATTTTGAAATATTTTGACCCATCAAAAATAATTACATAAAACATCTGCATATCTATCATCCATCTTGAAAAATAAGATATTTGAAATTGAGTGGGAAGACTTCTATATATTTCACTCTGCCACACCCAGGGCCACTCTCCAAGATGTTTATCTTTTGTATTTATTTAACAGATATAGGTTCTCTGGCAGGTTCACTAAGTGCTTTACAAACACTTCACAAATATTAACTCATTTTCAATCCTTATAACAACCCAATGGGTTGGATACTACAATTATCCTTATTTAGCAAATGGCAAAATTATAACACAGAGAAGTTAAATAACAGGAATCTGGAGCTCCAGTCTGTGCTACTGACTACCATGCTATGTTAATTCATTCTGCCTTTCTGTCTATCAATCATCTATCTGTCATCTACCCAGACCCAAACAAATCAAGCTATTTCAGCTACAGCATCATGCCACCATCATGCAATACACATCCGTTTGTAATTGTGGTTTTTTTCTTCCAGTAATATAATTATGAGATCTGTCCACAGTGCTGCAGGTAACTGTAGCTCATTTGCATTGCTGGTTATTACAAAGTGTGAATATATAGAATTAATTGTTTTAATATCAGGGGACACATATGTGCTTCAAGAATTATTTTTCTATCACTAACAGGGTTCCTGTGCATGCATACATTTTTTAAAAAATTTATTT
Organism: Urocitellus parryii; assembly: GCF_045843805.1. Lineage (NCBI taxonomy): Eukaryota > Metazoa > Chordata > Mammalia > Rodentia > Sciuridae > Urocitellus > Urocitellus parryii. The sequence continues at coordinate 249,123,026 of NC_135531.1, forward strand.
ATTTTAATCATGTATATATGACAGCAGAATACATTTTGATTCATTGTATATAATTGCATCACATCTTTTCATTTCTCTGATTGTATACATTGCACCATATGTGCATTCATATACGTACCTAGGGTAATAATGTCCATCACATTCCACCATCTTTCCTGCCTCCATACCCCTTCGCCTTTCCTCTCTCCCCTTTGCCCAATCAAAGTTCCTCCATTTTCTCCATGCCCTCCCCCATTATGGATCAGCGTCCACTTATCAGAGAGAACATTTGGCCTTTGGTTTTTTGGGATTGGCTTACTTTGCTTAGCATGATATTCTTCAACTCCATCTATTTACCTGCAAATGCAATCATTTTATTCTTTTTTAATGTTGAGTAATATTCCATTGTGTATATATACCACAGTTTCTTTATGCATTCATCTACTGAAGTCCATCTAGGTTGCCACATTTTTTTTCCTTAAGGGTAATGCTAGATATAGAATTGTGGAATCAAAGGGCATGCTTATATTCAAGTACAGCACACATCACCAAATTATTCTCCAAAGAAGTTATACTAATCCACACTCCTCCAGCAGATAAATTCATATTTTTCCACATTATCTCCCCAGACTGGGTATTGTTAGAATTTTAAAATTTTCTTGCCATCTTATTTTAATTGGCATTTCCTTGATTACCAGTAGGTAGAAAAGCCTTTTAAGTATGCTCTTCTGAGCATTGCCTATTCATCCTGTTTGCCACTTTTCTCTTGAGCTGCCTTTTCCTCATTAATCCATAGTTGTTTTTGGTGTTCTTTGTGTACTTTGCCTAGTAACCCATATCTATTATACTTGTTTAAAAAATTTGCTCCCAACATGTTCTTATCATGAACATAATGGTTCTGGGTACAAAAACAACTCAAAAAGGCTGATAAATACCTTAAAGTTAAATTTCTGGGTAATAAAACAGGTTTATATTTAGATTTATGAGAAACTTTCAGACAGATTTCCAAACTAATTATAATATTTTAAGCTACCACCAAAAGGGAATGAGAATTCTAGTTACTCTACATTCTTGTAAACATTTGGCAATGGTCAGTCTTTTTAATATTAGCCATTCTAGCAGATATACAGTGATAACCCATGATAATTGTATTTTAATTTTGCTTCATGATTTGTGATATTGAGCATTTTTTACATGATTTTTGGCCACTCGTGTATCTTTCCCATGAAATTCTTCTTCAGGTCTTTTACTCATTTTAAAAAATTATGTTGCTTAGCTGGGTGCAGTGTCCCACACCTACAATCCCGGCAACTCAGGAAGCTGAGGCAAGAGGATCACAATTTCAAACCCAGCCTTGGCAATTTGGCAAAGCTATCTCAAAATTTTTTTAAAAAAGAAACATTTATTTATTTATTTATAAATATGTATTACATATATATTATATAAACATTTACATATCAAATATATTTAATTATACATGTGTGTATATATAAAACTATATAGATATATAAAACTAGGAATGAAAGTGGCAAATTGTCCCTGGATTCTATTCCCAGTACAAATAATAAAAAGGATGCCTTTTTTTATTAATAAGTTGTAGGAGTTTTAGTTATCTGTATAGTCTACATAAAAATCCTTTGTAAGATATATGTATCAGGAATCTTCTTTGCTAATTAAGGTACATTAATGAATGTACCTTACTAATTCATTTTGAAAACATCTCTTAAAGGGTAGAATGCTTCAGTTACTCCATATTATCAATCCTTTTTTGTTTAATTGATTTCTAAGGGTTTTGTTAAAGAAATCTTTACCTATTTCAAAGTTGCATATATAATCTCTTAAGTATTCTAGAAATTTTAGCATTTATGATTTATCTCAAATTAACTTTTGTGTATGATGTGAAGTATTAGAATTATTTTCATATATCCAGTTATCCCTTTAATATTTCTTTCCTAAAGGTGTTAAAGTGCTTTGGCACCTTGTCAAAGTCATGTGAGTGTGAGTTGACTTCTGGTCTCCACCTGATTCCATTAATCAGTCTGTCTGTTCTTTTGGTAATACCACACTGTCATAATTACTGGAATTTACATTAAGACTTGAAATAAGATAATTTAAATCTTCCACATTTGTTTTTCTTTTCCAAGATTATTTTGGCTTTTCCAGGTCCTTTGCATTTCCATGTGAATTTTAGAGTTCATTTGCAATTTCTACAAAAATCCTGCTGAGATTTTGATTGCTATTACATTGACTCTACAGAACAACTTAGACAAAATGCATTAAACCTACAGATGAATTTGGCAAAAAAACAGATATTATAACAATATTGAGTTTTCCAGTGCATGAGCATGATATATTTCTTCATCTATTTAGATCTGTTTTCATTTATCTCAGTAGTGGTTTTTAGTTTTCATTGTAGCAGGCTTGTGCATATTTCATAAAATTTGTTCCTTAGGTATTTTGTATTTCTGATATTTTAGGGTTTTTTTGTTTTGTTTTGTTTTTTTGTTTTGTTTTTGGTACCAGGGATTGAACATAGGGACCACTGAGCCACATCCCCAGCCTATTTTTGTATTTTATTTAGAGACAGGGTCTCCCTTGATTGGTAAGGCCTTGCTAAGTTGCTGTGGCTGACTTTGAACTTACAATCCTCCTGCCTCAGCCACCTGAGCCGCTGGGATTACAAACATATGCCACCCTGCCTGACTTTTTAAATGTGTTTTTAAATTTTCATTTTTTAATTGCTTGTTGCTAGAATATGGAAAAAATGCTTTTTGTATAGTATCCATGTATTTTGCATGTGGTAGACAACTTCTAATGATCCCCCAAGGATCCCTTCTGATATTCTGACATCCTTGTGTAATATTGCTCCACTCTTGTTTGTGGGCTGGACCTAGTGACTTTCTTTTAACAAACAAAATATGGTAAAGAGATGAGATATTTGCAAATTAGATTATAGAAATATACTGACTTCTACCTTACTAATACTAGCTGCCTTTCTCTTGCTTGCTTGCCAAGGAATTGATGGAAGTGTCTAAAGACAGCATGGGAAAATTTGATATCCCCAACCTGATAACCCATGAGGAACAGAATTCTGCCAACAGCCACATACGTGATAGTGAAAGTGGGTCTTCTTCTATTGAGCCTTCAGATGAGAATGTAGTCCTGGCTGACACTTCCATAGCAGCATGTGGGACTACTCAAGCCAGAGGAAGTCAGCTGAACTGCACCCAAATTTTGGTTCACAGGAACCATGAGCTAACAAATGTTTGTTGTTTTAACTTGTTAATTTTTGAGGTAATCTTTTGCAACAATAATTAACACCTACCTATATCACAGCCTTGCTAAATTCACTTATTAGTACCAATAATTTTTATAGACTCTAGGATTTTCTTTTTTTCATGGTCTGTGATTGTTTTTAATTATCTTAAGTCTTATGATAACATATTTTATAAATTTTAACTGATGGGTATATCTCTTTTACCTTAATCTTTCCATCTAATAAGTTGGCAAAAGCACCAATACCAACCACCTAGATGTTCCATAGTATTGTTTCTGAATAGTTGTTTAAAAACAATCCTGAATGATAACTTAGTCTTAGAAAATAAAGAATTAGAAAGTAAAGTCTAACTTGTTATTGTATTATGCTGACTTAAAAGCATCTGAATTTATAGATCAACTATAAAATGTGAAAAGTGTTAAATATTCTTTATTTAATATCATACATAAACCACACTAAAATGCCTTTCCATAAGGAAAGAACAGCATTTTAGATACATGGAATCCTAATTAAATTGGCATGGTCAACAAAAATATAAAGTAGACACTGCTTCCTTATCTTCAACCACTGCCTTTAATAGGCTAATGAACACAAATTGAAACAAATGTGAATCATGCTTGGTTCAGATAGAGTGAAGGGATTTTCCCCATATTTAAACATATTCACATAATCAGTTTTATAAACCTAAATATAAAACCAGTTTTCAGATGTCATTCACCATTTTTGTGAAATACTGAACATTACTAATTAAGTCCAACCATAACTTTAAAAAGGGGAAACAGTGATAGAATTTACTGAAAAGTAGGAATATAACCAAAATATTAATTAACCACAAGTCAGTTTTACTTAAATCAGGATTGTCCAACAAAAATAATTTTGTCAGTCATTCATGATCTGATTTCTGGTGAATCACATCAATTAAATTATGGTGCACATAAAAAAGCCAAGAGACATTTCTGTTTGGTAATAAATAAGGCAGTAGCTATTACTCATTAGTGGCTTTTTTGAGGTAAGCTATCAGGTCTACTCTTTTTCCCTTCTTCTTAATGCCAGCGAAGATCATTTTTGTTCCAGGGATGTACTTTTTGGGATTCTCCAAATACTCCATCAGTGTATCCTCTCCCCAGGTGATGCCTCTGTTCTTGTTGGCATTTGTATAAGAGAATCCACAGCCCGACCTGTCTTCTGCCCAAACAGTCCATGGAGATTTGGCCCGGTCTTGTGGTTGCCTCCCTTTTCCACAGTGTGGCACTGGGCACACTTCTGAACAAAAATCTTCTTGCCTTTCTCAACATCACCCATTTTTAATTTGTTCTTTCATCGCTAGCTCAAAGGTGGTTCAAAAGTGGATCAGAAGCCGGATGTCCCACTGTGTAGCCCAAGGACACTCAGGTCTGCGCCAATGTACCGATGTCAGTGCACTCGCTCCATCTCCCCGCCGCCTAGACTCTAGGATTTTCTACAGACACATTTATGTTGTCTACAAATGAAGGCGAGTTTTTCTGTTTACCTCTCTATTCATATTTCTGTTTGTTTGTTTTGTTTTATTGCATGGAGTAGAAGCAGAAATTTAATGTTGAATAGAAGTGATGGTATTGATTATCTTTCCTTGTTCTCCTTCTCTAGAGAAATGTGTTCAACCTTTCATTGGTAAGCACAATATTAGCTGTAGTTCTTCATAGATATCTTCCATCAGAATGAGAAATTCTTTTCTGATCCCAATTTTCTGAGAGCTGTTTTTTTTTTAATTCAGAAATAGAATGTCTTCTCTATACTATTGACACAATTATATTAATTTATGTTTTACCTTAATTTATTTTAGAATGTTAAACCAACCATGAATTCCTGGTATGAATTAAATGTGGTCATGAAGTAGCATCCTTTTCTCATATTGCAGGATTAAATTTGGTAATGTTTTCATGGGATATTTGCATTAATATTCATGAGCAACATAGTGTTTTGCTTTTGATGTTTTTTTCTGGTTTTGGAGCAAGGGTTATACTGGTCTCATAGGTGAGTTATATTATACAAATTATATATTGTAAATTATATAAATAATTATAAATTATATCTTATCTAATGTAAAATTCTTATTTCTGTGCTAATGTTTCATAAACTTTAATGGTAAAGGAATCTGAGCCTAGTGTTAATTTGTTTTTAATTTATTAAGTAAATTTGAAATTTTCACTATGTTTTTAATTCAAATTAAATCTAATGGATATAGGAGTACTTGGATTTTCTATTTCACCTGGTATTCATTTCAATAATTTTTGTCTTTGAAGGAATTTTCCATTTCATATAAATTGTCAAATTCATTGCATATATTTTTCTTAATATTCTTATTACTATTTTAGTGTTCATAGGATCTATAATAATTATTATTCATTTATTCCCAATATTGGCAATTTGTTGTGGGTTTTATTTTCAGTCTTGTTGGAGTTTTCCCATTTTATTATTCTTTCAAAGAACCAAATTTTTTATTTCATTGATTTTCCTTTATCATCTGTCAGCTTCTTATTTTATTTCTGCTCTCTTTTTTAATTAATTTTGGGTTTAATTTGCCTCTACTTTTTCAAGATTTTTAAGTTGGTAACTCAGACAATTATTTTTAAAGATGCCTTTTTCAAATACAAGCAGAGCTAAGCCAGGCACAGTAACACATGCCTGTCCCCAGACTTGGGGATTGGGAGATCAAGGCAAGAGGATCACAAATTAGAGGTTAGTTTGCATAACTTAATGAGATTTTGTCTCAAAAAATAAAAGAGGTGGGGATATAGCTTAATGGTAGAGTATCCCCGGGTTCAATCCCAGTGCCAAGACAAAAAACAAAACAAAACAAAAAAACATGAGCTACATATTTCTCTCAACACATTGCTATAACTACAACTGACAAACTTTGTTTTGAGTTTCTTACCATTCAGTTCAAAATATTGTTCTACTTTTTATTTTTCACAGTTTTCCTGCCCCAATATATCTCTTTTCTCCTTTTGATATTGTCCTCTTTGTTTATTATTTTTGAGGTGCTGTTTATTATTTCTGCAAGCGTTTTCCGTTTTTCTTTTTGAACTTCAGTTTGGTATACATTCTATTGCCCCTTTTCAAGTTCACTGAGTTTTTTCAACAGTGTCTAATTTGTTAATGCTATCCAATCAATACTCTGTTTTGGATACTGTATTGTTTTAGCTCTGTAATTTCTATCAAATCCTTTCTTATAGTTTCCCTTTCTTCATTATGATGTCTTTTGTTCCTTCAATATATTTATGTTTTCTTCAACTCCTTGAAAGTATTTATAAAGTTTTTATCTACTACTTCCATCATCCCTTTGGTTTCTGGGTCTGTTTCTGTTAACTGATTTGCCTCTTGAATAAGAATGCCATCATCCTGGGTTTTTTCTCCCCCTTTGTTTAGCAATTTCATTAAACACTGGACATTGTGAATGTTACATTGTTGATGTTAAGAATTTTACTGTCTTTCTTTAGTGGTGGGAGGCATTTAGTTACTTATAAGTCTACTTGATGTTTTTGAGGATTGCCTTTAAGCTTTGTTAGGATGGGTCTGGTATAGCCTTTGTGTTAAGGCCAGCTGAGTCCCTTTTGGGGGTCCCTATAAGTGTCCAGAGCGTTCAGTGATGTCTCTCCATTTTGGTTGATTTGAACTCAAATGACTCCTAACCCTTGTGAGCTCCACTAATTGTTCTGCTTGCTAGTAGTTCCACCAGTACTTCCCTGATCATTCTTTTTTCACTCAGGCTTATAGAATCTCACTCTGCATATGCATAGCTTACCATTTGACCCTAGACTCAAAGAATCCCCTGTGTAGTATCCAGGCCTATTCTGTAGCTCCCTCCTCTGGTGTTCTGCTCTGTAAATTTCAACCAGCTCAGGGACCCTGAACTTGAATCTCTCTCCCTGATTCAGCAGGACTGCTGTGCTCTTTCTGAGCCTGCTGTCCCTGTGCAGATCTAGAAAGTGCCTCCAAGCAAATGACTATGGGGCTCTCCTTATTTTAGTTTCATCTCTCAGGTATCATAGTCAAGTGTTACTTTCACCCAACATCTGAAAACAGTAATGAATGTATTTAAATTAGATTTATGGTTATTTGTAATGAAAGAGATAATTATTCCACTATAGCCCAAGAGTTTTTAGTTTTTAATCATAAATGTATTTTAAATTTTATTGAATGCATTATTTCACCTATTATCTTGTGGCTTTTTTTCAATTTGTTATGGTGGTGAATTACTTTAATAACTTTCATAATGATAAAATGTCCTCATATGCTTTAGATAAACCCAACATGATAATGAGAAATTTTTAAAAAAATACTAAATTTGTTTTGCCAATGTTTTGTTCAGAGTGTTCGTACCTTTTTTCAAGAACAAGATCAATTATGTACTTTCTCATACTATCTTTGGTTTTGGTAACCAGAATATGTTAATCTTTTAAAAGATACAGGGATATGTTTGTTTCTAATGATGCTGTAACAATTTACTGCAAATTTAGTGACTTGAAACAACATGAATTTATTATCTTGAAGGTCTGGAATGAGTCTCACTGGCTACAATTAAGGTATTACCAGGGCCACACTGCTCACTCCAGAGGCTCTGGGAGACAGTTGTTGTTTTTGTTTGTTTTGCTCTTCTGTCTTCTAGAGACTGCCTGCATTCTTTGACTCATGGTCCCTTCCAGCCAGAATAATATCACTCAGAGATTTCCAGTGGTCCCATCTTCTTCCTTCACTCTGACTGTCCTACCTTCCTCCCTCACTTATAAAGACACGTGTGATTACATAGAACCCAGATCATGAGCAATCTGTGTCATTATCATAGACCAAACATGTTTTTATTTTCTACAATGTTAGAGTTTATTGAATAACAATAAATTCACAGGCTACACCACTTTCATCACTGAATACTTGTGGGTCACTTGGTAGTGAAAAGCTGGGCAATCACAAGTTCTTTTATTCCAGGATTGAACTCTCATAATACTCAAGTCACACATCATACTTCATATATATATGAATGTGCATATATATACCACAGAAATTCTAAGAAAGGGTTAAATGGCTTCAGAGTTACAGGATGCTGAGTCAAGAGCATAGGCAGAAAGAGAGATGAATGCAAACTCAAAGTCACTGTAGGTGTCAGAAAAGGATTTGAGTGAACCAGTTCAGCAGAGTTGTCAAAGTAGTTTCAGTTTCAATTTCAGAATGTCAGATTGGAGTGGGCCATGCATGTCATCACAGGCAGAAGAAACTGTGCTCTGCTGAAGCCCAATGGGACAGGAAATCAAAGGTTCATCATCATGACATTTTTCCTGGGCAAGGCTCTTAATGAGTGACCAACTGACCAGGTGAGGATACTTCTAGTGAAGGGATTGCTTCATTGAGTGCTCTAGTGTGTTCAATAATCTCATGGGCCTGATTTTTCCTATTTGAGTTTGATATATTCATGCATCCATGTGCTTCTGATTAATTTGATAAGTCCACAGGTGGTCATTTTTATTAACATGATTAACTTATCAATTCATGCCTTATGGTTATACTAGGAAAATGGTGGTTGTCTACTTGTACAAACAAGGTATGGGATCGTTTTACTTCAGCACTTAAACTCAAATGGAATAGCTTATGGCAAACTATTGGATTACAAAATGGAGTAACTCAGGTTTAGGCACAGCCAGAAAACTGCTTTTCTATACAACATGAAGTAAGTCAGATTAAAAAAAAAAAAGAAAGAAAGAAAGTATAAGGTAAATATCTTTATAAGATAAGGTCAAAGCCTAATCCACTTAGATAATCCAGGATAATTATCCAGGATAGCATCCCTATCTCCAGATCATATAATCACATCTGCAAAGTCCCTTTGCTAAAACAAATATTCACAGGGTCTACAGATTAGGACATGGATATCTTTGGGGGGCTATTATTCTACTATCACAAGAAGGGAAGATGTCTCCCAGTTGGCTTCTTTTTTGGAAGATCTTACATATGGCTAGAATTAAAAACTTCTTGAATATCTGATCAAAAAGTTGCCTATAAAATTATATGGGGCATTTTTGTAGGTAGATTATTTTTAATGTAGCAAAAGTATGTGTGAATGTGTATGTGTATATAAAATAACCATAGCAATATTGAGAATATAATTATTACTTTGCAGTATTTTTTTACCATAGGATATATTTATATGCCTTATACTATCAAAATATTGTGCTTTAAATATCTTCAAATAATTCTAGTTGACCAAGTAGAGATATAGTTGATTTCTTTTGCATTTCAGGATTTCTTTTTATCATTTTGATTTATTTTACCTTATCATTATGTAAAACATTCACATGATTCTGATATTAAAACTATAATAACAAGGTTTATTCAGAAAGGACTGATTTCCAGACCTGTTCACTAATCCTCTTTCCTGCCTCACCATGTGAGTATTCATGGGCCTTGGGTTTATTATTCCATTTTTAATTTTTCATATGAGGAAGAATGTGTGTATGCATGTATGTATATTAGTTCTTAATTATATTTCTATAAACATCAAAGAATATCTTGTTAACCTTTTGCATTGTTGCTATATGATAGATGAGAAATGCTAGTTGATATGCCTTTAACTGGCATTTTTAAAAATATTTTTTTAGTTGTAAATGGACAGAATATCTTTATTTATTTTTATGTGGTGCTGAGGATCGAACCCAGTGCCTCACACGTGTAAAGCAAGCACTCTACCACTAAGCTACAGCCCCAGCCCCTAATTTGCATTTTTTTATATTAATAGGGGACAGATGAACATGAATGGTGGGAACATGAAATTAAGGGAATAATTCTACTAAATGGGCCCACTGTGCTGACCCCCACATACTTTCTTTCTTTTTTTATTTTTAATTAGTTGTTGATGGACTTTTATTTTTATTTATTTGTATGTGGTGCTCAGAATCGAACTAAGTGCATCATGCCTGCTAGGCAAGTGCATCATGCCTGCTAGGCAAGTGCGCTACCACTGAGCCACAACCCCAGCGCCCCACCCCACCCCCACAGACATTCACCTTTGAAAAACAATGTACCTGCAGTTCTGTCTGACTTGAGTGGACAGGATATGTCACATTTCTCAGCAAACTACCTGTTTTCTGAAGCCTGAAATAATTCTGATAAAAGGGGAGATCTTTTATGACCTTTACACAGAGGAGATTCCAGAATTCAGGGAGATAAGGATAATACTCCCTAACCATAACATCTATAAGAACAAGTTCCAATTAAAACTGTCAGCATGGACCAAAGTGACCTAGATTGGTCATGGCAATGGGGACTCATAAGTCTGATGTCATCCTTCTATCAGTCAAGAGGTGGACCTGGGAAGGAAACTTCTGAAAGTTTCCTGGAACTTCTGGAAACTTCTCTGGAACCCAGTAATAAAACTGGAATCCAGGAGAGGCATGCTATCCCTCTCTTCTCTGAGAGGACCCACTTTCTTCATTGAGAGTGTCCCCTTTCACTTTTTCTACCCCTTCAGTAAATCCATGCCTGTTACTGAGTGACTTGTCTGAAATTACCCTGACTTGATCACAAGAATTGAGGTTTGAAAGAGTGTGTGGGGGAGTGTCTTTGTGTTGCCTCAGTTTCCCAGCCCTATAACAATATCCTAAGCAGCGCTGAGCGTCTTTCCCTGTGTTTAAGGGCATTTGCAGTTATTTTTGTGAACTATTTATCCAATATTAGATGGAAGTATATTTTCTATAGATCTATTGGTATATTTCCTTTGGTTTTAAATATTAGATATCAGCCAATTTTATGATATAGATAATTAATATTTCCCCAAATTTGACACTTTGACTCTGATGTGATGTAAGTTTTAAATGTTTTTTGATTAATTATTTTATTTTTCTCTTCCAAGAGTATTTTTAATTTTTATCTATGGATATTAAAAATCTATTGATATTTTCCCTTATTGACTCTGGTTTTCAAATCACATTTAGAAAAGGTTTTCTTCATCCCCAAGTTATTAAAACTATGCCTCTTGTTTAAAATTCAATCATCTCTTATTACAATACTTCTTATTTAAAATTCCATTTTTCTTCTCTGATTTTGGGTGTTGCCGCTATTATATACTGAATTCCCAATATATTTGAATCTATCATTGAATTTTTCTACCTATTCATTCATGTGTCTCTCTTCTCATAAGTTGATACCACATAATTTTAAGTATGGATCATTACAACCTAATGTAATGTTGCACATTTATTATTTAGTAGTAATATTCCTCCCTACACCATTGCTTTTCTTTCTAACCTTTTTCTGGCTATTCTTTTTCATTCTTCCAAATGTATAATCAACTAGAAATTGAAAAAAAAAAGCTCCAGGAAAAATAATACTCATGGTATTGGTATTTTTATTTGAACTGTATCCAATTTATAAACTCAATGAAGAAAAATTTATATCTTAGGATGTTAAATCTTCCTATCTGAAATGTGGTATGTTTTTCTATGTATATCTATGTTATTGTCTCTAAGAAATGTTTTATGGTGTTTCTTATGTATGGGTTTAGACATTTCTTGCTATCTAGGTTTATGGTTTACTTTGTTTTGTTGTTGTAAATTGGAGTCTCACATTTTATTCTCTAAATGGTTATTATTTTTATATACCAATTTATGTATGTTGGTTTTATAATTTATTACTTTATATATTTTCTTACTACTGTAATGTTTTTTCATTGAGTCCTCTGAGTTTTTAGAGAGATAATCATGCCATCAACAAATACAGTTTTATTCCAGTCTTCCCAATTTATGCCATTAATTGCTTTGCTTATCTAATTGTATCATTTGTACCTGTTCTTTAATTTTATTATTTTCTTTCACCTATGAATACAGAGTTAAATTAGTTGTCCAATGAATTTCCAAATAAGGTTATAGATTTTGATTAAAAATATCCATCTTTATCCCCAATTATACTAGATAGAATAGAGGCTTGTTCATATTAGTAGTATCCACACTTTCATTTCTTCTTTCTTTTTATATTAATAAAGTAATAAGTGCAAAAGTGATAAACTATTTCAGCAATACCATAGTCTTGAGATAAATGTAGCTAAAATGCTAGTATTGGACAGCAAATAGTATCCTCATGAGGTAGGTACCTTATGTGATCTTGTTGGCAAAGGTAGAATCAAGTAGGAAAGGACTTAAAAAGAGTATTAAGAACAATGCAGGTAAGCGCAAGTGGTTCAAGAGTTAGACTTTCCCAAAGCTGAAGACTTGCTACATCTTTTAACACTTGAGAGATTTCCGAGACAGATATTCTTCTGTATTTCTGTTATCTAGATATAAACATTAATGCTTTAAAATACATTTTCCTATTTTAAAAATATAATGTTTTACAAGGGTACATACACATGCTTATACATTTGTCAAACTCACAGAATGTATACCACCAAGAGTGAATCCTAATGCAAACAATGGATTTGGGGTGATAATGATGTGTCAATGTAGGCTCATCTGTTGTAACAAATGGATCACTGCTGTGAAGGATCATGGGGGACACTGTGGCTGTAAGGGGCAGGAGATAAATGGGGACTCTGTACTTCCTGTTCATTTTGCTGTGAATGTAAAGTTGCTCTAAAAACAAAGTCTACTAAATTAAATATATATACCCATACACAAATCTTTGTATATATGCAATCCATCATTTTCATTTAAATAATACTATATATCATAGGATCCTATTTTTTATTTTTTCACTTGAGTTTTAAAATCTTTTATATTGAAATTGAATGCCCTTACAACAAAGTCCATGACTATTTCCTAATAAAAATCACAGAAGTAAAATAATTGTTCCAAAGAAATGAACATTTTAAAAGTCTTTTTGATACTTATCATCATCTTTCTTCGGGGTCTAATAACTATTTGTTGATTGAGTGAAAACTGGCATCTTTTTGTGAGGAGGGAGTGAGTAAAGTAAGTCAGGGCAGCTGGTTTTCACTGGTGAGGCTCCTGATAATTGAGATTTTTTTTTTTCCCCATCTATACTCTACCACCTATCGCTCCAAGAAGTAGGGCCCCTCTCCAATGAGAGAATCTCAAGTGTTAGGCAGTTGTTGAAATGCTTGTGTTATGTCATTTCTTCCTGAAGCCCACTGCCTTACAGGACTGATCCTCTGACAGAGACTATATGAAGATGAAGGCAAGTCAAATTAGCAGTGTCTCAGTTATCTGCAAATCTTCACAGTGCAGGAGAAGGAGCTAGGTTTTAGGCAGGGTTGTGCCTAGCTGCTTGTCTCTGGCTCTTTCACTCTCTGATTCTCAGTGATATCATCTGTTCCAATCATCTTGTAAGAACAAAATGAAAATATGTCCAGCACTCTGCACAATGTCACATGGTAAAGCTTCACTAAATGCCCCGTAAGATGGCTTAAATAAGCATGATGCTTTTTTTCATGGTAAACTATTGTAGTTTCCTACAAATAAAACCCCTACTTAGGAACGTCCTGTCCACAGAAATGATAATAGCAGCCTTATCAATACCCTCCCCCATCTCTGCCATCAAATCTCTCATCTTTGCTTCTTTGGGAACCTCCTCCCTGGCCCAACCAGAACTCCCCATGGGACCCAGACACAACCACTCTTTGTACCTTCTGCCAGCTAGTGTTGCCAGAGTCCCCATCTCCCCCAGAACAGCCACAGACCCAAGGCCTCTAAAAGTTACCAACTCTAGAAGCCCTTGACTCTGGGTGTCTGGGCCTTCCCAGTTAGAAGTTGGACCAATTTCCCACAGTCCCTTATCTGCAAATGGTGTGGAGGGGAATCTCACTGTTCTTGGAGTTATTTTGTGACAAATTGAGGTAGTAGGAAGAAATCTTGACTGGGAACTCAGGATAGTTGGTTTCTAGATGTCATTCTGCCAATCCAGCTGTGGTCTGCAACCTAGTCTTTTCACCACTCTGTGCTTTAGTTTCTGGATATGTAAAAAGAAACTGGACTAAATAATTCCCTGGTTAAGCATTTGCCAGGTACCAGTCCCTATGTTATTTTTGTTATACTGGATGAGGGGGAAATAGTGGCACATGTACAGTCAGTCCCCACACAGGCCTTTGTAGGGTTGCAGGAATACTAGTGCATCAAGCCCCCCTAGTCCTTGCAGTGATCTGGCTAAGCTTCAATGAATAGATCTGGACTAGCCTGGGTGCTTTGTCTAGTGCTGTTTTGACTGGGAGAACAAGATTAGATTAAGATTAGATGTCTTAACATCTCAAAAAGATTTTTCAAATAAAATGCTTTAAAAAAATCACACTAAATAGAACATGTGTATATAATTGGTATTAAAAAAAAAAACAGCAAATCAAGTCTTTGCCGTGTTTGGGTATTTTCTCAGCTACCCTCACTTCTGATCTTTTCTCCTGTTCACTTCCATTCTCAATAGTGTCATCTCAGTCACTCAGCCATTCTTACCTCCTGACAACAGCAATCATCCTCCCTACAGGTCCATCTGCTCCTCATGTATGATCAATCATCAACATTTAGTAGTCTTTATTCAAAAATGCAACTAAACCTGTCCCTTCCTTCCAAGTATCACTGCTATCCCTCTAGGCAGGCAGCCCATCTCCCAAGTCTGCCAGACCGGCAGCCCCTTAAGTCCTCCTGTCACTTTCCAGCTGGCCTGTGAGGGTTGTCTCAGGCACATAACATGGGACAGTAAGAACCAGGTCAGGAGCAAGGAAGGTTTCCAGAGACTGAAGCCCTAGGAACTTCCTTAAGTATAAAGGAAGATCACTGAATCAGCAAGAAGTCTGCGGGGTCAGTGATGCTAGTGTCTTTATTGCTTTGACCAACAACAAGGAGAGCTGTCAAGGATCTTTGGGACTATAAGAGATCCATTCCAGGTGGAGAGAGAGGTGTGGGTTGGAAGGGTCTGACATCAGAAGTCAGTGAGGCTCTGTTAAGCTGTGTTCAGCTCTGGGACAAGGAGAGGCTCTGGGAACAGGCTCTGGGAAAGGATCAGAGTGCTTTGTTTTCCCTCAGATTCTAAACTCAAGAGGCCCAGCCTTCTTTCATTTTTTTTTTTGTCTTGAACTCAGCATGATTCCTTATTGCATTTTTCCCCTGCCCCCTGCTGAGAGTGACCTTGAAAGAGTTTGTTATCAAAAGAACCTGGCTGAGCTGCTTGCGGAGGAACCACCAGGAGCCCTTTGCCTCTCAGCTAGAACCACTGTGGTTCTTTTGGGCTGTTCTCAGTGGAGGATGAATCCCCAAACCATTTCGGGGCAACTGCAGCCTCCTAGCAGACAGCCTAGCACACAGAAAATGTGTTGAATTAAATTACCAAAACAAGGCAGGCAGAAGGATTACATTAAAAACCCCTTAGAGCAACCGGTGGGCTTCCAGGGAACAGCAATCAGCCTCAGCCTGATAATCAGAAAAGAAGATAAGATGATGAGGGGACCTGGAGGCCCCCCAAACAGTCATAAATAAGCCTTTCAGATTCAAAAGTGGACCTTTGCAGACACCTCTTGAGTACAGAGTTTCTCAAGTGACAAGCACACAGCACAGTGCAGCCATTCTCCATTACCTACACACAGTGTCAAAGGCAGGCATGTGTCTTTCCTACTGAGCCCAAGTGTAATTTCAGAATCCTTCTCAACAAAGTGCTCCAGGAAGGGCTCCAATTGGAAGGCTGGTGCAGAGGTCAAACTCACCTGCCACCCTTGGTGTAATACATCCCTATCTTTTCAAAAAGAGAAAGCAGAAAAGCAGTTTGCTGCATTTTCTATGCCACAGAGTTACTTTGGCAAAAGAGCTAGAAGGACAACTCAGATCCTTTGATTCCTAATCCAGCGCTTTTTCTAGTAAGCTACCTCTCAACCTTGAGATGACCATTTTCAATAATATCATCTTGGGAATTTAGGAATCTTCCTAGCCTGATGACTCATATGGTGCCTTATGAAGGGCCACATAGCATCCACCCTAAACAGAAGGCATGCAGACCCCAAAAGTTTCCCAATTCATGGATGGTCTTAAGTTATCACTGAAGCTGAGATAAAACTTTGTCATAATTGTTAGTCCCTGCTTTCTGTCTTTGCCTCTCAGTTTCTCTAGAGGAGCCTAGCAATGAAACCTAAATGACCATTATCAATGGCAAATGCCTCAAAGAGATAAATACTGAAGCAAAGCAGTAATATTTCTTGGCATTTTATGATTGATTTCTGTTGTCTTGAGCTTTTAGTTCTGTAATAAAAGCTTCTTTTGTATGTGTTTTGCTCTCTCTGATTGTTCACCTTCTCATAAGGGAAAAAAATCTTAATAAATCTTTTGTCTGTTTTGAACTCCATAGATTAAATTTTTACCATGCTAATATACTATATTGCTGAAAGAAGATAATTACGTGATGAAATTAAGACATTCTGCAATTATATCTTGTAATATCATTAATTTCCAGCTGCACACAAATTATATCTACCTCAAGAACAATAGTCATTTCCTTTGTTTCTCTCACAAAAGCAGGTAATAACAATCTTTCTCCTGCAATTATTTTAGACAAATTTTCCAATTTGTTATCTTAGACCTCTCAGAGCAGTAATGATACATTATTTCAAGTTTCAAGTTTTACTTTTATCACTGTATTGCTAATGATCTTTTAGATTGAAAATGATATTTTCTTTTTTAAAAAAGCATTGACACTCATTGTCATGTCTCTCCAGTTTCTTCATAATCTTAGGGAAAAAAATCATTAATGGTAATGAATGAATGGACTTATTAGAAAAAAAAAAATATGCCATAGATGACTTGTCCCCGTCTATGCTGACACAAAAACTATTTCATACAAGACATAAATAGACAAAATTAATGACACGGAACAAAAAAGCTTAAAGAGGCATACCCGTGAGCAGCTTATAAAATTATTCCAATATTTAATAGAATCTGGTATTCATAACAAATCAACAAATATTATTGCACATTCATTCCATGAAAAACATTATTTCGGGGAGAACAAGTGTCTCTAGATCCTTTAAGAGCCCAGAGTTTAACTGGGGAGAGAAGAGTGAAAGAATCAATATGGAAGAATGAGTGAGTAATGATAGAAAGCAAAAATTGCAATAGCAATATAAAACTAATGATCAAGTGAAGCATAACAAAAGATATCCTATGACCTCAGAGAGAAAGGGGAACATGGGACTTGGGAAGTCTGTGATAGTTTCTGGGCAGGAAAGGCAAAGTGAATATAAAAGATCCCATAGCCAAAGCTGAATTTGGTAAGTAGACTTTCTCCGTGATTCCATGTCTCATCCTTTTTTGTTTCTGTTTTCTCTTTGCCACAGCACTAACTGTCATGGACTCAATTACTATACCTCCTAGGCTAACTCTGAAATCTGAGTCTCCAGCAAGTCCATTAAGATAGCCATAATTAAAATATATATATATATATGAGAAACAACACTTGTGAAGGCAAGGACGTACAGAAATGAGTACATTGCTGGTGGGAATGTAAAATTATGTAAACGAATGTAAATGATGCAGTTTCTGTGGAAAACGATTTGATAGTTCCTCAAAAAGTTACACAAAAGATTTGCCATACAATCCAGCAATTCTGTTCCTTGCTGTATACCCAAAAGAATGAAAAGAAACGCTGTCCTTGTTTCTCCTGTCCCTCAAAATCAGGGCTCAACCCTCATGAGGTTGGTGTACATGTCTAACCTTTGACTTGTACACTAATGTGAAATTCCCTGTGAAATTCAGCAATTTAAATAGTTTTCTGTGACTGATTCCAAAGATCCCTGAAATTCCCCCTTCCTTAGTTCCTTGAGGATATAGTATGCAGGAGAATTCACCTCCACTTTTTTTTTCTTTTTAGTGGTACTAGGGATTGAACCCAGGTCCTTGCACATTGTTAGGCCAATCACACATCCCTAGACCTTTTTCTAAATTTGATTTTGAGACAGTGTCTTGCTAAATTTTCCAGGCTGGGCTGGGCATGGTAGCACATGCCTGTAATCCCAGGGGCTCAGGAGGCTGAGGCAGGAGGATCATGAGTTCAAAAGCCAGTCTCAGCAAGGAGCTAAGCAACTCAGTGAGACCCTGTCTCAAAATAAAATACAAAATAGGGCTGGGAATGTGGCTCAGTGACGAAGTGCCCCTGAGTTCAATCCTCAGTACCAAAAAAAAAAAAAAAAAAAAAAAAAAAAGTTTTTCCAGGCTGGCCTTGAACTTGCCTCAGCCTCCTCAGTAGCTGGAGTTGCAACCGTGTGCCACCATACCTGGCCCATCTCCACTTTTTGTCCATAGCACCACTTAGTCTAGTACCCAATATTTAACTGGAACACAGAATATGTGTTTTAAGAAGAAGGATGGAAAAAAGATTCAAAACCAACCCAAGTAAAAAACTTTTTGACCTAAGTAAAAACAGACCTAATGGAAGAAATTCCTCTTATTTCTCATAATAATTTAAGTCAGGTTGCTTAGTAACCATCTTCCTTAAAATGGTACATTTATATAAAAAATGGTGTTTTTATAAGAAGCTGTGGATTTCCAAGTCAGGTTTTATAACCTCATGCAGACCCATATGTCTTTTTTTCCGGGCCAAATTCCAATTGGCTTGCAGAGGAATATGCACACTGAAACTGAGAAGTTGGAGGGCTGGGTTGATGAGGAGGATGTCAGTGTAGCAGTGATATCAAAAGGGGGTCTTAAAATGAAAAAAGATCTTGACCTCTGTGTTCACTTTCTTGGAGAAAATCTACTGGGTGATATTGGCAAGGGCTGTCACACAATGACTACATGGGGTGGTATTTCTGTTAAGGTGTATTATGAGGTGTCCAAGAAAGGAAGAAAGGAACTCAATTATCTGGATTTGATATAATAACTCTAAAACTCTGAACAGAATGTAACCTAGCAGTTGCAATCATCTTTTCATTTTTTTTTCATTTAATATAATCCGGATATACATTCTTCACTCTATATTATGATTATGTAATTACTTAATATTTTATTATGCTACATTTGTACGGTACTTATCACTTTTGTCTGACCATCTCCAAGAATAGTGGCACCTTGAATCAAGAATGAAACACTATAATGATTTAAAAAAAATACTTATATCAAGTTTTTTAGTACCATCAGGGCAAAAAGTATATCTCATTATGTTGTTTATGACTTATGGCTTCTTTCTTTGCTTGCTGTAGGACAGAGGCAGAAGCTGGAAAAGCAAACACTTCATCTCAAACATTCTAAATCAGGGAACTCAAAAAGTCAAGTAGGCAGTGCTCAATTGGAGTAATTAGTAGAATAGTCCATCTAATGTCAAGGTACCAGCAGGTAACCAAAGCCACATCTTGATTATTGCACTATTTAAATACACTCATAGGATAAAGTTCTACTACAACTAAAGAGCCCTTGGCATTCTCTAGGCATGTTTCTCCCTAAGAGTCTTGTTCAGTCATTTTCCCTGGGGTTAAGGTAGCTGGACAACATCTCTTTGGAATCAAATGTGAAATTCAAGAAGACCATAAAGCAATATGATTAAGGAGCTCAGCTGTGCTTGAACTGGTCAGTTGATAATTTAGAAAACTTTTTCTTTCTGCTTGAAATCCCCCTAATTGTGTGACAATGATGGATATGTCACCAAATCTGACAGGCAGCATTCTGTCATCCATCCCCGATCCTGATATTCACTGAGGTGCTTTTTCACTTGTGTCCTCACAACTGTGTGTGCAGGGTTAGTTAACCAGTTAGCCCCTGCTCAGAGGAGCTTAGGACAACCCTTCCCCAAAGCCATTGGACCTCATGTGGCAAGCCAGCAGTGGACCCCAGAGATGAACAAGAACATTTGATGACTCAGTGACCAGGAAGCCACTTCTAAGAACTACCTGAACCAGAGCTCACAGCCCCGCCCTTCAGACAAGTGCTTTTTAGAACAAACACTGTCTGTTCAGAATGGAAAACCAGATATTTTGAGTGACTTTGAGTCTTAACAATTTATGGCTCCTATTCAATACAGCTTATATAGCACACACAGACATTATAAGTTTGCCATACCTCGCTGAGTTCCTTTGCATGTACCTTACATTATTTCAGCTTAAAAACCATTTTCCCTTTAATTGGCAACAAATTACTTCTATGGAGATGAAAGAGATATATTGAGGAGATGACGCTGGCAATCTCATCTCACCTAGCTTGGTGATCATAGTCATGTCAACTTCTTTGGCCCTTTAATTTCTTAGTTGTAAAATGATATATCACATGATTGCTAATTTTGTCTTAGCTGGAAATTCAGTATGAATAGAGAGTTAAAATCTCTAGCATAGGGCCATAATGTGATACAGAAACTACCCAGTTAGTTTTATTTTTTTCAATTCAACAATTTACAGTACATTTTTTTTAACAGCACATTTTCATTTCCATTGAAACTCAGTTCCTCTTTGAATGTAAACATTTGAGTATCTTATGGGTCATTTAAGTTGTGACATTTGGCCAATTCCACATTTCACCCCCTGTGAGCTAGGTCCTGAGTTATGAGTTGGAGATAAATGAAGAATGAGGCCTGGTTTCTGCCATCAGATAATTCACAGCCTAGCATGGGAGAAAGCTCAAAGGAGTAGGTGCTGGGGGCTAGGCATGCAATGTCTAACAGAAGACCTGACAGAGAGGAAGTGGGCCAGACAGGAGGGAGGCAAAGACAGCATTGTGTATGTGCACAGACCTGGGGCAACAGAAAGCATGTGGAAGCTGTAAGTAGGGCTGAAGTCCGGGGATTAAGGGAATTAGAGGAGTGGGTCCATCCCATTTATTGATTCTTAATTTTATTTCTGAAGCTTTAGGAGTCTGATTAAGGAAGTCAGAACCTAATTCAACATGATGAAGATTTGGGCCTACTTTTTCTTCTATTAGATGAAGTGTCTGTAGTCTAATTCGTAGGTCTTTGATCCACTTTGAGTTGAGTTTTGTGCATGGTTAGAGGTAGTGATTAAAAGATCAATAATGCGAAGAGAGAGCTCACAGAATGGGAGAACATCTTTACTACATGCATATCAAATAGAGCACTAATTTCCAAGGTATATAAAGAACTCAAAAAATTAACACCAAAAAACCAAATAACCCAATCAGTAAATGGACTAAGGAACTGAACAGATGCTTCTCAGAAGAAGATATACAATCCATCAACAAAAATATGAAAAAATGTTCAACATCTCTAGAAATTAGAGAAATGCAAGTCAAAATTACTCTAAGATTTCATCTCACTCCTGTCAGAATGGCAATTATCAAGAATACAAGCAGCAATAAGTGTTGGCAAGGAGGTGGGAGAAAAGGTATACTCATACATTGCTGGTGGGACTGCAAATTGGTGCAACCACTCTGGAAAATAATATGGAGATTCCTTAAAAAACTTGGACTGGAACCACCATTTAACCCAGCTATCTCACTCCAGTATCAGTCTATACCCAAAGGACTTAAAAACAGCATACTACAGTGATGCAGCCATATCAATGTTTATAGCAGCTCAATTCACAATAGATAAACTGTGGAACCGACCTAGATATTCTTCAATAGATGAATGGGTAGAGAAAGAGACTGTGGTATATATACACGATGGAAAATTATTATTAAAAGAGAATAAAATTATGGCATTTGCAGGTAAATGGATGGAGTTGGAGAATATCATGCTAAGCGAAGTAAGCCAATCCCCAAAAACCAAAGCCGAATGTTCTCTCTGGTAAGTGGATGCTGATCCATAATGGGGGAAGGGGAACATGGGAAGAATGGGGGAAATTTGGATTGGGAAAAGGTGGGGGGAGGGGAGGGGAGATGGGGATAGATAAGATGGTGGAATGAGAATGACATCATTACCCTAGGTACATGTATGACTGCACAAATGGTGTAACTCTGCATTGTGTACTACCAGATAAATGAAAAGTGTGCTCCATTTGTGTGCAATGAAACAAAATGCAATCTGCTGTCATGTATCTAATTAGAAATTTTTTAAATTTAAAAATGTTAAAAAAATAAATAAATTTTTAAAAAGAAGAAGAAGAAAAGGAGTGGAGACCAGCAATCCTGAAAAGCTTTGGGATGGTTACCATGTAATACAACAAACTGGAAATCAGAAAATGAAAATTTGAAGCCCAGTGAGATATCCATTCCATTCCACATTCAAAACCTTGGCAACAATTTTTAAATTGGACCATAGTAGGTATTGTCAAGAAAGTAGTTGAATTGGCTCTTCTAGATGTTTGGTGTAGTGTGACTATATATTGATATAACCACTTTGTAACTACTGTTTTGAGATACTCTCCCATGGCCCAGCAATTTTGGTCCATTTATATTCAGAACCAGAAAATAACTCAAATGTCTTTTACTAAAATAGATATGTAAATTAGAGTATACTCATACAACAGAATACTATACAGCAACAAAATAAACCAACCACAAATATTTGCAGTGAGATGATAGGAGATTACAAACTCAATGTTGAGAGGGAAAAAAATGACACAAAAATGTATATAGTATTTTTTTATTTATACAAAGTTGAAATTAGGAAAAACTAAAATTTACTCTTTGGCAATGCATTATATAAGTGTTAAATATATTTTTAAAAATAAAATTATCAAAAATATCAAGAGGAAATTAACTCTAAGGTAAGAGAGAGATTTGTGATTCAGAAAGGACAGATGGGTGTCCTAGGAATGTGGCAGTGATCTGTCCATTTGAGTAAGTTAATAAATTATTTCCTTTAAAATTATGTATTAAACTGGACTTATATGTTATTTGCTTTTCTCAATGTATGATATATTGTATAATAATAAGGAAAAAGGCAATTAGAATCAAATATATCAAAGAGGAGAGAAGGAATAGAAGGAATAAGGGAAAAGATTAGCATGTAAACTTGGTAGATGTCTTAGTCTCTTTTTTGTGTTGCTCTAACAACATTCCTGACCTTGGGCAGTTTATTTTAAAAAAGAGGTTCTGGAGCTTGAAGAGCATGGTGCTACATCTGTTTGGCTCTGGTGAGGGCTTTATAGTGGGTGTCATCACAATGGTAAAAGTGCATGCAGAAAAGGGATCCAGGGGAGATGCCAATCTTGCTTATAGCAACCATTTTGGGGAGCTAATTCAGTCTCACAATAATGCTTCTGCAAGATAGCATTAATCCATTCATGAGAGTGGAGATCCCACAACTTCATTACCTTCTTCTAGGTCCCACCTCTTAAAGGTTTCACCACCTCAACACTGCTATAGTGGCTATGAGGCTTCTAGCACAGGAACCCTTGGGAGACAAACCACATCTATACCTTAGCAGTATCCCTGATTATAGTTGGGGCTATGGCAAGAGTTCCTCAGCAGAAAGAAGGGAGGAATGATGGTTTCCATTTGAAAAGCAGCTCATTCTCTTGTCCTCTGGTTCTTATTAAATGGGGTCTTTCACCTTGGTGACAAAGATGGAGGAAGAATGGCAGGCACCCCCCTCCCTTATCACTTATGCTCAGGGGCTTCCTACTCTTCTGCTGGGTGCCCCAATGCTGTGCTCCTGTACCCCTCACCTTGCCTCAGGAGTGTTGTTAGGCTCTGAGGACAGTTGGCAGCAAGAAATTCTCAACATTCTTTCCCCTCAGTTTTTTGGCAAAAAAGGCTGCCCAACCATGAGGACCCTTTTTACTCCATTTCCCCATTTTTCCTGCTGTATTGTGAAAGCTCTCTCGTGTGTTTTTCTCACTGGAATACTTTAAACAGGCTTTAGACATGGATAGCACAGATATGGTTTATTATTCATAGAAAAACAGATGCACACAGCTCCGATGAGAACATGGCCCCCTGATTCTGCATAGACTTCAACACACTGTTCTATAAGCTCTGTGTATCATCACAGTGTAGGGTCCACGTCCCACACACCAAGTGTAAGCTGTACATTTGTGAGAGCCACTTAAAGCCCACAGATTTTATGGGATATTTTATGCTAACCACATATTAAAAGCACTAAGTGACCCCCCCAAAAAGGTGGAATTTCTCAAATTCTGATCCCCTCAATGTCTGAGTTGAGTTGAAACCTCTCACTAGAACTCTTCCTCTTCCTCTCTCTGATATGAACTTCACATGCTTTCTTCATTTCACAGAGCTCCGAGGAAACAAAGGATTCTATGACTTACCAAAGGTTTTATCCTTTCATTCTTGTAGCTCAGAGGAAGGGGGAGAAACTGAGAGATTCTCCTGTGTTTCAAAGATCCAATTTTTGGTGTGAAAGAGCAAATGGCTTAGAGCTGACCCCTTTGAAGCATGTGGTGAGGAATGAAAAAGAAATGGACAAGTGAAAATCAATACTTCTATGCTGTTATCTATCAATCCAGGGAATCCAATCCCAAATGTACATTTCTTTCACTGATTCAGCTGCTTCTAAATATTACACACTAACATCAAGGTTTGGTACAAATTTTTTTTTTTTGCATTTTTCTTTAAAATCAAGTATGCTGACAAAAATTTTTAAACATCATTAAGGAAAAAATATTTAAATTTTCTTTGTTGGCATACTTGACTTTAAAGAAAAATATACTACACTATAATTGTAAATGATGAAATAAATGTGTTGGTGGATGATCATTTATGTTTCAAAATGATTACTTGTTTTACAAAAGATTTCACTGATTATATTCTTTTTCATAGTTCTCATACTACGTCATGAAACAGATTCAGTGTCCCCCTAAAAAAGATGTAATTGCAATGACTCATGACCACCTACTGCATAAAGAACTGTCTGAATGTTCATTTGAGTTACAAGTTCAACAAAGCCCTTTAAAAAATATTCTAGAAATTACTCCATCACTTCTGTCTCTTTGAAATCTAAACTAGCTTGTGCTGTCACTAAAGAAAAAGAAATGGGTATATGGAAAACCCAGTGGTAAAGCAAATGTCTCAAGCCATTTTAAGACATAAAAATCAAGTTAGAATTTTAAATTACAATAAAAATCATCAACATAATAGAGTAAAATATATTAAATGAATATATTTTCTTTTTTGATACTGGGGATTGAACTTAGGGGCATTTTACCACTGAGCTACATTCCCAGCCCTTTTTTATTTTTTATTTTGGGTCAGGGTCTTGCTAAGTTTCTGAGGCTGACCTCAAACTTGTAATCCTCTTGCTTTAGCCTCTGGAGTCACTAGAATTATAGGCGTGTATCATAGCTCTTGGCTAAAAGGATATTTTTTCTAAATTATGAAAAATGTTTCCATTTAAGTTTATAATCTACTTAAAACATCAGGCAGATTTGCAGCATTATATAGCTCTATGTCAATTTAGACAAAGATGACAATCCTGCTGCATTTTTCAATTTGAGCAAATATTCTACCTGTTTTTCTATATAAGCAAAAAGCCTACTAGTTTGCTTAATCTGGCCTTTTCAAAACCACCTTTCAAAACCCAGCAAAAAGGCCATCCAGTATTTTCTAACCACCTTATTTAGGAATCCTGCAACAGCTTTTCCAACAGTTTTCATTGCTAAGTGACCCTAGGCAATTTCCATCACCTCTCTGAATTCCAGTTTCCCTATATGTAAAATAGAGATAATAATCAAGATCTACCTCATAAGATTGTATGAGAATGAAATAAAATAGTGTATAGAAAGCATTTTTTTGCACATTCCCTAGCAGAAAATTAATATCAGCTGTTATTTTTTGAACTAGGAATTAAGGAACATTAGTGCTATCACTAACTCTGCCACAACTAGCTACAAGAGAACAGTTGACCTTCAACTCCTGCAGGCTTTGATTCCTTCAATGCAAAATGGAGATCATTTGGAGTCAAAAACTCCACCATTTTATTCACAACATTTCTGATACTAAATGTGTGAGGTTTTTCATGCAAACAATCAGTTCTCCAACTCTCTAGACTCCAAGTAGGTATCCTACAACTGGATTCAATTCTGACATAACTACTCAGAGTTAGCATAGACCCTGCTTGTTAAGGGCTCAGTTTCACAAAATGGTCCCACTGCAGACACCAATTGCAAGTTCCAGATCTGTTTCAACTGGCTATAAATTGGAGTTCCCATTAATACCAGTCTTAGAAGTCAGGATGGGGTCCTCATTCCCCCAGTATTGAAGATTAAGCACCCCAAAAATGCCAAGGTAAGTGTAGAAAGCAAGTTTTATTTAAGAGAAAGAGAGCCGGAGACCCAAAGCTGAATCCAGTAGGGGGTGTGCCTTGCCCCTTTATAGATCTCAGATTTTCTTTCCCTCCCTGCTTGCCTACTTGCCTAAGGGCAGGAAACAGCAGCCCAGGGGTAATCATTAGCAATTCCTAGTGTTGCAGTGAGATCCCCTGGAGGTGTTAGCAACCCACTGAGTGGGGGCAAGTGCTCTGAAGGTGTTAGCAACCCATTTCCTTTTTTTTTTTTTTTTTCATAATTAGCTCTCATCTTTCCCACCCAATCATTTTACTATTTATTCTGACTACTAGTCCTTTGCCCCTGTCTCACCCTCCTCAAGTTCAATAATTTTCTGGAGTAGTTCACAGAGTTCAAGAAGGCACTATTATCAGTGTATTATAAAGGATAAAACTCAGAAAGAGTCCAAGGGAAAAGATGTATAGCATATGACACTGTCATTGGACAAGATCCCAGAGAGGGGGATCTTGATGCAGGACAAGTGGGGATTTGGCATATCCAATAGAAAGGAATTTCAGCACATACCAGTCAGAGACATAGATTCCTTTAAGAAAGCAGTACACATTCAAGTGGAAATGCAGTGAGAGGGAGAGACATTTTTGGGGGTAAAATAAGAAATATACATTCAAGGGAGAATGTCAGCCATGTTGAGAGTGAGATGCTTTGGGGATAAAGCAAGGAATATGCATTCAAGGGATGATGTGGGCCAGCTCCACAGGGAAAGACAGCCACCCCTTGTTGTGGGGTTCTAATATTTATAGGAAAGTTGCAAAGTTGCTGGGGATTGGACAAAAGGTGGAGTCAGGAGGAGTTACACAACTTTGCATCCATGTGCCTGTGCTTGCAGGTTGATTTCACATTCCCTTTTGTAAGCAAGGGCATGAGGTCAAGGGTGTGGGCCAAAGGTATTGCCAAGAACACATGCTGAGTTGCTCCAGAGCGCTCATTTTGCATTTCAAAGGCTCATGTGCATTTTCTACATTCCAACAGCTCTTGGGTGCTTCTCTTTTAAAAGCAGGTCTATCTTTGTTCTTCTACATCCCCAAATTCCTATCTAATTTCAGCAAGAGGAGCATGAAGCTTCTTGCCCTCTTCAGATGTGCATCCCCCAAGCATCCTAATGTCATCTTCACCAACCCGGAAGCTCTATACAACTTATCATTTTGTTTTTAATGGAGGCAAGATTGATAAAATCATGGGGCATTAATGATTGAACTCAATCTCCAGCCCCTCTCCTAGCCTCTCCAGAGGTGGTGTGGGAATTACTGTGAAAGTTCCAACCCTCTAATCACATTGTTGGTTCCTCTGACAACCAGCCCCCATCCTGACCTTGCCTATGGCCCACCAAGAGTGACCTCATTAGCTTAAACTCAGGTATGGTTGAAAGGGGTTTATTGTGAATAAAAAAAGATGCTACTTTCAGCAAATTACAAATTTTAAGAGCTCTGTGCCAGGAACTAGAAAAAGACCAAATATGTTTTTTTTAATTACATCATAATATCACATTAATCCAAGGCCTTAAGACAACACAAAAAAACATGTACACATATAAAGTACACTGGGCTTAAGACAATAGAAAGGGCTGGAAACTATTGGGAATTTGGGATTTTTTTCCCCAACCTCAAGGCACTAAGAGTCTAAATGTTACTCATACTACACCTGACAAGCCACACAAATACAGATCTCACTCTGTGGGTAAGTTAGTTGTAGGCGTGCAATAACCAGTCGATATGGCACAAGGACTTAGATTCCTCAAGTGGCCCTGCAAATATCCAATGGATAACTAATGAAAGGAAAGTGACTAGAGAGAGAAAGAGAGAGAGAGAGAGAGAGAGAGAGAGAGAGAGAGAGAGAGAGAGAGAGAGAGAGAGAGAGAGAGAGGCAAGAGAAGGGTCTCTGGGTCTACAAGCTGCCTTGTTGGCGTACAGTGATTGGGTCACAGGGTAGTTGCTAAGTATGTAATTTTCTGCCTTCAAGTGGATTGGGCATGGGCTAGGCGTGGGTTTCAAATCGAAAAACATCAAGAGGAAGTAAAGGGAAAAGGCACCAAATAACCGTCCATAGAAGGAAGGGCTAATGAAGCTGGGGGTTGGGTACTCAGTTTTACCCTGCAGCTAACATTTATTCAGCCTGTCCGGCAGCTAACAACTAAAAGCAGGATAGAAAACTTGGCATTCCGCCTTTATTTTGTATCTGCCGCCTTTTCTCTGAGTCACCTTGTATTCCAGGAACATTAGATCTGATCAAAAAACAGATCAGATAAAAAATCCCCCAGGCAACGGCCACTTTCTCATCCTCCACAAGCCCTTGCCAGACCAGTCCTGAGACAATGATGGACCAGACCATTTCTGACCCAGACCCCCTGCTTTGCTATTTGTGCAAAGTCTCTAGCTATGCCAAACACCAATCCTTGCCCTCGTTGCCCTTTTCATAAAATCTCAAAGTCACTATTGGCTCCTTGAAGATAGGGTTACGGGTATGAGTCCTCAATGTTACCTGGTGTACCCACACTGATTGATGCTCCTATTCTTCCTTTATGATTTTTTTTTTCTCAAGTTGGTTTTTGAAGCAAGTGGCCAGATCTGATTTGTTGGAACCCTGAGTTGAGTCTCTGGCTTAGGACTCCAAAAATAGATATTCCAATATTCAACTCTGGTATTTTCTTAGTCTTCTTTTCCACATTCCTTTTCTTTCCCAATTCTATTCCAAGTAGATGAACAGATTCAACCAAAAAGGTGGATGGTCTTAGACACTATCTCTAAAGTCTGAGTATTACTGAAAGCTCCGTTCTTATCCCCAGTGCCAGTCCAACAACGAGGACAGAGTTTTGAGAAAAAGGAAAAAAGAAGCTTCATTGCGTTTCTAGCAAAGGAGAAACACAGGGGACTCCTATCCCAGAGGCTGTGATTCTGCCCATCAGGAAGAACAGGTGTTTTTAAGAGGAGATTCAAAGGCTACATTGCATGTCTGGAGTTGTAATTCCCATGTTAATTTGGGACATATTCATTTCTTGGATTTTTCTGGTGCCTTCCCCCAGTTTGAATGGCTTCCTTCCCATGATGGGTATGTGCTCAAAGACATAACCCAGCCTCGGATGGGGAACAGAAGTAATCCTGGGATTGGGGAAGGGGAAAGATTAGGAAGGAGAATGGAGAGAAGAGACTGTTTTAAAAACAAGTCCCATTGGCAGAGCAGCAAGGGCTTTAGTCAAAGCATAAAATGGATCACTATTACATGAGCTTCCTCTGTTCCCTCTTTTCACCTCCAAAAATATGTAACTGTTACAAGAATTAAAGGTCGGGTTCCACTCAAAGGCCAATATGTAGGAGACAACAGTTGGTAGGAGGGAATCAGGTTTATTCAAGGGCCTAGTCATGAGAAGATAGTGGGGCTATCACCTCAAAGCCCCAGGGGGTGGGGCTCAGGGGCACAAAAGGGCTTTTATAGGGAAGGAAATGAGGAGGGGACAGGAAGGCTATGTGCTGAGCAGGGTCTTCATCATCCAAGATGTGTGTCTCCTTTTTGTTCTTCTTTGGAACGGCAGAATGGACCTTGACCTCCTGGAGCTAGCTCCTGTGGTTCTTTCTTTATAGAACTAAAGACTAAGGAGGGAAAATTAGGAAGGTTCAGTAAATCTAAAGAAAGATTTAGGAGTCAACATCTTAACCATGTAGGTGCAGCTTCTCTTCAGCAAAAGGATCTAGTAGACGTGGGAAGGCGAAGAAAGGGGGAAACAGAACAGCTTCATTGAATGGCCCTGTCAACCCCCAACATATACACATACCCTGTCATTCCCCCAATATGCACACATGCCATTTCTTGAAACTGCCACAGGAGTGTCTACTGCACATGAACTATGCACACATTCCTCCCAGTTCCCCATTGAGCTGCCTTTTATTATGCTCGAATTCGGGACCCCCAAAAGACCACCAGAGACCAAGATGGATGTAAACAGCAAAGAGGTGTTTATTGTGAGCTAGCTGGGTCCTCCATGCACACACAGCAACTGGTGATGCTGAGAGGCCCCAAGCCCAGTGTTTTCAGCAGTTTTATACACTCTTTGGGGAAGGCAGGGACTTCACATACATCATAGTATCTCAGCAAATCATCACACACCGCGGGAAAATCGTAAAACAACTCTCTAAAACATGATTAGCATATTCACCGGCGGGAACAAGTTGGGTAGGGGTGATTGGCTAGTAAAAGAGGGGGATTCGTTTGAACTGATTGGTTTAAGCCATGAGGGGAGTACGTGCTGAACTACATGGTTTCCCAACATGTTATCAACCACCATAAACTACTAGAAGGGTCATCTGGCATCCCAGGTATTTCCCTGTCTCATTGCTGATTGGTGACTGCTAGGGGGTTGCTATGGGTCCCTGACTGAGTCAGGGACACCTGGCGCAGCAGATCTC
Organism: Urocitellus parryii; assembly: GCF_045843805.1. Classification (NCBI taxonomy): domain Eukaryota; kingdom Metazoa; phylum Chordata; class Mammalia; order Rodentia; family Sciuridae; genus Urocitellus; species Urocitellus parryii. Next base: position 249,153,813 of record NC_135531.1, read on the forward strand.
TCTTGTTATTTGTAGATAAACAACTCAGCAGGGTGGAGTATGTGCCTAGGAGTGCTCTGTGGGTCTTTCCAAAGACAAGGGTCATGCCCCCTTCCTTGGACAGGCTTTGCTCTGAGGTAGAGGCTGGTTTTTCACTTTCTCCTCATGAGAGTCTGAGGAGGTTGAAGGTAGGTTGTGTAGGTTCTGCTCAGTGCTCAGCTCTCTGTGGACCTTTAAGCCATGGTGATGAAAAACATGCCAGTACAAGTTTCCTTTTAAATGTATCCCATTCCAGGCTTCTAGATTTTTCTTGGTTCCCTGAGCAAATGGTAGAATCAGATTGCTTCATAAGTTCATAGCAAATAAGGCACATTCTAAAGTGCTGAATTATTTCCCCCCCTTTTGCTTCCCATTCAAGGTCTAGTTGATGCAGAACAATTCCTTACAGCTGTCTTCCCCACCCCCCCCTTCCTGGGTTATCCACTAACTGCAAATAACATTCAGTAATAACATTCTGGGGCTTAGAATGTACCAAGAACATTCTATGCCTACAGAAAGGACTAAGGCACAAAGAGTAACAAGAGTTTCCTACTTCTTTCAGTCCTTGTTACTTGAGAAAAATCCTTTTCAGATCTCTTTCATTACCTCAGAAATGGAGGCAAATGCTTTAAGAAGGATCATATAATACTTTGAAAGGCCTGTTGCCACAGTGTGGTTATTAAGCCCTTGGGAAACAATGGGCTTCTCTTAAAGTCTATGGAACAATTGTGCCCCCTGAGAGTCATCTGAAATTGAAATGAAATAAACTGGTTACTCTAGAGAGCAAAATATGATTGATTAACATAAAAAAAAAATCTGAGGTGTTTTGAGTCCCTCACCTCTGGCTCTTTCTGACCTATTCTGTAGCCCATAGAACACAGGTTGGTTCTCACAAAAGCTCTCCAGCTCCTAGCTACAATGCAACATATGGTAAAATGAGCTCAGTACAGAGTTATGTTTTTCTTTTCTTAATCCTCCCAGTAAGACTAAATTCCATGAGCGGGCTAGAAAAAGGGAGGTGGACAGCAGAAGAATGCAAACAGGGTGTGGAAATGAAAGCTACCCCCTGGCTTTGAGACCAAAGTCTAACAGTGATCCACTTTATGTTTTGAATATAGCCCTTGCTGCTTTGCCACTGTGACTTCTTTTTTAAAGGGACATGCTTCTTTCTTTTCCTCTTCCTTCCTTCCTTAATCTCCCCCGCTTCCCAAATTTAGGGGAAACAGGATTACCTTTCTTCCCCACCCTAGACAGTTATCTGTCCTTGAACACACACCCACCATGGGAATGAAGTGATTCAGACTTGGGGATGGCACCAGAAGATCTCAGAAGTGACTATCTCCCAAAATAACAAGTGAATTACAACTCTGGACAGAACGTGTAGAATGTGTTCTTTGAATCATCTCTTTAAAAGCCCCCACTTCCTCCTCATGGGCAGAATCACAGCCTCTGGGACAGGAATCCCCTGTATTTCTCCTTTGCTAGCAAAGCAATAAACCTTTTTGCTTTTTCTCAAAACCCTGTCCTAATTATTGGATTGACATGAAGGACAAGGACCAATGACAAAAGGATCATGAAAAATGTATATCAGTAATGAAAAACGTGAAAGTCCTGGCTGGTCCCTTTCCAAGCTGTTTGCTCTCATGTATACTCACCCAGGTCTGAGAAGTCCTGGCAATCTAAGAATTTGTTTGAATATATAGAAGTGCACTTGGGTTGGAGAGTCAGCAGGGAGATACTAAGATCACTCTCCTAATCTGATACAGGAAAATCTCTGAAACCTGAATGAGCTCACCCCACCCCCAACTTTATTTTTTTTTTAAATACTCTTTCATGCCATTTTATTTCCTATAAGACATTTCCATAAGTTGGGCCAAGTCTGTAATAGGGAAGGACCTTAAAATTATTCCTTCCCCTCTTTTTTCTGTGGCACTGGAAGTTCATGGTCAGCTGTACAAACTATTTAGTCAGTGGAGTTCTCAATAGGCTCTGGCCAAAATATCAAAGTTTTCTCAGTAATCTTGTTTTCTGGCCAAAATATCAAGGTTTTCTCAGTAGATCTCATTGCAGGCTGGGACACTGGAAATCACAGAGGGTAGAACAAACAATACACGATATATGTGAGCTAAAACGGATGGTTGACATTGGAATGCTGGCCTGACATTGGAATGCTGGCCTTACAGAATCTAGTTGATTCCTCTGGCATTATCTATAATTTGGGTAAGAGGGCAGTTGCCCAGAGAAAAGAACAAATTTTTGACCTGTAAGGAAAAGAGCTGTGTGTCCAAACAAGTCTCCCTAGCCACACTGAACCACATAACTACCCAAAGCCCCAGCTATGTGTGCAGAGCCCCAGCACTCCAGATTCAGAGTGGAACCCAGGGGGAACTTAGGAGGCAAAGCCACTAGTTGTTCCATAAAGCCTGACCAGTTTGAAGTCTAGAGAAGGAAGACGCTTGAACCTATACTTGTGTGGCACCTACATGTTTATGTGAATCTGAATGCACATGTGTTGATGTCCAGCAACTGGAGTTTTAATATTTTATTATTTATTATTATTTTCATGTGGATGTCCAGTTTATCCAACCATATCCCCAGCCCATTTTATATTTTATTTAGAGACAGGGTCTTGCTAAGTTGCTTAGAGCCTTGCTAAGTTGTTAAGGCTGGCTTTGAACTTGCGATCCTCTGTCTCGGGCTCCCCAGCTGCTGGGATTATGGGTGTGTACCACCAGAACGGGCTAGTTGTAATATTTTAATAAAGGTTCTGCTTTGACTTTTAAAAATCAGTGTTAACTGAATCATGTCCTCAGGATCAGCTCTCTGGGGTGAGATAATTGAACTAAAAGGAACAAATGCCTTCATGGCTTTTCTGGTTCTTAATGTCCCACTGTGTTCTCTAAAGACAATAGCAATGCCCCAAGCCAGCTGGCGAGGTGGGTGCGCCATTTGTCCAGAATCTTGTCAGCACTGGATTTTATTTCACTTTTAAGTTAATGTAAGAAGGAATTTCAAAGTTACTCTGCTTTCACTGCAACTTGAAGTAGTTTTAAAGTAGTTTTATCTCATTAATTATACCCATAGGAAGAAATTGGTCTCCTTCGTAATGGTACATCTTCCATTCAAGATCTCATTTTCTGTACTCATGTAGTCAGTACTAAATTAGGCTCTGGATTTGAAGATGAAGCATAGTATTGAGGCAATTATCTTTCTACTCTCTGCTCTATTTTAGGAAGAACAACATCAAAAAATATACTGTTGCTTGAAACAGTGAAAACACTACTGCCAACAGCAGAATGGGTTCTCTGTTCTAGATATTTCATGTCAGCTGGATGACAAGTACTCAATCTCTGTCCTCAGTTTCATCTTCTGTAGAAGACAGATACTGTTTGCCCTCATACATGCACAGGATTCTTTTAAATATTGAGCAAGATAATAATTGTAAGGATGCTTTAAGAAATAACATTTGTTAAACAAAATTGTAACAAGTAATTAGTGATGACAAATAAAAATTACTGAGGAGTTTGTCAATATTAAAGTTACAATGTGTAAGAGTTAGAAGGTTTAGAATCTAAGAGGAAGTGATTAAAAGTTCTAGTATTAAAAAAATCATAAATAAAGCAAGGATTCCATTATTTCCTACCCTCTTTGGATTTTTTCTAAGAAGACAAGTAATTTTCAAGTAGGTTTACATATGGCATCAATTCTCATGAAAAAGATCAAATAGATATGAATCAAATTCAATGTTTATCAACAAATTAATAAAAATTAGCATATTAATACTAATGAGATGCATTGGCAGATGAAATCCACAAATCCTCCCCAAACAGAAGCATATTGGAGATTGATCCAACATGGCGGCCGGCGAGGAAGCAGCGACTCCAACGTCTCCACTTTAACGGGATATGAAAGACTCATCGAAACAGCTGCAGCCTAGCTACGGAGGAACTTCTAGCATAACTTCCTTAAGAGGAGAGCTGCCGTGAACTGGTAGGTTTACTCGAAGTGACAGGTTGCCCCAGAGAAGTGGATCTTGGAAGGCCACGCGGGCACAGAGGTCTAGTCCTCCAACCATCAGCCGCTCCGGCAGGCGGCTCCCCCTGGAGGCCTAGCTCTCGCCCTGGGAGAAGCGGCCCCACCCGCCCGCTTCCTAACCTGGCGGCCACAGCTACTCAGCGATAAAGGTGCCCACGTGGCGGGTGCAGAAGTTAAGTCCTGCAGACGCCAGCCGCCTTTGCAACCCGCGGGATCCCTGGGCGGCTTGGCCCGCCCCGCCCGAACCGGCAGTCCTCCACCATACGGGCTCCCCCGGGAGGCCTAGCTCTCGCCCTGGGAGAAGCGGCCCCACCCGCCCGGTTTCTAACCAGGTGGCCTCAGCTACTTGGAGATAAAGGTGCCCTCGTGGTGGGTGCAGAAGTTAAGTCCTGCAGACGCCAGCCACCTTTGCAACCCGCGGGATCCCTGAGCGGCTTGGCCCGCCCCGCTGGAACCGGCAGTCCTCCGACATACGGGCTCCCCCGGGAGGCCTAGCTCTCGCCCTGGGAAAAGCGGCCCCACCCGCCCGGTTCCTAACCAGGCAGCCACAGCTACTCGGCAATAAAGGTGCCCACGTGGCGGGTGCAGAAGTTAAATCCTGCAGACGCCAGCCGCCTTTGCAACCCGCGGGAACCCTGAGCGGCTTGGCCAGCCCCGCCCGAACCGGCAGTCCTCCACCATACGGGCTCCCCCTGAGGCCTAGCTCCCGCCCAGGGAAAAGCGGCCCCACCCGCCCGGTTCCTAACCAGGCAGCCACAGCTACTCGACAATAAAGGTGCCCACGGGTGCAGAAGTTAAGTCCTGCAGACGCCAGCCACCTTTGCAACTCGCGGGAACCCTGAGCGGCTTGGCCCGCCCCGCCCGAACCGGCGGCGAGTGCAGAAGTTAAGTCCTGCGGACGCCAACCACCTTTGCAACCAGCGGGATCCCTGAGCGGCTTGGCCCGCCCCGCCCGAACCGGCAGCGGGTGCAGAAGTTAAGTCCTGCAGACGCCAGCCACCTTTGCAACCCGCGGGATCCCGGAGCGGCTTGGCCCGCCCCGCCTGAACCGGCAGTCCTCCGCCATCCGGGCTCCCCCGGGAGGCCCAGCTCTCGCCCTGGGAGAAGCGGCCCCACCCGCCCGGGTCCCAACCACGCGACCGCAGCTACTCGGCGATAAAGGTGCCCCCGCAGCGGGTGCAGGAGTTAAGTCCTGCTGATACCAGCCGCGTTTGCAAGCCGCCGGCACCCAGTGCGGCTTGGCCCACCCCGCCTGAACCGGCAGTCGGCCTCCACCATCCGGGCTCCCCCGGGAGGCCTAGCTCTCGCTCCGGGAGCAGCCCCCTCCAAGCTAGGCGAACCTTTGACCCATCGGGAGGTTAGGCCCAGCAACCTGCGGAGTGATAGAGGTGCCCCTCGTGCCTGCTGGGTAGGCGGACCTTTGACCGACCAGCAGAGCAGACCTAGGGCCTCCCAGCGTGGTAGACGGATCACACCAATTGGAGGAGGATCACAGCCACTACATGCCCTGCAAGGGTGATTATTCAACTATACAAGAGCAATATAAATAAATAGAGGGAAAATTTCAAAACACAACAGTTTCACCAAGCAGAAAGAAACGCCAGCAGTATGAAAAGACAAGGAAAGAAAGGACCACAGGCAATGCAGGTCAACTCAACTTTAGAAGAGGTAATAGGTGCAACAGATGGAATGTCAGATAGAGAGATCAGGATATACATGCTTCAGATGATCTGGAGTCTCAAGGAAGACATGAGACAGCAAAATCAGATAATGAAAGATCACATTGACAAACAAATCCAGGAAGTAAAAGATCAATTTCACAGGGAGATAGAGGAAATAAAAAACAAACAAATAGAAATACTAGAATTGCAGGAAAAAATAAACCAACTTAAAAACTCAATTGAGAATACTACCAGCAGAGTAGATCACTTAGAAGAGAGAACATCAGACAATGAAGACAAAGTATTTCAACTGGAAAAGAACATAGACAGCTCAGCAAGTCTGCTAAGAAACCATGAACAGAACATCCAAGAAATATGGGACAATATCAAAAGACCAAATTTAAGAGTCATTGGGATACAGGAAGGCACAGAGCTCCAAACCAGAGGAATACACAGCCTATTCAATGAAATAATACGAGAAAACTTCCCAGACTTGAAGAATGAGACAGAATCCCAAATCCTAGAAGCCTACAGGACGCCGAATGTACAAAACCATAAGAGATCCACACCTAGACACATTATAGTGAAGATGTCCAACATACAGAATAAGGAAAGAATTTTAAAAGCTACAAGGGAAAGGAAGCAGATTACATTTAGGGGTAAACCAATCAGGATAACAGCTGATCTCTCAACACAGACTCTGAAAGCTAGAAGATCCTGGAATAACATATTTCAAACACTGAAAGAAAATGGGTTCCAACCAAGAATCGTGTATCCGGCAAAATTAAGCTTCAGGTTAGAAGATGAAATTAAAACCTTCCATGATAAACAAAAGTTAAAAGAATTCGCAGCTAGAAAACCATCTCTTCAAAAAATCCTTGGCAAAACATTGCAGGAAGAGGAAATGGAAAATAACATTGAAAACCAACAATGGGAGGTAGGACAGTAAAGGGGGGAAAGTAGTCAAAGAGGATAACAAATCAGGTTTAGTAACATCAACAAACAAATATGGATAGAAGTACAAACCATATCTCAATAATAACCCTAAATGTCAATGGCTTAAACTCACCAATTAAGAGACACAGGCTAGTAGAATGGATCACAAAACAAGACCCAACAATATGCTGTCTACAGGAGACGCATCTGATAGAAAAAGATATCCATAGACTGAAGGTGAAAGGTTGGGAAAAATCATACCACTCATATGGACAGCGGAAACAAGCAGGCGTGTCCATACTCATATCTAATAAAATAGATTTCAAGCCAAAGCTAATCAAAAGGGATAAAGAAGGACACTTCATACTGCTCAAGGGAACCATAAACCAACAAGACATAACAATCATAAATATATATGCCCCAAATAATGGTGCAGCGGTGTTCATCAAGCAAACTCTTCTCAAGTTCAAGAGTCTGATAGACCACCATACAATCATCATGGGAGACTTCAACACACCTCTCTCACCACTGGACAGATCTTCCAAACAAAAGTTAAACAAGGAAACTATAGAACTCAACAACACAATTAATAACCTAGACTTAATTGACATATATAGACTTTACCACCCAACATCAAGTAGTTACACTTTTTTTTCAGCAGCACATGGAACCTTCTCAAAAATAGACCATATATTATGTCACAGGGCAACTCTTAGACAATATAAAGGGGTAGAGATAATACCATGCATCTTATCTGATCATAATGGAATGAAACTGAAAATCAATGATAAAAGAAGAAAGGAAAAATCAAGCATCACTTGGAGAATGAACAACAGGTTGCTGAGTGACATATGGGTTATTGAAGACATCAAGGAGGAAATTAAAAAATTCCTAGAGTTAAATGAAAACACGGACACAACATATCGGAATCTATGGGACACATTGAAAGCAGTCCTAAGAGGAAAATTCATTGCTTGGAGTTCATTCCTCAAAAAAAGAAAAAACCAACAAATAAATGATCTCATACTTCATCTCAAAATCCTAGAAAAAGAGGAGCAAAACAACAGCAAAAGAAGTAGAAGGCAAGAAATAATCAAAATCAGAGCTGAAATTAATGAAATTGAAACAAAAGAAACAATTGAAAAAATTGACAAAACTAAAAGCTGGTTCTTTGAAAAAATAAATAAAATTGACAGACCCTTAGCCATGCTAACGAAGAGAAGAAGAGAGAGAACCCAGATTACTAGCATACGGGATGAAAAAGGCAATATCACAACAGACACTTCAGAAATACAGAAGATAATCAGAGACTATTTTGAAGCCTTATACTCCAATAAAATAGAAGATAGTGAAGGCATAGATAAATTCCTTAAGTCTTACGATCTGCCCAGATTGAACCAGGAGGATATAGACAACCTAAACAGACCAATAACAATAGAAGAAATAGAAGAAACCATCAAAAGACTACCAACTAAGAAAAGCCCAGGACCGGATGGGTATACAGCAGAGTTTTACAAAACCTTTAAAGAGGAACTAACACCAATACTTTTCAAGCTATTTCAGGAAATAGAAAAAGAGGGAGAACTTCCAAATTCATTCTACGAGGCCAACATCACCCTGATTCCGAAACCAGACAAAGACACTTCAAAGAAAGAAAACTACAGACCAATATCTCTAATGAACCTTGACGCAAAAATTCTCAATAAAATTCTGGCGAACCGGATTCAAATACATATCAAAAAAATTATACACCATGATCAAGTAGGATTCATCCATGGGATGCAAGGCTGGTTCAATATACGGAAATCAATAAATGTTATCCACCACATCAATAGACTAAAAAATAAGAACCATATGATAGTCTCGATAGACGCAGAAAAAGCATTCGACAAAGTACAGCATCCCTTTATGTTCAAAACTCTAGAAAAATTAGGGATAACAGGATCATACCTCAACATTGTAAAAGCAATCTATGATAAGCCACAGGCCAGCATCATTCTGAATGGAGAAAAATTGAAGGCATTCCCTCTAAGATCTGGTACAAGACAGGGATGCCCTCTCTCACCACTTCTGTTCAACATAGTCCTCGAAACACTGGCAAGAGCAATTAGACAGACGAAAGAAATTAAAGGGATAAAAATTGGAAAAGAAGAACTTAAATTATCACTATTTGCAGATGATATGATTCTATACCTAGCAGACCCAAAAGGGTCTACAGAGAAGCTATTAGAGCTAATAAATGAATTCAGCAAAGTGGCAGGATATAAAATCAACACGCATAAATCAAAGGCATTCCTGTATATCAGCGACAAATCCTCTGAAACGGAAATGAGGACAACTACTCCATTCACAATATCCCCCAAAAAAATAAAATACTTGGGAATCAACCTAACAAAAGAGGTGAAAGATTTATACAATGAAAATTACAAAACCCTAAAGAAAGACATAGAAGAAGACCTTAGAAGATGGAAAAATATACCCTGCTCATGGATAGGCAGATCCAACATCATCAAAATGGCGATATTACCAAAAGTTCTCTATAAGTTCAATGCAATGCCAATCAAAATCCCAGCTGCATTTCTTGTAGAAATAGATAAAAGAATCATGAAATTCATATGGAATAATAAAAGACCCAGAATAGCAAAAACAATACTAAGCAGGAAGTGTGAATCAGGCGGTATAGCGATACCAGACTTCAAACTATATTACAGAGCAATAGTAACGAAAACAGCATGGTACTGGTACCAAAACAGGCGGGTGGACCAATGGTAGAGAATAGAGGACACAGTAACCAATCCACAAAACTACAACTATCTTATATTTGATAAAGGGGATAAAAGCATGCAATGGAGGAAGGATAGCATCTTCAACAAATGGTGCTGGGAAAACTGGAAATCCATTTGCATCAAAATGAATCTGAATCCCTATCTCTCGCCTTGCACAAAAGTTAACTCAAAATGGATCAAGGAGCTTGATATTAAATCAGAGACACGGCATCTGATAGAAGAAAAAGTTGGTTATGATCTACATACTGTGGGAGCAGGCTCCAAATTCCTCAATGGGACACCCATAGCGCAAGAGTTAACAACTAGAATCAACAAATGGGACTTACTCAAACTAAAAAGTTTTTTCTCAGCAAAAGAAACAATAAGAGAGATAAACAGGGAGCCTACATCCTGGGAACAAATCTTTACTCCACACACTTCAGATAGAGCCCTAATAACCAGAATATATAAAGAACTCAAAAAATTAGACAATAAGACAACAAGTAACCCAATCAATAAATGGGCAAAGGACCTGAACAGACACTTCTCAGAAGAGGACATACAATCAATCAATAAGTACATGAAAAAATGCTCACCATCGCTAGCAGTCAGAGAAATGCAAATCAAAACTACCCTAAGATACCATCTCACTCCAGTAAGATTGGCAGCCATTAGGAAGTCAAACAACAATAAGTGCTGGAGAGGATGTGGGGAAAAGGGCACTCTTGTTCATTGCTGGTGGGACTGCAAATTGGTGCAGCCAATTTGGAAAGCAGTATGGAGATTTCTTGGAAAGCTGGGAATGGAACCACCATTTGACCCAGCTATTCCCCTTCTAGGTCTATTCCCTAAAGACCTAATAAGAGCATGCTACAGGGACACTGCTACATCGATGTTCATAGCAGCACAATTCATGATAGCAAGATTGTGGAATCAGCCTAGATGCCCTTCAATAGATGAATGGATAAAAAAATGTGGCATTTATACACAATGGAGTATTACTCTGCATTAAAAAATGACAAAATCATAGAATTTGGAGGGAAATGGATGGCATTAGAGCAGATTATGCTAAGTGAAGCTAGTCAATTTTTAAAAAACAAATACCAAATGACTCCTTTGATATAAGGGGAGTAAACAAGGACAGGGTAGGGACGAAGAGCTTGAGAAGAAGATTTACATTAAACAGGGATGAGAGGTGGGAGGGAAAGGGAGTGAGAAGGGAAATCGCATGGAAATGGAAGGCGATCCTCAGGGTTATACAAAATGACATATAAGAGGAAAGGAGGGGTAAGACAAGATAATACAAATGGAAGAAATGATTTACAGTAGAAGGGGTAGAGAGAGAAAAGGGGAGGGGAGGGGAGGGGAGGGGGATAGTAGAGAATAGGACAGACAGCAGAATACATCAGACACTAGAAAGGCAATATGTCAATCAATGGAAGGGTAACTGATGTGATACAGCAATCTGTATACGGGGTAATATTGGTAGTTCATAACCCACTTGAATCAAACTGTGAAATATGATATATTAAGAACTATGTAATGTTTTGAACGACCAACAATAAAAAAAAAAAAGTTGGCCAGATATTTGAATATACATTGCTAAAAAAAAAAAAAAAAAAAGATACACAAATGGCCAAAAAGCACATGAAAAGATGTTCACTATCACTGTCATTAGGGAAATGCAAATCCAGAACATAATGAGACACCATTCTCTACAATGGCTACAATCAAAGACAATTGCAAGTGTCCACAAGGATGTGGAAAAATAGGGCTGTCACATTGCTGTTGGGAATGCAAAATGGTGCTGACATTTTGGGGGGGATGGGTACTGGGGATTAAACTCAGGGGAACCTGACCACTGAGCTACATCCCTAGCTCTATATTTTATTTTATTTAGAGACAGGGTCTAGTGAGTGCTTAGTACCTCACTTTTGCTGAGGTTGGCTTTGAATGCACAATCCTCCTGCCTCAGCCTCTTGAGCTGCTGGGATTACAGGCATGTGGCACCACGCCCAGCATTGGTGCTGGCATTTTGGGAAATTGTTAGTTCCTCAAAAGTTAAACATGGAGTCACCAGAGGACTAAAAAATTCCACTCCTAGATGTAATAGCCAAGAGAACTGAAAACATATATCCACCCAAAACTTGTAAATGAATGTTATATCAACATTATTTATGAGAGTCAAAAAGCGGAAACAACTAAAATGTCCATCAATTGATGAATGAATAAAGAAAATGTCATATATCCAAACAACGAAATGTTATTCAGCCATAAAAAAGAAACAGAGCACTGATGCATGCTATAGCATGGTGAGCCCTGAAGACATGATGGTAACTAAAAGTGAAAGTGCAAAAAGTTGCATTGTATGTCTCCATTTATAAAGCACGTCCAGAATAGGCAAATCCAGAGAGACAGAAAGTGGATATGGCTGCCAGGACTTTGGGTGTTGGAGGAATAGGGAATGACAGGCAACTTGTATGGGTTTTCTATTGGAATGATGAAATATTCTGGAATTAGAGAGCGATGATGGTTATGCAACTTTGTAAATAAAGTAAAAGCCACGGAATTGCACACTTTAACGATATGTTTAGTATGTGAATTAGATCTTAATTTTTAAATGAATGAATAAATGGGTAAATAAAAACCTAAGACACAGCTCAGGCTCTGTGAATTTTACAAATATGAGTTTCCAAAATGCTGTATTCTTGCAAAACAGCAAAATACCCTCATTTAATTCCCACAGTTTTTCCTGCACTTATTCAAGAGGCTGTGGCTACACCATCACTGATGAGAATATCCAGTCCTTCCATACTTGAAACAGTGAACCCAAACCAGGGCTTTGGCCACAAAGCCAGCCATGCTGAGAGCTCATGAGAACATCTGGATGATGTCAGAATCAGTTTCAACAACACCCAGCATCACCTGATTACAGCTCCACATAGCCCTACAATTCTACAGGGGAAAATGGACTCAGAACAAAAGATGCATGGGTGAGTTCATTCTGTAACAAGCCAATCAAAGGTAAGTAAAGCAAAGGAATAATGAAAAGAGAAAAAAAGAAAGAGATGGGTATTTTGAACAAAAACAGCAAGTGCTTTTGATCCAGTTGTTTATGTCAGAAATCAATAGAGATGTTTTCTTTCACTTTGGAGAGTTAGAATTGAAATTTGTTGAAATTGGAGCTTGAGGCACTTAGATTTTTTTTCCTTGGTACTGGAACAATGGCACACATTCTGTTTACAAGAAGCACTGGCCACTGTGGCAAAAATTGTAGCAATTGTAGTGGTTTTATTCTCAGCTCTCTGTTTTCAGGATGTGTAGGCTCAGAGGTATTAATGGATGGTACACAAAGAAAGCCTTTAATCGATTTCTGGAAATATGTAAAATATTTCACTTCAGCAAATGCCTATTTCCACAAATACCATCAAACCTTGGTGTTAACAGGAAGGTGTAAGAGTGACAGAGCACCATTGCAAACATCTCTGCATGGAAATTTCATCTCAGAAACAGGAAATGATTATGGTAAACGAACGATCTCGAGATAAAACAGTTTCACAAAACAAACCAAAATGAGTGTGGTGGTGCATGTTAGCTTGCTTTATATGACTTTGTTTTAATTAAGGTCTGATTACCACAGCTGAGACTCATTTACCTAATAAGAGAGTTTGATGTTTCAAAATTAAAGAACTTCAGGGCTGGAACCATGGTGTCGGAGCGTGAGAGGGAGCATGTCATGGTAACCTTCAGTGTTCCGATTGTGAATTGCTGTGGGGATTTGCCTAAAGCCCCATGAAATTCATGGCAAAGAGAGCATTGTGTTGAGCTATGGAATAAGAAGCAGCTGTCCAGTGATGCCTCCAAACAGGCCAGCATAGGCTCTGCATACCCCTCTTGTGACTCAGAAAATTTTTCACCAAAATACCTCCTAACTTATGAGGTCTCTAAAAGATTCCCTGTTTCCCCTGGAGCAAGCACTGTGATCCTGCTGAAATGAGGAAGTTCAGAATTTAACTTTCTTCCTCTACAGTGAAAGTTTATTTCCTTGCTCTTTATTTGAATGAACATGAGATCTGTAATAGGTTTTTCTGGATTGATGGGCCCTTTCAGCTAATGTTCCAGGCAGTTCTAGACTGGACCAGTGCTACAAATACTAAGAATAATTTGCTGGTTGTAACATGTGAAAAGTTATTTCTAATGGAACTATTCACACCAGCCAATCCCTAACATGCCTCCATTTTTCTTTACCCAGATGCCATCCCAGACACCCTTTACTTTTTACCCTCCACCATCCTGAGCTCTGGTGCCTAAATCACAAACCAAGCTCAGGTATGTTCTCCATATGAGACAAGATTTGAAAAATCCAGATGGAAAATATAAAGTGGAATTCTTCTGGTTTTGGAGCAGATGTTGAACTACAGTCACACGTGCAGTAGAAAATGTTTTATGCCTGTCTCACCCTCATCTTCAAAGCACATCCTTCCCCTTGAGGTGCCAAGAGCAGCGCCCTGTGACCCTTTACTTCTCGACTAAACTGACTTAGCCAGAGGCCAGCATCCTAGCCAAAACTGACTACCAATAATGGGGCCTGGGTAAGACATCCTTAACCTTTTTTTTTTTTTTTTTTTAAATCTGGAAAGATTACTGTTTTGGTCATCCATATACAGCCTCTGTATCTGGAGTAGAAATTAGAAGTCCAGATTCTGAATGATGAGGTATTATTGTTTGTTTTCTCCTTTTAGACCTGACCCTATGGTTCTTGGGTTTCCTAAATTTTCTAAGCTTTTTCTGCATCTTTAGAAAATAAGAAAAAAAATTCTTTTTAATCTGAAGGAATCCATGTCTCCCTTGTAACCTGATAAAGCCTCACAAGACAAGGAGTTTGTCAGGCATAAATGTCATGCAGGCAGGGATCCCATCTATTTGTTGACATTTTATACGCAAGGCCTTAGAGAATGGGTTCAACATTAAATGAATGAAGCGTTGTGGTGATTTCTAAAAATGTTTAGTACAACTACTTCAGACATTAGTACCAAATTGTCATTAACAGTGTTAAAGAATGGAAAATAAGTAGATTATGGTAGCTTACTTATCAAAAGGAGAAAAACAAACTTGAGTGCCTCATAAAGCCTATGTCAATAAAAAGCACAGTCATTCCTCAATATCCATGGAGGATTGGTTCCAGGACATTCTAAGAATACCAAAATCTTCAGATGCTCTAATCTCTTATACAAAATGACAAGCTTATACATAACTTATGCACATCCCTCATATATTTCAATCATCTCTAGATTTTTATAATACTAGTACAATGTAAATGCTATGTAAATAGTTGTTATACTGTATTTTAAGGGAATAACAACAAGGAAAAAAGTGTTCAGTACAGATCTGATTTTTCCCAAATATTTTCCACCCACTGTTGGATCCATTGATTCCAGATCTGCAGATAATAGAGGGCCAAATGTGACTTAATTCATGACACAAATTCAGGAAGACTAAGAACAAAGTCTCCAGGGAACCTCAGAAGGCAGGGTGAGATTTGGGGTAGGAAAGGCAAAGGGTTTGTTGAATGATTGTACAAAGAAGGATTAGACACCCCCAAACCCATTCCCAGGCTGTGCAACCAGGTAATTACTCTTTCTCACTGTAAATGAGAAAGTAGGTGTTTATTTTCTAGATAAAATGAAACAGAGACCTGGGGACATGGGCACAGCTGAGAGTGAGACACTGTTCAGATTCGTGGGGGATTGCAGGAAAGTACATATTAACAAGTCCAACAGTTAGCCCCTTTCATCTGCTCAGCTTCCACACCACAGGCTTAGCTCCCCCTGGCAGAATAATGGTTCTCTTTTGGGGAGGAATTATTCAAAGAGAATTTTTCTGCAGATGCTGATACTGGGAAAATACCAATGACACACTCTTTTTCTCCAGGAAAAGTTTCACCATACAAGTCAAGCTTCCAATAAAGCATAAGTGCTTCACTCTGCAATACAAGATAACTGCATAAGTAAAAAGAACCAATTAAATATAAATCAATAGATGAGCAAAAGGAGGTCTAGAAGAGCAGAGGAAGGAGAATGGGGAGGGGACAGAGGACAGGAGGGCACGTGGGGGAGATCATGAACTGAAATTGAATTCCATGCATGTGTGAATTTGTTGGGATGAATCCAATTACTATGTATAACTATAAATCCCAAATTTAAAAAAAGAAAATACAAAATAACCAAGACATTAGAAGAAAACCATCATCATGAAAAGATAGAAACAAAACAAACAAAAAAACACTACCAGGAAAATATAAGAATCTACAGCAAGCAGGGAACAAAATAAAATTTTGTAATAATGTAAGTATTATCCAATAAGAGAAGATATGGAATCATGAAACAAGAACAGGTACTATAAAAAAGAAATAATAACATACATTAGCTATATAAATACTCCATTATCCTATCCCACACTGTTTAAAAACCTTCGATGAATACTCATTGCACTTGAAAAAATTCAGTCTCCTTGCTTGGACTTAGCATAAAATTATGCTTGCTTTTTCTCACACTATTTCTTGACCTCACCTGTGTTGCTCTCACCCTTCTGACTTCCAGTGCCACTGGCCTTTTGGTTTCTCAAATTCCCTAAGCCTCTTGTTCATGTTCCTCTCTCTGTTTACAGATCTTCCCTTTGCATGGCATGGCTGCCTACTGTCCATCCTTTATATTAGCCTAAACCTCTCCCCCTGTGGAGACCTCCCCTGTCTACTTACCTGGGGAAGGTTAGTCTCCCTGTTAGCTCCAACTCAGGCCCACACTTGCTTCCTCCATGGTAGTCGCTACCACTCACAACACTTGCATTTATTTCTCTGTTGACTTATTTTGTGTTTATGTGTCCCACTTGTAAAGAACTACATGGGGGAAGAAGGATCAGGGATTGTGTCCATCCCAGATACAATTTTCCCCACAACCATTCAGAGAGCAAAGGATATACAGGGTCTTCAGTGAATATTCAAGTCATGTAGTGCAGAGGATTTTTGCACTTGGTCCTAAGCTCTGCTTCTTTGGGGGGATGGGAGAGGTTACCAGGAATTGAACCCAGGAGGGATTAACCACTGAGCTACACTCCCAGCCCCTAAGCTCTGCTTTTTACTAGCTGTGTGATCTCAGGTTACAACTTAGCTTCTCTGACTCCATTTCCTCATCTGTAAAATGGGGATGCAACTGGTTACCTCTTTGTTGTGAAGAATAAATTACCTGATATATCTTAGAATACATGTAATAAGAATTCAGAGAGAAAGCAATCTGCCTGGTACATTTAAGAGATTGTCATTAATATTAAAATTTCCTCATAGCCATCTTCAAATAACTTTGAAACCACCTTTCTTATTTCCTGCTTTTTTCCCCCCTCTTTATTTGTTCTTTTTAGATATCCATGACAGTAGAGTATATTTTACATACATACAAGGAGGATAACTTGTTCTAATTAGGATCCCATTCTTGTGGAAACCACCTTTTTGTTTATTCACTATAGTACCATGGAAAGCAACTCCACCCTTTTTACTTTTAATCATGAATTTAGGATGTGGTAATATACATTATCTAGGTGATGGTTCTTCAACTCTGAATATTGTTCACCTTGCTAAATTAGCCTGTCTGTAAAGGATAATATCAGGTTAAAATGAAAAGCTATTCAATTGAAGTTCAGCTGAAAATTGGGAATTAATTGAAGTTAGTTAAAAATTCTTAATGGGTTTCATCAATATGGTGTAGTGTTGTACTTGTCTTATTAATTGATGTAGCTTAGAAGCAAGAAGCAAGATGATGTCATTAAGGAATATTGAGGCCTCCTGTAAATGCACTGAGAGGTTGGGGGCTCAAGTTCCCCAGCACTGGGGTGAGGTCTTATGACCTGCACAACAGTGGTTCTCAGACTCAGCTTGCACCAAAATTACCCGGAGGGCTTAAGATCTCAGATTACTCCAGAGTTTCTGATTCAGAAAGTCTGGTATAGGATCTCAAATTTTCATTTCTACATTTTTCACAAATTCCCAGTTATGCCAATACTGCTGGTATTGGGGGGGGGCTCACTCTGAGAATGCATAAGAATCTGGGGGTGAGCAGCAGGAAGATGATGCTATAGGAACTATAGGCCCCCTAAGAAAAATGTCCAGCAACAATAAATCCTACAAGTTTCATTTATTCAACAAGTCTTTTTTGAAGGTCCAATTAGGAAAACAGAATAGAAAAAACTACTAGAAATTGGTTGTACAGGTGACAGAGGAGCTGAATAGCCAAATGGGATGTAATGAGCCCCGGAGAAGAGCAATAGGAGGAGGACATTACACTCCTAGACCTCTGGGACAGGAGGAGGTAGTGTTGCTGCAATTCAAGGGCAAGGAGCCCTAGGGAAGCTGGAACCACAGTGGGGCCTGTCTGGTGAAAGTGCAGCCATGGAGACAGTGCAGTTGCTACAAAAGATGTGGCCCTGGATGGACAGAAAAGGAGAGACTAAACCCATTAATTACTCTGCACCACATTGGCTCTCTCTACACATGTCTGTGCACATTTACAGAGCAGAGCAGAGCAGAGCAGAGCATGGATCTGAGGACAGACAGACACAGGGCCTTCCCAGAGGGACTCCCAAATAGTGGTGGATAAGACAGAAATGGTCCCTGCCTTCAATGAGGTCATGGTCTAATGGAGTGAATGCACAGAGCCTGGAAGCTCTCTAAGTACTGGGTTCCATAGGTCTTGATGCTCTCTAGGGAAGCATTATGGACTGAATATTTGTGTCCTCCCACGCTCATTCGTACATTCCAATGTGATGATATTTAAAGTTTTGGGCCTCTGGGAGGGTTATTGGGCAGTGAAGATGGAGCCCGAATGAATGAATGGTATTAGTGCCCTTAGAAGAGGCCAGAAAGTTAGCTCTGGCTCTTTCTGCCATGTGAGGATGCGAGAAGTCAGCAAGCAGTCTGCAGCCCAGAAGGCCCTCAGCAGAACCACCCCCCCACCAGGCTGGCACTCAGCTCGTAGGTTCCAGCTTCTGGAACTATGAGAATTGAGTTTCTACTGTTGATAAGCCTCCTGGTCTGTGGTCTTTTGTTACAGTAGCCCAAACAGATTAAGAGAAGAAGTATTTAAGTAAGTCGATTATGTCATTTTACAGATAAAGATATGAAAAGTAAATTTATCTACAAGAGAAGCTTTTAAAATGATTAAAATTATAATTGTCACGTAATACATTCTTGCTTATCTGTTTAGGAAGGGAGTTATGGAAAGAAAAAATTTTCTTTTGCCCAAATAACCATATTTTGTATGAAATTAATGTTTTGAAATGGCAAAGCTTTAGAAGTGGCAGGGTTATCTTTTGAATTTATGAATATTTTTACTGTCATGTAAGTTACATTAAAATTAATAGAAGCCGAGGATGTCTAGTGAGAGGGAAGGAATGGATCCCTCACTGAGCTTTTGTTAGGGACTGTAGTTGTGCTGAGAAATGGAATTTTAGGTATGATGCATAATCAAGCATGAATTAGAAGCATGGCAGAGTGGGGTCTACAATAAAAACACGTGGCTGTTTTTCATAGTTCAAGTGCTCTGCTCTGCTCGACATCCAAGAATTAAGCACTTAAATCAGATATCTTTAAGTTCTTGCCAGGAAAACTCTGTATGTCTCTTGTAAGCCTGATTTCTTGAGGAGGGGAAGGGTGGGTGGTAGTATCACAGAACTGTTCCTTTGAATGTTGTTCCTGTGGAAACTCATTTGAACGACATTGACATTTGGGGGAAAAGATTCTGTGAGGATATGAGATAACTGCAGAAGTGTTTGCTGGCTGTAGTCATATGGTAATGATATCAGCTTTGCCTGGGAAAAACGACAGCATAAAATTCAGCTGATTTGCCTAGGCAAAATGACATGAGATTGCATGTATTTGTCTAGAGCATTCTGATAATAGCATTAGAGGGATGGATTTTGTTTCTAGGATAAATAATTTAGAGACATAGTTCATACTCGGTATATCATTGCAGTGGTAAACAAGCATCAGGAAACATCTTGTCCTTCTTTAGGATGACGCATTGCTGAGTTGCTTATACAGGGTAATGACATATTTTCCTCACAATCCTCCAATCTTAAGTGGACCGTCTATGCATCTCACTTCTAGGTCATCAATTGAGCTCATCTTATCTTTGTGGAGATAATAAAGCAGTGCCTATTAGTAAAAGAACTTTATTTTTCTCATGACAAGACTGAGTCAATGCTAACCCACAGGCGCAGGTGTGCTTCACATGGTGAAATCGAAGTGTTCCTGAAAGGATGTGTATAAAGTGAGTCATTTTCCTATTGGCTTATATTATCTTGTCAAAGATATTATACCTTCCTTCCAGACTGAACTTTAATTAGCTGTGAACACTTTAACTCTTAGTTTGTCTTTAGTCCTATGCTCTTTTTCAGAGAAGTTCTTCACATTCATTGGTAACCTGAACAACCCCAAATTAGCCAGGAAACTCCACAATTTGAAAGATCCTTATATTCAGATATGTAACTGCCCTTCTCTTGGTGGAAGGCATTCCTGTAAATAATAAAGATGTTTACCTTTTGTTGGAGAAGTTAAATCCAGTCCATGTGAATTGAATGCACAATGAGCCCTGCTGGCTCTCTTTGAGTAGGCAAGGACTCCCCTTTGGCCCACGAAAATATGATGAAGTCATGGGCATATGTCAATTATTATCCATCTGGGAGAAACACTTTCCAGCTGTAGGAAAAGCTCAATATTCTGATACTTTTAAGATTCTGATTCTTTTCTCTGTGGAAAGATGATGAGGGACTACTATACAGTATACACATATGTTCAAAGTCTTATCTTCACGTATTTATAATGCACTCTCTTGTAGGGCTCTTGTGAAGACTGGTAATCATATACACTCAATATCTACCATAATGCATATGTACAATTGATACTCAAATGATAGTTATCATCATTGTCTTCATCCTCATTTTCATTATCATCATCATCATCATCATCATCATTAGAGTTATTGATATCTCTTTATTGCCACTAGATTTGGAGACTTATAATTTTAGGGACTAGCAGAATACCAGGCAGAGTGAGTGCTCAAAAATTACATATTGAAAGAATTCATAGATAAAACTGAGCATGTGAATTATATAGGTGTGGACTTCAGACTCCATAACTCCCACCAACCTAGGAATACAAAATAATTCAGGATTACTGACTTCTAAAACACCTGTTCATACTGTTTCTTAGTCCCCTAAAACATGCTTCCTAAACATTTCTGTGAGTCTCCAAGGTTAACTCATATGTGCATAGAAGGACTAGAGCCCAGAGAGTTCCTGGTCCATGGTAATTTGGTAATGTGCCAAAGCCTTGATGGCACTGAGGTGCATGGCAGTTAATGACCAAAGGCCATGTGTTGAGGGAGGGGTCTCACTTCATTTGTGGTCACATCCAATAGAGGAGCTCCAAATGCTTGGAACCAATTTATACCGACTGGCATGAGGCTGTGGATGTGCACTCATGAAGTTGTAGGCAGCCCTGTGCCACCTTCACAATCATCCTCCTTCTCTGGTCACACCTCTGTGCATCAGGTGTACAGCCTGGCTCCTTCTTCCTTAGGATGAAGGCAGCCCAGCCCTTTGTGAAAATAGGTATTGCTCAGGTCTGCACTATTGGTTCACTCAACATGCTAGGACACATCTGAACCCCTGCAGAGGACACAACCTTGGTTCAAATTATAGCTCCTACATAGCTAAAGGCCAGTTTGAAAATCAATATGTTACATTACTCTGAGATGGTGACAATTCATACGTTACTTCCAAAATGAATAAAGGTATCTAATAGGAAGAAACTTCGGGTTTCTTTTTAGGAGGCTGTATGAGAGGGCACCTCTCAGCACAAGTCCACACACATCTATTCACATTTGTCACAAGACTCTGGGAACTGTCAGAGTGCCAGGCTTTCAGAGTCCCTTCTAGGAAAGTTTGCACACAAAGCAGAAATAGCTCCTGTACAAGTTTGACAGTAGGAACCATAGGGTTAACACTCTGTCACCATGCAGTGGGAGCCAGGTGGCAGGACAGGCACGATGAGGCCTTACCTCTTTATCAATCAAGTATCAGCTAATCACAAGAGCTCTGCAGAATCCGAGAGAACCTCTAAGCTGGGAGAGTATTCTCAGCTGCTCTAGGGAACAGGAAGACCATGCCCAGTGGAGGTCTCACATTAAGATGGGAACCTGGGTCAATGGAGAACCTAGGAGAGAAGCAGCTTTGAGGAAGCACAGTCACCCACAAATGACTGCTAAGCACTTTGTGGTTGTCAAGTTCCTAGGCACTGAATAATAATAAGGAGAGGGGGCTTCCAGAGGGTAATGACTAATGGCCCCTCCATTTCCTGCTGATGCTGGCAGTTTGGTGTCATTTTGTGTTTATGTTAATTTATGCACACAGGATTAGAATGTAGCATTATGTGGTCATTTAATTTAATTGAAGTATGGAACTTCATGGGCCCAGTTTTACATTTCCCTTATAGATTTCAGTGATTTTATCTTTAGCATTTAATCCCCCCCACCCATCACCATTCCTAATGGCGATAATAATACATTTACACTTGCTTCACACTTTCCCTGCAAGGAGCTCCAAGAGCATGCTGCGGCCCATTACCCCCACAAGAGCTCTGCAAGGCAAATGCCAGGGAGGATTTGAAGCACTCTCCTCAGGTTGAACATACATAAAAAGGTGCAGCTTTTATCACAGAGATAAGTTCCCAGCCATTTAAATTACTTTTGAATGCAAGGAGAAACTTTGCTTATGCATGAGGCTTCCGCTGTGCTGTTCTTCAGAGCTCAGAAATACGTGACCTTTAAGGCTGACAGCAGTGTGCAGAGTGCATGTAACTTATTAGGGAGCTTTCATTGATCACCTGCCCCCTTCTCTTAAGGATGGTAATGTTTGTGTCACACTGACTGGAAAAACTGCCAAAGGGCAAGGCGAAGCACCAATTGAGAAGCAGAGGAGGAAAAACAGGGGTAGTGAACTCACCCTTTAAAAAACCAAGGCAACAGGAATTTCCCTGATGAATACGGAGGAACCCAAAGCATATCCTGAGGCTGAGGCTCACTGGACCCATTTAGTCTTTCTCTGAAGAGCCATGCTGTGATCCATGTGGAGACACTCGCCCATTCTGTACTTTTTTTTTTTTTTTTTCCCCCTGAAGGCCAAAAGAATAAGGGGAAAGTGGCCTTGCATTCTTTTGAGGCATTCGTAGAAAAGGGGCTGATAGAGGAAACCCTCCCCTAGGTCTGATGTAGGGGCCATGGAAAAAGGAAAAAAACAGAAGGCTAGCTATGCCACATTAGCATTTCCCTGATGAATCAGTGAAGTAGTTATAACTTTCCCCTGACATCAGAGCAAACACCATCTGGCCCAGGTCCTCAGTGAATCGCAATTCTGTGCTGACAGCCTACAGTGTCTGCTGTGGCAAAAGAGGAAGCACAAGAAAGGTGAGGTCTAGGGCCATCACCAGAGATGTGCCCACAGGTCCCACCCATGGACTTATAGATCACTCTATTTTAACCCCAAGTGGGATACTGAGGTTTAGCTCTAGCATCCAGTTCTGAGACCCCACAAGTCAAAGGTTCAGTCCTCTATAAGATTCTCTCTATTTTAGATGCCAGTCATGAGAGGGGTCCACAGGCCAGCCATGACCTGACCAACCAACTCCAACTTCAGGGGGTTGAACCCCCTTTGGGTTTAATAGCTCACTAATGTGAGTCATAGAATTCAGGAAATCAGGGGCTGTAGCTTAGTGGCAGAAGCGCTTGCCTAGCATGTGCGAGGCACTAGGTTCGATCCTCAACACCACATATAAATAAACAAATAAAGGCATTCTGTCCATTTACAACTACAAAAAAATTTAAAAAAAGAATCCAGGAAATCACTATAATTACAATTATAATTGTATTATTAAAGATACAAATTGGGCCAGCTAAATGGAGAGACATATAGGATGAGCTCTGGGAGGGTCTGTGTTATGGTTTAGATATGAGGTGTCCTCCAAAAGCTCATATGTGAAAAAATATAAGAATTTTCAGAGGGGAGATGATTAGACTAAGAGAGTCTTAACCTAATCCGTGAATTAATTGACTGATGTGGATTGACTGGACAGTAACTAAAGGCAGGTTGGGTGTGGTAGAGGAAGTCAGTCACTGGGCATGAGCCTTTGGTGAGCAAAGCCCTCCCTCACCCCCTTTCTCTCTCTCTCTCTCTCTCTCTCTCTCTCTCTCTCCCTCTCTCTCCCCTTCCTGGTTGCCATTTCCTGAAGCTACTTTCCTCTACTGCTCTTCCACCATGATATTCTACCTCACTTCAGGCTCAGAGCTACAAAGTCGGCTGACCATGGAACCTCTGTAACCATGAACCAAAATAAACTTTCGTTGTTCCCTTTGCTAATTCACACAGTCACGCACAGTAAGAGTAGCCAGTCTCCTGAAGTTGTTCTTGTCAGATCATTTGGTCACAAAGATGAAAAAGCTGATGAAAACAGTCTGGAACATAGATTCCTCCTTATGGAGTTAGGAAGTGTCATCCTACCCAGACACCAATGTGTTCACCAATCAGGAAACTCTACTAGGATTCAGTGTCCAGAGTTCTTATTGGAATTGCATTACATAGGCCTGATTGATTAAGTCATTGCCCACAGGATGGAACACAGTGTTCTGTTCTCCTCCCCTCAGTAGTTGAGGTGACTCAAAGCTCCAACCCTCTAACCACAGGGTTGTTCTCTCTAGTGACAAGTCCTCATTCTGAAACTATCTTGGGATCCACCAAGAGTAATCTCATTAGCATGAACCCAGGTGTGATCCAGTGGGTTCAGAAACAATAAAGACACACTCATTGCTCAGCAAATTCCAAGGTTTTTAGAAGCTCTGAGCCAGGAATCTGGGACCAATGAGACAGAATAAAGACTTGATTTCCCAGCCATGTTTTCCATCTTTAACAAGATGCAGATTTTTTGCAGAATGGCCCTATTTATGCCACCTGTTTCCTTTAAAGCTTGTAAAGGGACTTTCCTGCAGCTTCCTCATGCACAGAATGCTGGCTCTGACCTTCCTGTGGCGACAGCAGTGAGCACCTCTGCCATCTTTTGCAAACTGAGCACAAATGGATTCAATGCAAGTGCACAGATCACTGTACAGACCACAGATGTTGTTACCAAGAAAAGATCAAATGAGACATAAGCAGAAGTCCTGAGCCATTGGTAAGCTGCTTGTCAGACTGCATAAGCTTTACTCCTTGAAGAGCCGGTCCAGGAGCCCTTTCCTGTGTGCTGTCTCCCTTCCGCTTGAGCATAAGCCTCAATAAAGCCTCATCCGGATTGAATTGCTTGCCTCTTCGTGATTTCTATCTGGAATTGAGCAAACAAACCTAAAGCTGAGCTGGTAACACTAAGAGGTGGTAACACCTGGTTGGTAACACAAAGACCATACAAATTATTTATCACACAATAAGAGCTCCTGAATTGGGAAGTCAGGGATGTGACACCTGTGTCCCTGCACTGGAGATTCAAAGAGCCTTAAGGGAGAAAATGTAGAGAAGGAATTCTTGAAACTAAAGGTTTAGAAAATATTTATGAATGGGGTCAGGAAAAGAAAGTGGTTTGGTTTTCTTATTAAAATGCTTGAATTCTAGCTTTTTTTTATTTCTAGAAACTTGGAGACTTGATGGCTGGCCATTGATGAATAGCCTTCTTCAGTTCACTGAACACTGGGAAATAAACACCTGGGCCTGTATTATCCCTGTCTTCATTTATTTTATATTTTTTTCCTCACTTCAAATCCACAGAGATATTTCATATGTGGTCAGAGTTCTGGTTCATACCTGTGTTCATACCTGTGAGAGATCCTTCTAAGATGCTTTGTTGTGGTTTCATCAAGGGATGCAGATGTGAGTGGACATACAGAAAGTAAAATACATGGCCTCAAAATCTCTCTAATTTTTGCCATGAAGAAGCATGCCTTTCTACCACAACTGAGTTTGCAGGAATTTCTCTATTACTTTATTTTATTTGAATCTGATTCAAAAACTCCTATCTGCCAATCCATTATAAAGAATTTCATTCTTGTTCATTATTGGGCCTTTTGTTTCACTGTCTATCCCCAGAGTCATGACAACAAAATAGATGGGAAAAAAATATATATAGCAATTTGGGAAGTCATTTCCATCTGTGTTCCATACTGCTGACTATTGATACTGTCCAAAGCCACATGAGCCCTTCTATTCAGGGGCTTCAGAGTTAAAATCACCAAGGGATACCACTACATGCTATTACAATAACTTTAATAAAAAATACTGATGACACCAAGGGCTGAATAAGATGTAGAACACTTTGAATTCTCACATGTTGCTAGTAGAAGTGTAAGATAGTACAGCTACTCTCAGAAACAGTGTGGCAGTTTCTATAAAGTTAAACAGACTTTTATCACATGATTCAGAAACCTCACTCTTGGATATTTACCCTACAGAAATTAAATCTTATATTCACACAAGACCCTGTTCACAAATGACCATAGTAGTTTTGTGATAGTCAAAAGCTGAAAACAACCCAAATGTCCGACAACAGGTGAAAGGATGAACAGATGGAGAGGTATGTCCATACCATGGAATACTATCCAGCTGTAAAGAGAAGTGAACTATTGATACAACATAGATGGATCTCAAAGACACGCTGAGAGCAGCCAGTCTTAAAAGAATAGGTACTATATGATTTCATTCATCTGACATTCTCAAAAAGACAAAACCAATCAGTGGTTCTCAGGAGTTATGATGGCAGCAGGCTTGACTGTAAAGGAATAAGATGGCAGAGTTCTGGAGTTTGTCATGGAATTGTTCTGTAGCCTGAAAATATGAACCCAAATCTGTGTTAAAATTTGTAGAACAATACAAAATTAAAGAGTTAATTTTACTGTGTGATAATATTAAAAATAAAAATTAAAAAAAATAATCCATGGCCTTATTCTTTTGAAGTCATGTTTAAATGCAAAACTTTAGTGAGTTGGGGATCCAATGCTGGGGCCCACTTTCTCTAGGCCCAGAGGGTATTCCCCTTAGAGAATTTTCCACTCTTTCTAGGAACACAGAGATTGGGCCTGCCTGGCTTTATAGAATGTCCACCCTCCCTGACATTTTTTGACCTATTCCTTTTCAGTGTCTTCCTTGTCAAGGGGACACACTTGCTTAGTATTTTCAAAACTTTCAGGAAAGCGGAGAAATGGGTTGTTTCCAGCACTTCCTGCTTTCAGCTCTTCAATACTCCCAGGCAAGAAGTACAAAGGCCTGGAATCCCTTCTAGCAACCAGAAAGAGGGAAATAAAGAGAGTAAAGCACAAATGGTACTCATTCTTGCTGTATTTTTTTAGAAAGAAAAACAAAACCCCAGTTAATACCTCAGTAAATTGCCCTGTTGCCTAAGTAACAAGAAGGAAATTTTGCCCTGTTCCCTCTGCCCCGCCCCCATTCTGGCCCCTATAATTAACAAAATCACAAGTTATGGCAAAGATCAATTAAAAGCATGGGCACAACCCAGAAGCATGTACGTGACTTTGTGTGAATTAGCAAAAGGAACAATAGGCAACCAAAGGTGAGGTAAGACAGCCAGGGACAAGTGGCTCAAGAGCACCATTGCCTAACTGAGTAAAGGGATGGCTTACCTACTAGAAATGTGAATGGTTGGAAGGAGAACATCTGGCCTCTTGACGGCAAATCCTAAATCTGCAGCTCTGGCCTAGTAGTGGGTAGAGGACCCGGTGCTCTGTACTGACCAAGGCCAGGACCTACACTAAGTCTGAAGACTCACCCGTGGACAAGTCACCCCCCACCCCCACCTACACAGGGAAAGAGGGAAGTCCATCCAATCTGCATCTTAGGTTAAGCTCCAAAGGTGTGAGACTCAAATTCAACCCACATCCTGCTTTCCAAGCCATTAACTATGTAATATTGAAATATATCTATTTGAGGGCAATTCAATATAATTTTTTTTTAAATTCAGGACCACTTTAGAAAGAGAATATATATTCAGGATGAATTAGACTAATTAAGCATTAAACATAGCCTTGAACATTCTGAAAACCAAGGAGAAAAGAAAAATTTCATTAAAATCTCTAACTCCCAATTATTCCATAAAAAGGAATCTTTAAGTTATTTTATAGAGGCAAGCTTTATTCGAGAAATAAGTGCTCTAAAGTGAGGCTTTGAGGAAATATGGGGGACAATGTTATTGAAGGTAGTTTTGCCAAATACACAAATGCATTCTTCAAATGAGCATTTCCTGTATCTACCCTCTAAAAAAGCCAACATGAGAAGCAAAAATAGCAGTCTGGATGTATAACTTTCTGATGTTCTGAATTAAAAATAAGATAAAATAAATCCCGTGTGGTGGTTCATGCCTCTAATCCCAGCAACTCAGGAGAATGAGGCAGGAGGATTGCAAGTTCACGGCTAGCCTAGACTACTAAGTGAGACCCTGTCTCAAAACTAAAATAAAAAGAACTTGGGATATGGCATAGCGTATAAGGCTCTGGGTGCAATCCCCAGTACTGTAAATAATAGTAACAACACAAAATAATATAATAAGAATTACAATAAGAAAATTCAATATTCAATGGGCCACTAATGAATGGAATTTTCAGAGTATTCACAAATTCACATACACACGAAGCACTTTCAGGGCAGTTCCTTGAATGGCCTTGGACCAAGCCAGTTCTTCCCTATCTTGCTTATAGTTCTCAAGAATCATTGTAGAGTGTACTAGGAATGCTAGATCCTAAGACATGGAGGATTTGGCTGAAAGAGCCTGGGCCCTGTCCCTCCTGGAATGTAATATCCTACAATGCTTTACACCAAGCTCCAGGGTATAAAAACCAGTTGTGATATAAATAGGGTATATGCAGAAGAGAATTCATCCACCTTGCTTTCCTGAACCTTGAGGGACCAGCTCACCATGAATCTTAGGCTTCTACTGTCCCTTACTGCCTATCTGTAGATGATGAAGTTGCTTTGCTTAACTTTTGTGCAAATATTCTGTTTCACTGTAATCATGCAAGCGATAAAACTGGCATAGCCTGAGGTGTAGTAAGTGAGGTGTTTGGAATCCTCCCCTGGGACTGATATCGTGCACAGTGAACCTGCTTCACAGCGCTGTCTACGGATAAAACAAATAAATGAAAAATTCAGTTCACTTGGGAAGTAACAAATTATCTTTTTGACTGGAAAAAGAAATCCTGACACAACTTCATCTGTGTAGTATTCCAGTACAATCAGGAAGGCATAACCTGAATCTAAACATGAATTTAGTCAGAAAAGCTGAAATTAAAGATCATTTTATTTAAAAGTGGAGGAGGGTACAGTATTTTTTGTGTTAATGTCATGAAATACAAAGACATAAAATGTTCTAAATTAAAAGAGACATGAAACTAAATGCAATGGCTTACCCTAGCCTGGGTTCTATACTAAAAGGCAGAAATGTGCTAAAATGGGTATTTTTGGGGAAACTGAATATGGTTAGAGATAAGAGTATTGTATCAATTTTAAATTCACTGAAGTTAATAATTGTACTTTGATCTTACACAAGAGAATATTCCCTATTCTTAGGAAATAGACACCAATATATTTAAGGATTAAGGGTCATGATGTATGTAATTTATCTCTAAATATTTTATAAAAATATTGGTTGAGACAGAGAACATAAATGATAAAGCAGATGAGGTAAAAATGTTCATAATAAATTAATTAGGTAATGAGTATAGTTCTTTATTCTTGAAAATTTTATGTAAGTTTAAATTTACTCCCAAGTAAAAATTTTATTTACAGATATTTTAAAAATAGAGTCCTAATGCTCAAAAGGTTGAGAACTAAGAACTTTAAAGTCTGAATAGTTAACAGGCTTACTGCCAATAACAGGCTTACTTTTCAATTTAACCAACAGATATATGGTTAAATTCTCACAAGTGTCTGATATCAAGATACATCATCATTGGTTGTTTCTTTGAAATCTTTCTTCTTCTTTATTAATGTAGGTACTTATTGCTATAAACTTACTCTTAGGACTGCTCTTTCTGTATCCCATGGGTTTTGATATGTTGTGCTTCCATTTTCATCATTTTGAAGAATTTAAAAATTTCCCTTCTTATTTTCTCAATGACTCACTATTAAAGAGTGTGTTGTTCAGTCTCCATTTGTATAAATTTTTTTCCTCTCTAATTTATCTTTGTGGCTTGATAATATTTGATTATTTTCTATTTCTTGTTTATATATGTACCTTTCTAGTGGGATTTGTACTTTCACATGCTTTCATGATGGTAGTTATCTTTCTTCTCCTTGGATATAGGACTCCTTATTCATTCTTTGCAAGACTGGTCTGGTGGTAATGAATTCCCTTAGCTTTTTCTTGTCTTAAAACATCTTTATTTTTCTAAAAGTCGGAGTGATGGCTTTGCTGGGTATAGTAATCTTGGCTGGCAATTATTTTATATAAAGGTTTGAAATATATTATTTCATGTTCTCCTGACATGTAGGGTTTCTGCTGAAAAAAAAATCTCCTGTTAGGCAGTTTTCCACTGAAGATTTTCAAATTCTTTCTTCATTTTGTACTTTTGATAGTTTGATTATAATGTGTCATGGTAAGGATCTTGTCTAGTTATGTTTATTTGAGGTTCTACAGGCCTCCGATATCGATATGCTCATGTCTTTCCCAAGATTAGAGAGATTTTCTATTATTTCATCAAATAGGTCTCCTATACCCTTGGTAGGAATCATAGTACCCTCTCTGTGGCACTCATATCTAGTCTTGTCAGCAGTATATAATCAGAAAAGCTTCAGGGGATACCAATGCAGGGGACCTGTATAGGTGGCGGCAAAGTTGTTAATCCTTTCTGCTATACTGTTGGTATGCCTGCCCCAAACCAGCACCTCTCAGCTTCCTAGCCATGTACTCCTAGGGATGGGGGCAATGTCAAGGGCTCTTCTCCCTCTGATTTTTTTTTTCTGTTGTAGTGCTTGTAGGGATTGAACAGCAAGTAGGTAATGGCTCCAATCAGGTAAAATTTGACAATCTTCATGGTTTATTAGAAAATGACCTGTGTTATTTATGTATTTATTTATATTTAATTGATTTTATTTTTTTAAATACACAACAGCAGAATGCATTACAATTCTTATTATACATATATACCACAAATTTTCATATCTCTGTTTGTATATAAAGCAGGTTGACCCCCAATTCGTGTCTTCATACATGTACTTTGAATAATGATGTCTATCACATTCCACCACCCTTGCTAATCCCCTGCCTCCTCCCTTTCCCTCCCTCCCCTTGACTTGTGTTATTTAACTACAACTTGGGTAGCATTCAGTTATGAAAACTTGGAGACATCTATTCTTAGATCACCACCCCCTTTTTCAAGAGGTGTGTCTATGGAATGTCTAGAAACATAGGGCTTTGGCCACAGAATTTAGAAAAAACAAATTTAAAGTTTGTACTTCAAAGAAAAATTTAAATTGTGAGTGTAGACTGACAAAAGAAACCAGTCTTCCATGTTTTTTCTAAAGCAATAACTCTCCCTTCACTCTTCAAAGAGTCCATGATCAATTCTGATGGGCAAAGACTATTAATAAGAGTGTCAAGAGGGTGGATCTGGAGTTTGAAGATGTGATGAATTGAGAGTGACACTAGTAAAGTCTCAAACTCAAATCAAATTGGGGAATCATTAAAGTTTGGTGTTGGTTTCCTAGTA
Organism: Urocitellus parryii; assembly: GCF_045843805.1. Classification (NCBI taxonomy): domain Eukaryota; kingdom Metazoa; phylum Chordata; class Mammalia; order Rodentia; family Sciuridae; genus Urocitellus; species Urocitellus parryii. Next base: position 249,185,025 of record NC_135531.1, read on the forward strand.
GCTGTGACACTGGACATCTAGATTCTCATTCTTCAGCACAATCTACTTGGCCTCCTAAACACCCAGGGGATTACCTGAACTGGATTAAGAAATGTCAAGCTACATGTCCAGAAGCGAGACCCTCACATTGCAATAGCACCTCAGACTATGACTTGCCTTTCATCACACCTTCAGAGTCGTAAATCTTGTCCCAGGCTAAATCTGGATCTCCCCAAAGGAAAAGTAGGTGGGGGAGAGGAAGAGATTCTGTATTATGTTACTTCCTGAGAATTCTCTTTCATTAATCTTTGCTCCGAAGGTGCCTTTGAATGGCTCTTGGTGCAATGAATAATGTTCACACACAATCTCCCCTGTCAAACATTTTACTCACTCTAAAGTCTGCCGACAGTTTGGGAGCAGTGTCTTTTGCTATTATGTTTTCCAATTGGCTTTCTATTGTCACTTCAAAAAGTGTGGAAACACCTGATTTATGAGAGCCTCGCTTAAAAAGTGTCATTTCCATTGCCTACTTAGTAATCACCTCAAATAAGCAGAGGAGGGCAATTTGACTTGAACTTGCTTTGAGAAGCTTTAAGTTTAATTTATACATTGGATAGTGCTTTCTGGCTCATTGAAATTCTACTTAATGCATTCTCAGAACACACCTGGAAGACAAGAAAAACAAAGTTACTGTATGCATGACCCTACAGTTAAGGCAACAGCTGTGTGTATGTGAATACAGTCTCAAAGCAGATTCCTGTTTCTCTTTCTTCCCAACACTGTCAGAACATATAAAAAACAGAATTTCAATAACTCAGAAGCTATACCACAGTTAATAATTAGGCAAGTTTCTCAAAGGCACATTAAACTTCTTATTTTCCTAAATAACTGTCTATAGTTTGTTGATATTATGCCTGATATATTTTTTCCAATAACCTCAAGAATGGGGCATGTCCTAAAAGTCAGTTGCAAAGAACTGACAGCTTGCAAAGAGAGGAGGTTTAATTTAAAATGTGCAGGCACCAGAGTCTCTTAGAAGACAATTGCTGCCAAGAAATTTGGAAGGTCATTATGCGGACTATCTGCAGTACAGCATCTTTTGAACATTTTTAATGGGTAAGGAGTAACATTTATGTATAATGGTTTGGGGATGATTGTACAGTTGTCCTCAAAACTGTCAGTCACCTACAGGAGTCCAAAATGAGTTTTATAAATGCAAGCTCACATTCACCAAGCTGAACAAGCAGTTTGGAAGCTGCCCTCAGCTGAATTGGTAAGGGTTTCTTAGAGGATTTCTCAAACTTTAACATTCATACAAATCACTTGAGGAGATTGCTAAAATGAAGATTCTGATTCAGCAGGTGTTATGGTTTGGATCTGGAAAGTTCCCCAAAGGCTCATGTATTGAAGGTCTAGTCCCTAATACAACAATGTTCAGAGGTGGGGCTTTGGGGAAGTGATTGGATCATGAGCTCTCCAATCTCATTAGTGGATTAATTCATTGATGGGTTCATAATTGAATGGTTTGGGGGTTCAGGGGTGAGACTGCAGAAGGTGGGGTCTACTTGGAGGAGTTAGATCACTGAGAACACACCCTAGAAGGGTATTTTGTCTTGTCCCTGGCACACCTCTCTCTCTCTCTCTCTCTCTCTCTCTCTCTCTCTCTCTCTCTCTCTCTCTCTCTCTCTGTAGCTGTGGTGTACCACACACACCTGCCATTATGTCCTGTCTCACCACCATAGCCATGGGGTCAAACAATTAGGAATCAAAACTTCTGCATTAAAATATCTTTCCTCCTTTATTTCCTCAGATATTTTGTCACAGTGACAGAAAGCTGACTAACATGCCAGGTCTCGGGTGGAACCTGAAGTTCTGCTTTTCTAACAGAGCTCCAGATAATGATGATACTTCTGGTTCATCATCTACATTAACAGCAGTAAGCACTTAGAGAACTGTATTTCCCAAGATTCTTCTCATGTATAGAAACAAGGACTAGAATATTAGATGTACACAAGTCTGCTTCTATGTTGGTAGATACTCTTTAGATTCATCTTCCATATTCATTCAGAGTTTTTTCTGTTACCTATAGGTCTCTATGTTAAAAGCAAAGAAATTAAGGTAATAATTCAAAGGATTTATTTGAATCACTGAGACAATGGTCTAAGGTTTTGCTTTTGTGTTAGAGACCTGATTTGGGGACCAGAGGGAGGAGTTCAGCTTTTAAGCCAAATACATCAGCATGCAAATAGTAATTTAGAGATGTGAGCAGCAAAACTTGCATAAGAGGATGATTTTTTCTGTGCTCTATGATTTTGTTCTCAAATGAATAATGAGGCCAATGTGGAATTGCCAGGTTTTGCCATAATTGGGACAATGATTTCCATATGTGGAGGTTGAGTTAGGATTGTCTATTGGCTGTTTATCATTCCCCTTCCACTATTTCATTAGGGCAATATATACTTTCAAACAGTCTGGGATTACACTGCACGAACACATTAGAGATACAAGATTTTTTAAAAGTCATACTTTTGAGATTTTGAAGAGATGATTTTGCAATTCTTTCTAGCCTTCTCAAGCATTGCTCATCTTTTCCATTTGAAGTATGAATTCCTACCTCCCAAGCAGTGCATAGTAAGTGAATAGATAGATAGATAGATAGATAGATAGATAGATAGATAGATAGATAGATAATAGATAGCAAATTAGTGGTGGGTTGAGGGGAGGGAAGGGGTGGTCAAAGTCTGGAATAGTGGGACTCCAAAGGGACAACATCAAAGTCATAATGTCAAGGTAATAAACCAATATTGACTTAAACTTGTGCAAAACATTACCATTCATAGATCAAACACAATACTGTTTTGATCCTGAGAGTAAAATACAAAAGTTAAAAATGCAGCTTTCTCTTTACTTGTTCAGTTCTAGTGTAACAAAGTACTTTGGAGTTATCAGAGCCTATAAAGCCCTACAACGACAATACCCATTACAGCTAAACCAGATAAACTTATAGAGTTTCCTTCACGAAGGTCATAAAATACTATTAAATAGGGTTTTTTTGTCTTTGTTTTGTTTTGTTTTTATATAACACTAATTTACTCTCTTCTCCCCAGTTAATGCACAATGGATAGTAATAACACCTAACCCTTATTGAAAATTTGTCATGCTGGGTGTAGTGGTGCACACCTATAATCCCAGCAACTAAGGAGGCTGAGACAGGATGATCACAAGTTCAAATCCAGTCCCAGCAACTTAGTGAGCCTCTAAGCAACTTAGGGAGACCCTGTTTCAAAACAAAAATTTTAAAAGGCTGGGATGTGGCTTAGTGGTTAAGCACTTCAGAGTTCAATTCCATACTAAGAAAAGAAAGAAAGAATTGTCATGAATAAATATTGTTCATATTTAATATAATCCAATTATTATACCACCCTATGGGGTAAATACTATTATTAGCCCCATTTCACAAGTGAGGCATTTGGAATTTAAAACCACACACGCAGTAATCAGTGGAATCAAGATTCACAAGTGGGCAGACTGACCCCAGAGGCTGTGTGTCCCTAACAAGGAGACTAAATTGTTTTCACTTTGGATGGAAGGTATTTCATTTGCAATAACAAAGGGTGTGCCTTGTTAATACTTTACAATTTTCACAAGAGTCTAATCCTAAATGTGTTGAACACTTAGAATAACAGTATTTCTGGAGTTCAGAGTTTCACAACATTTGAACATTTCAAGGTCATTTTTCTTTTATTCTAAAAGGAAAACATCTTTTAGAAGATACCCATATAATCCTGATCAGCATTCATGCATGTGCTCATTCATTTCCCACCATCACTGCCACTTTACCCAGATTGGGTTTGTGAAGGATGCCTATGACTGCTTCACAGGAGGACACTGCTAATGCTAGTGGCCATTTCTCAGTTTTCATCTTGCTTGACCTCATCACTTGACCTTGCTCATCACTCCCTCCTCCTTGAAATGCTTTCTCTAACTGCCTTACAGGAAATCACATTCTGTTGGTCTTCCTCTTATCTTTTGAACTTCTCTGTTTCAGTCTCTGTGACTGGTTACTTTCATCTCCCTGACCCCTGAACATCAGAGAATTTGAACTTTTCTTTCTTTAAGTCATGTTTAAGTGGTATTCTCAGCCAATCTCAAGGCTGAGCACTCTTAAATTTATGTCTATTTTATGCCTATACCTCATCCTGAGTGCCAAACCTGTACCTCCTACCCAGCCTGCTCTTTGCTTCCTCATCGGCATCTCAAATGTTTTATGTACAAAACTAAATTACTTCCTCAGATTCTCTCCTTCAGCAGTTTTCTCTCACATGTAGCGTCTCTATTCCTGTAGTTGTTCAGGCAAACCTCGTAATCATTCTTTCTCTCACTCCTTATATTCAATTCATCATAGTATCTCTCCCTTCAAAAATATATCCAAAATTTATGTTGCCTCTACCTTCAATATATACCCTAATACGTCACACACATCTTACCATTCCTAATGTTGTCATCCTAGCCTGAGGCTCTCTCCTTGATTAGAAAATATCTTCCTAACTAGTCTCCGTGCTTCCATCCTAGCCTTACCACAGCCAATTCTGAACATAGTAAATGTAGGTCAGATCATACCCTATTCCACTCAAAAATCTTTCAATACTCAGGGGAATGGCCCGAATCTTCCAATGACTTATAAATACCTATACAATGTGCATCCCCCTTCACCTTTCTGAACTCACATTTTACCCAATTTCCCTCTTACTTACTCTGCTCTAACCATCCTAAAACTACTCTGGTACATACCAGGCACATATTCCTTTCCCATTAGGACCTTTGCAGTTACATTTCCCCCTACCATGAATATTGGTATATCCCACCAGATATTGTCTTGACTCCCTTACCTAAACCTTTGGGTTTTTGCTTAAATATCACTTTCTCAAGTTCTCTTCCAGTTCCTTTCATGGTGTAACAAATGACTTCAAAACTTAGCAGTTAAAAGATAACATAGCAGTTTTCCTATGCTGAAGGATTCTGTGAATCAGGAATTCAGAAAGGGCACAGCGACAATGATTGAGGGTGCCATAGCAGCTGGGAATTAAAGGCAACTGATGTTTCCTGGCAGTTGGTGCCTCAGCCAGAACAACAGTATGTGGCCTCCCCACATAGCTGCTTGGGCTCCCTGACAGTGTGGTGGCTGGGTTCCAAGAGTGGGTATTGCACAGAGTACCAGGTGGGTGCTATGTTGCCTTTCATGACCTAGTTTTAGAAGTATGACTTTCATCACAGTCACAAACTCACCTAGGTTCAGGGAGAGGATCCTAGACCCCACCACCACCATCTGATGAGGAGAGTATCAGTTAGTTACATCTTAAGGAAAGCATTTGGGGTGGGAGAGATTTTGGTAGCTGTCTTTAGAAGATACAATCTGGCATATCTTCTCTTATTTCAAATTGGAACTGCCCTGCCCTCTGCCTCCTCTCCATGTCATAATTCTCTACCTTCATTCCTTTGATTTCCCCATAGCATTTGTATTATTTTCCTATTGCTGCTGTAAAAGATTATCACAAATATTGTGGTTTAAAACAGCACAGTTTATTTTCTTACAATCTGGAAGTAAGATTCTGAAATTAGTTTTACTGAGCTAAAATCCAGGTGGAGACAGGGCCACACTCCTCCTGGAGGCTGTGGGGGAGAATTCATTTCCTGCCCTTTCCCACTACCTTCCTTGGTGGGTGGGCCTGTAACATTCTGATTCCTGCGTCTATCATCACATCTCCTCTCTGATTCTGATTTTCCTGTTTCCTTCTTATAAGGACCCTTGTGATTACATTGGGCACACCTGGATAATTCAGGTCATCTTTCTACCTAAAAATCCTGCTTGAGTTACAGCTGCAAAGTCCCTTTTACCATATAAATGAACATATTCACATGTTCTGAGTGTTAGGATGTGGACATCATGGGGGGCCATTATTCAGCTTGTCAGAGCACTGATTACCTTTTGACATAGTATGTCTTCTATGTATTTGTTTACATACTGTTTGGTAGAATGTGACCTCCATCAGAGAAGAGTCTTTTTCATCTTGTTGTTTGTTTGTTTGTTGTTGTTGTTGAATTCCATGAATCTAGAATGGTCCCTGATGTGTGCTAGAAAACTCTTTATGTGTTTATTGAATGAGTTATTCACTTGTTGAGTTAATGATTCCACACATATTATTGAGTGCCTACGATGTGCCAGACAATGTAGATAAGTTGAAGCTTTGTTAACATTTATTTTCCTGAGAGTTCAGAACACCTTGTGTCCACAAAGAAACTCATGTGTGTGGTTCATCAGGGTGAAAATTAAAGATCCAGCTCATAATTATAATAATAAATAATCTTAAAATAATACTTTTTTCCCTTTCTGGACATTTTGCAAAAATATTACTGCCTTCATCATAGCAAGCATATAGCTGAGTCTCTGGGATCTTCCCACCCCAGGCACTTGTCCAAAACATGGAGGGAAGACATCAAAAATGATGAAGGACTCAGACCCTGGATCTTAATTACAAAAATTGCATCCACAGGGTTTGGGCTCTGTTATCATTTAGTTCTTATTTGAACTGTCCCATGACTGTGCTTGCAGTTTTGTTTCCATTACACTCCACAGTATTTCTCCAGATAGTGCACAAATTAAAAAAATTGTTTGTATTTTAACTTTGAATTTCCTGTTTCCAGATCAAGCTAGCTGTGTGGAAGCTCTGTGTGTGTGTGTGTGTGTGTGTGTGTGTGTGTGTGTATGTGTGTCTAGACACTGATCCATATGCTTGTGTGGATGTGAATTCTGTGACCTTCTGTTCTTTCTTTTCCTTGATGATTTGTACACACAACCTCATAAGGCAAATCTCGTAATTAACTTGGATGTGTTTCAACCATGAATTTTTCAAAAGATCGCAATCATCATGGTTTCCATGTCCATTTAAGAAACAATGTAGGCACATATGTCCACAAATGAGCCTCATAGAATACTGCCCTTATCAATTTAGTTTTGCAACATGAGCCAAATTGGACTTATTTATATTCATTTCAGATGTAATGACTTAGCCTATTACTGAACATCACATAGGAAGCAGAATCTCAAAACAAAATAAAATTGAAATAAACAAATACCGTTTTCTGTGTTTAAGTTAGAGAATAAAACAGAGCGAAAGAAAGCAAAGAGTAACAAAAAAGCTTCAATTTCTCTTTAAGCCTCAGTTTTCTCAGTTGTGAAAGGGGTGTGCTAAAAGCTTCTTTGGCAACTTATTTGCCTTTTATAAACTTGGTTTTTTTATCCATAAAGAATGAGATGCTAATTATAATACAGACCTCGTAGAGGAGATGGAGGATGAAATTAGTTTCAGATGTAAAGTGCCTATTTAAATGCCTAGCACTTAGTAAACATTCAATACACTTTTAACCCATTGTTATTATCCACATATAGAATTCAGTTTACATTAACTAATTGGTTGATATTTTTTAAAACAATATTTTTTAAAGCAGTCTTAGGCTCAGAGCATAATTGAGCTAGAGATGCAGATTTCCCATATGCTCCCTGCCCCCACCATATACAGCCTCTCCCCACATGAACATGCCCCATCAGAGTGATACATTTCTTACAATTGATAAACATACAGTGACATAATCACCCAAAGTTCATAATTTACATTATGTTTCACTGTTGGTGTTTTATATTCTATGAATTTTGACAGAGTTTCACTGCTGAAAAAAATCCTCTGCCTTCTCCTTATATCTACTCACAGCCTCTGGAAACACCGATCATTTTATTGTCTCCATAGTTTTGTGGTTTCTGGAATGTCACAGTTTTGGAATCAAATAGTATGTACCCTCTTCGGATAGGCTTCTTTCACTTAGTAACATGCCTTTAGATTTCCTCCGTGTCTTTTCATGTTTTGGTAGTTGATCTCTTTTTAGTGCTGAATAATATTCCACTTTCTGGATGTACTACAGTTGATCCATTCACCTAGTGAACTACATCTTGGTTGCATCCAATAACTTATTTTTCAAAGCATAAAAATCTCTTCTAGTTGACAAAGAACCATTTTTATAGTATGAAGAACTAAGAATGTTCTGTTTACCTATATGAGGGTCTCTTCTGCCTTGAAACAGAGCCTGCTGTTTCTCCAACAAAGCTTAATTTATCTGACTTAAAATGCTAACCTGAAAACACTCCTAGGAGAAATAGTACTTTAAGCATTGTTAGTTATTGTTAGCTATTTACACTTCAGAAGGAGTGAGTTTTATGTTTTGTTCTAAGAAATTTCCCCAGAGGAAGAGGGAAGAAGCCATGTGACACAATTGGCAGCAAGGAAGATGATTTCGCCTGTTCCACAATCATAAGTGACATACAAATATCAAACTTAATGACAAATATAATTCTTTGTTCTCAGTACATAACCCATAATTCTCTCCCAATGTCTCAACAGAGTGGTCAGGCCTTGGAGATATTAGAGACACAGGCAAAAATCCTTTCATTAGCCTCGAATGGACATCAGAATGATTTTTTAAAATAGTTTACAAAGGTGAGTTGTTACTGGTTTTGGAGGGCATTTGCTTGTAAATTTCATGGCTGGGATTAAAGTTCAGGAAAAACTATAGCCATGGCTCCTCGCTCCTGCTTCTATTTCTCCCTCTCTCTTGTACTTTCAAGACTCTTGAAATCAATCATCTCTCCCAAAAGACACTGCAGTTGGGCCTGGGTCTACCAGTAGCATTGCTGGAGGAAGCAGAAACATTGAACAAAGCCGCATGGTACAATGAAGTAGGTTGTCTATTGGGAGGGAGTGAAAATTTTATTTTGCTCATAGTTAAACCAGCCAAGGTTTTCATCCCAGCTCTTCCACAGATGAGCTAATCCTGGCAAGGCTCTTCAATTCTCTAGACCTCGAATTTCCCCCCTGATAAAAAGAAGAGTGGATAAGGTAGTTTGTCAGAGCCTCTAGTTCTGTGTTTCTATGGTTACTTCTTGACAGTTTTATCCTTTCTTTCTTTTTTTTTTTTTTTTTTTTTTTTTTGGTACCATGGATTGAACTCAGGGGCACTTGACCACTGAGCTACATCCCCAGCCCTATTTTGTATTTTATTTCGAGATAGGATCTCACTGAGTTGCTTAGCACCTTGCTGGTGCTGAGGCTGGTTTTGAACTCACGATTCTCCTGTCTCAGTCTCCTGAGCCACTGGGATTACAGGCGTGTGCCATAATATGTGGCTGACAGTTTTATTCTTAACTAAATGCCAGGTGTCATTAGTTTCTAGGCTTCCATGCCCAATTGGAATATAAACTTCTTTGCCAAGGCCACCAGTACTCCCCAAGACTGTGGGACAACCCACCTTCTACTGCCTAAACCCAACTAAAATAAGAAAGTTGGTCGGCTTGACCCTGTCTCTCCTTTTCTCCACCAGGCTTATCTAGATGGATACCTCTGGATCCTAAGTCTCAGGATTACCGTAGGACAAGTTACCTCAATTCTCTGAGAATTAGTATCTTCTTTTATAAAATAGGAACAAAAATACCTATTTCACTGGGCTTGTGGTGTGAAGTAGTTTATACAATCTGCATAACTCGCCTAGCGCTGTGCTGTCTTACGCTGGCAATTTTCTCTTCCTTTGACTTCACTGATCTGTGCTTTCAAAATTCTAATTCTTCCTCCACATTAAAGGAAAAGAAATTATTTGATGAAACTAAAACTCATTTATATTATAGGATGGTTCCCCCAGGCTCCTGTAGGCTTCAGCCTTTTATCTCTGACTGTGGGAGGCTTTGACTATCCTAAAAAGGATCTCACATGTGGGGTGCAGACAAGAAGCAGTGTTCTCTTGCTAAGCTGAGACATCTCTCTTGATTCTGAGCTCACACATCCTCAAAGTCAGTGCCTGGGTCTACTTTGTTTTTTTTTTTTTTTTCCTTAGGAAGCCAGTGAGTTGGATAAGCTTGAGCCGGGAGGAGTGGCAAATCTCCACCAGCTCCCTTCCTCACATGCCAAAAAAGACAACTGTTTGGGCTCCCTTGGGAAGCAGTGGCAGCTGCTGGAAGTTCTTGCCTGGGAACGGGTGGGTGGAGGATGAGGCTCTGGCATGGAGGGCCGTTTGCACTGATTCCTCCACCTGCTCCAGCTGGCTGCAGGAGTCTGGGTGAGAGACAGGTGGAGAGAAGACAGTGACGAGCCAGGAGCAGCTGGACTCTCATAAGGATCCCACAGAAATTGTTGTTCCAAGACCTGAGCACGTCAGCCCAATGCAGGGAGGCCCAGGTCACTGGCCATGGGACGCACTCTCTGGTGCTGCCCATTTCCAACAGAAGGCAGCCCAGCCCTTGGCATGGCTGCTGCCCAGCTTCATCTTCTACCACTTCCCCCAACATTAGCTTCTCATTATCTCTTGAGCAGCCTCCACATCTCCATGTTCCTATTAGCTGGGAAGCTTCTTTCCCTTTTCCCTATTGAAAACTCTGGAAGAGTCTATAAGAACCATTTCAGACTCACCTTCTTTGCATAGGCCAAGCAGTCTCTTCCCTATGCCTCTGCGGCATTCACACCGTTCTCCAGTTATGTCATGGCTGTCTACACATCTAGTAGCTCCTCTACTAATGTGGGAGCAACTTAGGAGGAGGGTCCTTGCCTGATTCACTCTTATCTCCAGCCCCCAGTCTGCTCTTGGCTCAGGGAGGGGAGTCACTCCATGAGCATCTCTTAAGTGGATATTGATTCTTAGTTGCAAGGAAATTAAAAAAGAGAACTTGGTCTTCCCCTCTGTGTGGCCATGCATGTGGCTCAGAGGTCCACGTGGCTCAGAGTATCAGGAACTCAATCAGCACTGGCACTAATCAGAGTCTACTGGAGGATAAACCAAAGATAAAAACTAGAAAGGTGACTCAAAAAGTATTGTGACTCAAAAGTGTTCAAAAAGAATACTCAATTTAGTCAATTTCTTCCATATTCAAAATATCGTTTTCCTTGCTCATTCAGAAAATCCTTCTATTGTGGTAGCAAAATTGTGTTCTCAGCTGCCAAGGAGCCTTGGAGTGAATTTCACCCCTTTCCTTTTTATCATCGTGATCCTACAGAAGCAGCTGGGAGAAAAAATATTATCACACACTGAGGAACTCAGGGCTTTGTCACAAAATGGACATTACAGCCGCTAGCTGAAGGAAATTTTTCTCTGAGAAAGTCTGTAATATATTAAACATTTCCTAGACTCTCTGTCCATTTTCCTCCATCCTTGGAGGAATTCAAAATCTAATTATAGGCATTTATGGAAACTGCATTCATAGATGCTTAATTTCCATGTCATACAATAACTATTGTGTACACCATTGTGTGTGTGTGTGAGAGATTAACTTTGCTATAAGCTTTGTCAGAGTATCACACTAAATTCTATAAAAGTGTACTCAGTCTTCCACGCGTTTGTCTGTCTGTGTGCTGACCACTCACAGGGGACAGTTGTCAGCTCATGCATTAAAAAAGCTAGTCGGAGCCTTTTGTGAGATTTCTTTTGGATACCTCTTCTATACCCTTCACAACACTCGGCCCTGTGTGCAGCCACCTTGGAAAACTTCATAAATATTTTCAAAAACAGTCTACTTATTGAGCGACTGTGGGATTCTGTGTCAGGAATATGCAGAACACTTGGTAGCCAAGAAGGCTTTAGAAGACACATAGGGACTTCTAATCTGGCAGGAAGATCTGATAGATTTTGAAAAGGGGCCTTTGAATAATAAATAAAAGGGAAACGCTATTTTAGCTTTCTGTTACCTCTGAACCATTCAGATACCATGAAAATAACAGCTCTGCCATTAGCATCTTAGATGGAAAGTGGGAACAAATTTCACCTGAAGCCAATTTTCCAATATGGGAAGAGTGAAGCAAGATTGTGGTAATGGAATGAGGGCTGGGGTGGGAGTCAGTCCCAGTTCCAGACATTTGCCCTCTGGGCTCTCTGCTATGTTAAGATGGTTTGGTTACAGTCATGGTTTGGATGTGAGGTGTCCCCAAAAAGCTAACATGTGAGACAATGCAACAAGGTTCACAGGAGAAATGATTGGGTTGTAAGAATCTTAACCCAATCAGTGAATTAATTTCCTGATAGGGATTAACTGCGTGGTAACTGAAGTGGTAGGGTGTGGCTGGAGGAAGCGGGATTTGGCAACGTGGCTTTGGGTACATATTTTTAACTGGCAAGTGGAGACCTCTCTCTCTCTCTCTGCTTCCTGATCACCATGTAAGCTGGACACATTCCTCAAAAACTCCACCACACTCTTCTGCCATAATGCCCTGCCTCACCTTGAGCCCTGAGGAATGGAGCCTGCTGTCTGTGGATTGAGACCTCTGAAACTGTGAGCCTCTAAATAAATCTTTCCTCCTCTACAGTTGTTCTGGTTGGGTCTTTTGGTCTCAGCAGCAAAAAAGCTGACTGAAACCCCTGACTATCCTGAGGCTGCCTTGTGTCCTGGGAATGCTGGGAAGAGCCAAAAGGCCCAGGCAGGTGACTGTTATGAGGCAGGTGTGGTGACAGGTTGGGAGAGTAAATGGCGCTAGCATGGGTTAGTACTAATATGTGACCCACTAGACCTCCATGTGCAGATCAGAGGTTTGCTGTGGGAGAGACAGCCATGAAAAGTCCCTGAATGCCACAGAAGATTCACTGATCTAAAAGTCACTCCACACCTTTGCCAAGTGCAGAATCACCTGCCCCACACCCACCCCAGCCCTTCTTAGCCTTCTGGGTTTCCTCCCAGAGATTGCTTTTCTTGACTTGTGCTGTTAAGTTATTGCCTACACTGACATTTCAGGAAAGTTAAGAAGCAAGAACTTGTAAAACCGCTTAGGTTTGGATCGTCTTAGAAGATGGGGTAGGAGCAACTTAGTGTAGCTGATGGATTGCTTAGATAGTCCTCAGGTGGGAGTGGAACCTCAAATTACATGGAGGACACATTCCTCAAAAACTCTGTATTAACTACAGACTATATAACCGGAGGAACAGAGTCAGTGCCAAGCTGATGAATAAAGATGGTGGTAGCCAAGGAGGATGCAGCTCAAGAGGAAACTGCATTAAACAATAAGGAGGCCACTCATGCCAGGCAGCTCCCAACCAGTGACTGAGCTAGGCAGGGATATTCAGGTCTGGCTAATTCTGCCCCACTCAGGACCCTCTGGAGGAGGGAAGCTCCCCCCTGGTGTGGCCAGGCTTTCTCAGAGTTGCACTGTTCAACCCTCCCCTCTTCCTCCTCCCCTTTCAAGGGCATCAGACCTACTACACAGCCTGAAGCCTTCTCCTGCCTACTCCTGTCACCTGTCCCCCTCCATCATCTATAGGCACCCCCTTCCCAATCACTCATACTTCCAACTCTGATTTGATGTCCACTCCCCAGAAGACCTGGGTTGATGCCAAGTATATGCCCAACCTAGGAGAAATTTACTTTATATTTAAAAGGTTACTTTGACTCCAAATACAGGACCATAATGTTTTATCCACAACTGAAAATACCAAAACCTCTGAAAACACCAAAACTTGATCTGACTTTATATGAGGCTGTTTACAATCTCTGGATATTCTACCTGAGCCACACATCTTATTACGTAAGTATTCATATGCTAGTTTATGGGATGCCTTCCAAACTCTGCTGGGCATATATCATAATATATAGTATATACACCACATACACTCTAAAATACCTGAAAAACTCTGAATTATGAAAACATTCCTGATTGTATGTGATTTGTGGATCTTTATTATGCAAAAGTTGAAAATGATATGAAATAGACAATCCCCAAAGGATGATCCCAAGGAGACGCATCTTCCAGTCCTTTGCCCTTGTCTGAGCCTTTCTTGTGCTTGACCAACAGAATGTGGCTGAAATGATGCTGTGCCAGCTCTGATCCTAAGCCTTAAGAAAGCCTCGTGGCTTCCACTTTTGTGATCCCAGACAATTGATCCATCAGGAAACCTGGCTACTCTGGTAGACAAACCACATGGAGATACTAAATGGCCAGAAAAGGTCCCAATATTATTGAGGAGAGGGCTCTCCAACCCAGGGTCTCATGGGGTCTCATGTGTCCTTCCTTCTGGCCACCCTTACCCAGAAACCAAACATACTATATAAACCATCATAGATATTACAGCTCCTGCCATCTGACAACAAGCTATATGACAGACCTAAAGGGAGACCCATGTCAAATCCATCAAGTTGAGCACCAGTCATTCATAGAATCATGAAAAATCATTAATTGCTGTTATTTTAAGTCACCAAGTTCAATGGTGGTAGTTACATGGCAGAAGACATCTGAAGCATTGTATTAAAATGTCTGCATACAAATGAATGAAAGGTCACAGTAAGAAAGGCACAACAACAAAATTTAAAAAAAGCTAGAAGTTACTAAAGATGTGTAATGATAACAGCTTCCACTAATGCCTGCTACCCCAACTAGTACTGAGCTTACATATATTGTGTCAGAGCAGCCCTGAAAATAAAGCTTTACTAATTCCATTTTATATGCTAAGAGGAGTCTGTAATTCATCCAGGGTTTTTCAGCTAGTCTATGATAGAGCTGGGATTCACACCTAGAAATTTCCTGAGATTGATGCTGGCCACCTCCCAACTCTTTGAACCTCAGTGGAAAATAATCCTCTTTCTGGTGAAAATGTGTTATCTCGCTATTCTACATCCAATTTTCTGGGTACTGCACCTTTTACTTCCCTCTGGGAACCACCCACCCTATTTTCAATGAGTGTGCGTCAGGTAGAGTTCATGGCCTCAATCCATAAGCACTTCCATTCCCCAGGACACAGTTCAGACAGGTGCAGGGATAGTGAGATTTACTGGGGAAAATACTCTCATTTATACACTAGACTTCTTAGAGAGGAACATGTCCCTTACACCTGCTCTTCAACCTCACGGAGATCTCCAGGGGTTTTTCCCTTCTGGTCTACTGCATCCTTAGCATTTCCCTGAGCATGTTCTCTGACCTGTTCCTGGAACACCCTCCATGAACCTTCATCTTTTATCCAATTATTTCCATTCTTAAGACTTAGTTCATGTCTTCCCTTGATGTAACCTGACCAAGTCCCACTCCCAACCCATTTGCCCTGGACCTGACTTAACAGGTCCTCCTTTTTGCTTCCATGGTGGCTATGTGTAATATGTTACCTCACTGATCATATTGCTATGTCATCCCTGGTTCATCTTCTTTACCATTCTGCAAATTCATCAAGGCAGGCAGTATGTCCCAAACAGCTTTACATCCTTATCACCTTGCTCAATGTTCAGCCCTTAGGTGATCATATCAATTAAATGAATGGATGAATGAATGAATGACAGCAAGGCTTTTGTGATCTTCTTTACCTAGCAAAGTCCCCCATGGGATTTAATGGCAGCAAATAACTTGAATGTCTCAAGTTCTGCTTTTGGCTTTCCAATCCTCCAGGTTGTTGATGGTTGGCACTGGCATGCTTGAGGGTGAAAATATTGGTTACTATAGCGTTGGGGAGATAATAAATAACATTTTCTTCTTCCAGTCTGCTGAGAGCTGAGGCACAAGAGCAAGAACACAGGTATTGAAATGTTAATTTCATTGCAATTAAAATTATTTGGGGGACATGATTTTAATTTTGTGGCTAGGTTGAATTTTCAAATACTCTCTCCCTTCAGGATGGTTTTAAATTGCAGAGCACATCATTCATTCAAAGTTGCTGCCTCTCCCAGTTTTGTGGCAGAGAAGAAAGAAGCTATGGACCTTCAATGTTGGCAACACTTTAGGTTTTGGTCCACACATTCAAGCAGTCATTAATGGAGTCCCTGCAAACTCAGTGGGTCACATTATCACCACTCCACTCATGGAGAAGTAAGAAGGGGTCCAGGAAAGAGATTTGGAATGTCAACTAGAGTAAGCCACTTCTGGAAACATGAAGCCAGGGCATTAAGTACATAATGTGAAGGGACACAGAAATCAGGGATCCTTGAACCCAGGAAGGTGATAGTCTGTCCATAGAGAAACACACAGGGGCAGATTTGGCAGATAGAAAGACAGACCAAAATACTCAGAAAAGCTACAATCCTGATGTGTCTACCTGAGCACTTGAAAACATTGATTAGGAATTTAGAAACCATACATTTTATCCAGTCAAGCAATAATATTTATGGCATGTGGAATAACAAGCCTCTTTGCTAACATATCCAATGACATTTCTGAAACATGAACAATTACAGTGTTCTCTCGTTTACTTGGATATGTAGTAATTTCTTGTTTTTAATGGAAAATTCTGAAATGTTATATCAAAATGTTCAAGCTGAAATAAATAAGCCATTTTTTAAAAAATTTGCATTGTTCTGAAAACTTGGGGGAAAGTGCAACCCTGGTTCACTTCCTATTGTAGTAAAATGCAGCACATATGGGATTCATTTTTTTATTTCAGGCTCAACTTCCCTCTTAGGTACAAATGGAAGAGAAATTTAAGCTATTTGAAAGAAAATGGCTCTAGGGATTGGGATTTAAGTGTCCATGTGGTCATAACATCTAGCACCCTGAAAATAAGTCCCTTGTTTCACGGATAAAATTGAGGTATTCACCAAGTAACAATAAATGTTGGTGAATATGTGGGGAAAAGGGTACTCTTGTCCTTTGCTGGTGGGACTACAGATGGGTGCAACCACTCTGGAAAGCAATATGGTGATTCCTCAGAAAACTTGGAATGGAATCACCATTTGACCACTCCTTGGTCTATACCCACAGGACTTAAAATCAGCATACTACATACTACACTGATGCAACCACATCAAGGTTTATAGCAGCTCAATTCACAATAGCTAATCTAACCAAGGTGCCCTTCAACAGATGAATGAATAAAGAAAATGTATAGTATATATACACAAAGGAATATTACTCATCCATAAAAAGAATGACTTTATGACTTTTGCTAGTAAATGAATGGATCTGGAGACTATCATGCTAAGTGTTCATATATGAATAACCAACCAGTAAAAATCCACATCATGTACAACCACAAGAATGGGATCCTAATTAAAATGTACTCCATGTTATGTATAATATGTCAAAATACACAGTGTTCTTTAGTTTACTTGGATATGTAGTAATATATATCTAAAAAGGACAAATTTTAAAAAAATGTTTAAGTCGAGATATTCAAATACCTACAACCATGGGTTGAAATAAGAATTAAATGGGACAAAATTCACAGAAAAACTGCAAGGTAATGCCAGACATTGGACCGAGTGCTTGATAAATGGTTTTAAAAGTAGTCAGCAGAGCACCCCATTATGGTTGTTACTTTACCAGATCCCAGGAACCAGGGGATTCTAGGGAAGTCTGATTTCTGTTGCTGGAGTTTTGACGCTGGGGTGGCTTGCCCTGTGAACATGGCATTGGCATTGAATTACAGAAACACCAAGGTTGAATCTTGGAAAGAATAAGATAAAACAATTAAAACATTTCAAAGGGCCTTTCTCTAAGCCCTGTGGACATGAGACTGGAATTGTTGTGGGGAGACAGGCACAAATATACTGAGGACTTAGGAATGAATGAATGATGGAAACGTTGGGGAGGGAAGTGATTGCTGTTAGTGCTTATGCAGTTAGCAAGCAGCTACACAATGTAACAAATCATTCACTCCAGCCCCAACTCTGTAAAATGACATTTTAGGACTTTTCATTAAATAGTAGAGTATGCATGTCTAAGTATGCCAAGAGCTAAATGTGTAATTCAGGCTGTGGGATCTGTGCCGTACAGCCCAAGTGACAAGAATACCAGATAAAAAGTGATCTGAAGGAACACTCATCACCTATCTGAAAGTTTCCTGCAGCCATTTGTTTGTAATTTGGCTTTTCTACAGTTGGAATTTTGGATAGTGAACAGAGAAAATGACCAGATAGCATGACAGAAGCACATTTCCCTAGCAAGTTAGCATGGTTCTTGTTTGAAAAGTCTTTTTTTGAACATGATGCATCCAAGACAAAAATGTACATAGATAACCTATTTTTAAATTGATGTTCAATTTTTGTTTCCTAATTTGAATATGCAAATAGGGGACTGCAGAATTACTTTTTCACAAATATTGTTAAAATTTCATGCAAGATTTTAAGGTTGAGAGGAGGAATTACATTCTTTAACCATTACACTCTCCTTAGCATCCACCTACCATGTCCTAGTAGAATTTCAATACATGTTAAGTTAATGTAAATAAGAAGACTTCTAAGTGGTATAAACACCAAATTGTTTTCCATATTTTTTCTGTATCCTATAAAAGAAAATGAGATGTAACAATACACGTGGCATCAGGAACATCAAATATAATATGATGTGATGTCTAAACAATAAATACTATTTTCCAACTGGCTGCTTTATGAGACTGAATTTGACACAACCAGAGTGAGGTCACTGGAGTACCATTTCTGGTGGGAGAGCTCAAACTCTCCTAGTTCTGCACCCAGTATATCTCTACTCGGCTGTACTGGATTGCCCACTCCCTCTGCCTTTTTCTTGCTTTCTTAAATATGGTGAGGATCTGACTATTGTGAGAATGTCTGCTTTCTCCATTGGGAAGGACAATGCAGCTCATAAAAGGTGATCAAAATATTACCTTAAATAAAACAGTTTTAAATGAAAAAAAAAAAAGTACCAATAACTTATCCTCTTTGCTCGCCCTCAAAAGTGTCAGAAAGAAAGACAGTTACTCTTACGTTTTCCCCATCAGGAAAGAAAATGCTGCCAGTAGTGTGGAGTTTCCTGTCTAATATCACAAAAGGGAATAATTATACTCTACCACCTTGTTTTTCTCCAAATAACTGATACCAAGTTACACAGCTCAACCCTGGAAAACTGAGATGAGCAGCACAGGGAGCGGACTGTCTGGGATCAGAAGTGTCTTACTAAAAGTTAATTATTCCTCCATTTATTTTCTTCCAGGAGGGAGGAAAGCAAAGTCACCATAAAGTTCATTTCTGGGAACATTCTCTGGAACACTCCAGGGCCCAGGGCCCAGGGAAATGCCTCTTGGATTTGTTGTTTCACCTTCAACTTGAACTCTTTTCCTCCAGTGTGGTTCCTTGCCGGCAGCTGGCTCTGGAATCACCATGACCCAAGGAGATAGATAGCCTGAACCTCACTGAGCCAGCACAAAGTTTCCCAAGGAAATTTGTATATTTATTAACTAAGGAAAAAATTAATTCCTTATTTTAGCCATGTGTCTCAGAAGCCTCTGAATGATTTCTATAAAACACAGATAATGGAAAAAAATCCAAAAAGCAAGTAGGAGACAAGTAGATAAGCTCAACTCAGAACAGCTAAAATGAAACCGAGAACAATACAGTGCTTTGATTGATAAGGTGATTTAAAAATTAAAAGAGGAGAGTCTATCTGTGAGCTGAATGCCAGTTTCTAGAGATTGATGGATGGCATGAGTCTTCTTCTCTTTGTGGCATTTCAGATAAAGATGTGTTTTTCTTTTAGAGAGAATCTTTATAAGACAGTTGCTTGACTAGAAGAAAGGTGTGTGTGTGTGTGTGTGTGTGTGTGTGTGTGTGTGTGGTTGCACACACACACACTATAGCATTTCAGAACAGTACTGTATACCTAGAATGCAAGGCTGCTCTGTAGTCTTGCAAACTGTCTGTACTTTCCAGAGCTTGTCCATAGATAAGGTACTTTAGAAACATCCCTCCTGGATGAGCCTTCATTTCCAATTGTGTCTATGCACCATGTGGTAACCAGCATGATTAAGGAAAAAGTGATTGTGCGAACCTCCAAATCCATCTGTCTTGTCATTGGCATTGAGGAGCCTTGCTGAAAAATTAGCCTCCTCCTTCCCCCAACTTGTGTTTTCCCATCCTCCAGACAATACAGGAAGCTCTTAGCTGGGAGAGAAGGGAACAAAGGGGCAAGGAATTCAATAAAAAGAGATCCTAGGCAAAATGAAATATTGTTTCTGTGTCTGTGTTGCTCTCGCTTTCTCCAGTCTGCCAGAACCTTAACCGTTTGTGTGCTGTGCCACAAGACAGGATCCGTTGTAGGATTAGCTGCAGAGGCTGCAGTGTGTGAAGCAACAGGGACACAAAAGGCCAAAGTGGACACAAAAATGTAAGGCACAATGTGAAAAAAATTACTTTAGTTCCTACATCTTTGCTATTTTCCTGGTATGCCTAATTAACTATACTATAGGCTTAAAGATTTATTGGTTATTTTGATATTTTCTGTGCACATTTAAGGAATTCTTGAGTTTGCATTTCAATGTTATTTACCTGTACTTATGTGCCTTTTTCCCAGGATCCATAGAAATCATCATTTTTTAAAGAGTTTGTGACCTTCACAGTTAAATGGCTTCAATAAGATATTTACTACCTATTTCCAGTTTTTTCACAATTGCAGAGGGTACATTTTCTGTCATTGGGGATTAGAGGTTAAGAGACAAACCCTATCTGTGAAATACTGGGCCAAGAAAAGACAAATATAAAACACAAGTAAACCAGAAAACAGTTGCTGAATTAGAAAACAAAACAGAGGTTAAAGGATATTAGATTTATAAGGTCATTTTTATTCATTTCATAATTGTGATTCAGACTCAGACAAAACATAAAATGTACACTGTACAAATATCTCTCATTTTTAAGTTGTCTTTAAGAATTTAAAAACATTCTATTTCAATTGTTGGGATAAAAAGATGCAAGTATTTGGATTAATGAACTCATTTAAAATTTCTTCAGTTGGTATTAGATTTGAGGGAAGTTAATTAAAATAAGAAAATGATAGAAAAGCAAACTTGTTTCAGGTCAGGGGCTTTTGATGGAAAGAATTATTAACAGAGCTTGCCGTAGGCAGGCTGGCCTTGCAGTCACTGAAATTTTTAATCTGTGTGCATTCTTCTTAAACTGAATATTTTTTCAAAGTTTAAAAAACAGGGCTCATGAGGGTATTTTAGAATGGCATATATTAGTTGCAGTACATATAAAAGCTGTTTGGGACAAAAATATATATATTTTGGGATGAAAGGGAAAAGGTCTCTCTTTAAGAACTGACTCCACACATCAATTCCACATGTGTCAGAGTGAAGATGTGTAAAGTAACCTCAGAGAGACCAAAAACAGCCTTTTGTATCCAAATACACAACAAACTAAAAATAGATGGGAGCATATATAACCTGATAAGGGCATTTATGAAAAAATGATACTAACCTCAAATTAAGTGTAAAACACAGAAAGCTTTTCCCCTGAAAACAAGAAAATCAGTTCTGCTCTTGCCATTTCTATTCCACATTGTACCAGAGTTTCTCTCCAAGGAAACTGATCAGAATAAAAGCAGAAAATAAATAAAAGTAAGGAAAGGTATCCAGATTAGAAAGGAAGATATTAAGATATCTCTACCCACATGCGATCTTGTGTGTAGAAAATCCTAAGTGATTTACAGAGAAACTATTGGAGCTAGTAAATGAGTACAGCAAGGCTTCAGGATACTAGATCAATATAGAAAATCCACTTATATTTCAGTAGTAGTAATGAACAAAGCAAAAATGAATTTAGGAAAACAATTCCATTTATAATAGCTTCAACAAGAATAAAATATTTAGGAATAAATTTAACAAAGTAACTCAAGGCTTATACTTTGAAATTATAAAGCAAGACCTAAATATATGGAAATATATCCCATGTTCATAGATCAGAAGGTATAATATTTTTAAAATGGCAATAACTAGTCTCCAAACTAATTTTCGGATTCAACATAATCCTTATCAAAAACCCTATTGTGATTTTATTTATTTTTGTTTTGTATTGTGGAGATTTAAAAGTTGATTCTAAAACTAATATGAAGATGAAAATAACTAGAGTAGCCAATCAAACTTGAAAGAGAACAAAGTTGAAATAACTAAACTTCTGTATTTCAAAATGTACTGTAAAGCTGCAGGAATCAAAATAGTGTGGCATAAGGATAAGCAAATAGATCAATGGAATAGAATTGATAATTCAGAAATAAATGATTACATTTATGGTAAATTGTTATTCAACAATGACAGCAAGACAATTCAAGGGAGAAAGAACAGTCTTTTCAACAAAGTCTTTTCAACAAATGGTATTTGGACAACTGGTTACTCAAATGCAAAGGAATAAAGTTGAACCTCTACTTTGTACCATCTACAAAAATTAACACGAAATGGATCATAGACCCAATGTAAATGCTAAAACTCTTAAAAGAAAAATATGTAGAAAATTCATGACCTTGGTTACCCAATGGATTCTTAGATATGACAATCAAAGCATGAGTAACATTACAAAAAACTCATGACTTGGACTTTATAAAAATTTAACATCTTTGTGCATTAAACGACTCCATTAAGAAAGTCAAACAAAATCCCACAGAATGGCAGAAATTTTTTTTTCAAATCATTTACCCAATAAGAATCTAGTGCCCATGCCAGGTATGGTGTTGCATGCCTGTCATCCCAGCATATTGGAAGTCTGAAGCAGGAGGATCACAAGTTCAAAGCCAGCCTTAGCAACTTAGCAAGGCCTTAAGCAACTTAATAAAACCCTGTCTCAAAATAAAAAATAAAAAGGGATGGAGATGGGGCTCAATAGCTAACCACCCCAGGGTTGAAGTACCAATACGAAAAAAATAAAAAAAAAATAAAAGAATCTAATATTCTTGCTGGGCACAGGGATGCTTGCCTGTAATCGCAGTAACTCAGGAGGCTGAGACAGGAGGATCACAAGTTCTAGGCCAGCCTTGAGAACTTAATGAGACCCTGTCACAAAATAAAAATTAAAAATGGCTGAGGATATAGCTCAGTGGTAGAACACCCCTAGGTTCAACCCCAAGTATTGAAAAAAAATAATAAAGAATGGTTCTTAACTCATCAGCAAAACAGATCAATAACAACAACAACAACAACAACAAAAATGGGCAAAGAATTTAAATACACATTTCTTCAAAGAACATATAAAAATGGCCAATAACCACGCAGCACCCACCCACACACATACCATTTCAACATCTTTAGTCACTAGGGATTTGCAAGTTAAAGCCATAATGAGATACCACCACTTTGCAACCCCTAGGCTGGCTAAAATAAGAAAGAAAATAACAAGTGTCAGTAAGGATATGGGGAAATTGTACCACTCATACATTGTAGTTGGAGTGTAAAATTGTGCAGCCACTTTGAAAAAGAAGTGGAAGTTCCTCAAGTGCTAAACACAGAGTTACCATATACCCTAGCAATGCTCCATATATACCTTTTATGGTTTCAATGTGAAGTGTCCCCCAAAAGCTCACACATGAGATAATGCAAGAAGGTTCAGAGGAGAAATGATTGGATTATAAGAGTCTTAACTCAATCAGTGTTTTAATCCCCTGATAGGGATTAACTGGGTAACTGATGTGGAAGGGTGTGGTTGAAAGAGGCGGGAATTAGGGCATGGCTTTGGAGTATATATTTGCATCTGGCAAGTGGAGTTTCTCTCTGCTTCCTGATCTAAAGTGTGTTGTTTCCCTCTGCCACACTCTTTCACCAAGATGTTCAGCCTTATCTCAAGCCCCATGGAATGGAGCTGGCCTTCTATGGACTAAGACCTATGAAACCATCAGCCCTCAAATAAACTTCTCCTGCTCTACAGTTGTTTTGGTCAGATCCTTTAGTCACAGCAGTGAAAAAGCTAACAGAAATTGGTAGTGAGAAGTGGAGTCATTGCTGTGCTTAACCTGACCATGTGATTCAGAAGCTTTTTCAGCTTTTTTAAATTGGTGGGAAAATTTTTGAGATGTTTAGCAGTGCAAGCTGGAAATGCTTTAGGTTGTTGTAAGCAGACTTTTTTTTTTGTTTTTACTCTTTTAAATGTTTTATTCACTCAAATCACTTAATACAATTTTAGTCTATAGGTTCTTAATCAAGCAATAAGCAGACCTTAATGGTGGATTCTGATGGGAGCTCAGAAGTCCAGAATGGCAATAGCCTTGTCAGTGAAGACAAGGCTTAAGAGGGTTCAGAAAATGAGGACTCTATTGGAATTTGGCTTTTAGTCAAACTTGTTGTGATAATCAGGCGCAGAAAACAGAGTAAAAAGATTTGGGGAAAGTGAACTTGAAAGGCCTGAGTAAAACTAGGGCTAAGGAAGTAGCAGTTGTTAAAGACATTACCACCACTAAAGAAATGCTAAAGACTTTGCCTAGAGACAATAAGATGGCTTGAGGACATATAGGAGCTGGCAAGACTCTACCCATCTCAAGTTCAAGGGAGGATAGGTGAAAATTCTCTTAAGAGGAAACCAGCAGGGCACTCTTCTTGCACAAAGGTGCCTAGGAAGTTTTTTCAACATTCTCAGCCACCCAGACACTCAGAAGCTGATGCAGTCAGGGTCCCTGGAGGCTTGGCTACTGCTCTAGATGGTGGCAGACCTTGGTGTCAACCACGTGGTGCTGGTTCTGTGGGAATGCAGGATATTGTAGTTAGGGGGTCATGGAGGCTTCCACCAAGATTCCAAAGGAAGGCCTGGGAGGTCAGGCAAAGTGCAGCAAGGTCGGAGTCCCTGAGGGCACCCCATTAGAAATCAAAGTGTGGAGATGTGAGGATACCAATAACCTGGGGCATCGTCCTAAGAAAGCTGCAGGAATCAAGCAGAAACAAGCCAACAGAAAGGTCACTTGGGCTGTGACCAAGGAGCCACAGGGGCGGAGCTACATATGTCCTTTGGAGAGAACATCAAGATGCTATGTGCCCCAGATGCTGGAGTTGGAGCTACAGAACATGTTTGCACAGC
This sequence comes from Urocitellus parryii, assembly GCF_045843805.1. Taxonomy (NCBI): domain Eukaryota; kingdom Metazoa; phylum Chordata; class Mammalia; order Rodentia; family Sciuridae; genus Urocitellus; species Urocitellus parryii. Next base: position 249,209,776 of record NC_135531.1, read on the forward strand.
TGGATTTTGGTCTTGCTTTGGTCCTATCCCTTCTTTTTATGTCCCTATTTTTGTAAATGGAAATGTTTACTCTGTACCTTTGTATGTTGGACTTATAAATTGCTTTTACTTTTACAGGAGCTCACAGTACGAGATTGCCTTGAGTCTAGAAGACTTTGGACTTGAACTTTGAGAAATCTCAGAACTGTTGAGACTATGGGGGACTCTTGGGAATGGTCTAGATGTATTTTGCATTGTCAGATCAGTGTGAGCTTTCTGGGGCCAGTGGTGGAATGTTATGTTTTGGGTGTGAAGTATCCCCCACAAGCTCACTTGTGAGACAATGCAAGAAGGTTCCTAGGAGAAATGATTGGGTTATATGAGTCTTAACCCAATCAGTGATTTAATCCCCTTATGGGTTTTAACTGAATGGTAACTGAAGTGGTAGGGTGTGGCTGGAGGAGGTAGGAGTTAGGGCATGGCTTTTGGGTATATATTTGTATCTGGAGAGTGGAGTTTCTCTCTCTCTGCTTCTTGATCACCATGATGTGAGCCGCTTCCCTCTGCCACACTGTCCCACCATGATGTTCAGACTCCTCTCGAACCCTAGGAAATAAAGCCGGCCTTCTATGGACTAAGACCTCAGAAACCGTTAGCTCTCAAAAAAACTTTTCCTCCTCTATAATCATGCTGGTTGGGTCCTTTAATTACAGCAGCATAAAAGCTGACCAAAACAATACCCAAGATAATGTAAAACGTATGTGCATCCAAAAACATGTACACAGATGTTAAGGACAGCATTATTCTAATAGCCAAAATGAAATCAACCAAAAGTTTATCAAATGATAAAAGAATAAACAAAATGTGGTATCTGTGCAATGAATCATCAGCTGACCATGAAAAGCAATGAAGTTCTCATCACACTACAAAATGAATGAACCCTGAAAATATAAGAAACCTGTTATGAAAGATCATATAGTATATAATTCCACTTAAATGAAATGCCCAGAAAAGACAAGTGTGTACCATCAGAGAGAGATCAGTGTTTTCTAGGAACTGGAAGGAAGGAGAAATGTGGAATGGCTGCTAATTGGTACAGGGTTTCTTTTCGGTGTGATGAAATCACTTTGAAATTTTAGATTGGGGATGCTTGCATGACTCTATGAATATAATAATTTCATATTTTAAAGATTTAAAGTGAGTCCAAAAAATTATTAAGTAGCTGTACTATAACCCAAACAAGATATTAAGGTTTTAACATACTTGAAGAATGAATATATCAGTCATGAAGCCAGGATGTTAATCAGAAGCCACTTGATAAGCAATATGTGGTACACTAGATTATTTGTTCTAATTCTTCATTTCTTTGCCTAGTAAGAGTAAAAGATCCAACAATATAAAATTGCCATTTTGAGTAAAGCAAAAATGGTGAAAAAAAGGAGAAGAAAGGTGGGGCATGAGAATCTCATGGAAATTGAAGGGAATTCAGTAGAGGCAAAAGACCTGGAGGAGGGAAGAGTGGAGGGAGGGGAGAAGTGCTAGGGAGTGATATTGACCAAATTATATGTTAGATTGTGTGTGTGTGTGTGTGTGTGTGTGTGTGAACATGTAATAACAAATCCCATCAGCATATACAACCATAATGCACCAATAAAAAATATGGAAAGAGAAAAAAATGATGGATTATCAGCAATTTCATACAGCTTAACCTATTACATTCATACCTTTGCCATGTAATTGTGCACTGTATTCTCAAAGGTGATGGAGTATTCTACCTTATCCTGTTATGTTGGGCTTGATGGTATAATTTGCTTAGGTATATGGAATGTTAGTAAACGTATGTGCACTAACACAATTACACAGTTGTAAACGTATATGCAGAGTCTGTAAATGTGCTTGTGTGATTTAGATTGTTCACTAACTATTCACCATGAGAAGAACAAACCTTAAATAGTCACTAATCCAAGTAAATACACATTGAGCCCACTTGAAGTCAACCCACAGCCTAGAGCCACCTCATAGATGTGTTGCCTAATCAGAACCTCCCATACTATACCAACTAGATCTACCCACAAACTTGTGTGAGAAAAATGGTTTTTGTCATAAGCAATTGAGGCTTTGAAGCTTTTTGTTACACAGCATTACTGTGCCTAGAGCTAACTAATATATCATCTACACAATGAATGAGCAAGAGCAACTGAAACAAAAGTAGATGGTGTCTGTCCAAACACGATTCAAAGGAAATGGAGTCTTGTTAAACAGACTTTGACAAATGAATTTCCTGAACCCTGAAAGAGGAAAGACAGATGAATATATTGCAGAAGTAGCAATAGACACCCCAAGCAATCGAAGCAGCCAGAAGACTGACCTTGGATATTTGATTGAGTATCACACTAAAGGGAGAAGCTGACAATATCAATTTTTAAAACTTCCCAATTTTGACCAAGGTCTGTGTTGCAGTCTGTGATTTAATCTAAATTCTCATATATAGAGAGAAAATCAAGGAAAGTTTGATTACAAGCAAAGGCATATGTTAGTTATGGTTGTAACATGCTGAGGAGCAAACACTTGGATTCTATATTGCTTTCATTTACTTTGAATTTTAGGCTAAGTATTTTCCACTTGAGTAAATCCTAGAGCTGAGAACAGTTTCAGAGATGAAACCATAATTAATTGAAGTTGGTAAAAAATGTAGAATCAAGGTCTCATCCATTTATTTATCTCAGCAATTCCAAAGAAAATTGATATTATGTCTTGCCAACTGTCATCCACTTGTCTTCTTCGTATCCTGGATTAAACTATGACAATAATATTCTCCAGCCTCCCCAATTATAACAGTAGCTGCTATTTACTAAACACCATGTACCAAGGACTTCACTAAACACTTTCAGATATTGTATTTAATTCCCATAATGACATTGAAAAGCAAATATTATTATCCCCAAGTATTATTATTTCCTCAGAGGTGAGGAAACTGTAATACAGAAAGACTGAGTAACTTCACCAATAATATTACATAGTTAGTAAAAAGGGAGCTAGAATTTGAACCCAAGTCTAACTATAAACCTACTTAATGGTGATCAAACATCAGTTAAACTGAAGGCTTTGTTAATGAAATCAAAATGTTCCATTCATGGAGATGTAGCTAATGGCATAGAAAACAACCTCATTTATAAGAAGATCTTAGTTCTATCTATCTATCATCTATCTATCTATCTGTCTGTCTATCTATCTATCTATCTATCTATCTATCTAAATCTATAACATAGATTGGATTTGAGAAAAGTTACCAGACATTGACAGTTTGATCGAGTTTTTATATATCTTCCTTTTCTGAACATTTAACTCATTTTCAGTTTGGTTATTTCTTGCAGTCTATCATATGTGAGTGATGCTTGGCTAAGTACAATGTATTTGTTTTGTTTTGTTTTGCTGTTTTTGGTTCTGGAGATTGAACCCAGGGTGCTTAACCACTGAGCTACATCCCCAGTCCTTTTTAAAATTTTTATTTGGAGTCAGGGTCTCACTAAGTTGCTCAGGTCCTCACTAAGTTGAAGAGGTTGGCTTTGAACTTACAATCCTCCTGCCTCAGACTTCTGAACCACTGGGATTGCAAGCAGGCACCACTGCACCCAGCATCAAAGTGATTGTTTTTAAAGAAAAAGTTTAAAATGTGATGAAAAAACTATAGTATGGGATATGAGCGGCTCTTAATATTTCTTCTGAGATCCTCTTCATCTTAGTTCCAGAAAACTACATCCCCTTTCTCCCTCTCCCCCTTTCCTACTCCTCTCTCTTACCCCTCTCTATATATGTACATATATTTTACACACACACACACACACACACACACACACACACTCACACTTTTGCTCTCTCTCATTTCTACTCTTTTCTCTCCTCTCCCCTCTTTCTTCCTCCCTCCCCACCAATTCCTTTTCAGCACACTAGGTTTGGGCTTTCCCGTCATGTAGCCAATTTCTCCACATGTCCACCCAGCTCCCTACATACACTCTTGTTGACACTTAACCTACCCTGCCTCATTGGGAATGTAATGCCTCTTTCTTCATTAATAGACTCCTCTAAGACTTTGGTCCATTCTAACTCCTCCCATTTTCTCCTCTCTCATTTCATTCCACCTCAAAAAGTTAAAAAAAGACCAAACTGATCCAGAACTTTCTTCAGAAAGGTAGGGATAGCTAATCCCAGAAAATTCTATCTCTAGCAAAGAATGTAGCAAAGAAAAAGAAAGGCTTCCCTAATTCTACTTGTGCGTCACATGATATGTTAGTTTCTTATGGCTGCTGTAACAAATAGCACAGATTTTGGTAGCTTAAGCAAGACAAATTTATCATTCTCCTGCTCCATAGGTCATAAACCCAACACGGGAAATGAGCTAAAATCACTGTGTTGCATGCTGCCTTCCTTTTTGGAAGCTCTAAGGGAAAATCCATTTCTTTCCTTACTGATGTTGTAGACAGAAGTCATTCTCTTGCAGGACTAAGTTCCCCATTGCTGGCTATCAGCCAAGGGTCATTCCCAGCTTCTGGAGGCCAACCATGTTTGTTGGCTCTTGGCCCATGTCTTCCATTTTCGAAGATAGCAGCTGATAGATCAAGTCCCTGGTCTGCTTCAAAGCTGTCCTCTTTCTTCCATCTTGTCTCTCTAACTCATTGGAAAAATTCTCTGTATTGAAGGATACATGTGATTAGAGTCACACAGTCCAGGATTATCTTCTCCCACTTCCAGATCTATATACTTAATCACTTCTACCCAGCCTCCTCTATTATGCAAAGTAATGTATCTACAGGTTCCTGGAATTATAATACCAATATCTTTGAGAGAACATTATTCTGCCCAACATGTGATAAATTTCATTGTCATTTTATAGATGGAAAAGCTGAGGTCATATGGACATTGCAATGAATTAAACATTACACTCTGTATCAGTAAAACCAAAGAGTCAGACTAAGCTAAATTGCATACCTCTCAAGAATCTATACTGTTGGTGCATATAACATTGTAGAAAAATCAGATAGTAACACATGAAAGTAATATGATAATTATGTTTTCTGATCTGTCCACCAAATGTTTTTGTTGAGTTGAAACTAAAATGTTTTCAATTAAGTAGTATAAGGTCCAATGTATGTTCTTAGTAAAAAAATAACTTAAAAATAAGTACCCATAATACCCAAAATAAGTAAACCTGGATTATATTTTTTTCAGCCAGCTTTCTGTAAGACATGATGATTTTTTGCTGCAAGTTCTCTTCACAATGCATTTCTAAGAAAATCACATTCTTTTATAACATCCTCTTTAAATGTCCTGAACTGACTAGGTTGAGATAATTCAAGAGTCCCCAGTCATCATCATACCAGAATATCCCATTTTCCTTTATCTCCTCTGCTTAAGATGGGACGTTTATAAATATGCAGCTAAATGGAAGGCTTGTCAAGAGGAAGTGGGACGGGAGCATTCCAGTTTATTTTATTATGTTTCAGAGTAGCTACTGCTGATGCATCTTACTCTCTAGGAAAATTAGAAGTCCAGATTACATCAGGTAATTGCAACATGCAACCAAGCAGGATACGCACATGGAGGCTGCCAGAAGCAACTATGATTGAATCATCAATGATAAACAAGAGGTAAAACATAAAGCAAAGTGGAACACCAGAGCCAAGCAAGGTATCATCACACGATCAAAAGCTAGTAAGAAGGAAAGCGCATGGGATGGGAGGCGTGGCCTGAAAACAAGACAAGAGGCTTTATGTGTAGTGAGGCAATCTGGTGTCTCTGTAAGACTGTTATCAAAATAAATAGTGTCTCCTAAGTCTTAGCAGTAGGTGGGGTGGACTGCTGCAGTGGATGCCCTGCTGCAGAGATTCACATGAGAGCTTTGTGCTATGGTCTTTGTTTTGCATTCGTCCTACCTGTCAGAACTTTCTATTTATGCTTTCTCCTTTTCTTCAGCAGAGAGCAGAGGAGAGTCATTATGGACAGTTGATAAAAATGTGGGGCTGAATTTACATAGCCATTCAGTAACTGTCATGTACGGTGATGCGTATGGAGTACAATTAAGAGAGTCTCTAATTTGAATAAAAATCTGTTCTTTTAGTTCCATGTCATATATAATATCACTACAAACTCATCTACATAGCCTATTATAATGCACACTTTTATACTACTATAGCCTTCACCTAATCAGTCCTCTAGGAGCTAATCAGCTCAAATACTGTCACAAGTGGCATAATGCATGCAATTATCCTTAATTCAACTTCTAAACATGGAGGTGAAAGATCAGATTTAACCAAAGAGGCTTATCAGGAATTCATGAATTGATAATCATGATTAATGGAAAATCACAGTGCAAAACTTGTTTTAATTTACCTGTTCATGTAACTTGTGTTACAGAGAAATGTGAACTTTCATCCAGAGCAAACAAAGAATGTCTAGACTATCAAGTGAATTTTAGCCCCACGGTAAGAAACCTGTATTCACTATTTCAAAGATAATCTTAAATGACAGAAATCAGTGTGGCTAAGTAAGGCTTAGAGCTCTGAAAAAAAACCCCGACCTGGACTCACTGAAAGAGAAATGATTACTCTAGTCATTGCTAATAAGTGTTTGAAGTGGGGATTTACCTTGAATGGGACAAATTGGACTTCTTGTCTCTGGAGAGCCTAGATTTCTGCAGATTGTGCTATTTTTGAAAAGTAGTCTTTGAAGATAGCTGCATTAATATCCTTGTTCCCCAAAGCATTGACCACGTATAAGACACACAGGATATTGATGCATAATTAATTCACTTATTTCAATAATATTTGTTGATCAAATATTATAGGGGAGAAGTATTCTAAGTATTGGGAGAAAAATATTGAGTGAAAGAAGCCTTGTCCTAGAGAAATTCACAGTCCAGCAGAAAAGATAATACAAAGAAACTAAAATAACCTATATAACATGGTGAAATGTTGAGAAAATGCTGACGGGCTTCTTATTTTGTTACTACTTTGTAACAGTTAGCCAGGGGATGGTCAAATATATACCAGCACAATGCTAGTATTATGTTTCTGGGCAGACTTAGATTTCCCCTCCTGACCAATCATGGAGGAAGGGTTAAAACAAACAAACAAACAAAAAACCAGATTATGCCATCAGTGGAGGAATTGGAGCTCGTGCTCTCATTAAATGGAAGTCTGGCTTAAGCTGACCAGGCAATTTCCCAGGAACTGGCAGAGATGTACCCTATCTATATGCAGGACCCAGTAGGGACTGATTGATGGTCTGCACATTAGGATAGGTGTGCAATGCTTAAAGTGCTGGGACTAGGATCTCTGTCACCAAGTCTATAGTTTATGGAAGGAACCCCTGTGAAGAGTGTCTCTGAGCCTACCTCTCTCACCCCAGAGCAGGGCTGCAATTCACAGGAGATACAGGCAACAGAGGATTCACGATGGGCAATGCAAGGCTGTTGATGCCGACCCTGTTGTCTGGAAATTTCTCCAGCACAGAAACCCCATGCATTCCTGTGCATGTTTAGCAACTCCACAAACATTTCTAAGAGTGAATTTATTGGCTGGTGAATATACTGTCAGGGAGCAAATCCATGCCATCTAGTGATGAAGTGAACCTGAGTTGACAAAGTAGACTGCAAATGATCCAACCTTTGAAAAGCAAATGTTATCCAATTTCAACTGGTTATGTCCATGTGGAAATACCAGTAGAGTGCAGTGAGGTCTTTGATTTTTTTCTAATTTATTTTCAAGAGAAGCTGAATTTTCATGTAAAACCTTCTGAATTTTAATATTGGCAACTAACTCAAATTTTAAAATATTATATAAACCAATGCATTTATTTTGTATATTTGATCCATAAACTGGTAATTTTAAAATTCTAGGCTATAAGAAAAATAAAATTAGAAGTTTGGGAAGCTGTGGAAAATGAGTAGAGAAATTAGATTTTGAGATGAAAACGGAGGCATGGATGGGATTCCTGATAAGATATAAGATATCAGAGACAATGGAAAAGATGAAGGAAAAGAATTTATAAGTTGGTCCACTTCTCATTCAACCACAACTTATTATTTCCTTTATGTCAGGCATAAAGACACAGATGTGAGAGAGGGAAATGATCCCTGCGCTCAAAAAAAAAAAAAAACAACTTATTTTTTAGTCTAGTGGTCAGACACTGAAAGATAAACAATATCTTCCAGAAAAAATCCAGAGGGTAAAGGAGGAGTGTTCTAAGCAGAAGAACAACACCTGAGATGGCCTAAGAATGAGCATGGAAAGGTTTGTCTGCAGATCCCAAGGATGCCTGAGAGCCTGGAGGACACTGCTCAAGGAGAAGTGGTGAGAGGAGGCTGCAGGGCTAATGGGGCCAGAACCTTGGGAGCCCCAAGCAGAGGCCCTGCAGAGAGCTTATGCTAATCCTAAAGGCAATGGAAAATTCATCAAGGATTGTAAACAAGAGCTCCATGAGCAGGTTTGCAAATATAAAGGTCACTCAAGGTTAGCATATTCGACACAGAATGGAAGACTAAGTATGAGGTAGCAGCAGTAGTTTGGAAAAGAAATAAAGGCCAGGGAAAGCTGAAAGAAGTGAACTGAGGAGAGTGAATGGGTTCAAGACACATTTAGGAGATGGAAGGAAGGTCAAAGGTAATTGATAAGAAATAGAAAAGGAAGGAGATAGAAGATTTGAAGGTGACCTCACCAGGGTTCAGGTGGAAGCACTAAGTGAAAGATGGTGCCATGTCCTAAGAAAGGGAACTCTTGTATAAAAACAAAAAGTTGGTTTAGGAGGAAATTTCCTTTGTTTTGCTTTGGTGTGTTAAATTTTTGGTGCCAAAGAGACATCCAAATAGAGATATTTAACAGGCAATGGGCTATAGACTTAAGCACAGGGCTCAAATTATAGACTACATTTTCAGTGCTAACAGCAAGTTGTTGGGGGTAAAGGATATTTTCCAGAGTTTAGAGGAAGAAGAACCAATAGCTCAGAGAAGACCATGTAAGACTACTATTGTTTAAGCAATGAGTAGAAAAAGAAAGATTGGGAAGAAGAAGTCAATTGAGAAGAAGTCAGAGAAGTAAAAAAAGAATCAAGTAGTGTGGCTAAAAGGCAAGAGAAGTTCTGAAGAAGAAAAGAGTAAATCAACAACTGAAAAATGCTCTTAAGATTTTGTGACCTGTAAAACATTGGAAATTGGGGCAAGAGAAGTTTCAGTGGACTGGAAGCCCAAGGATAAGGCATATTCATATCTTTGATGAAGACATGGAAACAGTAAATAAAGATAAATCTTTTAAAAACATGATTATGAATAGGAAGAGTGAAATTGCTTGAGCCTTGACTGAAAGGTCCATAGAATTTGTGTGTGTGTGTGTGTGCGCGCACACGCTGCAGTAAAAGACTTGAGTTTACATAGATGTGGATAGGGGAAGGAACTGGTAGAGAAGGACACATTGAAAATAGAAGGAAAAAAGAAGATAATAGAGTGAGATCCTGGGAAGGAAGGGAGTTCAAAGCATCCTGGGGGGGGGGGCATTTCTTCCTGTTTAAGAGCTGGCAGTGGGTTGTAGAGGTAGAGGCAGAGTGGAGGGATCTCCTTTTCATATCTCTTTTGCTATGACATGGGAAGCAAAATTTTGTCTTGATTCTGAGAAAAGAAGATGGGAGCTGGTAACCGGGAGAGAATGGGCAAGGTTTGGAACAATTCTTATGGAGAATGAGGGAGAGATCTAGAATCTCTGGTGGTGACAGGAGCCCTGATGAGCTTGGTACCCATTTACTTGTGGTGTCACAGATTTCCCACATTGTGATATTCTGGTAGTGAGCTCATTTGCCCATTTTTTTTGCACTGGGAATGAGGAACAGGGTAGCTGCTTTCCTCCAGAGTTAGGGTATTGCCAGGAGAATGCAACAGAAGAAGGCTGGGACAAGTAAGTTAGACTCTTACAGAAAGAACATTTAAAACAGTGAACTGTGGAATTGGAGAGGCCCCCATTAATAATATTGTAATAATTTGAAACTATATTCTTATTAACACTTATACAACACTTCCTACACACCAGGCAATATTCTAGGCACACATCATAGGATAGTAATAACTAGGATTTTTCTCCATTTTACATATGATAAAACTGAAATACAGAAAAGTTCATTAACTTGCCTCAGATCACATAGCTTATAACTCAAGAGTCAGGATTTGAATCCATGTAGTCTGGTTTCTGAGCCCATGTTTGTAATCAAATGCAGTCTGTCGCCATTCTTTGTCTCTTGGCATCTCTTTGACTTTCATGGACAGGCATTCTTTTCTATTCAGTGGAGAAAAAAATTGAGCCAGACTTTGTACATTATAATATGTATACTTGTAGACGTAGCCCAGAGATAGGAAGCAGAATTGGGAAGTTTTCAATCTCATTTTTCTTTATCCTAAAATACTCAGGTCAGACACAGGTCTCAGTGTTACATCCCAGAAGGACTAGGAAACATAGATCTTTGAAAACTGGCATTACTCCTTACAGCTACAGCCCAGCCTTATCCCCATCTGCACCACCACCTGTACCTATGAGTGGTGAGGGATCATTGCCTCCACCCAGCTTCTTCCTGTATTCCCTGATGCCCTAAATTCCTGGTGGAAATTTACTCCTTTATATCAAGTTAAAGTGTCTACACGGAATAGGAGCTCTTAAGTACTCAATCAGTCATTTACACCTCAGTTTAAAGGTTGTTTCTGAACTCAGTTGTTAATGGATAGAAAGAGTTGTAGGTAATGAGGTCATAAAAGGAAAGGAAAACTACAGAGTGGACAAAACACTTCACCTGCCTTAAATTTAATCTTCCAGCCAATTGTAGCTATAGGGTTTGGTTATATTTCTAAAAACAGTGAGATTAACTGTGCAGACCAATTTTTCCAGGACTTAAGCTGGACTGTGATTTGCTTCTAAATTAGCAGCATTTTCAGAATGGATGTATTTTAACTGTCTTAAATGGAATCTTGGACGTTTCTTTTTTTTTTAATCACAGATATTTCACATAACATAGCATTTTTCATAAAGTGTGGTTTCTTTGAGATCTTTTAAAAGACTCCAGCTGTATAGAAATATCTCATTAGTGACAAAAACAAAGCAAGTTTTTCCTGCTTTGTCTGATCTAACAATGGGCAGACTCATCATACACTGGTGCCTCCTGTGCTTACAATGGATTGTGTAAGTTGGGCATTTTCTTAGCATTCTTTAAACATTTCCCTTCTCCCAGCATTTGTCCAGGTGCTCAGATTTATTTCCAAAGTCACAAAATACAATATGAGTTGAACATCTGGCTCATAAAAGTCCTTTTGAAGCCAAAGCAGAATGCCTCTCTGGTAGGGGAAAGACAATGGGAGAAAGCAACACTGGAGGAATCCTACCAGAGAGTGCTTGGGGGCATACCTGGTTCACTGCAAACCTGGAAGGTAATTGTCCTCCCAGATACTTAGCTGCCTGGTGTTGTCATTGGGAAACACTCACAAACCAAGCATTCATCCTGAGAAAAGGGGGAGATGTAAACCCGCCTGTACCCTAAGCCAGGGAGGGATAACACGAATTCCACGCAAACCCAATGACTGGGTTTCCTTGAAGTTATTTTTGTTTCAGTAACCACCAAAAAGTTAAAAATGCTTAATGGGAAAAAAAAAAATATATATATATATATATCACTCAGGAAGCAACCTAGGAAATGTTAAAGCCTCCCCATATGGAAGAACAATGATTAAAAAAAAAAAACCTGTATTCGATAAACCCTATATGACTAATTGAACTTGAGGTTGAACTATGATAAAAGTTTCTGCTGTTTCCTTCACTTTTTATGTAGGGTAATGAATTTTGCTCAGCCATTCATGTGCCAGCCAGCCTTTAAGTCCTCTGAAAGCAGAAATCTTGTCTGTCTTGATCAACATTGGTTCTCTTTTGCCTGGTACAAGGCTCTGCACCAAATGGACCCTAAACAATTTGTTGAATTGTTTAAAGACCTAATTGCCCAGCCTAAACCATTCTATAAATTGTCTGTGAAATGGTTGCCCAAACCACATGTATAAAATGTTATCACAAAAATTTGATCCCTAAATAGGCAACTTTTTAAATGTATTTTTGCCCTTGGCTTTGTCTATATTTTAATGGGCACACCCAGCTTATCTCTTAGATTTTCTATTCTAAATGGAAAGAAGCAGAAAGATATTTTCCCTTAGGCACCTTCTAAAAGAACATGTTGCTTCCAGAATTATTAAATAAATATCTACCCCATTGAGTTCAAATCCTGAATATCCAATTTAGCCAGAAAAGAAAAACTATTGTCTCAATAACTGAAAGGGGGGGACCCAAAAAGCCAAAAACAATAACAACAAAAAAACATGGGGACCTATTGCCCAATAAGCCTCTAGGATGTGTGACAAACACGTATTGAACAAGCACAGAGCCTAAGAGAAATCCAATAGCCTTTCCCTCCAGAACAAGTTAGTCTCAGAGGAGGACAATTATCTAGTGACCAATGCCTACCTCTGTTATTTAGTGCAATCAAGTACAAAGGCACCTCTAAACTACCATGATGCTTCCTCTACAGCTCACCCATAGCCTTTGACTCTGCCCTAGAAATTGTCAGAGGGACAAACATTATCAGAAGTCTTTTACTCTGTTTCAGCAGCTTCCCAAATCACAACAAAGCACATCCTTCCTTCCTTCTTGTTTATTTTGATGGCTCAAGGGCTAAAACTATGCAGGAAGCAAGGACAGTAAAAAGAGATGGGGGAGGGGTGTAATTTGAAAAGAATTTAGTAAATTATTAATATTACTAGAAAGAGGGGCTGGGGATGTGGCTCAAGCGGTAGTGCGCTCGCCTGGTGTGCGTGCGGCCCAGGTTCGATCCTCAGCACCACATACAAACAAAGATGTTGTGTCTGCCGAAAACTAGAAAATAAATATTAAAAAATTCTTTCTCTCTCTTTAAAAAAAAAATATATATATATTACTAGAAAGAGCACCAAAGCTAGAGCAGTTCCCAGTTCCCAGGTGAGTCTGAGTCTCACCTCCCCAGGTCTGAAGGGACAGGGAAGAGAGAGGAAGTGAGAGAGGGTTGGTTGTGTAGGAAGGGCCTTTTGACAGGAGCTAAGATTCCCTTAGCCTACAGAGAACCCACAAGGAGTAGCCAGTGGAATAAGTTCCTCCTTCCTAGTCTCTTTCCAGTATTTGTCACTGACCTAACCCCAATGGAGATCGAGGGCGAATGCAATGTCTGTGCAGGTACAACTCCGAAGGCACAGACAGAAGCAGAAAGGGTCTAGTGGGTCTGCAGGGGACAGCAGATGACTTCTAGCATAGTGCAACATCTTTGTTCCCACATTTGGTTTTATAGCATAATGGGGAAATCAAGATGTCCTTGAGACCATTATTTCCCTCCCTGGATTGGATTTTAAGTTTTGTTGTTGTTGTTATTATTGTTGTTGTTTTTAAATCATTCTGACCACCAGGCCTATTTCATAGGCCTTGGTTTCCTGATTTCCAAACTCCATGACTCTTTCAAAAGACAAAAATCAAAGTGACTAGTTTGAAGACCAGTCTAGTATTTACTATCAGACAACAATGGCTATTAAAATATTCATTGTTAGGAATTTAAATATCTAGGGTTTATTTACACATACACACACACACACACACACACACACACACACACACACACACTTTCTTGGAGCCCAAACTAAAAGAGTAAAAAGACTAAAGTCTGTCCGTCAGAAGTCAGACTAAAATGCTAGTTCAGTTAAAGTTAACCTCATAATCAATTCTATGCTAAAGTTTATCCAGAGTGGCTTATATTCTTCTCTGCAACGAAGGCTTGAATCTGGAATAATAATGGAATTAAACTTGAAAACAATAAAGAACATTTTATTTGCAAAGTTTTTACATTGGCCACCTCTCTTTCTTGCTCCAATACCATAATATGGGCAGTAATTCTATTCTATAGCCCCTAATACCACATGAGCTCTCACCCTCATATGACCATAATAAAATTCCCCCTGGTCTGGGCTTCCTGTGAGGGCCATCAGTTTATGGTATCCAGCCAAAGAATCATAAGGACTGGTTTTAAAATACAAAATTACTTCAAATCTCACATGGGTTATTTTTTAAACATGCATCGGTTTCTATGAGTGGATTTTCAATCAAAACCCTGTGTCCCTCAGGCTGGCTATTTTGCACACCATATTTTCAAAGTGGAAAAGCAATCAAGGTAGATCAAGTCACCTGACTAACCACACCACTCCAGCACTACACATCCAAAGCAGCCACTACCATGACTGAAGCAGACGCCTGGAGAAAAGTGAACATCAATACCGGGAGTTACTTGAAGAACAGGCATTGGACGTTATCTCTCAATTCGTTCCCCATATCTACACTCAAACCAGAGTTTCCTAAAAGTAATTTAAAACTATCTAGTCCACAGTAATACCAGGAAATGTGAGTGGTGATATTGTTAACACAAGTATATACCATCTACTGCAGGCCATAGTTACACAGCACTCAGAATTACAACTACTTTACACATCACCATATTTGATGAGGAATAACTTTGTAATAATCATTCTAAATATCTCATGTGATTATAATCTGTTCTTGTTGAAATCACATCACTGTGTTAAATATTCCTTGTTATCTACTCATGCTGTATAAGTCATGCAGCAAACTTTGAGTCCAAAGCAATCAAATTGTCATTGGCTTAATTCTCAAGTCATTTTTTGCCCTTGTTCTATCTACCTGATCCCTCTTGTAGGCAATCTGATAACAAGCATTTTTTTTTTTTTAAGTCCCACCAGGTGAAACATGATTGGTAAAAAGAAAATAAACTTTGGGAGGGTACCTGACAGAAACCCTTTGGTCTAGATAAGTAGACAGCCTTGGAGATGAGTAGCCAGCCATGAGGGTAGTTGATGGAATAGGCACTCAACTTCGTTCTCCTTACTTCCTGTACTTGGTTTGATTTCATCTTATCCAATTATCAGTTATGTGGTCTGAGGCAAATTTATTAGCCTTCCTTAACCTTGATCTGTCTTTCATTTCTTCTTATTTATTTATTTATTGGTGGCAAATTTTAGATGATGATAAAATTTTTTTTTTAAAAAAACCAACAACACAAAACCTATTCCACTGGGTTGCTCTAATAACTAAATGAAAATGTAAATCCCTTAGGATGTCACCTGTAGCACTTATTAAATAAACATTAGCTGCCTCACATCCCTCCTCCCTCCCCTGCCTGCTTGACTGAGCTGCTATGCTCAGGTAGAAACAGCACTTACAAACAGACTGGGAATAGCAGAATTTTACCCTTCAAAAGGATCATAAAGGTTACATACACCTCCTTCCTTCCAAACAGGAAGATTCGGTTCATCAACCTATCTTAGCTTCTAATGTGCACAGCTCATTTTTAAAATAAGGTTATTTCTTCTGAACTTACTATAAAACATGAATAATTGAAAATTTATTTCTCATTTTGAAAAGAAATCTATTTTCAGAAAGCTTCTGTCCATATGCAATATCTATACAACTTCTGTCCTATATACGATGTCTAATTCTGTTATGTCACAGAAATCTTTCTGGAATCAGACTTGAAACGTGGGGCTTAGGCCTCATTCAGAAACTGAACAGCTTTGTGACCTTAAAAAAAAAATAAATGAATTACCCTGAAACCCAATTGAGCTGGGAAATAAGGACAACACCACTTGCCCAGCCTCCTTCTGAGGCCCTCGTGGACACCACCTAACCACACTCCCTTGCGCTCTTCCCTCCAGGCCATCCTGCAACATTTCCCCATTGCAGCATCTTCTGTTCTTTCAGGAGTTTTCATTTGAACATTTTAAAGGACAAGGAAAGATTTTATACCAAGAACTTAAAAAAAAATGCCTCAAATTAATAATAACAGGCAAGGACCTTCTAGAAAATAGGCAGCAGAGGAAAGGTTGTGATGAGAATAAGTGCTCAAGACAGAGGGAAAGGCCTTGATATTACTGATCCTCTAAATGGCGTGGCTCACTGAGAGCATGGCTGGTTTAGGGAAAGGCTCAAGGTGCCGCTTCTAAGAGTTTAACCAAGACAGAGTACAGAACAGGGAAGTTTTGAAGGTTTTGAAGGCAGGGAGGGGCATAATAAAGGTGGCATTTAAGGAGAAGAACACAGCCCAGTTGTTGTCCAATGGGAAGGCTGAGAGTCAGAGATGCTAAGCATATACTGTGTGGTGACACATGTGAGCCCATAAGGGCCTGCAGCGGGGTGGCGGCTATGGGATAAGTAGTTAAACACATGAGAGACAATCTAAGGGAACATTTGACAGGACATGAGAACTTCCTGGAGACAGGGTGAAGAGCAAGAGGAATCATGAAAGGCAATTCAAAGATTTCACATCCAAGTGCCAGGGTGATTGGTGGTAGCTTTGACCAGTCAGTGACATTGAAGAAGAAACATTTATTGTGCATCTGTACGTTGGCTAAAAGTTAGCTGAGCTATGTGTCTTTGATTGAGCTCAGCTGGGAGGGTCCATGTCTATCCAAGCATCAGCTGATACAGGCTGAGTTCAAACAGGCAGCTCAGCTTTGATCTGTGTGTCTCACTCACCTCCTCGTGGGTCAAGGGAGTAGCCCAGGCATGATTTTCTCCTGGCAACAGCAGGGACTCAAGAGTACCACCCCAGTCTCTTCAGTACTCCTCTAGACTTGGGTCATGTCTTGCCTGCTGACATTCCATTGGACAAAGCAAATCACAAGGCCAAACCCAAAGTCAAGGGCTAAGAAGGTGAACTCTAGTGAGAGGAACCACAAAGTCACATGGAAGCGGAGACAGGGAGAATAAAGAATTGAGGTCATCAGTGCCATCTACCACATACACTACAGAATCAGTTGTAACAAGACAAAATAACCTATGTTTCATCAAAAAAGAGAATGGGTAAATAGATGGTGGTGTTTTCATTGCTCAGAGCACTATGTAGTAGTGAAAATAAATAGATTACAGCTGTCTGCATGAACGTTTATGAACGTCAAAAACAAATGATGACTGAAAAATAAGCAAGTTTTAAAATGAAATAGCAACTTGCAAAGCAAGATCCAGAGCATAAAGTCACTGTGGTTACCTTTTAAATGCATAGACTATGTATCACATATTTGTTATGGATATACACATATGCAGTAAAAGTATAAAATATGGACAAGAAAGATAGACCTAAGCCTCAGGTTAGTTATTACCTCCTGAGAAGGACAGAAAGAGAGGATCATGGAGGGAGAAAAAGTGGGCTGCAGCAGGATCTATGAAATTTCATTTTCTAACATAAAAGATATGGAAACAAATATGAGGATATAGTAACATCTGTTAAATTTGAATGCTGAAATGCACAAGTGTTTCTTATAAGACTGGCTGTTTTTTGGTGAGGAAAGTGTTATAAAGAGCCAAACAAATAGGTTTTGGCCTTAGAATAAAAACAATTGTCTGCTACAAACACCAGGAGATAATGATCACTTTATCTTCCTACCCCATTCTCTGTTAACACTTTGCTCCAAATAGGGATGAAAAAAAAATTAGACAAAAAGAGAATACCAAGAAAAAGCAAACTCTCTTCCATTTCATTCTGTGGGCTTTGGCTTTAAATCCCAGAAACACCAACCGTTGCTTGTTTTGGGGACATGACTGGCTGTTTCATGAGTCAGCGAATCAAGTTATGAGGATACAGAATCTAGGTGTCTTTGTGGAGAGAACTGAGCTTAGAGGGAGTTATTTCATGTGTGTTTTTTTTTTTTAAATTAAATTTTTATCAGAACATCTCAGAGTCTCTTTTTATCGTGAGGGAAATGAAAAGGATGATTACAGAAAGAAAATAAAACCCAAATTTTGTTAGCAAATATTAGGAAAATTTTAAATCATGACAAGAAAAAAACTGCCAGATGGCTGGAAGTAAATAATAGCTTGCATGTGGGGGTTGGGAGGGAGGACGATTATGAAGCTCTTCACTCTCAACATGGTAAGTTAAGGGGAAAAAAAAGCATTGATTTTTAACTAATATAAGGTTTACATTCTTTTTATTTTTCTTTTTAAGCAGAGTTAAGTTTGCTCTCCTTTCATTTTCACTTTTTTTCCCCCTAAAACTACTGGTTTGGAATTGAAACGTGCATATGAAAAGTCATATAAAATGGAACACATATAGGTTTTCTAAATGGTCTTTGCTGTTGATCCATGGATGGCTGTATTAATATGCATTAACAGTAAGCAGATGACACGTCTCTGAAATAGCTGCTTAATTGAGGAAAATAGGATCATTGGATGCAAGGCCACGAAAGGGCTAGCCAGCATATTTTCCAGAGGCACTCAGCCTGAAATGAATATCCTTACCAATTTGCAACATTGCATTCGACATTAATCTGAATGGTTTTTCTATGGAATTATTTTAGAGCTATTATCTGTGATTTTGAAGTTGCTTATGGTGGGTATCATAAAGGAAAAAAAAAATCTCTCTCCCCTCCTCCGATACTCTTTTATGGTTACTTATTAAACAGGTCTTGCCTCCAAAGTCCATCCTGAATTTTTCCACTTCTCTCCATCTCCATGGCCACCTCCTGGCCACCCTCACTCAAGCCACCCCACTCTCTTGTATGATAATGTGAAAGGGGTTCCCCAGCTGACCCCTCTAAGGCCTCTGTGGCCTCCTCTTTCCCTCTGCTCTCCATACAGCATCAAGACTAATCTCTCTGAAATATAAATTCGGTCTTATGATTCCCTTTGATGAATTCCTGCCTTCATTCACTTTTTATTGCCCTTCAAATTCTCACCATGACCAAGATCCCACCTCTCTGTCTAGGACCCACGACTTTCCTTATACCGCGTTCCCTCCTCCCACGACACCATGGTTTCCATTTCAATCCAGGTTATGATGGGCTCACACGAGAAAGCCACAAGATCCACAAACTTGTTATGCCCCCTCTGAAAAAATGCCACCCCCTCACTTCCATCTCCACAGAAGAAACCAGTTGTAACTCTTTCAGTTGATTCTTTGGTATTTTCTCCATACATCTCTAAATACTGTGCTTTTTAGGCTACTTTTGTTTTCGTTTTAAGCATATGCTATCGAATCCTTACTACGGAAGAAGAGAATTTGTTCTCTTATATTTACCTCTAGCACCCCACCTGATAATAGTTACCAGATCACTGTGATTACATCAATGCCCTGTGTCTTTGTTATTTTGGCTATGCCAACATCCTTACAGCACAGCCATATACCGGGAAAGGTTACTCCTCCTTTTCTGAGTAGCTTTAATTTTCCCCTAGAATTAATCTTTGTCATTTTCACCCAATGGCTTGATTTTTTCTCATCACGAAGTTAACCTTAAACTCTCCCTGCTGTTGTGTAAACACCTTTTCCAACTTTCAAACACTTAAGTGAATAATGTCAAGTTGTATCCTAAGGAATTCTCTCTTGCCCACACTTCTACATCGGAGGAGCAGCTGTCACCCAGGGAGTTTCCTTTATTATGATTTTAGTGGCATTTCAGGAAAAACTTAAGTAGACACATGGGTTCCATTGCTATCTTTACCCAAATTTCCCGCTTTTCTGTAGGTCCTCCCCACTGTGCTTCAGGGCATTCACACCTGCTGCTATCTCTAACTCACATCTCTCGCTGGTCCTTGCTTAATTTCCTCTCATCCTTTATATCTGAGCTTAAAGGTCACTTCGTCAGAGGTAGTCTCTGATTTCCCAGTTAACCATGCTCATTATAGCTTTTCATAATGTCCTGCACTTTTTCTTGGAAGGCACGTATCACAAGTGTTAGTATAATGCACTAATAACTTGAAATATTAATTTTGGTTGTTTTTTCCTTCCACAACTTATACATGACCTTTTACCTAATCAGAAGCATCCATTTACTCAAGGACAAGTAGGATTTTCATAGAGGATATGACAAGAGCAGGAAACATTTCATAATCAATCTTTTGACTTCTGTAGAAGCTTACAAGTGCAGGGTGAGGGGATGAGGGTAGAGAACAGAGAGGATACTATAACCAGAGAGGAGATCCTGGGGGACCAGATAGAGAAAAAAGTAGTGATAGCTTCAGGACACTGACAATCACCATTCTTAGCACCCAGGAGCCCTGGGAGACATCAACAACTCTACAGACATCGACAACTCTACAGACAGGGTGGTACTTAAGACATTTGACAATCTGAGGCAAATATTCATTAGTATATAAATACAAATTCCAAACATGTTTCCTTTATTGTCTAAATTATCTAAAACTGAATATACTTACCATCAAGCACAAGTTGTAGCACAAGTCATTTTATTAGCTCTAACAACTTCCAAAGATGTTGGGTCACAGAAATTATTAGTTCATCAAAGAGTCGATCCACTGATTAGGTTACAGCTCTCATAATCTAATTATTTACTCTCTGAGCATCCTACATCAACACAGGAGCTTTTGGAGGACACCTCATAACCAAACCATAACCATCACTAAAAGAGGAAGTCACAAGGGGCTGAGGCTATAACTCAGTGGCAGAGTTCTTGTCTAGCATGTGTGAGGTCCTAGGTTCGATTTTACCACCATATAAAAAATAAACAAATAAAATAAAGGTATGCTGTCCATCTGCAACTACAAAAAAAATAAAATAAAAAAATAAAAAAAGAAGTCACTGAAAAGGGTTGTCCAAAACAGCTGTTGGTATCTGAGGAAGGTTTTCTGGGTGTCCTGTGCCCTTGTGCCCTGATCCCCTTCTGATTTCCCCTCAGCTCACTTGGTCAGTCCCTCTACCAACCCAATTTTTTGCTATTCTGCTTCAAGACTTTTTTGAAGCCTCAGGAGCTCACCCAGCCCTACTGAAGACACGGCTTGAAAGTGCAAAAGAGCAAACAACTTAGGGACAACCTCATATAACAGTAAACAGCCATTAATGGTTCATAGCACCCCAGAGCCCCAGACTCCCATCTTTGGGAAGACAATTTGGAGATGCATTCTGCATAGGTTCTCAAAGGGTCTCCAGCAGAATCAGGCTTCAGTTTCCCACAAGGAAATACAGCACAAGAACATACCATCTGTTGGCTTCCCTTCCTTCCTATACCATTCATCCCATTCCCCTCCTGTTTTGGGAAGTCACCTTCCAAATACTGCACCCAAGATCTTGTTTTAGGCTCTGCTTTTGAGAAAAACCAAAACGAATTTACTCTCTAAATTATGTCCCCAACTGAGTCATGGTTTGACATTGGGAATTGCACCAACCCCTTTCTGTGACTTCCTCTTATAGTAATGGTTAGGGTTTGGTTATGAGATGTCCCCCAAAATCTCCTGTGTTGATGTAGGATGTTCAGAGAGGAAATAATTAGATTGTGAGAAGTGTAACCTAATCAGTGGATCGACTATTTGATGAACTAATATTTTTGGATTACTGGGTGGAAACTGTAAGGTGGGACAAGGCTGGTGGAAGTCAGTCACTGGGTGCATGACTTTATCTCGGACTCCTTGTCCTCTCTTCCTCTGCTTCATGGCAACCATGAGGCGAGTACCTTTCCTCTACCAATCCCTTCTGCCATGATGTTCTGCCTCACCTCAAGTGCAGAGCAATGGAGTCAGCTGACCATGAACCAAACCTCTGAAACTGTGAGCTCGAAATAAACCTTTCTTCCTCTAAGTTGTTCCTGGTCAGACATTATGGTCACCATAACAAAAGCTGACTACCACAGTGAAGAGCATTAGGTGACAGAGGATCCTGTGAGGTGATTGAGGAATGGTTCATACAGTTGCTCCCATGTCACCTTGACTGTGTCCTCTGCCCTCTAGGCCCTTGTACCTCTCCTGTAGCCTCTCTCATCCTGCCAGGACAGACAAGTGTTATGGTTTGGATCTAGGAAAGTCCTCCCAAAAGCTCATGCATTAAGTAATGTAGTAACATTCAGGGGCAAAAAAACTGGATTATGAGAGCTATACTTCACCAGTGGATTAATCTCTTTGGTGGATTAGAAATTTGAATGGACTACTATGTAGTAAGTGGGTATAGTTTAAGAAGGTAGGTCAGTGCGGGTGTGACCTTGGAGACTGTATCTTATCCCTAATCTCCACCTATTCTTTTTCTCTCTTCACACCCACCCTCTCTCTCTTTTTTCCCCCTCTCTGCTTCTTCACTGCTATGAGCTGAGAGCTGGCTGCCACTCCTGTTTGTCACGATGTTTCTGAATGGCCTCAAACCCAGAGCAATGGAGTTGGCTGACCATGGACTGAGACTTTTTAAAACCATGAGCCAAAATAAACTTTTCCTCCTCTGAGTTGTTCTCCTCAGGTATTTTGGTCACAGTGATGAAAAGCTAACACAGGCCAGAGGCAGAGAGAAAGAGAGGAGAAGGAAAAAAAATAGGGGAATCAATGGGTGAGGAGCCCAGATAGAAGGTGAAATACACATAGAGGGAAGAACACGAATAGAAGAGGCAAAAGAAAGGAAGACACAAACAATAGTTATTGACATAAAGACAAATGCTTGTCACCTCACCTTGCTGGAAGCAGGGAGGGATTAATGCTGAAGTTTGTCCTGCCTGATCTATTCTGGTGAATGAGAGTGGCCAGCCAGAGACAGGGGGAATGGGCCAGTTCTTCTTCTCAGAGATCAGGTACCAGAGGTGACAGAGAGAGGATGCACATGGTCACTTGCTGGAGCATATGGTTTGCTGGCCATTAAATAGGGTCCTAGGTAGACCTGTCTAGAAATGGCTGTCCCCAACCAAATGAAAATGTACAATATAAAAAAAAAGTTACCAACCTCACTGAAAAGATGCACCTGCACAAAATCCCGACTGAAACAGCCCCCCAGGAACCACTCCATGGACCTGGACTCTGCTTCTCCCCATGGGTAGAGTTTGGCATAACTTTGGGGGAGATACAAAATAAGTCCTTCTCAGTTCAGTGTACAGACTACCACCAGACTTCAGAAATTGCAGCCCACTTTCCATAGCTTGAAATAAATAACCTAAAGTCCACCCCAGGTTTCACATCTCTGCACTTCAAATGTCCAACCCAGAAAAGTCTCAGTATCACAGTGCATTAGATTTCTGTGATAAAACCACATGTGCTGGAATTTTACTACATTTAATTTTACTGCATATTTCAGTTGCTCTTATATTATTTCCCAACTGGTATAAGAATAATTCCATATTTTAATAAAAATTCCAACTATATCAATGCACTTGTGGAATATCAACTCTGCCTGGACCTTAATCTCCATTCCAGGGTAGGTTTGCCACCCACAGCTAGCTGCACAGGCCTGTGAATAATCCAGCAGATCACCTGTCTATTTCTTTGAACTTCTTAAGCCCCATCTAAACTTCAGTTCACCACTGCCCTTCCAATATCCTTCCAGAAATAGAGATCCAGGTCTTCTCTCATTTTTCTATTTCTGTGTAACAAATCGTCCTCAAGCCCATCTATCATCTTAAAACACAGAAGATGGCATCTTCACTCATAAGTCTATTCCCTGGCCTGGGATGCCTGGAGTAGCTGGAAGTCATCTAGGCACTTCTCTTACTATGCAGCCTCTCCCCAAAGCTAACTTGAGTTTTCTTACAGCATGGTGGACTCAGACAGAGGGCTGGTTTACCTAAAGGGAGACTTCCAGGAGCCTTCTTCTGATCTGTGTAGAAGCCAGGTCTATAACCTCTGCCGTGAGTCCTGGTTACCGTGAGTTACGGGTTAGCCAGATTTCAGATGGGAGGATGACTACAAAAGTCTGAATCCCAGGGAACATCTTTTGAAGATAGCAGAGAGAATAGGACCTAACAATAATAAAAACCCACCCATTTTGCTTAAATACATACTTATTTGTGTGATCATCTGTTTGATGACTTCTGTTGAGGCCAGGGATTGACAAGCGTTCTGTGAAGAGCCAGATAATACATATTTCAGGCTTTGCAACCCATGCAGTCTCTGTCACACTTACTCAACTTCACATAGTGAGAAAGCAACCAGAAACAATATGTAAATGAGTAAGTGTGGCCATGCAAAAGAAAACTTTTTATGGACACTAAAATTTAAAATTTTTATAATTTTTATATATTCCAGTGCATCATTCTTCTTTTGATGAATTTCCCCTCCTTTTTAAATGAGAAATTCATTCTTAGTTCTCAGGCAGAACAAAAACGCACAGTCAGCCCCAGATTTGACCCACGTTTGCCAATCCTTGGTCTAGACTAACTTCCATAAAGGCAAGGACCATGTCTGCCTTACCCACTCTTATGAAACCTGTATTTAGTACATCATAGCAGGGCTCAATAAATATTTATTGAATGAATGAATAGTTGATTTATAAACAAATTATAAAGCCCTGAAGTAAGAATTTCTCTGAAAAGCCTTTAGTGTTCACCTCTACATCCATCCCTTCCACTTAAAACCTAGGTCCAAAATTACATTTGCAGCTTTATTGACATTTTTCTGGAAATATAGCAGTATCACTACACCCAAGTCTCACTTATCCATGCTAAATGTGCCCAGAGTACCTTGAATAATCTGAAACTTCAATACGAAAGAGTGATGGCAGTTTATTGCCTTTTCAGCTTCTCGGAGAGATGCAAGCACAGGCCATGAATCACTAATATCATAACTCCTAAGCCACACATCGCTATTAAAGTGCTAGTAATATGACACTGTAGAATCACAGAATTGCCAAAAGTTGTCCTGGAGACTCTTGGTCTAATTCCCTCATTTTCCAGCTATCCCACTGAAAAACCCTTCTTGAATGCCCAAACCACAGGACCTGGTGCCAAACCAATGGTCTTCTATTTTGTGTTCCAAACCTACTCCTCCCCCTTGACTTCCTTGTTTCTATTAATGACACCAGCAGTTCCTAATCCCTGAGGTTCAAACCTGGAATTTCCTTTTTCCCCTTCCTCTCCTTTATTATCCTATCTTCTCATTGCTATGGGCCCAATTAGGTAGCATTTATTCTTTTCTAGACTCTAATAATTAGAGTCTCCTACTAATTCTCTCCTCCCATTTCCCATAGCCTCTTCCACCTCCTCCTAAACCAGGATTAACTTTTGAAAAGCACTTTATAGCTATTGCCTTGTTTTATAACCATTTGGATAGCAATCTTCATAAAGTATGATGCTGAGTTTATCACTTGCCTGCTCCAAAAGCTTTGGTGGTTACTCTTTACAAACAAAATTAGACAGTGTTCCTGGCCTTACATTCATCTCTCATATAGGGCCTTCATTTTAACAAGTAGGAGTGAAAGAAACTGATTTTCCCCCCAATATTTATTTTTTCCTTCTTCCTTAGAAGTAGCATTGTTGGCTTCCATACAGGCACAGGGCCACTATATTTTCCACCTTGCCTCACAGGTGGTCATGTCCATTTGACAAAGTTCCAGCAAATAGGAAGTCAGCAAGAAAATATTGTATGCACCTTGTAGAAAGTATCCTTAAATGGTAGGGGGTACCTCCTTTTACATATCTTCTTCCACTTATCGAGGCAGAATGTGAATATGGTGGTTGTAGCTTGGGCTGCCATCTTGACTATAAGATAGAAAACAAGTATTGAGAATGGCAATACAGAATGACAAAAAGAGACTGGGTTCTTGATGGTCTCAGTCATCTTTCCAACCCTGAATTCCCAAATTTTGGACTTCCTTTATTATTATTATTATTATTATTATTATTATTTTAGTTGTAGATGGACATAATACTTTTATTTTATTTATTTATTTATATGTGGTACTGAGGATTGAACCCAGTGCCTCACACATGCTAGGTGAGCGCTCTACCACTGAGCCACAAACCCAGCCCCTGAACTTCTTGATATGAGAGAAGATAAACATCTGTCTTACTTGATCCACAATTCAATTATTTTGTCCCCTTCCTCTTCTTCCTCCTCCTTTTCTTCTTCTTCTCCTTCTCCCAACTCCTTGTCCTTCTCTTTCTTTTTTAATCAATTGCCACTGAACCTACTCTTAACTGATACCAGAACTCTGCATTTTATCAAAACATGGTCTTCTTACCCCTAGGCCTTTCCACTCTTAGCATTTCTTCTCCCAGTTATACCACCTCTTTTTGTCCCCATTCCCTTCTGCTATGCATATTTCCATTTGCCCATTGTCAAGACCCATTTCCAGGGTCTGCCACTTGAGGTCTTCCAGCATCATCCAGTCCTTAAATTCTCCCACTTTCAGATTCCTCTAGCACTTTTAATTCCTTTATGCAATGTCTTCCTCACAGTGGTCATCTCTAAACTAGTCTTACCTCAGTGCTCTCTTCTTCCACACAAGGGCAAACAGTCCCTGCAGTGCCACGGATAACACATAGTTCATGTTTGTTGAGACATATTTTGGGTGTTGTCCCAGTTCACAATGATTCTCTCTGCTTTGGGAATTACCACTGCCTCACACCCTCCCTCTACCATTATGATTTACCATATGACTTACCCTGTTTCTGGCTGACTGGACAGCTGGTCAACACCTTCCTCCTAGTTGTCCTATTCAGAGTCTCTCCTCTGAGAAATGAAAGTAGAATTCCAGGTGCTGCAGAAATGGCAAAAGTCAGTCTGCAGTGTGAGAGAAGATGGACAAGAGAAGGATGATGGCCTAGCTTCTTGTTTCACCCACTCCCAAAGCCCGGATGTCTTCCTGCACTTGGGTTCTGTAAGACACTTTTGATTCTTACTCTTACAAATGTTCGTTTTTTAAGCTAATTCTGATTTTTGTTCCTTGAAACCAAAAAGTTAAAATATTTTTGAAGTTTTATTTAACACAATAAAAACCACAACTCCCTTGTTGGAAGGTCAAAGACTGTTGAGTGGCAGAAGGAGGGAATCCCTCAGCTACATCAGTTTGGTGGGATAAGCCCAGGAGTTAAGAACTTCACACATTTCTTTTTCTTTCTTTCCCAAATTGTGCTCTCTTTTAGTTTTTGTGACATTTGTTATCTGTGGCACTCAGGTAACATTTACCATTACTTCCTTGTTTTTTAGTATCCATAAGTAGCTAACTCACAAGCTACAGTGTAATATGACCCTATCTTATTTATCCTCCTGGGTCCAGAAGCCCATGAATCCATTAGTGTATTAGTATCTTTATTTGCATTGAAGATAATCTGAACTATCACAGGCCAGTTTTTGTTATTCTAATCAGATTTATTTAGCTTAATCTTTACCAAGATTGAGTTTATTTGCAAATTAAAGTTTAGATAGAAATAGAGAAAATGTTGTATTCTTTTTATCACTTAAAATTTCTGATCCCCAAAAGAAGAAAAATCCACAAGTGAGAATTTTGAAGAAAAATAAATCGCAATAAGTGCCTAACTTTGGACTTTAATATAAAATTCACTTTCCAGCATGTTGTGCAATGGAACACATATTCTTCTGTTTTCTATGTTCAGCAGACAGCTGGAAACCCACACAGGATGCCAAAACTATGTGACCTACATTTACAGCTAGACAACATTTGCTAAAATGAAATCCAAGATTCAGAATCTTTTACTTTAAATCTCTTTGGGAGTATTATGTGTTCTGGATAATGGGGTAATAGATGCATTCCTTTTTTTTTTTTCCTTCCAGGTATTTAAAACCATGTCAATCTGCCTCCCTATTCTTCAAAAACAAAAACAAACATAAAAATTCCACTGGAACTTTTTTCCCATATAAAATATTTTTAAAAGTTCGAAGTTTTTGTTTTTTGTCTTTGATAAGTTTAACTAATGCACCATATTTCTGCATCTTTGGACTTGCCAAAATAAATGGAACTTCTTGCATTCTGGTTTACATCTGCTTCTTGTTAGTCTGGATAAAATAAATAAAGCTAAATACTTAACATTGCATTCAGATTCATTTTCTCCTTATGCAAATAGGCTGTAAGTACCTTTTTCAGGAGTCAAAAGCAAATGTTTAAAGGGAAATTCCACATTCCCATGAGATTCCCTGAATAAGCCTTCTCAGATCTAAAGTGGACATAGAGTTCTTTTTGATGATTTGGGGCCAATAGAGAATTAGGTGTCTTTTTCTGAAGTCCAGTCCAGGAGAGATCCCCTTAGAAATCAAGGTCTGTCCTGAACCAGGTTCAGGAGGAATTTCCCTTAGAAATCAAGGTCTTTTCTGAACCAAAGGATCCACACCCTTTAACCCTTAATTACCAGCCTGAGCAAATGCAGCCTAAACTTGAAATAACTGCATATCTTTGCAGCCTTCAATGTGGATTCTCATCTGTCTGAGAGCCTTCTATTTCCGCAGATTTCCAAGGGAAACAAACTATTTCCACATTTCATCTGGAAT
The DNA here is from genome assembly GCF_045843805.1 of Urocitellus parryii. Taxonomy (NCBI): domain Eukaryota; kingdom Metazoa; phylum Chordata; class Mammalia; order Rodentia; family Sciuridae; genus Urocitellus; species Urocitellus parryii. Next base: position 249,238,044 of record NC_135531.1, read on the forward strand.
GTCTTTCCCACTCTTCTTTATTATTCCTTTCTCCCCTCCCTCTATCCAACTAATCTCATTTCTTTGGGGAAGTCTTTGCCGACAAACCAAAATGAATCATTCTCCTCCCAGTACAACCCACAGCTCTGCTCTTAAACCTACAGCACTTATATATGTGTTAGTGGACTATCTGTCCCCTTTCCCAGTGAGCTGCCCCTTCGTAACCCTCTCTTCTAGCATGTGAACTTCCTCTGGGAGATGGCCCCATTTTACTCATCTTTGCTCTCTCCTCCCCTATATCTCCCCTCGTTCTTTTTCTTATGCTTATAAATGTGCTCAAGTATGTTGTCCAGGCTGACCTCAAACTTGTGATCCTTCTGCCTCTCAGCATCATATGTGCCACCACTCAAGACTCAAGTATCTTCAAAAGTATCTATAGCAAAGGATTTTAACTCTTTGTATAAATAAGAATCCATGGGTTCCCAATGATATGAATGAATAAATAATTAGATAAATGGAGGAGACTGGAAAGCCCTTCCTTATACTATAAAGTCAGTTAATACAAGTATGAGGGATAATGAGACTAGAAAATTACTATTTGATAATCAATATAATAATAATTGATTTAGGCAAGAATCATGAATAGACTCTGTTACTAGGGAATGAAAATTTGAGGAGAAAAAGGATATTTAGAGTCTCAAAACATCCACCCAGAAGATTCTTATTAGTCATAAAAAGAAAGAACAGTAAAATTTAGAGTAGAAAAATTTAGCAAAGACCATCTTGTCGAAATGACCAGTACTGGGACAAATTAACTCCTGTACCTCCTGATGGGATGCGCTAAGGAAGACATGGCACGTTTTCTATGGTATTCCTCCCACAAATGCATTACCAGAATCTAATCTTGAGGAAACATCAGACTAACCCAAATCAAGGGCAACTTAAATGGCTTAGTCTCTCTCTTTTTAAGTATATTACTTTAAATTTATTGATTTTCCATTTTGCCTGTCATATTTTCATTCAATATTTTTTTATTTTTTAATTAGGCCTTTATAGTTTTACGTAGAAGTTGAGTTCATCCCAAAAACTCATACATGCATGGATATCAATTTTAATTCATGATCTCCTTTTTTCCCTTCCCCAATTCCCTCCCATCCCTCCACCCCTTCTCAATTCCTCCTCTACTCTACTAGACTTCCTTTCAGTTTTCTATTTCTTTATATCTGATTGGTTCTTTTGATTTACACATAAAGGTGACATTACCTATAGTATATTTATATATGCACATGACATGATTTTTTTAGTATTTTTTTAGGTGGACACAATATCTTTATTTCATTTTCATGTGGTGCTGAGAATCGAACCCAGTGCCTCACGCATGCTAGGCGAGCACGCTACCACTTGAGCCACATCCCCAGCCCCATGATTTTTTAAGAATTCATTCTACATTATCTCCCTTTACCCTTCCCTCCAGTCTGCCTCTCAAGCTCCTTCTACATTACTGATCTTCCCTTTATCTTTATGATATTCTATCTTCCTTTCCTCCTTTCCTTTATTTCACTCTAGCTTCTACATATGAAACAAAAAAATTTTTGACTTTTGAGTTACTGAGTTTGGGTCTATTCTCTTTTAAAAATGCTAATACTTTAAAAATAAAAATTTTAAAATGCTAGTAATTCATGAAATATGAAGAAAAACTGACTCCGAATTAAAGGAGACTAAGGAGACATGACAACCGAATGGAATGTATAATCTGAAATGTTTTTGTATAGTACAGAGCATTATTGGAACAACTGGTAAGATCTAAATGTACCAATAATAATTTCTTAAATCCTAATTTCATTGGGTTGCAGTTATATAAGAGAATATTTTTGCATTTTTGGAAATACACTGAAGTGTGGATGTAAAGCAGAATTGTATATGTGACTTCCTCCCAAATAATTCAGAGAAAAGTGAGAGACAGAAAGATAGACTGACTGAGACAGAAGCAAAGAGGAAAAAGAAAGCAGAGAGGAAAAGTGATCAGACACCTTTTAATCACACTTGGAATTGCTTGTGGTATTGAAAATTTTCTAAAGACTAAAATTATGTCAAAAAGTTAAAAAAATCATAACCAGCCAGTCAAACTTGCTTTTGCTTCCTCATCTTCCAATCAAGCTTCTTAAGGAGATATCTGGCAGTCACTGCACTTCTTTCATTGACCCTCACCACTGCAATTCATTATCCTTGTTCATTACCCAACTGAAATGATCTTGATATAATCTCCAGTGTGCTCATCACTGCTAAATCCAATCACATTCTCTATCCTCTTATACTTTTTTCTCTCCAGCATTTGACACTCCCTTCACTTTAATTTTAGAAGCTCAACTCCTTAAACCAAAACAGTTCATGACCTTTCCCTCACCTAACTTTATAGTTTCCCTCCCATTCTTCTTCACAAGGAATCTTCTTCACCAGAATTTGAAGTACAACACTGTTTATGTGTACTTCTTTCCATGCACCTCTTTTTCTTAGATAACTATCATCTTCAGTTAACAAACTCCAACTCATCCATCAATCTTCAGTTCACAACACCTCCTTTGAGAAGTCTTCTTTGAATGCCCTGTAGAATTTTGACAGTCCTTACCCTGTGATTCCTCTCCAAAGCACTAAGTACCATATAATAGCACTGCCAATTTACTTATCTGTCTCCCCACTCTAAAATCCTGAAGGGCAGACACTGTGGCTTATTTACCTTAGTATTCTCAGCACCTGGCACAAACTAGACACTCAATGTGCATTGGATGCATAATTGAATGCTAGAAATCATGTGTAAAATCTGAAAAAAAATGGCTTCTTATTCCTTGACTTTGAAGAAAAAAAATTATTCTAAAGAAGGATGCTATAGTTAAGAGAAAGCATTTATTTTGTTTTTGTTTTGTTTTGTCAAGTAGGCATATTTCATTGTTATGGTTATTTAGTACACTTGCACTATAATACCATTTATAGAACTACTGTCTGGCTCCTATAATAATAGACCAAAATGAGAGAGTAAAAGCCTTCCAAGCAGACTTTCCTTGATTTGCAATTTTTCTCATGCCTAATGCAAGTTATATTTCTTTTTATACTTTAGTTTCCTACTGGTTTCCATTTGGTAGGGAAAATGAAGTTTGGCATAGGACATAAAATTTATTCATTAACCTTATAGCAGCTTCAAAACAATGTTTAAATAATGGTTTCATTCTCCAGGGGAAAAAATGTCATCAACTTGTTGGTACAAAATGAAACTCTGGAAGCATCACACATGAGAAATGCTTTTTTTTGTCCCCCATAAGGATTCATCCCAGAAGCTAGCATTCATAATATCTTCTCTCAACTATAAAAAATGGAACTGTAGCTTATGCCTCAAACATACAATGGAAGTCGAGGTGATGCTTTAAGACCTTGAAACAGAGTTTCCATAAGGTGGAATCTAATAGACTACCAAATGCAATGTTGATATTGTTTTTTTAACAGTTAACAAAATCATTACTTCTTTTTGAATGATTATTAGGAAAGGCACATTCAGAAATAAAGTTGGCCAAGAGTCTAGCTTTATTAGGCTGGAATTAGTGCCTTTAGGACTTTGCTTCCTTTTTTACATTTAGGAAAATATGGCTTCAGCTGCATGTGGTTTTGCAGGGTTTGCATTTGGATTGGGTTCTATGCACAATAAGCTATGAAAGCACATAAAAATCTGAGCAAACCAGGAGGAAGAAAAATTGCTAAGAATTTAGGAGTTTTTTTCTCAAAGACTCCTTTTTCACACTCCTGGAAGTTAAATTCAAATGTTGCTCTTGTGCAATCTGGTGCACAGATTCAATATTTGGGATGATGGTGGTTTCAAGTGTTCACAGATTTCAAGATATAAAACTAGAAGCGTAACAGAGCAATCTTTCTTGTGCCACTGAGTGTAGGAAGGATAAAAGGTGACAACAGGAGCAGTGTGAAAGATCAAGTATTTGAAAACTAACTTTCTTTCCAAAGAATATAACAGTAAAAAAATGCCCACAAACCAACCAGAAAGAAACTCTGTAGAAAAACTGGTCAATGAATGACAGACACTTCACAAAGGTATCTAAATAGTAGTAAAGCTATGAAATGGGGCTCAGCCTCATTAGTAATCAGGAACTCAAAACCATTCAACCTCAAAGGTAAATGGTTGTTTCTGTTGGTACACATGCATAACCAAATCACAGATGGTGTGTGGAACATCCTTCTGCCACTTCCACTTTACTTCATTCTGAATTTCTTATGGAAGAATAAAATGGGTTCGAAGATACAAGTCTCTGTTGTGTGAATCAATTAATGAGTCCTAAAAACCCATCTCAAGGATTATCAACAGACCTGGCTTTCACTAAGGAAGTAGACTTTCATGTCTGGTAAGGCTTTTGTGTGCATTATCTTCAAAATTGCCATATCTTGATCATATCAAACATCTGGATGACTATAAGGGTGCCATACCCTTCTCTAAAGCAAAAAGAAAAAAATTAATTAAAAATAAAAATAAAAGCAAATCTTTAAAATCTAATAAATAAATAAATTGTTTATCTGAATTTAAATAACAGACATTTTATATTTTAATTATTCAATTATTGTTTCATCATTCAAATAAACAGCCATTTCTTGAACACATACTTACCACCTGCCAGGCACAATGCCAGAGACAAGAAGAGATAATAATTCTGCCAATCTGTGAAAAGGGAGGTCTTTCTATCTTTTAGTGTCTTGTCCAATTTCTATTTTCAGTATTCTGTAATTTTCATTTTAAAGGTCTTTCACCTCCTTGGTTAAGGATACTTCTAGGTTGTTGTTTGGTATTTTTTCCTGAAAGTATTAAGAATAAAATTGTTTTTATCATTTCTTTTTCAGTAGATATATAGAAAAGCTACTGATTTTTGTATGTTGATTTTTGTATCATGTGACTTTGCTAAATTTGTTTGTCAGATCTAAAAATTTGCTGGTGCAGCCTTTAGGATCTTCTAATAATTTTGACTTCTCCTTTTTATTTCTTTCTCTTGCTTAATTGTTTTGGGTAAAACTTTAAGTACTACATTGAATCAAGTGTCCTAAGAGTGAACATCCTTTTCTTGTTCTTGCTTTTAGAGGAAATGCTTTCAGATTATCCCCATTCAGTATAATGTTGGCTTTGGGTTTGTCATATATAGCCTTTATAATGTTGAGGTAAGAGCCTTCTATCCCTAGTTTCTTCAGGGCTTTTATCATGAAGGGATATTGAATTTTGTCAAAGGCTTCTGCTGCATTTATTGAGATGATCATGAGATTTTTGTCTTTTGTTCTATTCATGTGGTATACTATATTTATTGATTTGCATCATCTCGTATCCTGGAATGAAGCCAACTTAAATACGGTATATGATCTTTTTAATTTTTATCAAATCCAGTTTGCTAATATTTTATTAATACTTTTTGCATTTATGTTCATATATGTCCAGTATAGGATATTGTGACTTTATGTTTTGTAGGATCCTTATCTGGTTTTGGTATAAAGGTAACATTGGCTTCAAAAAGTTTGGGCCAGGCATGGTGGCACACACCTTTAATCCCAGCAGCTTGGGAGGCTGAGGAAGAAGTGTCCTGAGTTCAATCCCCAGTACCCCCCCCCACCCCAACCCGCAAAAAAAAAAAAAAGTAATTTTTGAACAAATCCTTCCTTTCTATTTCTTGGAATTGTTTAAAGAGCATTTGTATTAGTTCTTCAAGTCTGATAAAATTCAGTCAAGAATCTCTCCAGTCCTTGGCTTTTCTTTGTTGGAAGAATTTAATTTTTATTACTTTGATTCCACTGCTTGTTTTGGCCTGTTTAGATTTTTTTTTTTAACACAGATTAAGCTGGACTTCTTACCCAGGAGGGTCTTGCTACATTTCTCAGGTTGGCTTCAGGCTAGTACTCCTCTTGCTTCAGCCTCTGGAATAGCCATGGCACCCGGCTTTCTAAACTGTACTTTTTAATATCAGAGAATAACAGTGTTGGTTAATATATGGAAATAGCTTGGGGAAAATTATGGTATTTGCCTTAGATATCTTCCAGTGATGGAGTGAAGAAAGTAGACAGAGCAGTTTAGTAGTGTTGTGGTGTGAGAAAAAGCAAGCCTTTTCACAACACTGCTCCACAAGCCCTCACTCATTCATTAAACTGGTTCTATTGATCAAGGGAGAAACTTTATGGGTATGTCTGCGTGTCTGTGCACAGACTATGCATACACTTCAAGAAAAAATGTGTTTCTGAAAGACAAACACTAATGTAATAGATCATAAGGAAGAAAAGGTCTATGGCAAATCTTAATATGAAAGGTTGGTATGAAAATGGAAGGAATAAAGAAAACATTCCAGTAACCAGGTATTTATTAGTTCCCTGTGCTAATACTGTTTGCCTCCCTAGACCTGCTCCACGGTGTCTTCCCCACTGAATTCTGGGACTGCTTCACTATCAGGGCCTTGCCTCTGGTTGGGCTTGGTCAATCAGAGGAATAACAGACTTGGTCAGTCACTAATAGACTAACCGGAAGGAAGTAAGAGATACTGGAGTACTTTTGCCCTGTCCCACTCATCCTTGGCCACACCAAGTGTTTGGGCATCCGTTGCATTCTGAGTTCCTCCATGTCCTTAGCTTCTCTCAGAAGGTTCCTTTTCTAAGGATTCAGTTTTTACTGGATTCCAGTAATAATACTTGCCTTCCCCTTTAGGATTAGGGGTGCTCATGCCTTCCTGGTTTTCTCTTTGCCTGCTCACATTCCCCTTAAAGGGAATCTTTGTTAAACTCCATTCAATAAGTCTCTTGACTGGATCTTCTGGATTGTTCCAGAAATTTGAATAACAAATATCTATCCTCAATATCTGTTACTATTATTCAAGGGGAGGAGGCAAGAATTCAAAGAATTTTCTTGCAATCCATGCTGGATGTGTTTTCTCAACACAGAAGAGGCAACAAAGATATGAAATTCTACTTACTATAACAGTGAGCTTGGGATCCAATGTTTACTGATAAAAAATGATGACCAAAGAAGAATTCCTATCCTAACTGTTTCATAGGATTTTTAGGAAAAAAATAAGATGTTGTGCATGAGAGTACTTCACACATCAGCCATCAGCAACATTTTAGAGTTTTACAAGGGGTGTCTACAGTGAATTTCCTAGCAAAGAGGGAAAGTTAATAATATTTGGTGGAGAGCATCCAAAATGTGGTTGATTCAGTGGCTAAGGGAAAATGATCCCACCATGCACTTCTTTCTGGAAAGGTAGGGAGAGGTAAAAAGGGCCAAAGAAAGAAATCCAGCTAGATGCCCTAGACTTTTTTTCAGGCACACCTAAAGCCTCACCCTGCTCAGACCTTCATTCCTTTTTTTTTTTTTTTTTTTTTTTGTGGTGGGGATTGAACCCAGGGCCTAATCCATGCAAGGCAGGCACTCTACCAACTGAGCTATATCCCCAGTCCCTTTACCTCCAATTTATAAAACCAACAAGACTCCATACCATTGCTTTATCTTTGTCATCTTCCTCCTAACATTCAAGTGATTCTTCACTTGCCTTGATTGTCTGCTACTTTCAGATATCATAGAAGTCACATAGGATATGGAATGACCTGCTGAAGACACCACATGTCTACATGCATTTTGTGAATGTTAGGACACTTAGGCAGACCGTTTCAGAACCAGAGAGTTTCAAAAGCCAACTTGCCTGTTGAGCCTGTCTATCTGCCATCCAAAACTTGATGCTGTTCTGAAATTCAAATACCATGGCCACAACCCCACTCCAGTCATCAGGAATGGCAGAGACAAGATAAAGTAACAGCCTCTTTTGCTGGCACAACATACTTCTTAATGAGTCTATTTAAATGTGTTAAAAACACTGAAAATTTTAAATGCTATGTTTTCAAGGCTAGTTGGGCACATTAATTTTCCATTGCAATAAACTCAAATCAGTTCTATTATATTCTTCAATATTTGAGAATCAATACATGCCAGCAAAGAGTTTGCTAACTTTTAATTTGCCCTTTAATTTTCAATCCATGTGGTTCTTAAGAAAGAAATTTAATATATTGATTTGAGATTTGGTACAAAGAAAAATCAGCTCCCTCTGGACAGCAGCTTTAAATGAATGATCAATGCATTCATTGAGTCACTACCAAGAGCTTACATCTCTGTCACACAGGTGGTGGTATGTCCTTAAGCAATCTTTTCCTGCAAAGTGGGAAAAAGATTCTCATGCAGGAGGAATGAATGAAATGCTTCCAGAATGGAATAAACTTTTCTGAATGTTCACATTGAGAATTTATTTTTTTTTGATGAGAAAAATGAATAATAATAAATCTATTTGAAAAAGAAAAATGACTAGAGAAGACAGGTAAAATCCTTGGCCCTATTATTACTTTTTTTCTTTGTACTTCTTTCTCTTGTATTTTTTCTCCAAGATCTCCAATTTTTATGTTACAAGTAGGAAGCAATGACACCTTTAGTAAGATATTTAGAAAACTTCTCCAAATTATGCACCATTTCTTTAAAATAAATATATTCATTTATTCAATAAATTTGCATCCATCACATTCAATGTAATATTCAATATGGTAACGCATACAAAGCATGTTTAGCAAGGTAACTGCTCAATAAATGTTAGCTATATAATAAAGATAGTCATCCTAATATGAAAATTTCCCAAGCAATGTGCAAATTTTCATGAACAAGAAAATGTGGACCTTACTCTTAAGTGCCTTCCTTTCTGTTTGGGAAACACACACACACACACACACACACACACACACACACACAGGATAGTACCAGTGTGATAAGCCCTATGAAGGAAACAAACCAGGTATTCTAATATAAAAACTGGGAAAGTAATTTTTTATAAGATTGAGTCTCATATAAAAGTTTGAGTCATTGAGTCAGAGGTCAATTTCTTTTGTTAAAATACCCTGCCTTAAAAAAAAATAGTATCATTTGAGAAGAACTCTCTTGATTTAAGTCATTTGTTTATACTTCTTAACAACTCCAGGTAATTGTCACTCTTCTTTCACTTGGGCCACACACAGCTACATGTTTACAAACTTCACTAGGATCAGGATGCAATCTATAGAATCATGAAGGAGAGAGAGAGAGGAATATGACAAGAATCACTCGGCAGAAATAACACGTTCTAAGTAGAATTTCTCTCTTCAACTTCTTCCTAAAATTAGTCAATGGGTTCACTTATCATACCACGCCCCTTAATTTTTCTCAGTGTAATCCAAGTACTAAACAGTTTAGAGGAAGTGCTGATGAATAAAAGTATTGGTTAAAGGGGAAAGAAAATTAGACTTTGAAGTACAACCCCAAAGCCTGTTCCCCCCCACCACCCGCTTGTTTCTTTGCAAGAATGATGTTTTTTCGCAATTTAATTGGCTCATTTCTCATTTTTTGTCATCTCTTTCTTGTTTCCTAGCCTGGGGGCAGACCACTGCACTTTATGCCATTGTTTTAACCTCTATCAAAGGCCTTATTATGCATACCCTGTCATAAGTAATATCAAAATCCATAATCCTCACCTTCAACTGAGTTAAATATAATTGGACTTAAAACAACCAATTACATCCTCAATTCAGCTAGTGTGCAAGGTGAAGAATGCAATTTCCCCAAAGGAAATGGGAATACCCTGACTTTATAAAATACTTTTAAAGGAATTTTATAATTGTCCATGTTCTTTGCCAGGCCTGTCTTCCACTGAGCCTCCCAAAGCTTGAGAGACTCCCACCTTGCCACATTCCACCATGTGCCAGCAATCCCCCAAGAAAACACCCTCCAGTCTCCCCAGCAGTGCTTTTCTTCTCTTTTTATCTGCAGGGAAAGCCTTTCTCCTTCCCTGTGATTCCCCTCTTGAAATTCTCCTTCTCCTTCCAACCTCAACTCAGATGTCACCTTCTTCTTAAAGCCTCCCTCAACCCCAGAATTATTCTCCCACCTTTTTCCTGTAACACCTAACATTTCTTCTCCTGTCTTGCCTGATAGGGATTAGTAGTCTCTACTGTTCTCTCTCTCTCTTTCTCTCTCTCTCTCTCTCTCTCCCCCCCCCAAATTCACTAAGGACAGTAATTTTGAAATATATTTTATACATATCCTTTTTGCCCCCTGCATGGTGCCTTTTGTCTGGGCAGCATCCATAATTGTTTCTAATGAATGAATAATCAACCAATCTGCGTATTGTATCTCACACAGTTCTCTAATGTTCAGAATCCTTGTGAAGGTCAATATGCTTTTCTTCCTCCAAAAGAATTACTAATGCACCTTTTGATCGGTTCACATTTATAGGGAAATATAAAGCTTTGTACAAAGGAAAAATCTAAAATTGACCTCCCCCCACCACTTCCCTTTACTCCCCCAGGAAGCAATTCTATGTCTGTAAAACTATTTTCCTCTATCTTTGCAGTAAACTTGTGATGTGCTCTGGCAAACACTAGTGTCCATGTGAATCCTTCCTAATGTAGTCAGCTCTTAGCCAGAAATCTTCATTAAACTGTCCTGTGCTGGGAGCTGTATCATGTATGCGCACGAACAGGAGTTGGATTGTTTCATGAGCACGTATAACATGGTTTCAGAGTCATAGTATTTTCCACCTCTTTAATTATTATTCAAGATAATTTTAACATATGTTTATGGAATTAATACTTCCATTTTACTTAATTCCAGATTCTAGAAGGAGTCTCTTATAGGATGTCCAACACACCTGGACCCACCATCTCCTACATGGAAACTATGTGGACATTAAGTTCATACAATCAGACAATGATCCTCTCCCTTCTGAACATTTGGAAGAAAATTTTAGCACAAAGATTTTTTAGAATACTTCATCAGTGAAGCCAATCTAAAAACAGAGCAGAACATTTAGTTTTTACATGTATTGGGCTGATAACCAAACTAGATTAGCTTCACAATAAAAGTTTTTTTTTTTTTTTTTTTAAGAACTGGTTTAAGAGATGTCCCAGTTATAAAAACATTTGCAAGAAGTTCAGAGCTCCCAGCCACCCTTTTCAACCCCTAGACTCTCCCTGTGGCAGTGGACTGGGTTACCTCCAATCCCAGCTATTAAATTTTCAGTCGAGCCCTGGATCATGCTGCCAAGAAAGTATCCAGTGACTATTTTGGTTCTTCCCTCTCAAGATGTGCCCTTAGATGAAGTCGGGTTGTGTGTACTCCAGCCTCTCAGAAGAGGCCAGCCTCTCGGTTACATTACGAGTGCCTGATGATACGGCGGAGCCCTGCAGACAGTTGTCCTCCATGCGGGAGACGTTGCTGTGTCCAAGAATAACTAGACAGGCAGGTTTGGATCTGGGAAATTTTTTAGCTCATAGACATATTTAATAATGGAAACAACTGGTCCAAAATTTCCTACAGAGACCTCGGCTTTGGAAATGGTTTTATTTATACATAGCTACAAAAATACCATTTCTGAAATACTTATGTGGGGCCCAGTATTTAATCTTTTAGTGACTTCTGGAAAAGTTTTTTCAACTGGTAAAATAAAAAACTCTTCTTTTTCCTTTAGCAAACACTTCTATAAGTATAACAGAGAATTAAAAAACAAAACAAAACAAAAAAACACCACACACACATACACACACACACACACACACACACACACACGCACACACGGGTAAAGCAGAGTCTGTTAGTCTACATAGGATTTGATGCTTCATTGATAAGAATTTTTCCCCCAGAAAATCTGGATACATTTTGTTCTTTTTGTTTTTTTCAAATACTATCCTAAATGTAAGCAAGCAAAATGGTCATGGGAAATTTTATTGTATTTAATGGTTAGCAATACTGTGTAGGTTGTCATTATGCTGCTTAAAACAAACATCATAATTCATATAATTTCAAGGGTGTTTTGAATTCCCTGGAAAATCTTGCAAAACATTTCAGTCTGATTAAATTTTAAAAATGCCCTTTTAATCAGGAGAAATGTGAACTACTCCATTTTTCACTTTCTAACATCACCTTAATTTACTCAAATCCCAGGTCCACTGTTACTGTTCCATTACTGCATTGACATTTTCTTGTAGCAGAGACAGCAGGGGCTTGAGAACAAAGCAGGAGAGACTATAAAGATGTGGTTCTCATTCATTAGAACTTTATTACGTTTCAGCTGCTGGAAATACAGAAGCAAACAAGACCCAGCCCTTACCAAGCTCAGAGGAGAGAAATCTGGACTTAAAAGTCATGGTTTCGTGGTGCTGGCTCTGCTACAACTGGTAGAAACTAAATGGCTTCATTTCACAAAGAAGTCCTTATTTTTTCATTTGTAACACAAGGCAATTATCCTCACATTCCTATCACCAACATTGTTGGTAGAAGCAAATGATATATGGATATGCAAAAGTACTTTGTAAACTATGAAGAATCAGAGAAACACCAAATGTTTCTTTTAAAAAGTGAAATAGAGGGAGTTATCTAAAAAATTAAAGTTCTAGTGAGTTCCTCTAGGTTATGTAATGCCTCTTTGATTTTCCTAATCATTTTCCTCACTGCTATTAGTATATTTCCTATTAGGAAATACCTATTGCTTATGGTATAACTAGAATGGATGTTCCTGAAGGGCAGAATCTATTCTTCAGGCAATATTTGAAGCACTGGGTTTGTCCCATCTTCTCCCTCCACCACCTTCAACAGGGAGTCCCCAAGGTCAATATACTTGTGTTCATGGAGCCAACAGAAAAGGAAGACGAGTGTTTGAAAACACACACCTCAACTCTTCAATGATCTTTGTCATTTCTGCTTACAATCTGCTGGTGAAGACTCATCACAGGGCCTCTTCTTGCAAGAGGAACTGGGAATTATAGTTCCTGGGTGCATGGTCACAACTTTATGAAAAGGGGCTGGTGATTTTGGTGGACAATTTTTTTAACAGTCTCTGCCACAGTATCACACAAAAAGCCTAAAGAATGTCAGACCTGGAGGATACCCTGGATGTCATCTACTTCATGCAGCACTTCTCAAACCATTTTGACTCTGACCAAGAAGATGAAACAAAATTTACATCATAATGTGGCCTAACACACATTTGTAGGCATCTGAAACAAAGGTTACATAAAGTGATATTTTTCCTGATATGCATAATGCACTGATATTTTCTACTTTTTTAAGTCCATTCTATTTGTTACCTTTTGTCACTGGCTTTGACATAGTAACTCAATTTTTCAATGGACTATTGGGTTGTTACCCACATTTAGACCTAGCTCAACACTTTAGAAATGACATATATGAAGTTCTGACGGGTTTTGTGGTGTACCTAAGGTCACAGATGGTGATCAGCAGCTTTGGGCCCACACTTGTGGTCCCATTTACCCAGAGTTTTTTTTTTAAATACATTTTCTGGTATAGATTTAAGATACAAATATTTTTGCAGGAAAAATATTAATATTTGACATAGAAAAGTACCTGCAAATTACTATTGAACGATATGTTATTCTGTAAACCTATATTTTACATTTGAAGATGACTCCTTATAAAAATATCAACAGTAGTTCACAAATATTTAGGTAATTTGAATCTTGAGTTAGTTGAAAAATAAGAATGTAATTTTGTTTTCTTTTTTAGGCATCTGTCTTACTACTGAACTCAATTGTCTTTCTGAAAAACTTCTAAAATCTTCTCATAAAAAAAAAATTCCTAAATTTACTCTTAAATTTCTGCCCTTTAAAAAACCTGTCTGGGGCTGGGGTTGTGGCTCAGTGATAGAGCATTTGCCTAGCATGTGTAAGGCACTAGGTTCGATTCTCAGCATTGCATATAAATAAACAAAATAAAGGTCCATTGACAACTGAAAAAAAATTAAAAAAAAAAAAACCTTCTAAGTTTGGGGCAGTAGGGCATGCCTGTAATCCCAGTGATGAGGGAGGCTGAGGAAGGATCACAAGTTTGGGGCCAGCCTGGGCAACTTAGTAAGCCCCTGCCTCAAAAATAAAAAATTAAAAGGGCTGGGGATATAGCTCAGTGGCAAAGAGTCCCTGGGTTCAATCCCCACTCCCACACACACACACAAGTACCCTTCTCAGTACACAGGTACACAACACTTAAAATGATATGTGTGCTTCTTTCTTTTCTCCCAATGTTATTTTCAAATTACAGAACCATTCGGAGCATCTGCCTTAAGAGCAGCATTTGAAGGCTGAGAGCACCATCCTCATCAGGAGCCATCTCAATTCTGAAGGAGCCATGATCATTAAGAAGCAAAAACATCCCTGAAAGAAATACACTCTCTTTAAATTCAGTTGTATTTTCATTTTTCTTACATTCTCAGAAAGGCTTATGATGTCCTTATGGTCTCTTGCCAACATTTCTGATGAACAAGATTGTGTAGGAAAAAAAATTCTTTTTTGAGCACATATTATACATTTTCCTAAAAGAATTGTACTGCACAGAGCAATTAATATTATAAATAGTGAATGTTGATTTGCATGAGGAAGATGCTAGGTGCAGATTCCAGCTGGGTGGGTGAGTGTGCACTCGGCTGAGAAACCCATCCTGCAGGCACAAGGGTGTCATCTCAGTGTATGGGTGGGATGCAAGAGGAGCTCTGAGAACTGCTAAAGGAGGAGAATTTTGCATCCTTTCCTCAAGTTTACTAGGAATTGGCTAAAGACCCTGGAATTTGATTTAAGACCAGTGGCATCTGTGTGGTATCCAGTAGTGAGAGGGTAGGGTGATGCTGCCAACAGGGTTTTGAGCTCAAATAGACCTCATCCCCCTTACTATCTAGGTGACTTTGAGCAATCTGCATGACTTCTCCAAATCCTTAACTAATTCATCCATAAAGCAAGAGTACCCACATTATTGGGTTATGAGGGTTAAATGAAACAATGCATGTAAAGTACCTGGGAAAATATCTGATCTGTGGAAAATGCACGATAATTGTTATTAGTAAATAAAATTTTATTTTATTTACTAATAAATAAATAATACAGGTTAATCTGAGGCTATTTTTTTAATCGCTCATGAGTGATGTTTTTGGGCTGGAGAAGCATCATTATGTTTACAAAACTGTGGACTGAATATGGCCCTTTCTAAAATTTAATGGAAAGACCCTTTACTAGCTTCATGTGGCAAAAAACAAAACAAAACAAAAACAAAAACAAACAAACAAACAAAAAAACACCTTAGCAGAGTAACATATTTAGGGAGAAAAATCTGCCTCATCAGTGTGATATAGCAAGGTACATACTACACTGCAGAGGGATGTTCAAGTAAATGAGCCTTCCTTGCTATTCTGTTTTGATCATCTGCTGACCCTGAACCCCAGACAAGAAATGTCTTTGGGTTTCACTTGATTTCAAGGTCACAGACCTCGACAAGTTCACAGTTCCTGGTTTAGGGATTGGTGCATTTGAAAGTAAGTCTCTTTACGCTGCTAAAGAGCCCAGAGAACTAAATACACTAAGTAATTTCAGGTTATCCTAGCTTATCTTCCAGGCACTCTTTCAAGGTAGAGAACAAAGAGAATGTTCTAGATAATCTGCAAGTCCCTTTCCTTCTGGAGAAGGAAATCGGACTTTGTGTCTACACCATGTCCTTGCTGTTTAGCTGATGAAATTCAGGTTCTTTTACTGGCTCTTAAGCCATTTAAATCTTAAAGATCTAATAACTCATGAACTTCAATTACTTTCTATTTAAATATATTACTTATTTTGAGAGGGGATTCGATGCATTAAGCATCAGTATTAAAAATATGATCTTTTCTGCCTTTGTGTGTGTGCAGGGTGGGGGCTTTCTTTTTTACTCTAAGAAAAGAAATAATAGCAATTCAAGATGAGAGTAAATTTCAGTTTCTATATCATATAACGTTAGATCTCCCCCGTGAAAATATTTAATTGCAAAGGCAGTTTCACAGGAAATGCTGGCAATTACAATACTACAGCTTGGACTGTGTTGTTCGTTGCTGTATCCACAGCATCTAGAACTGGGGATGGCATATAGTTGGTACTAAATAAATATCAGCTGAATATAATAAGCCATTAAATTGACCTTAGACATACAATTATATTAAAAGCCCTAGTTTTAAAACTTAATTTCCCATACAATTATCTGGAATCAAAATGCAACTATTGATTATTTCTCATTAAAATAAAACTATTAGAATAACTTCTTTAGTTGCCATGCATTTTTCTGACAGTCAATAGCACAAAACTGAGCAGAATAATCAGCCATATTCCTTACACAAATAAACCTTTGGCTCTTAAAGTTCAAAGTAAAAACCATCAGGCACTATAAACTATTTTGATCAACTAAAACTATTCCTCTGCTCCAGGAGCTGCTCCAACGAACAGAATTTTCCTGTTTGCAATTTTCAGCTGGCAGATGAGAAACGCATGAACCTTTATCCAAATGGAAAACCCAGTCAGTCATTCTTGGTAAAGTAGAGGGAGAGAAAAAAAAAAAAACTGTCAGCTCTGAATTTGTCACTAGGGAGACTATTAAGCTGATGCAACTTAATTCTTTGAATAGGAACACATATAAAGTAACTTCTAATTTTCACAATTAATTGAACTCTTGTTACTATTATCCTTTTTCATCTTTTTCTAGTTCTTCTGCAATCCGCCACACACATACTCACACCAACACATACACGGTGGTTTGGGGACATTTTCTGGATTGGTTTGGAAGGATTATGGAGAAGTGGGGGCAAGAGTGGCTCTGGGGACTTTCCTTCAGGATTCGCTTTGCACTCACCCCCTGCCTTCAAGTTGTATGGGAAAATGAACATCACAGATGACTACAGAGGTCCTCCTGGGAGGAAAAGTAGTGTTTACACAATTATTACTGTGCTGGATTGCAAACTTTTTTGTTTTGGTTGTCTGTTTTAAGTTGCAAAGAGAATGGCTAAGAATTACTTTGGAAACCAATCAAAAGAAGAAGGGTTTGGACTAATATGTGGCTCCCAGACTTTTGGGTTTCATGGACTAGTGAATATCCAAAAAAAGGTTGAAGAACCAAAAGAGAGTGGCCAATGTTTATTGATTCAAGTAAGACATTAAAACAGCAACATCAAGTCTTATTTTTTCATTATCACTAGATCTTTGAAAAAGGAGCAAAACTTTAACAGCAAATAATAAGAAAAACATAATCTAAGACTAAAGGACTATTCTTTCCAAGAAAGTATGATTGGTAACCTTAAATAATAGATGAAGATTAATTCTGTTTACACTGTTAATGTTTATATTTAGCAATGTAAAAGGGGCTGCCTAGATCTCCTCAGATCTTGGTTCTTGGAGCCCATCCCCCAGTTTCTATGTTCTGCTTCTTAAAGCTTCCACCAGCCTTCAGAAAAATATTTAATTGCAAGGGCAGTTTCACAGAAAATGTCATTTAAATCTTATAGATTTAGGAATCTGTAAACTTCAAAAATTATTTTCTATTTAAATATATTATTTATTTTGAGAGGATATATAATCTATTATATACCTGTATTAAAATATAATATTCTCTGCCTTTGGGGGAGACTTTCTTGTTTACTCTAAAAAATAATAGCAATTCCTAAGAATGGCCCTTGGGCTTTTAGAGTTGCTTTGGGTTCATGCACAGAAAAATACAGGTACCTGGGAGTTTAGTGCCCCTCCATACCCCCAATGTGATCTAGCAGCTTGAATGGAGGATTAAAGCCCAGCCCCTGCCTTGGAGGTGAACTGCCTCTGGGGTAACAAGTACTCTAGAGTTCCCAGCGTCATTCAGCTGACATTGGGATTTCCCCTTGCTTGGCTTTTCTCCCATCCCTGTCCTGCTTCCCTACTCCATTGGTTCCTCCTGGGAGCGATTCTTAAATAATTCACTTGCACATAAATCTTTGTCTTAGCGTCAGCTTCTGGGGACACTGATGGAAAACAAATGTCTTTCCACATTGGTGTCAGCCTTCTCATGATACTTGAGGGATGGTCTAGAAAACAAACTTGGTCTAAAATGTTCCCATCCAAGTCTCACCACCAACCAGATGCTTGGCCTTGGTCAAGTAAAAAGAAACCCCTCAGCCTTACCATGTGATAGAATGACTAGTCAGGAGGCTATGGAATGGGGGTCAATTGGAGGCAATCTTACAAACACAGGTTTAAAAAAAAAATAGCGTCTTCAGCCCCTAGAGCTGATCTGGTCTTTTCCAAAGTCTGTGTTCACAGCATTTGAAGGGTAACATGAAATTCTAGCCGCATTATCAGAGTCTCATCCAATAATTTAAATCACTCTTTGAATAAGTCCTGGTTTTGTAGATAAATGCTATTCTGCAGATTTCTTATTATTCCTTTCCAAGTTGGCATCCTACAGAACTGAAGGAGGGCATGTCACCTCCAACTGGAAAAGGAAAGGAGTTTCAGAGCTGTGTGTGAGGCCTCAGATCTGTCTCCCTGCTCCCTCGTCGTCTCTTTTCCCCGGCTGGTGGGCACCCTGTTGACCCTGGGTGCTGAATGGAGGGCTCTTGAACAGGCAACCTGATTCTTGGCCTCATCGGGACAGAGTCCACTCTTCCACTGTGTGGAGACCCCAAGGCTTTTGCTGGCATCTGAAGTACAGCTGCAACTTCCATTGGATGCCCACTTGGCGTGGCACACTGTACTCCTTGCCACAGGTCACCATGCCCCTGCTGTGGTGACTCCCTCTTTCCCAGCCACACCTGTGCCACAAAGGACAAATGGGTCTCTGCAATGCCACACAAAAGCAGAAGCATGCTGGTACAATCTTCCTGTCTGTCAAGTCCCACTGTGTCATCACTTGGTGACTAGTACAGAATATGGGCTGGAAGGGGCATCCTCCTGAAGTCCTAATTAGAATAGGGATAAATGCCCTTGTCTTTGGACTTTCCCCTAAACTTATACAAAACGTGTCACCTAAAGAGCAAGTGTCAGGACTCATAGTTTATTCGCTTTTTTACCTCCATCTTTTTATCCTCTAGAGGAGAGGGATGAGCTTTCTTTTTCCTTCTCTCAGTTTAGCCAGGGCTATCCCTGGCTATATCACAGGCCGCCGTGTACACTAGTACAGACTGTAACCTGCACAAGAATGCCAAATAAGATAGCAGGTACAATTTGAAATTCAGCCCGCTCTCTGCTCACTCCACCATGAACCCTGGCACTGGGCTGTGTCTACTTAGACCAAGAAAATCTTTTTTCCAATTTGCACAAAGGCATTGTAAGGGCTAGCAGGAGCTCTGGTCATATCCATTCTCTTCTGAGGGCATCACCCTTCCCTGGAGCTACACTGTTTGGAAGAGAATATGATTTACAAGGGTGAGGAATAATAACGCACATTGCTTGTTATTTTCAAAAATACAATCCACACTCCAGATGCTAAAGCACTTAGAGACCAAAGAGGTCTTTATGGTTAGTGTATCAACACATACCTGCTCAGCACTGGTCTGGGACAGAGGTGAACGCACTAAGGGATGTATGACAGGATCCTTAAGGAAGGAAAGCAGAGTGACCTTTAGAAAACAGGGCTAGAAAGCATGTAATTGGGGCTCAGAGGAACAATGTGGGCTTCAATCTGCAAAGCATGAGGGTGGACACAGGCTCATGAGGACTGGGGCATCTGGAGAAGGATGCCATCCACATCTGGAAGACAGGTGGGGGTGGACTTTGTTGATCTCTTAAACATAGTGCCATCTCAGTTCTCACTTCAGAGATCTCTCTCAGCCTTAGGCTTTTCTCTCTTCTATCTACATTCATTCCCTTTTTAAAATTTCTAAACTTTTTGTACTGGGGATTGGACCCGGGGCACTTAAATACTGAAGCACATTCCCATTTCCTTTATTTTTATTTTTATTTTTTTAAATTTTGAGACAGGGTCTCGCTAAATTGCTCAGGGTGTCACTAAGTTGCTAAACCTGGCTTTGAACTCCTGATCCTCCTATCTCAGCCTCCAGAACCTCTGGGATTACAGGTGTGCACAGCTGCCTTTATTTTTTAAAGAAATGAAGAAGATACAAGCTTCCATAGATGGCCATATATGTACCTGCAACAGAAATGTTCTTGGGCCCTTCTGATAAGAGGAAAATGTGACCACAAATTTCAATTTGATTTGTTCTTCCTGGTCAGAAAAAATAAAACATGATTATTAAAGTAAAACTTCAAGTGGAAAACACACACACACACACACACACACACACACACTCAGCAATTGTGGTTTAATTCTACCTTCTAATATAACATGGGTTCAGCATTTAGTTGGTATCCCACCCCCACCATCTCAGAAGGCAGAAAATTTATTTGTCCAATGTCTATAATATGAACATCTGAGCCATTATAACCAGGCCTTTTCTTGATTTCACCTTAAATTTATTCCTTGGGCTTCCAGGGTCATGCATTTGAATGCCTCTTGATACACCTGTTGATTGCCCAGTGGTAATTTGTGCCTTTCAGAGTAATCAGTTCATGGAGAGGTGGGTTTAGTAATCAGCATAGAGGTCCTTCCAAATCTCACAGACCCAGTGAAGGTCAGGTCATGTTATTGAAGAGGCTTTATTGAAGAGGCTGCTAATTTAGGAGATACAAAAGAACTGATGGGTGACTTGTTTTTAGTGAACTAAAGTCTGTATTTTTCCCTATAAATAAATATATTTATAAATCTATATACTATCTATAAATATTACAGATTATTTCTAATGAGGCCTGAGAGAAAAGAAAGAGAGAGGGAAAGAAGGAGGGAGGAAGAAAAATAATTGTTTTGCTATTGAGAATAATAAAAAAGTATATTTATGTCCCTTCTCAAGAGATGTTTTTGGGTGTTTGTTTTTTTTTCTTTTTTTCTTTATCAGAATTGATGCACTATGGAAAAATAATGCAATACATAAATTCCAGTTATATTAGCATAAAAATGAAAAGTAATCACAGGAAATGATTACAGTATAAGTATGCTTATAAATTCAATGTTTTTCTTTGTAAAAGATGCAGTGCATGATTTCTAGTGGAAAAAAATGTTTATTTCATATCTTAAAATGGACTCCCTTTTAATATAAAAAAGGAAAAATACTCAGGATGCTTAATGTGAGCTAATATAATTACAATTAGTCTGAACAATTTTTCCTACTGCTCTGAAGTACTCACTAACATTTAATAGAATTGCCAGTTCTGATGGGAATCGTAATATTTGTACTTGCTCTACCCATCCAACTGGGTTGTTCTTATAGATACAAATACACCAGCAGCATGTATGACAGTGGTCCAACCCTGCATCAGCACAGGGACTTTTTTTTTTTGCATTCTGTCACAGTCCTCTGGTTGTCCAGATGTGACACCATCTGTATGTAGGATGGGAAGTATGAGTGGCTTGGATTAGCATCCACCAAGAGAGTTTGCAGGGACCTTGGCAAAGCCTCAGAGACATGCCAGCTTTGTTCCACTGGGCAATACGGAAGCACTGTGCAGGCAACCACCGATGAAAGGAAGACATCCCAGGGTCTTGGGGCAACTGCTTATCCTAGGCTGATGCATTATGCTACCTCTGAGTATGACAAGGAGAGAAAATAAAAGATCTATCTTTTAAGATTCCATCTTGAAGAATATTTGCAATTATGTCCTCTAACTTCTTTCTTTCCCTTACTTTACAAATAGGCTTCCTTCTTTGCTGGCCAAGATTCAAGGTTCCAGGTTCTGTGAAGTAGAATCCGGTAAAAAGAAAGGAGAAAAAGAAGACCAGAAGGGTGAAAGGAAGGGGGGAATTGACCTGAAGACCAAGACTGTGGGGGCTGAGATTCATAGAAAGAGCTGGTGAGAAAGTATGTAGTCAAAGTTGAAAGGATGAGAAGCTCCTGATCCTTTGGTGTTTGAGAAAACTGGAGAGGGGGCGAGTGACTAGGAAAGGTTTCTGTGGTCCATGAATTGGATTATAAAATAAAATCATACAATAACTGGAAGATAAAAGTTCTTTCAGAAACAGAGTTGAGGATGTGAATGGCTCTTTGATTGCATTTGGATGCTAGACAGTGTTTCCTTGGATGCCACCCCAACCCTGGGCCTCGTGATACTGTGGTGTTGATGCAGGTGTGTATTTGGCTTTCCAGCGGGGGTCCAAATGGCCTCCACATAGTGTGAACAATGTCATCTCACTAGTGACAAGTGATGAATCTAATGAGATTTTTTAGTAATGAGGCCTACCTAATATGCCTCAAAAATTCTTATGACAACAACTAGAAGCTCCTTCAAAGTCCCATAGTGATGCAAAAGGCCAAAGACTGTTTTCTACATGAAACGTGAATGTTTCTCAGAATACAGTGCATAACATAGTTCTAGTAGAAATTAACATGTGAGTCATGATTCTTACCATTTATTTCCAGGTATGACCATGGTTTTTAATGTTTACCTTAGCTAGGTCATCCTTTATAACTCTCCCAAGGTTGTAGTAAGAGAATAAATCAGATTAACATTTGTATCTGTTTCAATTGTGTCCTCTTGAACATTTCAGCAAAATGAGCAAAATCATCAAAAGGGTAGTGTATTATTCAGGGTTCTGGGCACCCCATGACGCAGACAAGTTAGTACATAACTTTTACCACCATTAAATTTTATTTTATGTTTATGAAATCATAAAACCATATTTTTGCTGTATAGGACCTAGTATAAGATGTATCTCCATTTGTTAGTCTAAGCTCCAGCCAGGGGTTTGTCTTTGGGGGAAG
Source organism: Urocitellus parryii (assembly GCF_045843805.1). Lineage (NCBI taxonomy): Eukaryota > Metazoa > Chordata > Mammalia > Rodentia > Sciuridae > Urocitellus > Urocitellus parryii. The sequence continues at coordinate 249,260,681 of NC_135531.1, forward strand.
GGAAGCCTGATGTGGAGGGATTCTCCTCACAGATGTTCTCTTGCTTGAGGTATCTCTCCTGAAGGGCCAGCCTCCCCAGGAATAGAAGAGACTGGTGGAGTACAGAATCATCCAGGAGCAGGAAGCCGGGGAAGGCCAGGAAGGCACCTCTGGGTCCTCTGTGGATGCTTCACCTTAGTTCCTCCCCAGAAAACACTTCTTCCTTCCTGAAAACTCCCCAGATTTCTTACCACCACATCAGGGATTTAAAAGCTGGCAACCTTTGGGGGACATACAGCTAAGCACTTTGAGGCTGATCAAAGAGAAAACAAAGAGAACTCCTAGCTGCTTGTTGAGTTCCAGCATCAGTCCCAGGAAGCTGATTTTCTGCTCTGCTTCATCTCTCAGCATATTGTTTTGAAAGCAGGAATACATTTTAGTTTAACACCATTCCTGAGCCACATCCTCCCTGTCCAACATTAGGGTATGTCCCCTGAACCCAAGGTTGGGGCAATGTAGACCTTGCATCCAGAAGAGGAATCCTTAGTATCATTCTGGAGAAATAGTTTCCTTATAATAATGACTTGCAAGTAATTCATTACCTTGTAGCACCCAAAAATATTCCCTTCTCCAGGACACATCTACATGACAGTAAGCAAATACTGGGGGAAAGAATTAACTTTACATAGAAATATGCATTAATTTATTTTCATGGAAACCAGTTTGACAAACTGATAGTTCTGCCCTGATTCTTCAATGGGAAAGTGTTCTTAGTTGATTAATTCTCGCAACAAACAAGACTCTGGCATACTAATTTGTTACCAAGTCTTCAAGCTGGAACTAATTTCTCTATCTCTTTTTCTCTGTGATTTTTTTTTCCTTAGCATGTGTCTGTACTTCCAGGTTACATGCCTGTGGCATAATTATTTAGGTGAACATCTTAGCCTTTGACTATGTTGTAAGCTCCTTTGATTCATCTTTACACCATACACAGAATTTAGTACAGTGATCTGCTTTTGGTAAGCTCTTTTTAAATAAGAATGTCTACTTATCATGCAAAAACCAATTAATACTGAATAAGCAGTCACCAAGACCCCAGCACTGTGCAGGAACAGACATGGTCCTCAACAAGGAGAAGTGGTTGCAACAACACTGATGAAACTGAGGTCATTGTGCTAAGTGAAGTAAGCCAGACACAAAAGTAAAAATACTGTGTGATCTTGTTTATCTACAAAAGCTTTTTAAAAATGGATAAAAAATAGAAAGAGAGTAGCAGGGCATGGTGGTACATGCCAGTAATCCCAGCAGCTTGGGAGGCTAAGGCAGGAGGATCCCAAGTTCAAGGTCAGCCTCAACAATTCAGCAAGGCCCCTAGTAGCCCTGTCTCTAAATAAAATATTAAAAAGGGGTGGGGGTGGTGGAGATGTGGCTTAGTGGTTGAGTGCCCCTGGGTCCAATCCCCAGTACACACATACACACACACAAAAAAAAAGAGCCAGAGAAGAGTGGTGGTTTTCAGAGGGTAGGTAGAGGGAGGAAGTAGGTTAAAAGGCACAAATTTGCAGTTAGATAAGATGAATAAATCTAAAGATCCAATGTACAACATGAGAACTATAGTTAATTATATATTACATGCTGAAAATCTTTGCTAAGAAAAATATAATTTATGTATAAGAAAATAAGACAGTAAATGTAACAAAGTTTATCTTATTAATGTCTATTAAGAACAAGGGTCTTAGACCAATTTTAAAGAAAAACAAGTAAGAACAGCAAGGGGAAAAACTTTTGAAAAAAAAGGACAAATTGTGTGGGGGTGGGTGGGTAGTGTTACCAGATATTAAACCATATTATTAAGCTTCTATAAATAAAACTGTGTGGTATTGGCATGTAAAGAGAGGAACAGATCAATGGAAAGAAGTAGAGAATGCAGAAATAGACTCAGTTTCATATGAGAATATAATGTTTGATAAACTTGGCATCTCTGATTAGTTGTGGGAAAATGTACCTTTTAGTGAATGGGAAGGGATAGTTGGAGAATTACAAGGAATAATATAAAATTAGATCCATTCCTGACACCATATATCAGAATAAATTCCAAATGATATAAAAACTAAAGTCATACAAAACTAGGAGAAAATATGAGGGAATTTGTATTCTGAGAATGGGAAAATTTTCCTAACTAGAAGTCAAATATCTAGAAGCAACAAGGAGAAAGGACTGACATATTTAACAACATATAATTTTAAAAATGTTTACATGACAAAAATGTAAGCAAAGTGTAAAAACAAAGGAAAGCTTAGAAAATTCTTATCAACTGATATTACAGAGTTCATATTTCTAATATATTTAATGATGAAAAGGAATCATTGTCAAATTTTAAGATGTGACTTTTCCTTTGTGCTTATGGTTTTGAGAAATGGCCTTCATTCTTTAGAGATACCTATTCAAATATTTATGGATGAAATCATATGCTGTGTTGACTTTGCTTTAAAATAATCAAGAGACTAGAAGAGAATATAGAAGAAAATGGAGTGGCAATGAATTGAAAATTGATGAAATTGAGTGATAAAAGCTTATAGAACCATTAAATTATTCTCTCTCCTTTTAAGTACATCTGAAATTTTTCATATTTAAAAGAAAAATATTTTTGTAAAAATATGTACATAAAGCAAGCAATTCAATAAATTTCAGTTGCTTTCATTAGGATCATACTCAACTCATATTTGTGAATATTTGGTTTAATAAATCCTTATCTATTATGTTGTGGATTTTTTTTCCAAAGTAAAAGCCATCACTTCCATCACTGTGATTGACTAGTTCTAAAAGACTTCCTGCTGTGAAACAACCAAGTCCTATTGAAGACACTCTGAGACATGAATGGATTTGTTCAGGGACCCTTCCCTGCAATCCTCCAAAAACTCACTTGTCCAGCCCAAATGTACCAGGAGCTGGAGCAGCTGGAAGGGGCAGGGTTATCTGAAGTGGGCTGAACAATTGCATGGCCCACTATGACAAGAGCAAAAGTAGCTTCAAATTCCCTATGCAGAGTCCTGTAGGGAAACTGAAATGGTCTCAGGTAGCTAGAGGGCCCCTTGGTCACAAGAAGATACAAGGCATTTCTAGGGGAAACTTTCCTACTCTCCAACTTAGCTCTGAGTAAAATTAGGCAATGAACTCACAATCAGAGATCAGTAAACTTACACAAATATAAACCACTCTGTCTAACCTGGCAGACCTGGACATGGGAACTGATACAGAATATAGAATATTCATTCTACTGTCATGTATAACTAATTAAAACAAATAAAAATTTATTAAAAAATATAGAATGGTTATGTATAAAATACCTGAAGTTATGACTAAATCATGAATGTAACCTAGTCAACAAAAGACTAGGAGGACATGAACAGATCATTTTAATCTTTTAATCAGAAACTTTGGAAATAAAAAAACAAAATTTGAAATTTTAGAACATAGCACTAAGTTGACCCTTTGAAGAAAAGATAAACAGTACACTGGAAGAGATCTATAAGAAGAAATTACCAAAATTACAACAAAAAGCAACAAAGAAAACCAAGATATTTAAGATAGGAAGAAAAGAAATAGCATAAATCTTGTCCAACTCTAAGAAAAAATAGAGCCCAGAATGAAAAGAGATAAGGACTGTCAAAATTTTCACACTTAATGAAAACTACAGATCTGCAGATCTAGGGAACAAAATGAATGCCAAGCATGATGAACAAAAAGAAATCATCCATACCATCAGAGGGAGATGTAGGTTGAGGGTTGAGCTGTCTGGAAGTCAATGCTGAAGCAGGATGATTATTAGAGATTAACACCTGTGAAAGGGCAGAGGGAGAAACTGGCACAGAGTTGAGGCCAAATCCACAGATCACTGGGATATATACTGCCTATCAGAGTTGTCCTGCAGTGGGCCCAAATAATCAGGTCTTTAGACCCCCACTAACGTGCATCAGTCACTGGATGTGGTGCAGCCAGCCTGTGTCTATTCTTAGGCTCTTGAGTCTTGAGACCCTCACGATTGGAAACTACTTGCTAATACCACTCATAGCAACTGCTACAAGAGTCCTTACTTCAGGGACCTAGGCAGGCTTCTCTGTTCATCTCAGTCCATCCTTAGCTCTATTTCTCCATATGCATTCTGCTCTCCCAGTACTCTAGTGCGCCTGGAAACTTGGAAATGTTAATAGGATAAACTGCTCTGTCACTATAGCTGGTCCTAGAACTTCCACGAATACTCATCATCTCCCTTCTCCACTACCTCGTCTAGATTCCCTTCACTCTTGACTATCAGCTGTGCCAGTCTCTCGCACATGTCATAGTGTGACCCAGACTATTCATGAGGGGTCTGAACACATGATCACCATGTCCTTCTCAGACTATTGTTCTTGAACTTCATATTTTTGCCAACAGAAACAGGCAAAGGCATTCCATAAATCCCCTTAGTGGATAATTGGGTGATGCAAATACTTCTCTCTATTCCCATTGTGTAATAGCAGCTCTTCCTCTGACTATAATTTTGGAAGACATGTCCCAGCATATCCATGACCACAGGAATCCAAAAAGTTTGATTCATGTGGCAGGCCTCTGGATCTTCATAGTGTTTATCCCCCGCCTCCTCCTCAGCACATGTGTCTTAACTCAAGCCTTCAGTCACATCTTGCTCATCCAATCTGAATCATCCTGTCCAATTAGCATAATATCACTGATGTAGTAGTGAGTCAGTGTGATGTTCCATAGAACATCCAGATGGTCCAGATCTCTTTGGACTATGTTATGACAAAGATCCTGAAAGAACATAGCCCAGGGGAACAACTGTAAATATATATTGTATCTCTGCCCATTCCATATGAAGGGGAACTGTTTCCAACATTTTTTTTTTAAATCAGGATAGAAAGAACCCACTCACCGAATCAGTAGCCACATATGCTGTACCTGAGGCATGCTAATCTGCTATAGCAAAGATGCCTGAACAGTACAGGAGCTATGATCTGATCCATTATTGGTTGGGTTAGTGGTAGTCTGCAGGCAGCCTCCAGAATCTGGTTCTGCAGAGGCTGGACTGGTGCATTCAATAAAGACAAAATGAGCAGCTTCCCCAAACTCCATCTTGCTTATTCTTTAGATCAGGGGTTAGCAAACTCTGGACCACCTGTTTTTGTAAATAAAATTTGTTGAAACTCAGCCATTCCCATTTGTTTATGTACTGCTTATGACTGGGATATTTTTGTTTTGTTTTGTTTTGGGTTTGTTTGCTGGTTAGTTTTTGCTACAAATGTGGAGTGGTAACAGCAGAAACCACATAGCCCAAAAGCCTAAAAAATACTTACCATCTGGGACTTTTCAGAGAAAGTTTGCTTTAGCTCCTTAAAGGTGGCATTAATCTCCATTATGACCTCTTTCCCAGAATGTAATTTTGTTCCTTATTTCATATCTTGGTTAGGTAGAGAAGCAGTTTCAGAAGCCTCCACTTTATCTTCTCCACGGGCCAAAAATCCAATGTGGGGATTGTTTAACTGCCATCTATAGAAATTTTAACTGTGTATTCTTGGACCAAAGAAATGACCATGGATCTGATAAGTCCATCGGCCCAGGGGACTCAATAATAAGTTGATCTTATTTATTACCAGGCCCTAGTGTGCTCCATGCCAGCAGGTCATAATTACCCTTCCTGTCACAGTCCTCAAAATATTTGGGTATTGCCATTTCCCACATATGCAGGTGTCTGCCTAAGTGGCCATAAGTTCCTGAAGTTCCATAAGTTCTCTGGGGAAAACATTGCCACGGATACTCACCACTGTATTGTCTGGTTCTTCCTCCTGGAGACCTACCCTTCTTTTCAGTTTCTGGGTTATAGGCTTGGAAACTGACATAGGTTTGGAGAAAAAGAAAGAAATTTATTTACCAAAGCAACTGCCCTGAGTCTCCTGGTCATTATTTCTGATTTTTTTTTCCAATGGTGCACACTGAGTAGAACCCTTGTCATTTGCCCGTCTATTTTGCATCTAAGAATGTCACATTCTATCAGCCAGTTAAGTAAGTCTCTGCAGGGCAGGCTCCCTTGGCTGCCACTCCAGTCTCACCACTCGTTACCATAATTATATCTACCTGGACTCTGTTGTGTCAGGGTCTTGTCATCCCTGGTGTTGTCAACGAGCCTAGGTCTGTATGGGCCTCTCCTACTTCTACTCTTTAACTGTCATCTATAGAAATTTTAACTGTGTATTCTGACCTTCCGAGGAGAGCCACCCCTGAACATGATAGTGTGCTTGTCATGCCCATCTTACCAGCAATTCCTTAAGGACTTGTTAATATATCGCCTCTAGGTATTCTCATGGAACAGTCTTCTGGTGGCCTTCATGCCTTCTTCATAAGGCTTTAATTGCTTCCTTCACTCTCTGCCATGGCAATTTGGACATTTCAACCTCATAAGGGCCATTGCCTTTTTCCTACATCTCTAGGAGCCATTTCAATAGAGATTTCATACTATCTCCTGAGATCTCTGCCATAGTATAAAATCCTATATCTCAGGAGAATGATCACAAATCAATGAATCTCTCCTACTTAATGTCATGGTCCTATTGCCTTGGTCAAACTGCCTTTGTATCTCATCCCATGCAAGTTCTTATTTCTACCATCACATGCTGGTTGGGGCAGGTCCTTCAAAGCGTAGCATCTTTCTTCCTCCATCAATCCCTATTTCCCAGGTGGACAATTCTATGATAAACCCTATCTGTAGACTTAGTGATAAAATCTCAATGCAGTTTTGATTTGCATTTGCCTAATTACAAGAGAAATTGAACATTGTTTTATGTATTTATTAGCAATTTGTATTTCTTCTTTTGAGAAATGTCTGTTTAGTTCTTTTGCCTATTTACTAATTGGGTTATTTGTTTTAGGGGCATTTTTTTAATTCTTTATATATTTTGGATATTAATCCCTTGAGAAGAAGGTGACAAAAATCTTCTCCCGTTCCTTAGGTTTTCTTTTCAGTTTTCCTAATTTCTTTCTCAGCTGATTCATTACTGGAATATATAAAAGTGATTAATTATGTATATTGATCTTGTATCTTGCTACTTTACTAATTTGCTTACCAGCTCTAGAAGTCTTCTGGAGAGGTTTTGGGGTTTTCTAAATCTGAGATCATGTCATCAATAAACAGAGATAATTTGACTTTTCCTACTTTTATCTCTTTAATTTCCTTCTTTTGTCTGATTGCTTTGGCTAAAATTTCAAGGATTGAATTGAATAGGAGTGAGAGAGGGGGAATCCTTTTCTTGTTCCTGTTTTTAGTTTCCTTAAAAACTAAAAATTCAATTTTTCTCCATCTAGTATGATGCTGGCCTTGGGTTTGTCATATATACCTTTACAATGTTGAGGTAAGTTTCTCCTATCCCAAGTTTCTCTAGTGTTTTAAACATTAATGGGTGCTGGACTTACTTAAATGCTTTTTCTTCATCTTTTGAAAAACCATGTGATTCTTGTTCTAGCTCATTTTGCGGGGTGAATTACATTTATTAATCTTTATATGTTGAACCAACCTTGTGTCCCAGGGATGAAACCCAGTTGATCATGGTACACTAACTTCTTAATGTGTTTTTGAATGCAGTTTGCCAATAGTTTATTAAAAATTTTGAATCTATGTCCATCAAAGAAAATTGGCCTGAAGTTTTCTTTCCTTGTTGTATCTTTGTCTGGTTTTGGTATCAGGGTGATAATGGCATCATAGAATGAATTTGGCAGTATTCTCTCCTTTTCTATTTCATGAAATAATTTGAGACAGATTTGTATTAATTCTTTAAAATTTGTTCCCAAAATGTAGGCTCTCTTTTCACCTCATTGATTGTTTCTTTTGCTGAGAAGAAGCTTTTTCATTTAAGTCCATCCCATTTATTAATTTTTGATTTGGGCTTATAGTCCACTTTTCGACATTCAACATTTTAGGGGTGATTTACCCAGATGTCTGTGGCCCCCAAAATGTGGTTCTACTTTCCCCACAAATAGGACCTGACATTGGCACAATAGATCTGTCTTGGTTGGATATTTAATTTTCTCTGATGTTTGATCACTTAAGTCCTGGGCCTGGGCCAAGCAGGACTTCAGCTTCCAGAACCCCTTCATAAGCTACCAGGGATATCCTCTGGCTTTCCAATTTCCTAGCTTTTCAACTGCTTATAAATCATAGTTTCTTATTATCTTCCTCTAGGGCATCAGTGGTGCTTAGCAATAGCCATGAAATCCACTGCCATAGAGTACCCATATACTTCTCACCTGCCTGGTATGTCATACCAGCTATCCTATTAAACCCAATTGGTTCACCATTCCAATTCATTTGGTGTGAGAATATTAATCACTGGGTTTCCACCTGTGCCAGGTGCTGTCTATACTCCTCCTACCACAGTAACAGAGACTTCAAATGTCAACAGGGAGGGGTGATGCAGTTCCAAAGCCTCGTTTTATCGCCATTTTCTTAGGCTATTCTCAGCACCAACCATCTCAGACTGGGTTACTTCTTCAGAAACATGGAGGCTATATAAGGAAAAAGCATTTAAGTTATTGAAATTATAGGCAATTTTCTAATTTTTTGGTTGGGTGGCAGATTCATTGTTGTTTTTTATATTACAAGGTGATTTACATATATTTACATATAATATTTTAGGTATATCTAATAATTTTTAAATAAGAAGGCAAAAAATAAATCATTTATTAATTCTTTTTACCACATATTATGCTACCATAATTAGAAAGTTACGGAAAAACATTATTCCATTAAAAAATTCTCTTTTAGCCTTCCAAATACTTTAAACCAGTTTATGCATGTCTTTTTGTTGTTGAAAGTATAAGTGGTCATATTGAAATTAACTAAAATGATGGTAGTACATCATTTTTGTCACTTTTTATTGTATCATTTTTAAGAAAAAAATTTTTTGTTTTAGTTGTAGATGGACATAATACCTTAACTTTATTTATTTATTTGTATGCGGTGCTGAAGATCAAACCCAGTGCCTCACATGTGCTAGGCAAGAGCTTTACCACTGAGCCACAACCCCAGTCCACTTTTTATTGTACTCTTGATAATTGATTTTGAATAGGAAACACTTCGAATTATTTTTTAATAAATATAGTCTGCTTTAACTTTTAACCAATTAATGTTTTAAGTCTCAATTTTGAGGTGCAAATAGAGATTGACCTAGAAGTCCTGATCTCAACAGGGTTCTGAGACAACATTATCAAAGTCATAAGAAACACTTCTGGTGTCAGTCTTTAATAAATTGTACTGATTTTGCTTCACAAAGTTTGATCTTTTCATAAACTTTGCTGCAATATTAATGTAATGATTCTCAATTCTTTCTATGATGGACCCCTTAAATATTGGCAAGTTTTGCCCAGACAAGAGTTGGTTATTAAATAAGATCTTGAATAACTGTTTTTTTGGTTTTTTGGAGCAAGGGAATCAATGGTCACCTCTATGCCTTGTGAAACTATATCTGGCTACTCGATGGATAATGAGTGCAGGAGAAGAGCTTGGGAAGAGAAGGACAGCAGCCACTGGAACACTTGCCAAAGTCCAGGTGAGAAACAGTAGGGGTCCGGATCAAACTGTGACAATGATATTGGAGAAGGAGGATGAAATTAAGAAACTTTTTTGACTCTGTCCTGGAAAAGGACCTGATCATTTAAAGAAAGAGATAAAGAACAAAGACTAGTTAAAGATGACTCAATTTTCCAGTCCAATTGACTGGGTGGAGATAATACCATCTGCACAATTTAGTAATTAAGGATAAATCAGTAGATTTGGCAGAGAAAGGACTAACTCAAATTTTAGCCATGCTGATTGTGACAGGTCTATAGGCCACAGAGTTAGAACCATACAGATTTTTAAGTGGGAACAATTACCAAAGGAATATATTATATATTTTTAATGTTTTAAAAAACTCTAATCTGCCATCATCTCCGTTATGCTTTCCTTATCTCCCTAAAATGAATAAGAGAGAGGACAGATTTCCCAGATCTATGAAAGGAAGTAAAGAGTGCCTGATCTAGATAGCAGCCCTGGGCCAATGCCCCAGCCCTGGGCCACACACATGCAGATCCACAGACACCTTACCTGGAGCTGATTTTTTTCTCCCTAATATTTTAGATTCTATTTTTCATTTTTAAAATTTTTTTTGTAGTTGTAGATGAACAGCATGTCTTTATTTTGTTTATTTTTATGTGATGCTAAGGCTTGAACCCAGTACCTCACCCATGCTAGGCAAGCTCTCTGCCACTGAGCTATAGCCCCAGCCCAGATTCTTTTTAAGATCACAAAACATTTTTAAGATCACAAAAACATTCCCAAAATATAACAAGTTCAATTCTTTATTAGTTTTTAATATATAACTCATGCTAAAAATGAATGATTATATACTGTCACAATCCATAATTCCCAGTGGGCCAACACAGAAATAATCAATGTATAACAACAGGCCTACTGAATAAGCCAGCCAGTTCTTTTATAAATGGGGTGTATAAAGCATTAACAGCAGACCCGTTCTAGACTTTTATTTTTAGTTGAGCTTATCTGACCTTAAAATAGATTTGCACTGGGGGAAATGTAAAACTTCCTCAAATATAGTACTACTTGATTTGGCATAAGCCATGGGGTGGAGTTATGTCTCTGAAGAGACTTTTTTGCATACTAGAAAATATAAAAGAAAGTTCTCTTGCTAAATTATTTCTCTGAACTTTTTGTACTCTGATGAAGTTTATGAATGCATCTTTGGGCTTAATAAAAATACTGCTAACTGGTGTGCCCCTCACAGCTATTCTCACTTCTGGAATTGGCCCTAGAGCATCTACTCTCAGTGTGATTGGTGTTGCAGTTTGGCAGCTATCCCTGCAGATTTTGTTATGATGTCACCAAAGGATGATCCAAAAAATATTGTGATCAAACTGTAGTGGTTGCAAGGATGCCAGACTGGCCGGCAAATAATTGATTAGTCTGCATATTTTCTTCACCAATGACTTTTGGTGTAGCTTTTGCAGTAACAACAGCACAAATGTTATTGTGGCCACACACTTTATTTGTCTTAGATAAACGTATTTTGTCTTCTGGGTTCTTAACTTTCCCATCAACCCCCTATTACCGGGACTTCTTCCATTTCCTGACAGCCTATCAGTACCTATCTCTGCTCCTTCAGCAATAAACACAATATCTGTTTGTTATGTTTCGGATTTCTCAAATATTTCAGTTATTCATCATATAACTCTGTAAGTAGTTATCACCCTTTCACAAAGGATAATACTACTGGGGGAAACTCAGGGCCTGAGAATGTTAGTCAGGTATCTCTAAAGAAACAGAAGTAGGCAGGTGGGGAGAAGGAGATCAGGTCCAAAAACCTGAGAAGAACCAGGGGAGCTAATGGCGTAAATACTAATCAAACCGCAGAAGTCCAAAGTCCTAGCTCAAGCCTAAAGGCAAGAAGCACAAGGAAAGAATTCCTCCTTCTTCTACCTTTTGTTTTATTCAATATCTCAGGTTAGATGATACCCATCCATTTTAGGGAGAGCAGCCTACTTCACTAAATGTCTTCCAAAGACACCCTCACAAACACACCCAGAAATAATGTTTAATATGGGCACCCCAAGGTCAGTCACATGGACACATCAAATTAACCATCACACTGAAGTAACTCAATTGACTCCAGTGTTTAGATCAGGCTGAACTTCAAACCTCAACCATTATGCTATGTTGACCACATATGTTACCTGCCTACACTCTTCCAAAATCTGTAGCTAAAGGAAATACTTTAGGAAAACAATATACTTTCTAGTATGGAAGATTATAGGAGATAGAAGTCCTCAGAGGATTCAGATTCTTGGATCCAAGCCCCCAGAGGGCAAGTTGGCCTATTTGACTCAATTCGACAAATGATAATTTAGGCCCTCCATATACTAGTCACTGTGCTCCATGTTAGAGCAGAAACAAATATAAATTAGACCAAATTCTATCCCTAAGAAACTCATATTTCTCTGCATCTTTGTTTACCAAGTATCACTGGATAGCGTGGTATCCTAACAGAAGAATTTAGCTTAATGAAGGCAGTTACATTCTAATTTATCAGGTGTAACTTAGTATATTGGTTATTTGGACCAATCCCCAGTTCCTTACATTCCCCAGAGCATCAAGGACTACCATGAATAGCAGAAGTAGAGTAGTGATAGAAAGACAAAGCAATTGGAGATCTATGTAAGACCATCAGAGATCCCTGGACCACTTATAAGTTCTAGTGGGCATTTTTTTAATCATCATCCCTTTCTTGGAGAAACTTCTCTTTTCCATAAATGGTGATATCCTAATGGAGCTATTATCCCACAGCCCTATCTTCTTTGGCCATGAAAGTAGGCATATTACTCAAGTGTCCAATCATGTCCTTCAAGGCATAGTGATTGGTCCAGAGGAATACATGTGCTCTAAGTAGAGCCTATCAGTATCACAGAACCCTGATGGCGTCATTCATTTCAACTCTAAGGTAGATTTATTAGACTCTGAGTTCCATGAAATAAACTCATGCATTAGCAAATCGTTTTATATGTATTTGTTTGGGGGCTGTTTGTTTGTGTGTTTCATGTAACTGAAAGTGTAAGAAGCAGCATAAGAAGTTGGCTAGAAAGTATAAATTGGGTTGAGTTTCTATTGCTTGGAACCAAGAGTTCCAACTTTAAAAAGAAAAAAAAAATCAGTTATCCTTAAACCTTATTCAGCATCAGTTAGTGGAGCTGCGTTGTTAAATCTCTGAGGGCGACAAAGCACAAAGTAGAGGGCTTGGCACAGTTCCCCTGCTCTTCATTTGCTGTGCCCCATAAAAACAGCACTCTTGGCTATGTGCTCACTGTGTCTCCCAGGTCTCTTCCGGAAGGATTTGGAGCAATCTCTGCCACTCTGTAAGAATCAAGGGTGTCGCTGAGAGCAGCATCTGTGGAATCCTAAGTATCCAAGGCAGGCCTCACCTCCCTATTAGCAATTTAAGCAGTTTTGCCGTCAGATCTTGGGACTTGACCCTTTTTCTTTGTTCTGACTCTCTGCAGATGCTGAGCAATGAATTGAGAACACTGGTCTAAGGTTTTTATCTCCAATATTTTAAAGCAATATTTTAGCTCCTTCTTCTTGGTGATGAATAGATAGATTTCCAACTATGAATAATCTGAAAATAAGCATTTTGTGGATCTTTACCGACCATTGTTAAGGCAGTTAAAACTTAAATCAATTTCAATTACCTGGCACCATGGGAGGAAGGATGAGATCTGGAAACTATTGTCATGGCTGACATGTGTTCTGTGGTCCCTGGGTCTGAAATTTGGCTACTTAAAAACACATACAAAAAGTAGCCGAGTTTCAGCCTCACAAGCTCTGATAATTTACCACTAAAAACAAACATGTGCTCAAGAGACAACTACTATGTAAACAACACTCAGAAAGATTTTTTAGCATCTGCATACAGAAGCTGCCATCCTATACCCAGGAAAGCCCAGGGCACCGAACACAAAGAATGCTTTATCTTTTTGGGGAGGGTGGAGGCAGCATCTGTTGAGCATGAAAGAGAGACAGCACAAAGAGTCTCTTCTTTAGCTCAGGCGGGGAAATGAAACGTGATTCATCGCTCTGTCTTAAGCAGTTGCACATTTACTATTCCATAAGTGTGCTAAAAATTGGAGCTTACCTTTTATTAGAAACTTAACACTTATCCTTAGTATTGGCAATGGGTTACAAAATGCTTATCAGGCAGCAGAATCATTCAATATGGCTTGTTTTCACTGAGAACTCATGGCCATGTATGGAAATAGTAACTGGCCCTTAGTAGGTGCTTAATATATTGCATTTCTGGCCCATGTTTCCATGCACACTGTTCTCCTTTACTTTTAGCAAATATGGTTTTAAAAAATCAAATATGGCAGGTAAATTAGGGCATAAACACTATAAAATCAGAAGACTCTCTTATCTCAGGTTAATTTTAAATAGCAAGTCACCTCACTTAAGATGCACTTAAAAATGTAACTATTGACAACCAGTTTCACTGTGAAACTTTTAGTACACACTAAACAGGGCACACATTTATGAGTGCCATTTGGCTCCCACCAGGAATTTGCAAAGCAATGGCTAGAAGAGTTGACTGAAAGAATAATTGTTTAGTGAGGCAGGAAGTTGAAAGTATTTAACTTAAAATTAGGTTTGGGGATTATCTGAGGTCTTCAAATATTCATACAAATTGTATTCTTCATTATCATGGGTAAACAGGAGAGACTGTGAAGCCTATGTGAACTTATTGCCATGTGTTGCAATAAGAAAACCTCCAGAATCATCAGTTCACAGATTTATGGGTTTCGAATGTGAATTTTTCCATGGATCACACACCTGTCATGATGGTGAGTTGCTTTGGCCAAGCTATGTGAGACACAGGGACTCCTGCCAAGATGCCAAGGGGTGGGGAAGGATATGTAGAAGGGGAAGAACCCATGTTACTTGATATCCTGCTTTCTCAGCTCCATTGGAAATCTGAAAGCCCCAGCCTACCTTCCAAGGCAGATCAGGTTCCCCAGGGTAGACTAGCCTCCTCATTAAGGCTGGTCCCTCCCTAGCTCACCCCTGCCCCTTCTGCTGCCTATTAGAGGTCCTAGTGAAATAACTCACTCCAGGCCTACACTTGAGTGTCTCTTCAGAAGTCCTTTTAAATTTAGGCAGATGGTTTACTTTCTTTTCTCTTATTTCAAGTTTGTTTATGGTTTTGTGCTTTTATATAATTACACATAACATTATCTAAGGAGAAATGTGGTTCCTAATTATCTGGGGTCTGATTCTTGCTTTTAGCATTTACCAAACAATAGCTAACATTTCTGGTGATCAGCTGATAATTCATTTTCATTCTTGCTCCCCAAATCAAAACTTAGGAAGTCCATGATTCTAGTGCTGAGTAAGTCTCATTGGGGGACTAAATATCAGAAGCGCAGAATTTTAGAAACAGCTCTGTGACTAACTCTATAAGCTTAAGCAAGTCCTGGACTCCAGGACTCTTGTAATGGTTAATTTTGTTTATCATCTTGGCCAGGCCCTGATGCCAAATATGTGGTCAAATGTTATTCTAGATGATTTTGTGAAGGTGATTTTAGGTCAGTGGGCTTTGATTGTCCTCCACAGTGTGGGTAGTCCTCATCCAATCAGTTGAAGTTTAGAAAAAACAAAAAGACTGATTTCTCCAAATAAGAGTTAATTCTGCAGCAGTTGGTCTCCAAAATTGAATTGGCACATCAGCTTATCCCTCTGTTTCCAGCCTGCTGATCCACCTTGCATATTTGGGACCTGCCAGCTTCTATAATCACAGGACTCAATTCCTTAAAATACTTTAAATCAATCTCTCTCTCTCTCTCTCTCTCTCTCTCTCTCTCTCTCTCTCTCTTTCTTCATATATATTTATTCCAGTAAACTCCAAACTTAAGAATTTGTAATAAAAACCAGTACTTTACTTGAAGTTGAGCAATTAGAATTTTATTTTTGTGATAATGACCTTTCCATGAATTTGTCTTCTTTGGTCTGATCTCCATCTGTGGGCTCAAACAAGCTAACTCCTAAGTATGGCCCCACAGGTCTCAGAAAAAAAAAAAAGGCTCTGTTTCAAGGTGAATGTCAAGGTCGAGCTCCCTGTGCTCTTATCCATGTCATGGGGGAAGGAGGGTTCTGACTAGTCTTTCATAGGTCCCTGTTCTCCTCACCAAGATACACAGGGGATTTCCAGGTGACTTCTAATATTCACGTACAATTTGTTTACTAAGACAAGATTGACAACATGTTAACGGTTTTTGTTCATTCAATTTTTTTTACCCATTATTTTTAAAAGTCTTTATAGAAAGTTTATCATGTACTAGGCACTAAGAGTTCAAAGATAAAGAAGAATCCCTCCCTATATCTAAAAAAATATACTACAGACTCTTAAAACTTCCAAGGGAGATGACATGAAATATTCTCAAATCCCTAAAATCAGGAACACAGAATTATTTTTAGTTTCCTGCCTTATTTTCCTAAAACATTTGTTTTTGCTTTCTCACATATAACCTATGAATATTTTCATACCACAAGTTAGCCATCTTTTAACTTTGCTCAGTTGTAATCTCTTCTACAGAAAAGTTATTTTTCCCTATGCCTGTAAACAATTGTTTGTTATATGTTTGCTCCTTTAACCAGAAATACATTATCAGTGATGAGCAGAAGACCAATAGAATCAATGGGTCAGTGGGTTAATCCGTTTATCAGATAATCAGCCTTGGACCTGAAAACCACCCACTTGGACCTGAAATCCAGTCTTATATTTCAAACAATTCAGCTGAGGTCCCAAGTCTACATAGTGGCATTATCTCTCCTCCAAGATGTGTGTTAAATTCTTGAATACCTAGAGTTGACTGTAAAATGCACCTTTGTTTTCCCACCCAACTTAGCCCTCTGGTAGCTAATGCCATTCGTTCAATTGTACTCCATACCCTATCTGGTCATTCTTTTATGATAACTTTTGCCCTCACCCACTTCCACTGGCTCCAATCATACATCCCTTTTCCCAGACCACTCTGCCTCCCAATTAGAAGTTGCCGGATTCTATCAGCCTGGACCCTGTGACCTTTCTTCGTCCACATTGCTCCATTTTAGTCCAATTGCAAGCCCTGACAAAAAGCTAGGCCAACTGTTTTATTTTTATTATTTTTAAGGTAGATTATTTAAATTTCCAGGAATCTTTTTTGATTGATATTTTCTACTACATAAAAGTCTTTAATATTATTATTCTTTTGCACTTGGTGAGCAATCCCTTTATCATCTTTTGTTATTAATATCACATAATACATGAAAGTGCACAATCATAACTGTAGAGCTTAGTGAATTTCTACAAAGCCAACCTACCTGGTATGTAGCCATCACCCAGATAAAGAGATCAAATAATTCCAGCACCCTAGAAGCTGCCCTTATAGTCCCTTTCTAGTCACTATCTCTCCCTAAACACTCATCTTGACTTGCCTGTCTTCAACTTCATGCAAATGGAATCAAATTGTGTAATTGCCACTATTGATATGCCACTCAAATCTCCCTTCAAGAAAGAACTAGCAGGAGGGACACAGTAAGCCCACAACCTCTGGCTATTATACCATCATGACCTGTGGCTTTCCCTAGGTTGCCCAGCCAATGATGAGCAGGGTGAAGATACTGGAGCCAAGCTATCGATGCCCAATACAGGACCCTCTAATGTGCAATCTTTGTTTTAGGCATTTCTATTGGCTTGGCACTACAGAGTTGCACTACAGTCTAAAACTCTTCCCATTTAATTCTCCCTCCTTCGTCCTCTCCTCTCACAGATGTCAGAGCACGTTGTCACATGATGTCTCTCCCCACCTATATCTACTTCCTCTCCCCTTTATTTTTTCATAATACATCTCACAGTCTTCAATTCTGTCTGGGCATCTTCTTCATAAAGGACTTGCACTGACCCAGATTTTTTTTGTCTGACTTCTTTCACTAGAGCTTGTATATGTGACATTCACCCATGAGCAATCCTTTTATTAAAAGTCTAATTATGCACTAATAAGGCTATTAAAAGTCTCTTGATATAAGTGTTAAAATTTTATAACCAACTATAGTCTCTTTTTTTATCTCTGTGATTAATTCTACTCTCCCAACCGCCAGCCTTCCCAAGCTTCAGTCAAATCCTCACAGATGATCTAATGCAGCCTGAAGTGCATGCCTAATAAGAACTTGTCTCAGAACCAGCTCAAAAACTATCAATGGCTCACTCATTCATATAAACAAATAGTATGTTATTACCTACTCTGTGCCAGGAAGTGGGAGGGACGATCCTTGGCATGCCAAAGAAAGTCCAAGTTCAGTAGCCTGTCAATGGAGCACCCCTCAGTGTGTGGTTTCACTTTGGCTTTTCAGCTACATCTCCACGTACCCCATTTTTACCCTTGAAGAAGGCTGGTCCCCCATTCCAAAGATTCTTTAGGACTTCCTACCTCTGCCAGTCGGAACCTCAAGACAGATCTGGACAGGACTGGATGCTTCCCTGTTTTTATCTTCAAACCTTCAACATCAGCCTTAACATAGCATTGGAGAAGGGCCTTAGAATTTGGTGAGAAAGTGCTGGGCTTCTCAGCATCGAGAACAGAGTTCAAGACTTTGTTCTTCTACTAACTCTATGATTTGAACAGTCCCTTAATCTTTCTGAGCCTCATCTGTACAATAAAGAGATCAAACTAGATTGATCTCTTCTCTTATGGCCCTGTTGAGGACTCCAACCTACTTGATTAAACAGAGAAGGCCAGATAGTGCTGCCACATTTGGCTGTGTAATGAACCACAGCATGTTCTTAATGGTTCAGTGACATTCATTTTGTCATTTACTAGGATATAATCTTCTGGGCTGCCTTGCCCCAAATACTGGGTAACCCTGCTTTCCATCTGGTACCTATTCTGTGGGCATTCCAGGGACTTTCATTTCCTGTATTGGAGTCTGGAATCTTTGAGACCCCTAATTTCAAGTTGGAGGGGAATAAAATTGGTCCTGCATTTCTAAATGCAGAAAAGATGAACATTCTATAACCCATTTGTGTCACAAACATGTTCTCTCTCTCTCTCTCTCTCTCTCTCTCTCTCTCTCTCTCTCTCTCACACACACACACACACACACACACACACAATCTAAACAATGTCATGAATGTGAATCATTAGCTATACATATGTATAACTTCAAATTTAACTTGTAGGTATATACAATTGCATCTTTATATCATTTTGTATATAGATCTAAAATTTTAGTTTTAAGAAGTAACTTATTCAAAATTCTAGGACTGAAGAGTTAGTCATTTCAAAATATACTTTTGGTTTTGAATTTCTACCAATAATCTAAAAATAGTTAGAGTAGTACTTTTGCTTTTATTTTAAATATGAATTCTGTTTGACTTGATCATCTGTCATCTGAGGCTCCGAGTTTCCCTCTGAATTGAATCCTCTGCCTGAATTTGTAATGCCTGAAAATAGTAGTTAGAAATGTAAGCATCGACATCATACATACAACTATACTCCAGTTAAAATGCTTACTATTAATGTGTGTGATTATGTAATACTTTAAGCACTTAATAGCACTTAAAAGAGTTTGTCTTCATATAGCTCTAATTTTCCCTGGAGTTTTAATTCCATTTTCTAAGAATATTTACTTGCTGTTTTCAAAATGGCCAGAAAAAGCCTAGATAAATATGTGACTAGAAATTTAATAAGTCCAAGTTTAATAAAGAGCAGGAAAGAAAGAAAACTAGCATTTGTTATAGGTGCATGTGCCAACTTTTGTGTTAGGTACTTTCATATATATTCTTTTATTTAATTACAGACAAAATGCCTATAATAAAAAGGGGTAAGTATAAATAAACTTTAAAGATTTAACAGGAATTTAATGATTTTACTGAATTCATGCAGATCTTTTCCAATGCCTGCTTTTAAGTTCAAATTGATAATAAGTGTTTATTTGAACTCCCTGAAGACATCACCTCTGGTGTATAATTAAAATGGAATCTCCTCAGCTTACTTTAATAACTAGAAATGTGTTCAGCATTTTGGCCCTTCCATCTCTCCTATTTTGTCATGTTAGTATAATATTAAAATTGCATTTTACTTAGTCCTCTCTGTTCATCTTATTTTCTAGGAAATCTGAGAACAAATTTGCATTAGGTGTGATATGTTCTTCATTGAGTGTTGCAAAAATGAATTTCATTTGTATTTAATAGACTTCATTGACATAAAGTAAGACATTTTTAGGTTACTTCTAATTCAAATCTTGAATTGTTAATGAATCTGTAGAAAAAATAGCAATTTTTAAAAATAATAGCACTTAAAAAGACCCATTTCTACTTTTAACGTGTACCAAAATTGTCCAAGCATATTAAAATAGAAATTACAAGAGAGGCAAAAGATCTTTTGTCCTGCTAAGCAATGAATAGTCAGTAAGATAAAAGATTTTTAAAAATCTATTCTTTTACCAAAAAAAAAAAAAAAAAAAAAGACAAAAATGGACAAAAAAAAAAAGTTGCTTCCAGAAGCAATTTGTAGAAGGCATAGGATGGGAAGACATTTGTAAATTACTCATAAACAGGTAAACATGGATGAAAGCAGTCTGGGGAGTTGCCCCATACTGTTTTAGTTCATTAATATGGAAATTTAAGAGTCGTATTATTAATGATAGCTACTAACATTTGGAAGCACAGAACCATTGCATCAGTTTCTTATTTGATTTTTAAACAGCCAATAAGTTCTCCAGGATCATCACCGTCCCTTCTTATAGGTGGTATTGATGTCAGAGGCAGATTGGAGAAGAATGTTCCTTGGTAAATTATTGTGAAATCTCTGTGGCCTCCTTTTCCAAGAGGTTTAGTTGGAAGCATCCAGATGTGCATGATTATTTACTTTTGCTGTATTTCACCCACATTTAACTCCCGTTCATTTATCCAGACTCAAGACATTGTGTAGATTACAGGCCTGTGCTTCTCAAACTTGAGCCTGTAATAAGAATTTCCCAGAGAGCCTGTTAAACCACAAGCTCTCAGGCCCAAAACCCAAAGATCCTGATTCAGTAGGTCCGGGTTTATCTCAGAATTTGCATTTTTACAAGTTTTTCAGGTGAATTTCTGCTGCTAATCCAAGGTCTATTCTTAGAATAACACAGTATAGGCTTTTGGTTTTATTTAATGTAGGATCTAATAAAGACATAGATTGCTAGAGCCACAAGGAGAGGATCACAGGCCAGCAATAATCACTTTAATGCTAACAGAGCTATTGGCATGATTAAGAGCTGCGCAACTCTACAGGGTGATACTTAAGTCTTCAACCTGTACAACTGTCCACTGTATCCTTGAATACTATATGCATTATTCCAGAAGTAGAAAGAGAAGGGGAAACAGTCAGAGTAGGGAAAATGTAGAATTTGGTTTGACCCATTGGATTTGGGGAAGTTCCAAGTTGTGGGATATTATCACAGCCTGTCTAGTCAGGCTGATTCTGGATCAGAAAGTTTAAGGAGAAAATCTGAAATCAGCTTTGGAAGACAGAGATTTAGAGAGGCTTGATGTTCATACAGTTCTCTTTGAGATCCAGGGGATAAAGAGTATCATAAAGTTAGTTCTATACAGAATTCTTGTTGACTTAGGTGGCACAGGCCCCTGGCAGCATCCTGAGATAGCACCAAGGCACCATCCACAGAATGTTAGCAGCAGAGGTGATATAAAGGCATCCTCTAAGTGGCAAAAAAATACCTCCCCCACTGAGGGGAAGTCAGAACTGAGCCACCACAGATATCACCACAGACACCACCTGGGGACTCCAGGGGCATCGGGCTAAGTTCTTAAGGGCAGTGCAGGCAGCAAATATGAAGCTTGCTGAATACCTCTTAATATAACAGGAACTTGTTCCTGCTTACAGGCTATGAGTTCTGAGTACCTCCAAATGAAGAAAGAAAAAAAATCCAGTAATCCTAAGAATACAGATTGCCAGTATTCTCTCTTTTTTCCCCCAGTATTCTCTTTTGTGATGATGTGATGGAGGAAAACTTTATTATTTTACTATTAGTCATACACCACCAGCAGTTCAATCTTTTGATGGATTGATCCTTGTGGCTGGTAAACTGCCACTTATATCACCACCTCAGTTTGTCACCAGGTTTTGAAATCTGACACAAACCCACAGCTCTGGGAGCAGGAAAAGCTCGGACGAGTGGGTTTTACTAAGCTAAAGTCCACTGAATTGTAGAGACCATTCTCTGTTCCTCCCAGCATTCCCTCCATGGCCCATTGAGTAGGAAGACCTGCCTCATTGAAAGCAGTAGGGAGGAGCTGTCTGTCCTCATTCCACCATTTACTCCTTCCCAAGGAAGGAGCAAAATATCTAATTGATAGATTTGGGAAGAGGAATGGAATTGTTCCTAGTCTAGTTCTTTCTGCTTTGATAGGGTCAGTCCTGTAGGAGGTGAGAGTATTGTCCTCCTCTGCCCAAAAGGTGTTTGTCCCCCACAGAAGAGAATCTGATCGTGGTGTAGTGGTAGCTAGGTGGCTAATCTTGTTCATTATAGTTTGACTGCTATTTAAACCACATTCTTCCATCAGGGTCCCAACAAGAAATGGAAAGTACATGCAAATTATGGTAATTTGAGGAGGATATATTCACAAAGAAGCTGTTTACAAAGGTGGGGAAAGAATACTGGAAACCCCCAAGGGATAGTGCCAGGATAGAGCCAAAATAGCAAAGGGGAAGGAGAGATGACCAGTGCCCATAAGCAGAGGACCATGCAGGAAAGATTACCATGAGAGGAGCTTTGATCTTCAGTATGCAGAACAGTGACCCTTGGTCAAGGGACACAGCCTGAGGCAATTAGATAGGAAGAAAGACAAGAAGGTAATACCCTAGTGTCACTCATTTCTATTCCTTTTATCTTGTACCAGGGCTCCCTGTTGGCTGACTGCAACCAGAGGCCAAGCGCAAGGGAGCCCACTGATGATAGAGTTCAATGACATACTATAGGGGTCCCACATCTCACCTGGCCCTGCCCATTGTCTTGCATGATGTGCCTACACGATAGCTTCTAACTGAAAGTACCAACAACTCTTTGCCTGATGGATTTCTCAAGCCAGTGGAATCCACTTGACTTTCATACAGAGCAGCTGAAAGTCCCAGATAGGTAGTGAGTTCTGAGAGCACCCCTTAAACAGTGACTGATAGGAATTGAAGGATTACTACTCCAGCCCTTGCCCTTCAGGGGTAATTCTAGGCATGTTCTACACTATTGCCTAGCATTCGCCTGTAGGATCAATCCCACTGTCCACAGTTGCAATTCTTGATACCTCATCCTTTATTAGGCTTCCTCCCCTTCCTTGACTCACCTGCCCATAGTTTAGGATTACCTCCTAAACTATTTTGTTCAAACTATTAAACTAAATAAACTATTTTGCTCAAGTCAGATCTTTGAGTCAGGTCTGCTCTCAGGGCACCCAGACTATGATAGAAGAACATACAGAGCAAAACAATCAATAAATACCAGTCTACAACAGACTAGGCCTATTACATTTAGATACAGGAAGATAATGCTAGAAGAAACAGGTAAAACAATTCAAAGTGACTACCTCTGGAGAGGGGATTTGAAATAGAGCTGGAGAAACAGCTGGGAAAGAACATCTGCTGATTGTTAAAACTTGGTATGATGATTTGATTATTTAATACGTATGTATTTCATAAAAATAAAAGATATTATTAAAATGTGCTTTCGACTTATTTGCAAAAGAGGAGTAAAGGAAAAACAAAGAAACAGAGGCCAATTAAGCTGGAGGAAGAAAATTTCCTTGAGAGAAATGTAATCTTTGTGATTAGGTTGTAAAGATATGAAGAGAAAAATGAAGCACTGGAAACCAAATGTAATCTACCCAATTTGGAGACAGATAGAACTGAGTCTAACTGCTAATGAATATGGACTATAAAGCAGGGTGATGTTTTAATTATTATTAGCCCTTGAAAAGTAAACGGGGCTCAGAAATACACACACACACACACACACACACACACACACACACACACACATATATATATATATATAAAATATATATATGACTCAAGATTCTAGGAGCAAAAGCAAACTGAAATGGCATCCCTTGAGATAATTCAGATATAAGAAGTACTGAATATCATTCTCTAACTAGGATGTCCATAAAACTACAAACTGGAAAGTATACCATGGAGAATAAAATGATTCTACCAAGTGATGACAGAAAACCTGGGCTGATTTGAGAGGAAACTATCAATGTAGAATATTCAAAATATTATTGGTTAGGTAAACTTCATGGTGACCTAGTTTGGGTTGCAATAATCTAGATATTACCTGTCCTATGAGAAGAGAACAAATCTAATAATTTGTAGAATTCTGGGGTTATTCCTATTGAAATGGTTGAATGAGCTTCTATCATACCACAGATATACCACAGATAACAACTACAGACTCTAGAAAAAATATAATAAAAAATATTTAAAAATATAATAACACAAGTATCTGAAGGGAGTAGTGTTTAGGAGGAAAGGGTGTCAGGGGGTGAGTTTCCTACTTGTATGGCTTGAGTCAGAGCTGATGTTGGCATTATACAGAGCAGCTGAACTCTGGAGGAAAACCCAAAGTTGTTCTTCCCTAAAGGACCAGAATCAGAAACAAGAATTGGAGAGAATCATCCAAGAAAGTATTTAGAGAGATGGAGCACCAAATAACACAGCAAAGTTATATCTGGTCCCTGACATCCAGATAAAGATGAACTGAACTGAAATTTGAACTGTCACCCAAGAGACAGAGTTTGAAGGTTGAGTCTAACCAAGTTAATTGCCTGACCAAACTCAAATGGGGGGGGGCGGGGAAGGTCAATACTTTTCAGAGGAATTTAATAATCCAATCTCTACAAAATAATAATCTTGATATCTAGGATACAACTCAAAATATTCAACACATAAAACTAGAACATTTTGACTTATTCTGAAGAGAAACAATATTGATAGACCAAACCCAAATTAGTACATTAGTTATTAGAATTAGTACA
The DNA here is from genome assembly GCF_045843805.1 of Urocitellus parryii. Classification (NCBI taxonomy): domain Eukaryota; kingdom Metazoa; phylum Chordata; class Mammalia; order Rodentia; family Sciuridae; genus Urocitellus; species Urocitellus parryii. The sequence goes on from NC_135531.1 coordinate 249,285,301, forward strand.
CAATAATTTTAAAGTAACTGTTAAACTATGGTCAATGGGGTAGAGAAAAATATGCTCAAAATGATTGAAAAGATGGGCAATCAGAAGAAATATGAGTGGTCAAAAATAAATGAAAAATGGGCTGGGGCTGTAGCTCAGTGGTAGAGTGCTTGCCTTGCATGTGGAAGGCACCGGGTTAGATCCTCAGCACTACATAAAAATAAAATAAAGGTATTATGTCCATCTACAACTAAAAAATTTTTTAAATGAATGAAAAAAATGTTCAACATCTCTAGCAATTACAGAAATACAAATCAAAACTGAGATACCATCTTGCCCCCATCAGAATGGCATTTATCAAGAACATAAGTAACAATTAACATGAGGGAAAATGTTCACTTACACATTTCTGGTGGGACTGCAAACTGGTGCAAGCACTATGGAAAGCAGTATGGAGATTCCTTAGAAAACTTGAAATGGAACCATTTGACCCAGTTATTCCATTCCTTGGTTTATACTCAAAGGACTTAAAAACAGCATACTACAGTGACACAGCTACCTCAATGTTTATAGCAGCTCAATTCACAATACCCAAGATATGGAACCAACCTAGGTGTCCTACAACAGATGACTGGATAAAGAAAATGTGGTATATATACACAATGGAATATTAGCCATAAATAAGAATGAAATTATAGCATTTGCCAGTAAATGGATGAAATTGGAGAATATAATACTTAGTGAAATAACCCAGTCCTGCAAATTGGTGCAGCCAATATGCAAAGCAGTGTGGAGATTCCTTGTAAAACTGGGAAAGGAATCACCATTTGACCCAGCTATCCCACTCCTCAGTTTATACCCAAAGGGCTTAAAAACAGCAGACTACAGTGATGCAACCACATGAATGTTTATAGCAACACAATTCACAGTAGCCAAATTGTGGAACCAACCTAGATACCCTTCAGTAGATGAATGAATAAAGACAATGTGGCATATATACACAATGGAATATTACTCAACATTAAAAGAGAATAAAATCTTGGCATTTGCAGGTAAATGGAGAATATAATGCTAAGTAAAGTAAGCCAACCCTAAAAAACCAAATGTTTTCTCTGATATAAGGATGCTAATTCATAATGGGGATAGGGGGCAGCATGGGAGGAATAGACAAACTTTAGATAGGGCAAAGGGGAGGGAAAGAAAAGGAGGGGGCATGGGGGTAGGAAAGTCGGTAGAATGAGACAGACATCATTATCTTAAGTACATGTATGGCAATATAAATGGTGTGACTCTACTTTTTGTACAACCAGAGACATGAAAAATTGTGTTGTATTTATGTAATATGAATTGAGTTGCATTCCACTGTCATATATAACAAGCTAGAATAAATAAAATGATATATATTATTAATATATCTAATATGTGTGTGTATATATATATATATATATTTTTTTTTTTTAAAGAAAGAAGCCAGTCCCAAAAAAACCAAAGGCAAAATGTTCTCTCTGATAGGTGAATGTGAACCCACAACAAGGGAGTGGAAGATTAGAAGTTCATTGTGCTAGATAAAAGGGAATGAGGGAAGGGAGAGGGAATGGGAATAGAAAAGACAGTAGAATGAATCAGACATATCTTTCCTATCCTTGTATATGAATATACAACCAATGTAACTCCCCATGATATACAACCACAATAATAGGACCTTAATTGGAACAAGTTACACTTATTTTATGTATGGTATAATTGTCAAAATACACTCTATTCTCATGTATATCTAGAAAGAATAAATAAATAAAAGGTAACTTCATACAAGTTAAATGATGATATCAAATACTAGAAAATATCAAACAGCTTTCAGCATTTTACTATCCTCAAGAGTCAAAGCCTACTTTAATACCTTTCAAGCGTTGAGTATTATACAGCTTTTATGTTTTTCAACTTAATAAGAAATTATTTCTTTCTGCTATTTCTATAATGTTCTCTTAAGTGATTATTTTTTTGTAGGCCAAATTTTTAAATGTATCAGAAATTTAGATGATTTTCTTTTTGAGCCATTTCTCAATTACAGTGGGTATTATATATCCTGATCCAATGATAAGATCTACTTATTTATTAAGGCAATAATTATTTGCTAAAAGTAGTAGGTTTTTTTTACATAGTAACTATTTACTTTTTAGTTCTATCTGTGACATTTTGAAATGACAAGTGTTTTGCATTTTTTCTAACCAAAGCTAAACTTGTTTTTGTTTCGCATTCCATGATTGGGAAGGTTTTGCCCATTATAAACATAAATTTTCATTGGGAAAAAAGATAAGCAGTTAGTAGAAAAGCAAAAACTATATACAAAAATCAAATGGAAATTTTAGAATTGAAAAGTAAAATGCTTGAAATGAAAAAATTATTGGATGGAGCATAAAGGAGATGACAGAGAAAGGAAGAAAATTTGAAGATAGATCAATAGAAATTATTCAATCAAAAGGATAGTAAAAAGAAATCAATAAACTACAGAAACTAACTCAGAAGAGACAATGATATCAAAATGTTTAAAAATTTATAGTTGTGCTCCATTTGTGTACAATGTGTCAAAGTGCATTCTACTGTCATGTATAACTAATTAAAATAAATTCTTAAAAATATTAAAAATTTATAATTGAAGTCCTGGAAAATTAGTAAACAGACTGGAGAAAAAAAGAATTATTATAATTTAGGTAAGTAGTATCTCTCAAAAACACATGTGTGAGACAATGCAAGAATGTCCAGAGAAGAAATGATCAGGTTATGATAACCTTAACCTAATCAGTGAATAAACCCACTGATTATGAATTAGGAGGTAACTTTAGGTAGGTAGGAGGTAGCTGGAAGAAGTAGGTCACTGGGGTTTATATTTTGTACCTGGAGAGTGAATCACCCCGCCTTTCTCTCTCTCTTCCTCTTCCCCCACCACTCCCATCCTGGTTATTATGTCCTAGGCCACTTTCCTCTGCCATGCCTTTCCACCATGATATCTGCCTTACCTTGGATCTTGAACTCAGAGCTACAGAGTTAGCTCACCATGGACCAATCCTCTGAAACTATGAGCCAAAATAAACCTTTTCTCCTTTTGTCATGTCTTTTGGTCACTGTTATGAAAAAGCTAACTAAAACAAGACTATTCGAAGAAATATTTGAAGAAATCATGGTCAACATTTTTCCAAATATAGTAAAAGTCATAAATTTACAGATTGAAGGATCTCATCAAAACTCAACAAGAGGGGATGGGATGTAGCTCAGTGGTAGAACATCTTGTCTGGCATTCAATCCCCAGCACCATGAACAAACAAGCAAACGAAAACCAAGTAGGGTAAATATGAAGGAAACCATGACTGACACTTGATAGTAAAACTGAAAAAAAAAAACCCAAAAGCTACAAAAAAGAAAATCCTAAAAAGCAGCCTGAGAAAAAATGTATTTCCTCCAGGATATTGTCAACTTTTTATCTGAAACATAGAAACCAGAAGACAATAGAAAGCCATATTTAAAGTGTTGAGGGAAAAAAAAAAACCCTGTATGTTCAGAGAAAATATCTTTCAATAACAAAGATGAATTAAAGACATTTCAGGTTAAAAGAAGAAACTAATAAGAGGATTCATCACCGGAAGCCATGTACTATGAGAAATATAAAAAGCATTCTTCATACTGAAGGAGAGTACTGGATGAAAACTTTTATACTTAGGAAGGTATAAAAAGCATGGAAATGGTGAAGAAATGGATAATTGCATAAAGTCTCTTTTTCCTTCAATCTTTAGAAATGTGAACAGTTTAGACTTGTATTTAGATGCAATAAATTTGGCTACTCTAGTATAAGGGAAAAATGGGACAAATGAACCTTTATGCAAGGAGTCAACATTTTACATAAATTGGCAAATAATAACCCTAAGTGGGCCATTAAAAGTTAAGAATAATAGACAATAATAATTCCCAGTGTAATTAGCCAAATAAGTAATGCAAAAAGGTATACCTAGATATCGAATATATAGACTAAAATGAAATTTTTAAATGTTCAGTTGATCAAAAAGGCATAAAAGAAAAGGAGAGGAACAAATTAACGAAAGAGTCAAAAGACATAGATGCAATCAGGCATAAATCCAACCATATCAATAAATGCAATTCAAAAGTGAAAGGACACTTTTAAGCAAAGGGCACTGGAATAAATAGATATCTAAATGTGTTGGGGAGGGGGGACTGATCTGTAGCTCACATAGTACATAACAATTAAAAAATAAAAACTAAAATCATAATGCTTTTAATGAGAGTTTAGGAGAATAGCTTCATGACTTGAGGATAGGCAAACTTTTGTTAGGACACAAAAACAAAAAAATTATTTGGGGAAAATGACAAATTAGATTTCACCATAAAGAAAGGGACTGTTTATAAGAGTGTAATCAGAAAATAGAAGAAGCAAAAGAGATAGTACCAGACCACAGCTGGTAACAGGAGGGTAGGGAGAGTTTTCCAGAATCTAGAAGGAGAGACTCATGCAGGAAAGGTCACCTTGAAAGGAGATATGATCTTCAGAATACAGAGCAGTGACCTTTGGTTGGGCGACACAGCTGGTTTGAAGAAATCCCATGGGAGGGGAACCAGGACAATACATAGGCTAACATCTCCTTCATCTCTTACTAGGGCTTCACTTGGACTAAATCTAACAAGAAGCCAAGGACAAGGACTAGTTGATATGGCTGTGTGAGACATGGTAGGAGCCCCACACACATTTCTTTGGCATTGACATTCCCAAGTTGTATTTATCAAAATCACCTTTTAACATTTTTATTATATGAACACAGGAGATGCCAACAGGATCATTCTGCTAGTTGCTATAGACCTACAGTGTGTTAGTCAGATTTTCATCACTGTGACCAAAATACTTGACAAGAACAATGTAGAAAAGGCAAAGTTTATTTTGGCTCACAGTTTCAGATGATTCACATGATTGGTTGGTTCCAAGGCAGAGACATCAGGATGGAAGGGCATGGTGGAATATGTTGCACTGCTCATGGCAGCCAGGAAAGGGAGAGAAAAAGGGGGACAGGGACAGAGAGAGTCCCCAAGACCACCCTCCAGTGACCTACTTCCTCTAGCCACACTCCCACCTGCATAACAAATAGTTACCACCCAGTAGTTCATTAATTATTAATCCATCAAATGAGGTTACAGCTCTCACAATCCAACCATTTCCTAAAAGCTCCACCTCTAAGCCTTGCCTTGAGGACCATGCTTTTAACCAAGAGCTCCTGGGGACATTCCAGCTCCAAACCACAATACATTGTCAGATCCCTGCCAGCTCTCAGCTTCCCTGCTCCCTCAGCTCTCCTATACGACCTGTTTTAAGTTTTAAGACAAGCTGTGCTTGGTGGTCCCCAGGTCCCCTCTGACAAGGCTCTTGAGTGGCTTCCACACCCACAGCTTCTGCTCAAGACGTCCTTATCCCTCATCACCAGGCTTTTCATCACTTGATCTTCTTACTCTAGCCTGGGTATCGGGAAGATACCCCTGTGTTTGCCAGTGATGTTTGAGAGGGATCTTCTGACACAAATGTTTTCCCTGGAACTGGAACTGGAACAAAATTTGAATGTGAGATAGAATGGAAGACAGTTGGGTCACTGGTAGCACTTAGAACAGAGGTAGGATGAATGCCCAACATAGGGGAACACTAGATCCTAGAACAGAGTACTAATTTCTGAAGAGATTTTTTAAAATAGATTTGCTAAAGTTCAACTGTTTCTTGAATCAATTTTCATTTTTTTTTCTTTTTGTGAGACCTGGTGAGGCTTTCTGATATCTCTTAATAAGCCTGAGGAGACCACAAAAGATCTCAGTTATTTGCAATTTAAAAAGAATCCTCTTTCATTCAGTTAAGAGACAAGCCTAAAATGATGCCTCACACCATCAAATGGTCTTGAAGTATTCAGGTGATCTTTGATCCAGCAATTCAGTGACATCACCAAAGACTGATCTCATTGTCTATCACTTTTGCCAACTGCAGTGTTGGCTTTATTTAAGGTTCCAAAGAGAAGCTCTTCTCTCATGGTGGCAGCAGTTCTAGCCCTCACAATTTTATAATCCATCATTGGAAGGGATAGAAAAATAACCTTAGGATAATTTCTGCATAAATCTTGAGATTTGCACTCATTGAATGAATTCAAGTCACATTCCCATCCATGATTCAGTCTCAGGGAAGAGGAGTATTTAAAGAGCTAATTTGTCAATGTTCTACACCTGAAGCTAGATGTTGGCTCAACATCTATGAAAAACATGATCTCCAAAAAAAACTGGGGGTCTATGGAGAATGGCTTACTAGAGAATGGATACTTGGAGGCAATCCATATGTTCATATGTTCCAATTCTTAGCCTAAATGACTACCAGAAAATATGCTTCTGCAAGCATTGATTTATGGAGCCTGGCATTCTACTATATTTTGTTAAAACTTGATCCTCCATTAATATGCCAGTATCCCTGTTAAGAAAATACAACCACACACACATTCCTGAGAAGACAGATATGAGGAAGTGAGACAGTAATTGAAAGCAGGAGGCTTGTATATCTAGGAAGAAGGAAATTGCCCAAAAAAAGGAAATGGAGAAGAGACTTGGGATGCTAATGACAAATTGTGTCTTATTTAAACATGTGCCAGCTGGGTGCTGTGACATGTGCCTATAGTCCCAGCTATTCATAGGACTGAAGCAGGAGAATCATTTGATCCTAGGAGTCTGAGGTCAGTGACAACATACCTAGACTCTTTTTCAAAAAAAAAAGAAAAAGAAAAAGCCAAGTGTCCATATTTCACAGTGCCAATATTAAGGTGTGTCTGAGCTGAACTGAGAAGGCTGAGAAGGTCCACTTGCCCCCCTCCCACCCGGCCTAGAATTGGTTCCTGGACCTCAGAGACCACTCTAGATATTTGAGACATTTTCAATTAAATCCTGATGGACAGTGGTAAAGCAGGAAGATGGGTCTCTTCCAGGACTTCCTTCTCTACTAAATTGAAATAAACAAGATCTGCCATCAGGCATACTCTTCCCACTTCCTACCAAGTTGCACAGACTTACACCTATTTTTACAACCAGAGACAAAAGTGATACAGAAAGGTGCATATGCAGTAACCTTGGAGGTTCCTTAATATGTCATTCAGACTTATAAGCATTTTAATACGGTGCCAATTAAGCACATTGATCCCTCATTCATACCGACCCTGCCTTCATTTATTCCTTTCTCATCCTGTACAGTCCAGGAACTATCTAGATCAAAATAAGTTTACAAAACTCCAATTTGATAAGCTCATAAGCCAATGGGTCAGGAGAGAGAACAATGCTGATTTATTTATTTTCCTATAAAAATTAGAAAATTAGTGAGATACTTGAAAAAATGGAGTAAGTAAAAAATATATTTTAAAAATTAGGTAAGCAATTAGTCTGTTATCTCAACGAGGTGACACTCACGTTGGCAACTACTCGTTTGGCAATCTTGCAAGCAAAATTTTAAAGACTTCCGCTGATTCACAAGAACAGACTCATAATTTGTAAAAGTTTAAGTGTTCCAGCAAGTTAAATATGCAAAACAATCAACTTCAATCCATACTTCCTACTATATACAAAAAGGAGCTCAAAATGGATCATAGACCCAAATGTAAAATCTAAAATTATAAAATGTCTGGAAGAATGTGCAGGCAAAAAATAGTTGGTTAGGCAAGGATTTCTTGGGTATGATACCAAAAGTAAAATCCATAAAAGAACAAATTGGACTTCATCAAACTTAACAACTTCTGCTCTTCAAAAGACACAGTTAAAAGAATGAACAGACAAGTCACAGACTGGAAGAAAATATTTGCAAATCAAATATCTGATAAAGAACTTGTGCTTAGAATATATAAAGAGTTTGCAAAATTCAATAAAAAACCCACATTTTTTAAAAAGACAAAATAAGATATCCAGATGGCAGATAAGCACAGAAAAAAATGTTCAGTGTTAGTCAATAGGAAAATGCAAATTTCCAGGCATGGTGGAACATGCCTGTAATCCCAGTGGCTCAGCTTGGAGGCTGAAGTAGGAGGATCTCAAGTTCAAAACCAGTCTCAGCAACTTAGCAAGGCTGTCTCAAAATAAAAAAGGGCTGGGAATGTAGCTCAGTGTTTAAGCTTCCCTCAGTTCAATTCTTGGTACCAAAACAACAACAACAAAAAATTCAAATTGAAACCTCAATGAGAAAGCACTCACATCTCTTGGAATGGCAAAATAACTGGCCATAGCATTGGTAATGTTCATAGACTATTAGTGTAAACATAAAGTAGTATAAACTTTGGAAAAAATTTGGCAGTTTCTTATGAAGTTAAATATACATCAACTATATAATCTAGTCATTCCATTATTTTTTATTTAAATCTAAGAGAAATGAAAACATGTCTACACAAAAAGACTTTTCTATAATGCTTAAAGCAGCTTTATTTATAATAGTTAAAAGCTGGAGACAATGTAAATCTCCATCAACAGGTGAATGAATAAGCTAACTGGGGTACACCTATACAACAGAGTATTAGTAGACAATTAAAAAGAATGACCTATTGATATGTAAAGCAATGCAGGTAATTCTAAAAGTAATCACACTGAGTGAAAGAAGTCAAGCCAAAAAATAATAATAAAAGAGTTCAAAAGGTATGAGTGCCCTTAGATAAAATTATAGAAAATAGAAACTTATCTATAGCAACAGAATGGGGTTGGGGGAAGAGGGGGGGATTACCAAGGGCCAAAAGGAGGAAACTTTTGGGAATTAGAACTCAGTCCCTAACTTAATTAGGGTGAAAGTTTAGAAGATATACACATATGTCAAAACCTATCAGATTGAGTGCTGTAAATGTGTACGACTTATCGCATGTTAATTATACCTCAGCACATAATAAAATTTTCATATTGGTTGGAGATACCTAGTTGTGCCTGAATCTACCCAATCCCCTATCCTGGGATTGCCCCTTTCCATTCACAGCTGCAGGCATTTGACTGTTCTCCTAGGCCCTCTGCCATCCTGCCTATGGCTTATTGACAACAGGAAATGCTTCTTTTTAAACCCTTGGATTTAGATTTAAGTAGATCTCTCCTTTAGAGGACTAAGCCTTGAGAGTGTTGCTAGTCAGACTTTCATCTTATGTTCTATCTCTGGTAACTATGCTTCTTATTTCTCTTGTACTAGAATTCTGGAAATAAATTTCCCATCTCTGATTCCTATTTTTTCAGTGCCTGACTTGTTAGCTGATGATGTCAGAATTTCAACTGGCTGTTTGTAACCAAAGTAGGAAATATTATACTTTAGAAATTGTCCTCTCATGTAAAAAACAAAATAAAACAAAACCACCCAGAGATAGATAGCCTATGACTGCTAATGATGGATGGCTCCTCCATGGTCAGTGGTCAGGGACCAAGTGTCTTTCTTTCTATAACACTATACTTAAAAGCATTGGTTTCTAATTTCAGGGTTTTCTGATGGCTCAAATTGTTGAAGCCTTAGCCATTGATGTTGTCTTCCAAAAAAAAAAAAAAAAAAAAAAAGCAAGGGAAAGAAGAAATAGAGGGACAAAAAGAAGCACAAAGCAGCTATTTGCCCTTTAAAAAAAATTTTCAGAAAGGTCCACTTTGCAACTTCCCACTTTTATTCCACTGGCTAGAAATTAGTTAGTTATATGGCCAAACTTTGCTACACACACCAAATGAAACCAAAGTTCTCAGTGAGAGGGAAAGAGTAGGTTTGGGGTGGACATAATTGCTCAGCCTAGACACTTGCAATACTCCTTACATCCTCTCTTTTTCCCTGTACCAATATCCTGTCTTATCTCTCAACCTTAACATGTGCTGATGGACTTCTAGACATCTGTCTGCTGACTACTCACTTGTGTCTCAAAAGAATTGTGTGCTTCTAGTTTCTATAGCTCTGCTGTATTACCATATTTGTTTAGATTGCTTGCTTACTTCTTATTGGCTTTCCATGCTGTTGGCACCAGACTTGGACTGTCTTGTGTATGAATTCCTGGTAAATTGTACTTTCCAGTATTGCCAAAAGACATTTTTGGTCCCTTTAGGGAGGGGAAGATGAGACTATTACACGAGAAGCAAATATGGAAAAAGGGCAATGATAGCTAGTCCTTAGGTCAGACAGAAACACATCTGGTCTAGGGCAAGCAGATTCTTACCCTGCTTGGACAGCAGTGTCTTCTTCCTTCTCATTCTTTGCCTAATCAGCCATCACTTTGAGAATATACCCCTGTATCCAAGATTTTCATTCCTAGTTTGGCAAGTACATTGCTACTTTCAGAAATTTCTCCTCTTTATGGATTCATTGGCACAGAATCATTTTCCAGCTACAAAAGTCTTTAGTTTTTGATTTAATCTTAGAAATTATATTTCCTTGACTTTCTCCATCACCTGTTCTGTCAGACACCATTCTCATTAATAGCATCTCCAGGCCCTATCCTGAGAGTGTTGATAAACAAGTTTGTTTGTTTCCAGGGGGTTTGCTGGAGCAGGCTTATGTTGGCTTGGAAGAGATGGCTGTTAAAAATAAAAATAAATATAAAAACATAATTTGTCAAACTGCTGGTAGCTTGAAATTGGCCATGTAATAGTAATCACAACATGAAAATTGAAAACTGCTACTAATCAGAGCTTTCTTTTTTACTGAAAGGTGGCTCACCAGCAGGGCATTGGTTGTTTCTTCCCCTAATTGCCCCATGAGCATGCCCGTGCACACACACAATGGATGTTCCTCATCTCAGATCCTTATTTCTTCACTTTACCTTAGCCTCCAGGTGCAGATGACCCTTCCACACTCAGATATATCCCATGACTTAGCATTTTGGCTATTATATTCAAACATTTGCCTGTAACATATGATAATGGGATATGTATTTTGAAAGTCCATTCTGGGTTCTAAAAGGACTTTTTGCAAAACTACTGATGACACTATTTAAGAATTACTAATATCATTCATCTGTTTTTAGAACACAAATAATCATATAGAGGTATCATGGTGTGTGGGGGGGGGAACCTACATATATAAAATAGTGTTTTAATACAGGAAATTCATCTATCCATATCAGAGTGACTCATCATAAAATATTAACTACTGTGAAGTTAATATCAGCAGGAAAAGGACCAATTAATTATTATAGGTATTTCAGAAAGCCTGATGCAAACTGTGCAATGATAAAACTACGTGAAAGAACCAAAATACCAAATTGCTTTGCCCTTGGCAGGAATGACATCAATTCTAATCATGCTGTTACCTTGTATTGATCAGGAGCTGTGTTACATGTGTCTCTGATTAATAGCAATGAAAAATGAATTGTTACTTATTATTGAAGCACATCATATATAATATTATTCAAAACATGGAAGGAATAATTGTAGAAAGAACAAGGAAGACTTAGGAAACACTAGACAGAATTTGTAAAGAATATGATAGTCTTTGATTAAAAAGCTACTATTTCTTTGCTTATAAACATTAGAGGTTGTTAATATAGTAGTGGCTGGAGTCACATGCTGTGGAGACAGACTGTCTGGGTTCATATTTAGAGCTTTGCTACTTACTAGCTCTGTGATTTAGGGTAAGGTACTTCTTTTCTCTGTGCCTTAGTTTTCTCATCTGTAATATGTAACTAAAAGCACCTGCTGCACATAATTACTATGAAACTAAAATGAACTAACTAATACATAAACCACTGAGAATGGTAGCTGGCATTTACTTAATAATTAACAAATATTTATTTCATTTTCATTATTGATGTTAATTCTTGAACACCTAAACAATGTGCCAGGACCTGTGCTACATGATTTGTTTTCAACTGCTTGTAACCCAGCAGATAGGCACCAACATTAGACCCATTTTTATCAGTAAGGAAACTGACTCTCAGTGACATGTAATTTTCCCAAGGTTTCAAGGCTAGGAAGTACGAAAGAGCTTGGCCCAATATAGTTTAAATGATAGAACTGTATGTAAAACCACAGCTGGTATTAAAATCCAAGCCATCCCTATATTTAGTATTCTACTGGGAAATTCTTCTTCATGGTCAACTGAATGCTTGCATGCTGTAGCATAAACTATTCTCGTTCTGTCTTCAGCAGAGGCAGAAAAGCTCATCAGCATCCTTGTGTTTTCGCTTGAAGACTATTAGTAAGTTGCCCTTCTGACTTATCTTCTTCAGGTTTTAAAAACACACAGCTCCTGTAGGCCTTTCTCATGAATCCTATTTATTAACCATAGAATAATCTCCACAGAAGCACTTCCACTTTCTCTACCAGTAATTTTTAAATTAGACTTTAAATCTGAAGTTCATTATTAATGTAAGTAGGGCGCAGTATCCTTTGGCTGAACTTGCTTCATTTATGAAGAAGCCGAATATAAGGATTCCTTTCCTTGTTTTGAACTTTCTTACTCTACCTTCCTATTTAAAAGCTGCCTCCTATACAGAACCACAATATATTTAAAAAATGATTTTTTAAATTTTCAGTTTTGCACGTCATTTTGTTTCTCAGGGGTCAGTCTAGATTCACGTATACTTAGTTGTGCCATCAGGAGGACAAATGACATTCTTTAAAAAGTGAGGGTTGTGTCAACATTAATCATTGATTCATTCACCTTGTCCTGGCCAGCACTGTGCTAGACACCAGGAACAAACAGCATGGTTCTTGCTAACAGGGAGTAAAGAAATCTTACAAGAGACACATGTGCAATTATTTAAGATAGAGCAATGAGCTGGATATGGTGGTGCATGTCTGTAATCCCAGTGGCTTGGGAGGCTGAGACAGGAGAATTGCGAGTTCGAAGCCAGCCTCAGCCAACTGCAAGGCGCTGAGCAACTCAAAGAAACCATGTCTCTAAATAAAATACAAAATAGGGCAGGGGATGTGACTCAGTGGTCTAGTGCCCCTGAGTTCAATCCCCAGTGCCCCCCCCCCCCGCCAAAAAAAAAATAGAGAGAGGCTGGGATATAGCACAGGGGTAAAGTGCCCCTGGGTTCAATCCCCAGTACCAAAAAAAAAAAAAAAAAAAAAAGATGGAGCAATACATAAGAATCAACAGGACTATGCTGGGCATGATGGTGCATGCCTGTAATTCCAGTGGCTCGGGAGGCTAAGGCAGGAGGTTTGTGAGTTCAAAGCCAGCCTTAGCAAAACCAAGGTGCTAAGCAATTCAATGAGACACTGTCTCTAAATAAAATACAAAATAGAGCTGGGGATATGGCTCAGTGGTTGAGTGTCCCTGAGTTCAGTCCCTAGTACCCCCCTCTCAAAAAAACAATCAACAGGAATATGGGACAAGGGGAAGCAAAACACTGTGGAATGTGAGAGTAATAGAATCTGATCAAGATCTGATCAAGAACCCTAGGTAACCAGTTAGCAGCTCTGGCTCAATCCCACTGTATCAATTATTATCCCATCTATTATGGGTTGAGTTGTGTCCTCCCCCAAAATGATCTGTTGGAAGTGTAACAGATCTTATTTGGAGACAGGGTCATTTAAGATGAAGTCACTGGAAGGCGCTAATCCAATATGACTGGAATCCTTATGAAAATGGGGAATTTGGACATAGAGGTAGACATGCACAGAGGAAAGACAACGTAAAGAGACAAAGAAGGATGTTAGCCACTTATAACCCAGCAGAGAAGCCTGAAAAAGATTCCCTCCTGGCCCTCAGAAGGAGCCCATTCTGCTGACATCTTGATCTGGGACTTCCAGCCTCCAGCGCTGAGACAGGAAATTCCTGTTGTTTAAGCCATTTTGTCTAAGGTACTTTGTTATCAGAGCCCTAGCAAATTAAGATACCATCTCAATGTCATAAGCATAACTCACATGCCAGATTCCACTCTAGGCAAGACCAGTTCCACATTTGGGAGGATCTGGACAAAAACAGGCAGAACAAACAAACCAGAGATATGCCTGCATCTGTCTTCAGCTTATTCTTATGCTGTGACCCAGAGGAATCCAAAGGTTTCTCTTTAGTGAGTTTGGGTTCACAAGAAGACCCCTTAAACTTTGGACCTCCAAAAGCAATACTAGTGGTCCTTTGTTTATGAGGTAAATAAAATAATGTGGGGAGTTTTAGAGTGCAACTATGATTAATAGATAAAACTGTACTAAGTAACAGATCAATAATGGCATTACTTAAATGGTTAATAAACATAGGAAAATATGCTCAATAGCACACTCATGACAAAATTGCTCTAGGTAAACAGAGGTACTAATTGCACATCTGAGAACAAATTGTGCTTCCTGAATGAATTACAGCCTGTCCACCTACAACATACACTGGTGCCATTTGTCATTCTTGTTGCCACAACCAAGGTCAATGGAGCTTCCTAGAATACGCAGTGACATGTACCTTTAAAACCAAACCCAACCTTCTGTTAGGTGTATGTTCATTTCAGGAACATCTTCTAAGGGAAAAAAAATTTAACCTAAAAAGGTCTGAAGCAGTGAAAAGATAATCTCATAAGTTCAGCCAAGGTACAGCATTTGGGGGTTTTGTTTCCAGCATGCTTTGCCCTCAGGCCGGTTAGGTTATGCTTTCTTTTCTCACCCCCAACTCTTCATTTTCTCTGGAAAATTTCCATGCAGAACTCTGGTTCCAGGTCATCACTCGATCTGTTGTACTGGAACACCAAGGGAATGACTCATTCCTTTGGATTTGCCTCAGCAAGTCTCCAACAAGTCTTTGTTCCTCTGCCCACTTGCACTCAAACCCTCGGCCTTGGCCAGTGTCCATAATGGGTTTTTCTTTCATTCTCTCTTGCCATCCATCCTTTCACTTCTTAAATAATATTATGATTATAAAAGTGATATACCATGGGGGAAAAATGAAGTGTACAGAGTTAAAAGTGGAAGTTTGCCCACCTTCAGCCTCACCCTAAGGCAAGGTCACTGTGTGAGTATCCTTCCAGGCAAGTAGATTTCCATCCTCCCTCCCCACTTCTTGGAGTTTATATTGTACATAGTGTTCTGACTTGCTCTGATCACTCAGAAATATATCATGGATACACTTCCATGTCAACACACATGTATCTCCCTCATTTTTCAAGTTATTTATTATTCCGCAGGCTAGGTGAGAACAATTTATTTAGCCATTCTTCTATATGTAATGTTGAGATGCAGTCTTTTTTTTTTTACTTTTACAAATTCTACAATAGACATCTATGTAAATACATTTCTGCACACTAGGTATTTCTGCAGGAGAGGTAATTTGTAGTGGAAATGTGTAGTCAAAGGTTACATGTATTTTTAGTATTTGTAAATACTGCAAATTGCTTTCCAAAAAATGTTTATTAATTCACACTAAAGTCAGTTAAGTATGACAGTTTCTATTTCTTATACACACTCACAAACACTTGATATTAAAACATTTTTGCCAAATAGACAAATTTTAAAAATATGCTTCTCAAAATTTACATTTTAGTCATGTGTGGAGGCGCCTGCCTGTAATCCCAATGGCTTGGGAGGCTGAGGAAGGAGGATTGAGAATTCAAAGCCAACCTCAGCAAAAGCGAGATGCTAAAGAACTCAGTGAGATCCTGTTTCTAAATATAATGCCAAAATTGGGCTGGGGATGTGCCTCGGTGTTCGAGTGCCCATGAATCCAATCCTTAGCACGAAAAAATAAAATTAATTAAAAAGTTTCAGAAATAAAATTTACACTATGATCAGTGGTGAGACTGAGTATGTTTTCATATGCTTATTAGCACAATTCCTTCTTTCAAGAATTGCCTCTGCATATATTTTTTTAAATGTTTGGGGGCAAGTAACAGCCTGCTTGGGGTTTTATTTTCCAGGGATGTCACTATCTTTTTTGTTGTTGTTAGTTTTTGGCGGACACAACATCTTTGTTTGTATGTGGTGCTGAGGATCGAACCCGGGCCGCACGAAGGCCAGGCGAGCGCGCTACCGCTTGAGCCACATCCCCAGCCCTCTGCATATTCTTTATCCATTTTCTTATCTTACTGCTTCTCTTGTCCATAGTGATTTTTGCCTTTTTTTTTTTTTTTTTTTTTTTGTGGTGCTGGGGTTTGAACCCAGGGTCTTGTGCATGCTAGGCAAGCACTCTACCAACTGAGCTATATCCCCAGCCCTTGTCCATAGTGATTTTTAAAAGCTGTGAGTAAAAACAGTAACCTTTTCCTGTTGTGTATATATATTGCATATATTTTCTCCCACTAAGTAACCTTGTTTTTGGTACATTTCACTGAACCAAAATTTTAAATTCTTTTGTGGTAAAAAATAACCAATATTGTAAATCAGTTTCTTAAGTCTTTTCTAGTTCTTCTAAATATTGAGATTATTAATCTATCTGGAATTTCTTCTAAAATGTGGAGTAAGATAAGGTATTTGTTATGCTTAACTCAGAAGGTATTTTTATTCAGAGAACAATTCACTGTGGGTGTCCAGCCAGTAGATACCAAAGGGTGACTCAGAGACCCAGTCTGCTTCCATTCTACTTCTACCCTCCTCTAGATAAGGAGTCAACAAACATTACCTACATCCAGCCTACCATCTGTTTTTTTGGAAATAAATTATTATTGGAACACAGCCATGCCCATTTTTTACAGAGTCTCTGGCTCCTTTCCCATCAAATGGCAGGGTTGAATACTTGTGATAAAGACCACATGAAGAACACAGCTATCTGGCCCTTTATGGAAATGATTTGTGACTCTTGCTCTGAAATCTCAAGGGCCTTAGCTTCCACCTGAGGGGCTATAGTATACTGAAGAATAAAACAACCTCCAGATCTCAGTGCTTAAAATAACAAAGTTTTATTTCTTGCTTATCCTGTATGCCCACTAAGGACAGAGTGATGGCACTGCTCACTGTCATCATTCACTCCATCTTGGAAGACTGGCCATCACTTTGCACCTTGTGGTTTGCAGTACTAGAAGGAAAAGAGAATGTGGTGACCTTTACATTAGCTCCTAACTTTTTCCCAGAGTGATATTCATCAATACCATCCATCTGAAGCAACTTGCAGGGTTCTATTCCACTTCAGTCAGGAGGAGAAGTGCAATCCCACAATCTGCTTTGAAGGAATATCTGTGACCAGCCCTAATAAAATACCTCTCTAACACACACACACACACACACACACACACACACACACACACACAACCACATTCATCCCCTCCCTTAAGGGAGGTAACCCAGATTTTACCTAGTGACTACACCCAGTCAAAGTCCAGGATCCCTGATCTCTATCAGGTCTGGATATTTAATAGCAATCTGGAGCCTAGCAACTAAAATCACTCCCTATCCACATGACTTGTTCAGATATCAGAATTCAAATAGATACTACACAAGTGATTGTGGCCTAAAAGCCAGCTTCTGGGATCTGAGCTACTTCTGTGAAGGTGAACCCTGCTCTCAATGACTATGCCTAGAATCAGGAGAATCAGGAATCCAGCACAATCTAGGGGTGGAAAGTAAGAAACATGGCGTTTTGCTGGAATCAATACTGTAGCAGTCAGGTTTATTGACTCCGATGCTTATGAGCACATTGGATAAAGGTGTGGGTGGAAATTCGGAAGAAAACAGTAGGTACAGTTTTAAATTACCTACATGAAAATATTAGAAAATAGAAACTAACGTATTTTGATCACCTCTCAGAAGACATTTGCTTTAGAAATAAAACCTGCACTTTCAAAATTTCTGTAAAAAAACATTTATAGATTAAAATCATAGAGAATCATTTTGAACAACAGAATCATACTAGCATCAGACAATCTCCTAGTCATAATTGCAAACAATAATTTTTTCAAACAAATTTTCAAAATATAGTGAAAACACCAATATGTATTCTTTTTCTTTAGATTTTTACCTCCAAATAATAATAGAAAAATAAGTTATTCTTGACCTAACAAAGCATCGCTTTGTTAGTTATTTGATGTGCAAGATTTTCCTTACATTCCAATAAGCATTTAAACCCTCTCTTCCAGAAACTGAAGGTTTTATTTTTTCCAGAGTAAATTATTTTGAATAGCAAAGGGTCTAAGTTTGATTTGAAACTATCTACAAAACTTATAAGTCTGAGTTCTTTGGCTGAGCCCTTAGCTAACTCTTGAAAGATAGAATTGTTTTACACAGTTGCTTTATACTTATCTTTTCATGGAGGGAGACCCGCATTCCCAGTAAAGAATTAGTTTTAGCCTAGCATGTGGTATAGTGTTACTACACTACTATTCTCCATTTGTTTTTTCATCATCTTAATGCTTTAACATCTTTCCTCTCAGTACACGTAGCAGTTATTCTTATGGCCACTACCTACTTCCTGGAAACAGCCCTCAAATGTCACATTCAGTTCTTGGGAGTATTTTTTTTTTTTTGGTCAGACCTCACTAAGCAAGTTGGATTTGGAGTTCTGGAAAGATTATGAAGTGGGATTGAATTCAAAGCACTTCCTAGAAAAGCAACAATTTATTATTCATTTTAGAATTCTAATTATATGGGAACTACCTCTCTCAAAACTTATGTGAATTATTCTGCAAAAAAAAAAAAACCCTGCAATGTGCATCAAATTCCAAGTCAAACTTTTACAAGTTACCTACTTCACCATAACTTACTAAGCAATAGGATGGTGTTTGTCTTCCACATGTGGGGCCTCTAGAAGTAAGCTTTCCTATCTGCAGCATAGGTGGGGCCAGCCTCTCTGAGAATGAGTAATTCTTCCACCATTTATTAGCTAAAAACTTAAACCTCTCTGTGATTCAGTTGTTTCTTTACCTGTAAAAAAAATAAATAAATAAAAAATAATAGATACCTGGTGGGAATGTATGAAGGATTATATCAGCTAATACGCATAATTTAACCAACATGTGTTTATATTTTAAATGAATTCGTGATCCACATGCTAATCCAGTGTGACTATTAGGTAACAAGAACAATCAGCACAAGTCGCACAAGTCGCGAAAGAAAATAAGTGTTTTCCTTTTAGCTCCTCTCTTGTTTGTTAGGGTTGTGCATTGTCAACAGAGGCACGTTTTGTTAGAAGATTTAAACTTAACCCAAAAGGTGTATTTTATTTAAAATTATAAATTTCTGAACATGGGACCATAGACAGTTCTGCTGTACACTCAGGAAACCTTACACACCCTAGAGCTTGAGAGGCATAACTGACTCCGGTCTGATATTTGTAAGGGGCTTTGACATCCATGCAGTCGCCTAGAAACAGTTACTGGTATTGAGAAAAAAGAGAGGCTAGGAAGTTGCTGTTCAAAAATAAACTGGAGAGCTGCCTGCATTTCACTCTGCTGCCTCTGGAAGAGGCGTGTTATCTAAAGTGCTTCCATCATGAATAATGATTGAGAAACTGCCTTTACTCTCCCGACTCCTGCACTCTCAGGCAGAAACCCACGGGCCGATGCCTAAGGCGTCTCATTGTAACTCGGTTATCTCTCTCTCCCTCCGTAATCGACCCGCCCCCCACCCCGATCATACACGCGCGCGCACGCGCGTACACACACACACACACACAGACACACACACACACACACACACACGTTTAGAACCCAGGGTGAGTCCAGGAGCGAGGGCAAGGGGCCAGAACACTCCGGGGTAGCCGGATTTGCAAGGTCAGACTGAGTCTCTACTTTATCCGTGCCTATTTTTCGGGTCATTTTCAATAGGCTATCTTTGTTTACATTTTGAACTTGGACCGTCACCAGAACGCATTACTACCTTCTAAAAGGAGAAGCATCTTGCCTTTGCAGACAGTGCTGGTGGGAGCGAAGTTCATTTTCCTGGATAGGGAAGGATGATTCCCTTGCAACTCTTGCGGGTTGTAACACAATCTTTGAATAACGGGGGGAGTTTCCGTGAGGTGGACGTTTGGGGGAGAGGCAAGGAGGTTGGTGTGGAGCAAGGAAGCAAAGTGCGGAAGCTGTATGGGGATTCTTCTAGAAAGTAGGGTGGGAAAGGAGCTAGGGAGGGCGTGTGGAGGGACGGGATCTGTGTCAGAACGTGCGTGTGAGCGGATACAAAACCCGAGAGAGGCGTGAGCAGCGCTGTGTGTGCGAGCAGGAGCGAGGGGCGCCGGCTCGGGGTGTGTGCGCCTGGTGAGTGACACTGAGGGGCGGGCTGGCCGGCGGGCCGGCGGGCGGGGGCAGCCTGCGCGGGGCGGGAGTGTCCCTGCGTGGAGCCGGCCGAGTCGGAGTTGTGTCAGTGAAGGAATCCAGTCCAGGGGCCGAGCCGGCTGCGCTCTCCGCCGCGAGAGCGGGCAGCGCAGGGCGAGCTCGGGACGGCGCGCGGCCCAGCAGCGGCTCCCTCTCGGCCCGCCCTCCGCGCTGCAGGGGCCGCCACTGCCACGGCGCCTCCCCCCGGCGACCGCGCCCCCGGTTCCCGGCCCCGACCCGGGACAGAGCGACCGACGCTCGGCATTGAGGTAAGCCAGGAGCCGCGGTCGCCGCCTCCCGGGACCCCCTCTACGCCCGCCGGCCCGCGCCAGGACGCGGAGCGCGGGCAGACGCGGCGGGGCCTGCGCGGCGAGGATGGAGGCTCGGCTCGGCCGCGCGCTCCGCAGTCCGGGCCGCCCAGCCCCCGCCGCCTCCCGCGGTGCTGGGTGTGGCCCGCGCTCGGCGCCGACGCGGGCTGGCGGCGCGGGCCGGACGCGGAGGTCGCCGTCCTTCCCTTCTCCGGCCGGCGCGAGCGAGCGGGAGGCGGCGCTGGCTCCAGCGCACATCGGCGCGCCCCGGGCGAACGTGTGGCCGCTGCGCTCCGACGTGGACCCGCCCGCCCCGGATCTGAATGGCCCGCGGCCGCGTTCCCTGTCTGCCCTCCTCCCGCGCGGGCGCCCCCTTGCACTCCCAAACGGGAGTGTGACCCACCCACCTCCCGTCGCACGCCGCCCTCCAGCTCCGAGCCGCCCGGCTGCCCGCGTCAGCCAAGATCTTCCAGTCCTCATCCCGGCAGGGTTCGGGGGCCGTGGGTCGCGGAAAGTCTGCGCCCTTGGGCCCCTGACGGGATCGGGATGCCAGGAGATCCCCTGTGTCCAGTGTCCAAGTTACGCTCGGCGGTGGCAGGCTGGTGGACGGAGTGGTCGCCAGAGCCCCGGCCGTGGGACAAGCGGTTGCGCCGCAGCGTTGGGCGGGTGGACCCCAGAGTCGGCGGGCGGGCCCCCGGAGCTCAAGACCGCGGGTTGTTGCCCACACGCGGAAAGCGTTCTTCCCGCTGTCTGGACACACTTCACTTTCGCGTGTCTGGGAAGATCGCCCTGCCGGCTTGCACAGGCTCTGTTGGTCCACGCTACTGCAGGCGTGGGGTGAAGGGCCGGCTTCACCTGGACTGGGACTGAAGCCTCGCATCTTCTAGAGGAGGTTTTCAGTGTTTGGAGGTGTGTGTGTGTGTGTGTGTGTGTGTGTGTGTGTGTGTGTGTGAACTTCATAAGAGCCTCGGTTCCCAGGAATCCTGATTTTAGCAGATGCTAAGGTTTTGGAGACCTGACACTTTCATTAAAGATTCTTTCTGTACAGCATTTTCCTTTGAGTGTTTTACAGCATCTCTAGCTTGAGAACTAGTGAAAACCCTTGAACTTCAAACACAGCTTCTTTCTTTCCTAACGTGAAATATTATGTGTAATATTTTCACTTATTTAATTTTTTTAAAAAAATATTGAAATATTTACCAACCTCCTCTCACGGCCCACAGACTTGGAGAAAAAACGATTCAGACATTTTAGAACCTTTGCAGAGAAAGAGATTTTACAGAGAAAAGAGTAAGGTCGGGTGACCTTTCTAACATCATTTTAGTTTGTCTTAAAGGAACATTTCATTGCTACTCTGATTTTGTTTTTCAAAGAATTAAGCATATGTGCATTATGGCAGGGAAAAGGACAGGAAGTCAGAAATAGAAAAGACTATTCAAGTAGTAAAACCAATTATTTTGAAAGATACTCTTTAAAAATAAAGTTGCCTTCTGGATAAAGTATTTTATAGGCCTTATAAAATTGTGTTACTTAACCAGAAAGCCATGTAGTGTGTAGGGAGACAGTCTTATCAGGTAACTGTAATGTTTTAAAATATCTGGGTATAAAGTTGCCTGGTTCTTTAACTGGGGAAAAATCATCTTTGGGAATGATTTTCTGTTTGTACAAGGCAAATACTACTGCAGTCGCTAATTAGAGTTTCAGAATAAACTCACGCTGAGTTAAAACCTTTTTTATGGAAAAGCAGAACAAAAACACATCAAATTCTAGATCTGTGTGGCTTTAAATACACACAAACCAGAGACTAGTTCCCCGAAATAATTTGCATAAAAATACACTCACTTGAATGCAGAGAATATTTAAGGGGTTAGCAAAAACTGAACATCTGGGAAAAGGGTATATTAATTGGCAATTTTCTTTCTTTATTCCTTGAAAATATTAAATGATTTCCCAAGAATCAACTTATTTTATTGTGCTCTTTTAGGTAGTCAAAATGATCAATACTCCTTTTGTACTCATTTTTGTTTTTAGGAGGAACCTCCTAAGGAAAGTCTTCAATTGTTACTTTCTCTGTTTACCCAATTTTTCAAATGGCTGTTGTGGAGAATAGTATGTGCCTGCTTCTGAAGCCAATTCCTCCACCTCAGTATTCATCTGGGAAACAAAATACATCAGCAACACCATGACCATCTTTGAAACACTACCAAAATGAAGCGTCTTATTGGTCACTTTTGCCATGTAACTGCTAATACTTTCCACCAGATATTAAGCTTTAGAAATGTCTTGCTTCTGGTCCTATTTTTTTTTAAATCAGTTTCTCAGCATAGGATCAGAAAATCATACTTTCCTTAACAATGAGTGTTTATTAATGGTGGTAGGTTGGAGGTGCATAGATGGTCTGCATTCTGTTACCTTTATTCAGTTCTTGTGAAGTAAGCCACGATGAGAACTTTTGGTTACAAAAGTTTTGATAAGATGGAAGACATGAAAGTCAGTCCTGGTAAGATTGAGGTTGCTGCCAACTGTCCTACTATATGACAAAGAGTGGAGTATGTTTTGTATGCAGCAGACAAGTACTGCTTAGTCACTGTTCCATGGTATTGTTTCTTTGGTCATTTTCTGTAGAACTTTTACTATTATTTGACTGTGATAATTAAATCTGATGGTTGCTATAACTTCTATACACAGGAGCTTTTGTAAGGACAACAGATCATATAGACAGATAAAAGTAGTTGGGCCTGTGCGTTGAACCCTAAATGAGTGTGCATAATTCACCTGATCAGTTCATTCCATCACTGTTTCCCTTAGAGTGTAATCACGCAATTAAAATAGGATTCATGATACAAACAGTTCAAAAACCAGTAAACATACTTATAGAAGAAAAACAAACTTTTTACTTCCCTTTTTTGAAGTAGTTTGCTATGAAGGTGTTATTTCCTTGACACATCAAAATGGCTAATTTGGAGTTGTGATGCTCGTTATGTAAATAGACCATATGTTGAATTTCTATAGAAAGTTTATTTGTACAGTGTTATAGTAATGGATAGGATCCCCTGAGTACCATAGCTGAGAAAAATAATCTGTGAAGCTATCTCTATATAATTTTAATTACTTTTGTTTAATAACTAGTATTTTTATTTTCTTATAAATTTTAAGTGTTTTCTATTGGTACATCATATGTATTCTTATCTCTAATACCAATATAGACACTTTGTTTAATAGACTTTTCACAGGGGTGTGCTACTGTCAGGTTATTAGAGTACAGGTCTGATAACAAGCTTTTCATATTATCTGCTAAACTTGTTCTGGTGATGGTGAAAAGACTTTCCACTGCTTAATATTTTTTTTGGTATTATCCAAACTGGAAAGCTAGATCCACCCCTGACTCTTTTCTGCCTTTTTCCCTCTGGAAAACTGTGTCAAGTCCTATTAATTCTTCCTTTGTAACAGTTTCTCCAAGAGCCCGCCTCCACATTTCCTTTTCATTCTTCACTTCCCTTGGAGCCCAACCCTCCGCCAAAATTGTTTGCTACAGTCCTCTACACTCTGGTCTGTTATTGCATCTGGTCTGTTATTGCATCTTCCCATTCTGTGCACTTCCATCTCATCAACCTCCCTAAAATGTTTCTTTTAGAACTCTTCTCCAAGGAGGTCTCACAATAACACTCACTTTGTTGAACTCAGGTTTAGATGATTCTAAAATTAGTGCTAGTTCCAATATAGATGATCCCTAATTTAGGATGGTCCTGCTTAGGATTTGTCAACTTTATGATTGTGTGAAAGCAATGCTTATTCAGTAGAAAACTGTACTTTGAATTTTCACCTTTTCCTAGGCTAGCAATGACGCTGGGCAGTGGCATCCCGGTGGCTACCAGTTAGCCATGGATACTCCATACTGTACTGTGTTGCCAGTGCTTTTTGGATACATGCATTCAATAAAGTACTTGAGATAGTAAATGCTTTGTCATAAAATAGTCTTTGTGATACAGGATTTTGCCAGGCTGTAGGCTAATATAAGTGTTAGGAGCAGGTTTAAGGTAGGGTAAGCTATCATAGTCTTCAGGTTAGGTGCATTAAATCCATTTTCAACTTTTATGATATTTTGAACTTATAATGGACTTAACAGGACCTAACTCCACAGTAAGTCAAGGAGCAACTATATTTCAAATACTTTCGAGGGCTCTGCTCAGCCCTCTTGCCTTTAGCATACAGTTCAGCCTCTCAACCTGGTTTTCATGTAACTCATAGTCTTGCTCAATTTTAACATGTCAACCTTATTTGCCACTTCTTTCCAATGCCAAACATCAGCTCTTACTAGTTAGAGCATCACTGTCCTTCTTAGATGACATGCTCCTTTATCTTGTTCCCTTTTGTTTACACTCTGCCTTTTAGAATGCCTTTTCATGCTTCTCTGACCCGACTGCACTTTTCAAGTTCAAACCTTGATCTGATCTTTTTATTCCCATTGGTTTCTTCCTCTTCTGCCCTTTTGTCTGCATCATTCTTTAGACCTTCTTAGATCCTCCTCCCACTGTTGTGTGCTTCATTCTTGCTTATCCAACTAGATTGAAAGTTCCTTAATGGCACAGATATACCTCATACTATGTCTTTGGACCAACTATAGTCCTGGTTATAGCATGTACTTGACAAGTACACCTGTTGAATGAATAACCCACAGGGTGATTTGTTTTCAAGTGATGGGCCTTGTTACTGTCTCTGTGCTGCTTACCAATGTGTCAGCTCACAACCTGACACGTTGTCATGACCTCAATAAATATTTGTTAACATAGAAAGTAATGTTGAAATTGGAAAAAGAGTCAGGCATTTGAGGGAGGCATCTGTCAAGGAGTTTCTCCCACTTTTCTTCTGTGGTTCTAATCAGCCTCTCCATTCATCAGCTGTGAGGATTTTGAGGACTCGGCATTTCCCAGAGTTCAGATAATGATGGAGCATAGCAGTTGTGAGTTGGAGTTTAGAAAGCTACAGTTATTTTAAGGTTGAATCCCAGTAGTGAGCAAAAATAAAAGCATCAGACTTGATGCCAGTATTTTATACATGATACAATTTGGCTAAAGTTATCAGTTATATAAAAGTTTGTTTAATCAGCCCTAAAATTAAAAAAACTCAACCTTTTCATTTAAAAGCATCTATATATAAATTGAAAAAAAAAATCATCTGGGCAATCCATCTAAGGGTGAAAGGTGATATAGGGATGCCATATCCATCATGTTGTATTCAGAACCAAATTCAATTCTTTAAACCTTTGGTAAGGCTTGTTTTATATAAGGCACTATTTCTGCTGAGGACTTTGTAGTCTAGCAGGAAAAAATAACACAGGCATCCAGGAAACAAAAGTCTAAGAGCTCAGGAGAAAATTTTCCTTCTGTTTGAGATGGAAGGGACTGCCCTGGAATGAGAGCTGTTTTGGCTGATGATTTAAAGGATTTGGATAAGATTTTAATAGCTGTTATTAGAAATATATGAATGGAGAAAGGATGACGGGGGTCGGGTGGGGAGTAGAGACCTAAATTCTAGGATTTTTTTTTTAATTCTAACATAAGTTTTCCTTTACACAACTGCTACTTCTAAACTGAAATCCAGCTAGGGTTCTCCTGGACACTAGGGATCTGCAGTGTTTAATAATGGAACATAAATAATATATAGATACCTGTAATAATTCTATATGATGCCAGGTGTTGAACTGGCCATGACATAAAGCACACAATAAATCTTGTAAACAATATGACCAGTATGTTCCTGCATAGCATCCAGCTTGCTTAACAGTGCTTGAAAAGGCCTCCCTCCTTGTGAGTGCTGACACATAGTAGTGTAAGTACTGAGAGACCTACACCAGATTATTGTCCCAAGCGGCCAGTCAGAGCTCAGTAAATGCCATTAAAATGGAACCCTCATTCTGATTCTGTAGAACTACCCTCAAGGACTGTTAAACTAGGACAACAGGTATATGTTTCAGTAGGACACATTTGGGGTCAATATAAGAGAGCTTTTCCTATTCTGGATTGTGCTATTTCAGGGGTTGGTAAAACTCCCACCAAAAAACATGAACAAGACTGTATCAGGCAATGCCTTATTTAATTACATGCAATTTTATCTTTCTTTCCTAAACACAGTGCTATGAAATACATACTTGTGTTACCCCATTTTACCAAATGCAAAACTGAAGCCCAGAAAGGTGGAAATCTAGGAATTTGCAAAACAGGTATCAAACCCAGGCAGTTTGAGGGCAGAGACTGCATATGTACTATGATGAAGAAAGGTTACAAATATCTGATTGTTATTTGGGTTTTTAAGGTTGCTTCCTATCATTAGACTTGATTCTTTTAAGTCTCCTTTAGGAAATAAGATGCTGATTGTTTCTAAACACTAATTCATTGTTAGAGCACCCAATTCTTAGAGATTTCGAATTCACTGAATGCAGTCACCACTGTCATTGTTATCATCATCCTCATCCTCATCTTTGTAGTTATCATCTCATTAAACCTCACAGTGAACTTGCAAGGTAGAAATTACGTACCCTTTTAAGAAGAGGACACTGAAGCTCAGGGAAGTTACATAACTTGATTAAGTCTTCAAAGTTGATAAGGGGTAGATGAATTTGGTGTCTGGTTCCCCAAGCTCCTGCTTTTCCTTATGCCATCCTGTGAGTAATGCACATTGACATTGAAAATATTTACTGATCATTTCTGTGGACCAGTCAGAGAGACCTCAACCTACAAACTACCTCTATGGCTCTACAGATGAAGAACATTACCTGAGGTGAATGTTTAGGTGAACTCCAAAAGTGTGTAAAAGGCTTATAATATACCAAGATCAGATCTGAAACTTCAGAAAACTAGTGAATTTTTCCTGTGTTCAACTTTATCTGATTTTATGCATGATATGTAGTATTATTAAAGAACAAAAAAGCCTTCTTGTATACTTATACAGTTGGCCCTCTGTATCCACAGGTTACCTCTCCAAAGGTTCAATCAACTACAGATTGAAAATACTGAAAAAAGAATCTTTGTCATTATTCCCTAGGCAATATAGTATAACAACTATTTACATAGCATTTACATTGTATTGGGTGTTGCAAGTAATTTAGACATGATTTAAAGTACACTGGAGGATGTGCGTAGGTTCTTCTGCAGAGACTATGCCATTTTCCACAGAGGCTTGGGCATCCATGGATTTTGGTAACTGGAAGTGAAGGCTAGTCCTGGAACCAATCCCCTGCAGATACCAAGAGACTATTGTATTTCATTTATATTTCTAATAGTGAAAAATAGTTTAGCAATGGGAGTGTTCCATCTTCCTTATAAATGAGAGTCTTGGGGCTGGGATTGTGGCTCAGTGGCAGAGTGCTTGCCTCACATGTATGAGGCAGTGGTTTAGGTCCTCAGTACCACATAAAAATAAATAAATAAAACAAAGGCACACTGTCCATCTACAACTACCAAAAAAATTTTTTTAGAAATAAAATAAATGTGAGGATCTTTCCCATTCTCTTCTTTTCTTTCCCTTCCTTCAGTCTGAAGCAAATTCTCTGGATGCCATCCCTTCTTGCTTCCTCTGGTGCCTTGCTCTCTTATATCTTTTTTTCTTCAGGATCTTAACCAACCGTTTCTTTCAGTGCATAAGCATGTGTATGTCTTTTTCACATTTTTTAAAAACAGAAAACGAAAGACAAAAATCCCTTTGGCCCATTCTCTCTTAGCCTGGTTATGATCCATCTCATTCCTGGTCTTGGAAGGCAGCTTCTTAAGGGATGGATCCTCATGAATTGCCTGTGCCTCTTCACTTTCACTTCACCACCACCCTTATGTATTCCTGCCCTCTCATGATGGCGGCCCCTGTTCTTCAAACCCATAGATGTATTGTCCAGAGTTATTTTCTGTTTCTTGACCTGGTATAGCATTTGGTGTATTGATTACTCTCTTTTATGTGAAACTCTGCCTACCTGTTTTTCAAATCACTTCTTTCTCTTGATTGTTTTCTTCTTACTCAACTACTCTTCATTGGACCTCTTTATAGGCTCTTCTCTTTCTGTCAAACTTAGTGCTGTAAAGAGTTTGGCCTTCAGCCTTCTGCCTGCTCTTCATATTTGCCCTGAAGTAGATCATCTGTTTACTTCTGCTATCACCTATGTGATTCTTTTGTTTGGGTCCTGAACTCAAGGTTGCTTTATGACTGAGATATAGCTACACCTCCCCCGCACCTTTTTAAACTTTTAAATTTTGAGACAGGGTCTCACTAGGTTGCCAAGATTGACCTTGAATTTGCAATCCTCCTGCCTCAGCCTCCTGAGGAGCTGAGATTACAGGTGTGACCCACCTTGTGTGGCTTGCCATTGATTCTTAAATCTGTGTATTCAATCATGAACATTTTTCTTACAACTGCTTCAGGTACCTTAAATTCAGTAAATTCATAACTCTACTTCCCCAGCTCTAAACCAGCAGATTCCTCTGCATTTTTTTTTAATCTCAATAAATGAAACCCACTTCAGGGTTGAAAATCTAAGAGTTGCTCTGGATTCCTGTCTTTCTTCAGTCCCTACATTTTCTTGACAACTAAACCCCGAGAGACTGTCTTTTCAAACTCTCTTGAATCTGTCCTCTCCTGTCTGTACCATTACCACCATTACTGCCTTGGCTCAGGCCCTCAGCCCTTTCTTGAGGATTATTACAGCAGTCTCCTAACTGATCTCTCTGCCTTCTGTCTGGCCTGTCTCCAATCCGTTCCCCACACTGCTGCCTTTCTAAAAGGCAAATCTGATCACGACTCTCTGCTGCTTAAAATCCTTCAGCACAGTCACTGCATCTTCAGGATAAAGTCTAAGCTCCCTAGCATGGCACAAAAGCTCCTTTGTGATCTAGGCCCTCCCTTCATGTATGTATCAAAGTCTCCTCTAATGATCCTGGTCCCCACTGTCTACCCCTGCCCATAGCATCTGTGCTACAGGAAATGAACTGTTACAAGAAAGAAATGATAGGAGAGATTATGGAACTGTAATGTCCAGTACCATAGCCACTATTGCCTGTGACTATTGAGCATTTGAAATATGGCTAGTCCAAAGTGAGATGCACTATAAGTGTGAAAGAAGACTTATTGTTCTTTTAGGGTTTTTTAAAATTAGTGCCTTGTGGATACACGTAAAGGTGAGATCCACTGTGATATAGAAAGAAGTCTTTATGTGGAAAAAAAAAAGAGTGTAAAATATCCCATTAACATTTTAATATTGGTTGTATGCTGAGATAATATTTTGTTTATAGTTGAGTAAAATATATTATTAAAGTTAATTTCATATTGTTTTAGCATGGCTACTAGAAAAAATGTAATTACCTCATGGGTTGCATTACAGTTCTGTTGGACAGTGCTGTTACAGGACATCTCATTCCCAGGAAACGTGTCCTATACAAGCCAAGCCCATGAGCCTCTTGAATGATTCAGTCAGCCCTAGAGTATAGAGAAGCAACAGAGGTTTCGTTTCTTAAATCTAGAGATATAAAGTGCTTTAGGTAAGATTCAGAATCAGAGAGACAGATTCTGAACACTAGAGGCAGGAATCATACATAGAATGAACACAGCTTGGAAAGTACATTAAAGTACATCAGTCACTGCAGGCCTCCCTAGACCCCATCAGGAGTGGGAAGCAGGTCTTGTAGTGTAGCAGAGGGAGGATTTGAGATGGATGGGAAAAGCAAGGAGGAGAAAGTAGAATTACATCCCTGGAAGCATTCTGCTTGTGAGGTACCAGGTGAGGGGCAGAAGGCCAGACCTCTGAGATGCCCTGCTATTGATCTTTCCCAGTGAGTTAATTCCCAGTTCCCACTGTCTAGTTCTAAGATCCTGAACAAGTTAATGAATTAATGAGCCTGAGTCTCGATAACATACACACCATACAATCACTGTTCATCAAACAAAACTATGGGCCAAAAACCCCCAAAACCAAACAAAAAAAAAAACTGGTAAGTGCTCCATGGAAGTCAGTTATGCTTTAAAACTGAGGGTAGCCATCTGTGCATCATTTTACCCAAAAGGCTTTAGGGGAAAGGTATGCGGGGCTCTCAGAAAACCCAGAGGGTAGGTAGTATGTTGTGTCATAAAAGATAGGCAGAGCTTTATTCATGTGTTCATGGTGGAAAAGCCAACTAGTGACAGGAAACCAGAGCTTGTTGGGTTGGAGCAGGAGGGAGAAACCCTCCTGGAGGAGGCACTGGGAGAAACCAAGACAATTAAGAGAAAAGTTGAGAAGATTAGATTCCAGTGAAGTCTGGAATAGGCAGTGTGACTAGGTGTCTTCTCTCCTGGAGGGTTGCATGCTGCATTCTTCTGAGCCCTAAGGTTCTGAAAACAATTTTCCTCCTTGAAGTCTATATGAATAGCTGTTTTTATTTGCTTTACGTGGTGGACATTTGTATAAGAATATTTGTTAAGGGGGAATATTTTTGTGCTAAAAACAAAAGTTTGAAAGTCATTCATCTCCAGAAAAGGCCTGAGAGGAGTGGTGAAAACCCTGGAGTGGTTATCACTCCTTTGTCTGCAAGATTTGGGACCAGTTTAGCCCTTTGCAGGCAGAGGCAGCTCCCTTGCATCTCTCTGTCATTGACTCACCTGACATCAAGCATGTGTAGTTTACCCAGGGACATGCAAATGCAGCTGCAGAATGCAGAGCTCAGCCTTGTTCTTGGAAATTCAAGTTTTTACTTTGTATTCCAAGTTCTACTTTGTCTCCTACATTCACAAGGCCCTGCTTTGAATTCTGTGTGGGGATCCCAAATCATCTTGAGGACCAGTGCTGTCATATCTCTCCAGGTTCTCTTGGGACAGTAGTGTTGCCTCTGAGCTGCAGACCTTAGGGCCATGTCACTGTAACTCTCTTTTAGGTCCCTTCAATACTGATACATACCAGCAGTGGTCAAGACACTTAATAGATGTTTTTAAAATTGAATAATTTGCCTGTATATTGGCTGTATTAGTCCTTTTTTGTTACTATAAAAAAAAAAAACTTGAGGCAAGCTAACCTTATAAAAATGGGGGGGTATTTAACTCGCAGTTTCAGAGGCTGAAATTTCAAATAGCATGGCTGCAGCTTTATCATGGGCCTCATAATAAATGGCAGAAATGCATGTGGGAGAAAAGAGATCTCAAAATAGGAATCCAGAGAGAGATTAGGATCCCATAATCTCTTCTCAGTGACCTAAGGACTTCCCAGTAGGCCCCAACTCTTAAAGGACCCACTTCCCAACATTGCCACTTTGAAAACTAAGCTCCTAACACACAAACCTTTGGGAGACAAATGACATCTGGACTATACCACTGGCTGTTGGGGTTCCAGGCCGCTGACAGCAAACACTGCTTTCAGATCAGCTGCCCCTCTTGTTTCTACATGCAATTTGGAAAGAAGACAAGCACTGAGCCCATTTTCTTAAATTAGGATACATCTGTGTCTTTGTCTTCGGTGGGAAGGCTGGTCTGAAGGGTCCATGAGAAAGGTGGCTGCCTTGGTGGTGTGATTTCAGAATCCTTGCTCCTAGAAAGGGAACTTCAAACATTGGCAGTTTCTCTTTCATGTTTTCTAACATGTGGAAGTCTTCATTACAAAAATGCTGTTTTCTTTCCTAATTCCAGTATTTCCTGAAAGAAAGAAAAGATGAGCTTTGGTACTTGAAAAACCTGACTTTGGCTCCTGTAATTAATTGGCTGGCTGTATGATCAAGTTGTTTCATCTTCCTGAACCTCAGTTTTTTCATGTATGAAGTGAAATTAGTAATACCTACTGTTCTGTTATGTCTAATTAAGAGAAAAAAGAAAGTGCCCAGCACCAGGGCCTCAAATGCAAATGCTATGGAAATAGGAACTTAAACTTAGAAGACATTTGCTCATTAGATTGAATAATTATATAGACCTTTCCCTGAGACGGATAGGGGAAGAGAATAAGAAATCTGGACCAAGGAGCACTGGTGAAAAATGACCGGAAGGAAGCTACCTTCGTATTTTGCTTAAGTCCAGTCCTGCCTAATGGTTTGCATTTGTAAAAATATTCATCTTGGATTATGGATCCAGCATGAAGCCATAAGGGAAAAGGAAGCCAGTTTACATCCTCTGCCAGGATAACATAATAATAAGCAAAGCATGTGTTTGAATCTCTGAGTAGTCAGGTGCACTGCCATCAAAATAAACTTTTAATTTCTATTCTTTGCTGATAAATTACAAATTAAAGAAGCCTCTAAAATTCCCTGAAAGGGAAGGTTCATGTACAAATTAGACACCAAGGACAGGTTTCTTTTACAATCATTTTGTTGGAGCTATTCTTGCCTTAACTGAAGGTGTTTGGAAGGTTCTTTTATTGCAGCCTTTGTTGCTTATGAGAAGGAGGGAAAAGCTTCAGTACACTAAGGAAAGATGATTTTGATTAGAGGCAATATTGTTCTCAGTGTGGGCTGCCTTTCATACATTACAGTGATTGCTAGTACATAACTGAGGGAAACCCTCTTATTGAAGTGCTGTAAGCAGCAATGAGATAGTCTGATCTGACATACTGCCACTTCTGATCGACAGGTGTTTATTACAGGAATGTGGGCAGACTTACACTCTTTAAAGAGAAAAGTGGAAGATATTATGCTGGTTACTGTGACTGCTAATGTCCTGATCTAGCAGGTCTTTGTCCTTTATCATTTATTTCCCCTGTGAAATCTGAGCGGTGGACTGGATTCAGTACATGCACAGTTTTCTGCCTTCCTAGACTTTTGATGCAATTGATCACCTCACTGTAATACTGTGGCCTACATGAAATATTATATCAAAATTATGAACTTCAAGGAGAGAGCATAAATCTGCTGCCTCAAAAATTAAAAATAAAGGACTTTAAAAAATGTTATTTAGTGCTGCTTTGTGGCATTGAATATATAAACTCATTTATTGTTCTGATAGTCCCCGAGCAAGAACTATTTTGGCTGCAGTAAATGATATCAACTAAGGTTTCCATGGCAGCATCAACTTATAATTTTCAAACTTTTGTAGATTTTTACCTTCTGGACTCTTCTGGATTGAGTTTAAATTTGAAGGTTTTTTTTCCCCCTCATTTATTAAGGCAAAGCATTTTTAGGTATTGCTTGCATTAATGTACTAACATGAAAATTACTATTAAGAAATTAGAGGGCTGGAATTGTGGCTCAGTGGTACAGCACTTGCCTAGCATGTGTGAGGCACTGGGTTCAATTCACAGCACCACACATAAATAAAAATAAATAAATAAATAAAGGCCATTGACACCTAAAAAATATTTTAAAAAAAGAAAGAAATTAGAAGCATACAATGTGGGCATTGGAAAGAGATAATGAATACCATGCTTCTAATGACCCACCAACGGCAGGGATCCCTTCCACAGTATCCCAGTTGCAATTGAGCCCAGCCAGGAATTTATAATTTTATGATATCAATGCTTCCAATGACAGTTGTCTGCAGTTCCTAGATCTTAATCTTCTCTTTAGATTTGAGTCTTGTCTTATTTGTGATCGTACCAATACTCATTATTAAGCACAGGCAGACAAAATATTTTTTTCCTAATGGTGTGCTGAAATCCACCTCCCCACAGCTCACCTGATGGTCTTCCCATGCCCTTTGCGGTGCCACAGAATAAATAGGGAGCTTCTGTGAGGTAGCTCTTCAAATATTTGACCATATCTATTGTAACTACTAAAAGTCTTTTCCTTTCAGAGTTATGTGGTCACAGTTGTCAACTGATATTTCTCCTGTTGCTTACGCTCATCTGGACCCCGCCTCTCTGTTCATACCCACTTAACCATAGGGTATCTTGAATTTAACACCCTTGGCCTGACTCTTCTGAACAGTAGAAACCAGGGCTACTGTTGACTCACTTGGCCTTGGTAACGTCTGTTATTAACCTGTTCAAATGTGGTGACGGCTTCCTTTGTAAATCAAGGCAGCACACTGTTAGATTATATATAAAGTCAAATAAAACTCCAAGTCTTTTTAACACCTTCTACAAAGCTAGTTCTCCTTCATTCTCTGCTTGAGCAATCAATCATGTGTGCTTGTTGGAGGATTTCACATTTGTCCTTGTTAAAATTTGTCTTTTTGTCAAATTACTTTTCTTCATTATCAAAAAAATTTTGAATTCTTACTTTTTAAGTCAATCTGTTAGCGATACTTTTCACTTGTTTGTCAGTTGCACATTTGAAAATGGTATTATCTCTGTGATGGATAAAATGTTGTCCAAGAAAGGCCAAAGATAGGATCCTGAAAATTTCTATAAGCAACTTCTTGACATCAATATAGTATTAGTTTTTTTAAACCTGTTGTATAATCTTCCACTTTTGCTTACTTTCTTGTCTAAGAGAAGGAAGTCAGGGAGAGACTTAGCCAGATGCCTTAGTAACTCTATCATTGTTGGTCCTCTAATTGCCAGTCGAAGAGAAGTAGAATGAGATTAATTTGGAATAAATTTAGATCACACTAATTTTCATTTTTGAAAGTTTTACTAGAAATTGCTTTTTACCACTTCATTCAGTTCTCTTTACAGAATCATTACTCTTAAAATGAATTGGTGAGGTGACAAGAAATTATTCCTTAGGTGTCATTCCAACATAGTATTGTATTCACACCTCCCGGGACAGACAGTAATCAGGCTGAGACATGTCCAAAGAGTTTATTGGTGCCTGCATAAATGGCTCCATAACTTCTCCGTAACATGACCATGACAGAGAATACACTGATGGCATTATGTCACCAATGGATTTGTTTTCTCTAAAATCTGTATTATTTGTAAAAGAGGTTTTTCCCCCCCTCACATATTTTTTTTATCTTTTTAGATTAATATCAGATATCTGTCAATAACACATGACAGTGCTTTCTGTACTATATTTTATAGTATTTATGTACAAAATTGCCCATGCTTTTTTGCCTGGGACTAGATTTTAAAAAAAGAGTAAAAGAATAGTAGTTCAAGAAACACAAATCTATGATAAGTCAAGAAATAAAAGTTATTGCCTCACAAAATACTAGCATTTTGTGATACTTTATTTTTTGAAGTATTCAAACATTTTGTTTTGAAAATAATTTGATTTTAAAAATAATGTGTACCCCTTAAATCTGGAAATCACTAGAAAGGATAAAAAAAATATGAAAAGTCAACTAAAATTTTACCACCCACATATTGTTACTGTTGTGACTTGAGTATTTTCTTTCTAGATCTGCATTTTTGTGGGTTGTCTGCTTGTTTAGGAGTGTGCATGTGTGCATGTATTTTTGTGTGTGTGTGTGTTTCAAAGTTTTAAGCTAGCCTCATCATGGACACAGGAAGTTTGTACTGAAGAATCATTTTGGCATAGTAGTTAATAGTGCTTTGGGATCTAGAGTGTAGCTTAGTGGTCTCTGGATTTGATTTCCAGTACAAAGAAAAAAAAAAAAAAAGAAAGAAAAAAAGAAAAAGAAGTCTTTGGAGTCAGACACAGATACATTGAGATTCCATCTTGTCATACTGTTAATATAGTGACTATAAATTACTGAAGCTCTCTAGACCTCAATTTCTACTTTTATAAAATTCATTATAAGAATTAATAAGATATAAAAAGTTTATTATAAAAATTAATAGATAATTCATGTAACATATGTATGTCATTCTTGGCCGATAGCATGTATTCAGTAAGTGTGAGCTAGTATCATAAAGGTTTTATTTTCTACTTTCTTTACCTAAATTCTAGTGTAAAAATTTTCTTATCATAAAACATTATTTGATAATATTTGGAATGACTGCATAAATTTCAATATATGAATATACCTTAATGTTATCATTTCTCTACAGTTAGACCATTTCCAATTCTTTGCTGTCATAAAAAGTGCCACAGTTAATATTCTTTACATTATTTTTTGTGCATAGAAAACAGATTCAAAAATGAATGAATAATGACATTCTTACATAGAGAAAAAAACCCTAGCAGTTCTTTCATGTCTACTAATATACCAGATTATATGCAACATTCTTTACAGCAAAATTCTCATTTAACTTTTGCACAACCCCTTTGAGGTAAGTCTGTCTTCCCCATTTTCCAGATGAGAAAGTCTGAGGGTAGATAAGTCTTTTGCTTAAGGCCTCAGAGACCGGTGGTAGAGATGGTATTTGGAGTCAGCTGTCTGATTCCAAAGCTTAAGTTCTTCCCACTCTGGCATGCATTCATGCCTATCTTTTTGAGGCAGGCAGAATGAATGGATACCATTGTACTTTCTACAAAATGTCACTTGGTGCCACATAAAAGGTAGGACACTTGGCCTGAACTCTGGGCTTATTCAATATAGTTCCTCTTGTTTTCATATGTTCTTATATGTTTTAGAATCAAGCCTCATTAAAATAAGGCATTAGCTAAAGGAAATGAAGCATTGATATGATTACTTGACAAAAGGAAACCTCTGGGAAGAAAACATTTGTTTAGTCAACAATATAAAATGCTTTTTTTGTTTTAATTGTATGGACTAGGCCTGAATCATTTATCTCCCTAGGAATCAGAGTGTTTCACACAAATCAGTTTAGGAATTAAGCAATAAGAACAAAGTAAATTGACACTGTCAAAAGAAATTGTACTTTTTATTACTTGTACATTAAGGGTTGAATGAAAAAAATATTAACCTTAGCTATAAGATGATACCAGCAAAGAGCTGTGATAAGTACAGATCGAGGGGGAACATAAAGTATACTGGGAAGTATAAGGTGCCCACCCCAAAGAACTATTTGATGAACTGACAGGCTGTCTTTAAAGTCAGCCTTTCGGAACACTTACCTTGGCAGCTCTCAAGTCTGACTTACAGCTTGTAGTGTGGCAGCCAGTTTTGTAGGAAAAATACATAATTAATACGAAGAAGAAGGTATTAAGTCAGCACCTCACAGTTTCTTAGAACAAAGGGACAGTCAAATTTGTCTTTTAATAGGGTAATCCTCATTTGTCACTTTGTACATTTCAGTTCTTAGTAAAAATGGAAGCAAAAATTCTAGCTTACAACTTGTACTAGCTTACAACCCTAGTAGTAATATTTCATATGCAAGAGGTACTTTGTTGCAGAGTTTGTAATTTTTATAGCCCTTGAGCTTGCACATTTTTTTTGTCTTGGAATTATTCCTATTTTCCTTGGGTTCTTTTAGTTCTTGCAGGGGAGAAACAGTGTCCTCAAGGCCCAATAGCCAATAAGGTTTTGTACCTTGACAATATCACCCACCAACTTGAACCGTTGGTGGTTTTTCCCCATGTGTTGTTGTAGATGGAAGGGCCAAAGAAGTAAAATTCCAGTTCTATGTACAACTAATGAGTAGTTAGACTGGAACACAGAATTATATGTGGAATCTACAAATCGGTTCTGAGACATCTATTACTTAGTAGCTGTCTAATCTGGGGAAAGAACTTTACTATGTCTGAGCCGCCAGTGATAGACATTATCTGGAGGATGAAATATATTGAATAAGCTATTTTGTTAACTCAAAAGTTATTTTGTGATTCTTTTCATAATTATTAACTACTAACCACAGGTCATGCCTCTTGGGGAGGAGCTAACATTTAAAATATTTACAAATGAAGAATGATGAAAATATTTGTGATCAATATTACCAGATCTTTCTGACTCTTTGCTTGTGTTTTATCCAACAATAACAGGACAGGTCCTTCCTTTACCCTGGAAACCTGTGGTGCTTAGCTTTGAATCTCTCAAACTTTGGATTTGGAGAGGCTGGGATTGTGCCTCAGTGATAGAGCACTCTCCTAGTATGCATGAGGCACTGGGTTCGTTTCTTAGCACTACATAAAAATAAAATAAAGATATTGTGTCCACCTAAAACTAAAAAATTAATATTAAAACAAATTTGGGTTTGGATGGTCACTCCAAGGCATATTCCCCTGAGGATGGAGGGGAACCCTTTGAACACAATAAAGACTTTTATAAAAGTAGACATTAGATCTGTTGTGTTGTTTTCAGATAGAAACAAAACTGGTATGTGCAATGCCTATTTTAGCTTTCAAGAAAAAGGCTCAAAGAAAAAGACAAAAAGGTAGAAAACATATTCCAAGATTGCATTATAGAAAACTATAGGAAGCTCTTTGGTTATTAGAGGACCATGCTGCTAGTGGCAAGAGGAAAGAGAACAAGAAGTCAGGAATTCTGTTGCTGGGTGACATCATGTAAGCTTTTTGGAACTCTCCCATCCCCACTTAACATGATAAGAGCTCAGAACTGCATTTCTGCCCTTTCCCTGGGCTGCTGTGGGGTTACTGCTAAGCTTCGCCTCCCTTTTATTGCCTCCCAGATGGTCATAGAGGGTGGCCCTTTCTCTCAGTCTGTTAGAAGAATAAGATTTGTCCATTGGCCATGCTTCCCTGAGCTGTACTGTAGGACCCTTATGAAGGTGTTTTGGGCAATTAGTGATTGAAATGTGTCTGTGAAGTTTCCCAGGGATGGGAGTGAGCTAAGTACTGTTTCAGACAGCAAGCCACTGTGACCAGTTAGTTGGGAGCTGACACAAGGCCCCTGGTCCCAGGATGCCCTGAACATGCCAGGTAGTAATACCTAAACCTGCTGCTATTCTCATTTTGAATTGGTTTCTAAATTTTATTTCTCTTTCTACACAGGAAACTATTCTGAATTTCCCTCCTTTGCTTTAAAATCCAGACATTCTTCATTAGCTATTTCCTGAATGTCTGTCTGCTCTGAACTAGGCATGGTGAGAGGAACACCGAGAAATCAAGACATTGAAAAGGAAAAACATGCATAGGTAGAAAGCAAGATGTACCTCCAGAGTTGAGAGAAGGGGGAGGTTAAGTTTGTAATGATTTTCTTTTCCCTCTGTACTTTCTACAATAGATTGTACTACATAAAAAATCTATAGCAATATTCATTTATGTAGCAAATCCTATAATAGTGAAAATCCCTATTATCTGTGACTTTGGCATGCATCTGTAGTACACAATTCCAAAACAGAGAAAACTTTGGACAGTCCCTTGGAGTGAGCTGAAATGGGATTTGACCTATATATCAAGCTTTTTATGGTTTTGATATTTTTCATTTCCTCGTGTCAACAAATACCTGACTTGATATTAAAGCCAGTTAAATCAATATTTCTTGCAGTAGTCAAGGTACAGCAACATATATCCAAGGGCACCATATCCCTAACAGCCATATTTTGTTGTGTACATATATTTTATCATAAACCTAACTGACTGAACTGTCTTCTGATGGATAGATGAAAATATCAACATAGCTACCATAAAAAGAAAAAAAGCCAGAGAATCTTTAATTTTGTTCCTCACCCATCGTTTAAGCAATCCTACAATTTATTTTGCTTACTTTAATCATAAGGAAGGACAACATGAAAGGTCTCTATTGTAGTGGTTGTGGTTTCTTTATCTCTCCCCAAATTGATGTGCTTTAACCTTTTCTCTCTCTTTCATCCCTACCTGAGGATGTCTGACCAGATACAGGTGGACCCAAGAGTCTCAGACTGCAGGAATCTAGTCATTGTAAGGAGAAGGAGAGTGGGGTAGAAGCCCATTCCTACTTACTCTTTTTCCTGAACTTGTAACCATTAGATTTCTCAAAGCTACCTGTTAGAAACTCATGGTATTTCTAGAAACAAATGGCCAGAAACATCAGTTTATAAACACCAACAAATTCATTTACTGTTTGTTATCAGGACCTTCCATGTACTTCAGTACATGCATTATTATTCTCACTTTATTGATAAAGAAATGTGTGAGACTTGAGCTGCTGAGCGAGTTAACCAGGAGCATTGATAGAAAGGAATTTGGACCCAAGTTTGTTTGATTCTAAAGCTTTTTCACTTTTTATTACATTAGACTGTTTAATATATATCATGAGATTGAAGAATAAAATTTTCAAGTTGTTAAAGTAATAAATACATACTTACTATAGAAAGTTGGAAAGCAAAGACATTATAAAGAAAAAAATTACTCATCCTTAATCCTTCACCCCAGGGATAATCACTACCAAAATTTCAATTTTTTTTCTTTTCAGGCTTAACGAAAGCTATAATTTAGACACTCAGATGAATACTATTACCAAAAATTGTCATCTTTGAAGTTAACACATGTACTTCAACAGTGCTGCCATTGCTTAAACTTCCTTGGAATCATTTTGAGAGCCAATTTAGGAAACAAATTCCCTGTAGACACCCTCATCCAGGGGACTTTGGTAGAAACAGCAAAGACAGTATATATCTATTACCTGAATACCTATCAAAATAATACATAACATGTTTGACCATTTTGCACCTTCTAAAACCATATGCTACAGCTATTTAACTGTCCTATAAAGAATACCATCCTTGCCCTCTCTAAGAGTAAACACCGTATTTCAACTTCAGTTGCCGTGGGGGATGGAATTTACAAAAACGCTGCTTCTTACCATGTCAAATATTGATGGATATTTGGGGGTATGTTTAAAAGCCTTTATTAAAAATTAAATCTATAAATGTTTAATATCTTATTTGACAACTCATTTATTACATTGTCAACACAGCAGTGTTTGCCTTTTGCAGTGCATAAAGAAAAATCAGAAAATTGTTTTTGTCAAAAGTTTGAAAAGCATGTTTTGAAATCAATTCCTTTGTAATGGAAGAGTTACTCTCAATGAATTATTCCCCTCCAAGGAGTTTTTGTGAAAGCAAATTTATCTAAGTGTGATGAACTGATCTTTAAATAAAGTCAGTAGCATCTTGTGTAGCAGTTAATGTTTCCCAAGGAGGGAAGCACGCGCGCACACACACACACACACACACACACACACACACAGATTGCTATCAAAATGGCCATTGGTATACTTTACTAAAGCCTAGAAAGTCAAGGAGTTAAGCACCTGCATCCCATCAGCTTATTCTGTCACCCTACCCCAAGACCACTGGGCACCCGGGACTCCTGGACCCTGGATTTTGGATGGCTGCAGAATTCCTCAGGGCCACTCTCAGGGTCGAGGATTGGGAAATCTGGGCATGTGCACTTGTCCACAGGACTGTGTTCTTCCCCATCTTCTGATTGCCAAGATTTCCTACCATAACAATTCACTTTGCTTTAGAGCTAATTATGAATGTAGGTCATGTCTGTGTTGAATGTCTTTGGCACTGTCCTGACATTGTGTCCATCCACGTTTGTTGGGTAATTGAAAGGTTATAATATATGCTCTCGGAAAATGGACTGTTGGGAGAAAAAGTTAGTCTGATTGAAAGAAAGTCAGAGTCAATGGTAGATTAGAATCTCAGGGCTTCAGAACTTCCAGGTCAGTGCTTTCATTTAAACATGAAACTTAGGAATATCAGATGACTTGAGCAAGGTCACCCAGAGGTGGTGCCAGAGCCAGGCGTGCAGCATTAGC
Organism: Urocitellus parryii; assembly: GCF_045843805.1. NCBI lineage: Eukaryota > Metazoa > Chordata > Mammalia > Rodentia > Sciuridae > Urocitellus > Urocitellus parryii. Next base: position 249,327,137 of record NC_135531.1, read on the forward strand.
ATCAGCTTTCCTAAGGAGTCCCATTCTTTCCAGCACCTCCCTGATCTTGTTACCCACTGGTTCCCTGGAATTCAGCCTTCTGAGTGTAGGATCACTGACCAGAGCATCCAAATCCCCACACAGTGCATGAGTTCTTGGTTGACCTAGGACCTTTGCACACATCTCTGTGCCTAAGTGATTACTGGCTGACTGCTGAGTTCTGTAGGTTTATGTGTACATTGTAGGCTATCTCTCCAAGAAGAGAACATTGGTAACAATAATAGCCAAGCTTTATTTTTAATACATTAGGCAGGATATCATGTGGCTACCAATCCAGGCTGATTGACATACAATTATTGATATCCAATAAAATGGTAATTTTTTTAATGAATCTCTGATATTTGGATGGATATGTCAAAAGTCTTTACTGGACTTTTGAAAAGTCCTGATTGACATCGTTGGAAGCACAGCCCCACTGTGTGTGTCTTGTATGATTCAATGAATCAGGTCTTTGGACCTCTCTGTGCCTCATTTTCCAACATCTATAAAATGCCAGTGATGACACTGTCTCCCTCAAAGTATTGAAGGAGTTTGCCTTTGTGAATAATGCCTTAAGAAATGAATGTTAGCAATTGTTATTAAAATATCACTTTTAGGTGCTAGGTGTGTTAAATGCATTGCACACATTTGATATCATCTATGACTTTGTTAGGGAGATACTATCATTACCTTCATTTTGCAGTTGAGTAAACTAAAGCACAGGGTGGCTATTCCACCTACCCAAGGCCACGGAGCTATTAAATCATGGGTTAGGACCGATTCCTTGTCTACCAGACTCTAGATCCTGTGCTCAAGTGCAGGTATGATAGGGAATGGATGGTGTGGTCACTAATATGAGACATGCTTGACCTTCCAAATTTCCTTTCTTTATAGAATACTCCAGAACCCTTCTGCTTCCAGGAACATCTCTGTGGATTCCAAGGTAAGTAAAGATGGTCCTTCCCTTCTTCATGACCTCCTCCTGCCTATATAGCCAGCTGTCTCAGCACCCACATCTGACTCCTGTAGGCCCCCTTACAGCTGCTTCTCAGGGTCTGAATACCATAGTTTTATTTATAGTGTGTAGACTGAGGCACTCCTGCTAGGGCCATTGGGGCCAATGGATCTGAGGTATGTCTGCCCATCCGCATCCTCTTTCCCACCCATTTCAGTATGTCTCTGGATATTGTTAGTTCTCATGCATCTAAACTACTTTGGAATACCACAAAAAGAAAAAGGAAAAAGGTCTTTTATATACATGCTTGTGATTTAGAAAAGAATTACCATTAAGAGTGGCAGGCTCTGGAGCCAGACTGCCTGGCTTTCCATCCACACTGATAGCCTTTTTCACTCTTGTCACTGTTGTTGAAGAATGTGCCCCAGTGAATCTAGAAGTCTGACTTGCAATTCCAGTGCTCAGTCAGTGTGAAACGGGAGTGGAAGGACCCAGGCCTCAGAACCAGACAGCCTGGCTTTGCCTCCTGCTTATGATTAATAATCACAGTCTTTGCACTTCACTTCTCCAAGCCCCAGTTTCCTCCTCTGACATGTGGATGAGTATGCCCATCTTGCAGCATTATTGGGATGTCTCAAGTTCAGATATGTAAAGGAAACTTACCCAAGCTTGACATCCAAAAAGATGGTAACTATTTTTCATATCAATCCTTGATATTTGACTGGATATGTCAAAAGTCTTTGCTGGACTGAAAGTATGTTGTTTTAGGTTCATACATTCTCTGAAATGTTTGTATCCCCCTCTCCCAGCAGCCTGTATTCCTTGGGAAAAGATCATCTTTGGTCCAGATCCAGTCAACGAATCATAAATTCCAAACTGGGCTGGTACAAATTAAAGAGGCCTTAGTGATTCCTGTACATTTTCATGAATATTTAATCTAAACTTGTTTTTTTTTCCATAAACCCCACCCCAAACTTTAGTAGTAAGATGATTGTAACTTTTTGAAAAGAGCCATTCACATGGGTGGGAGTTGGTTGTTTTACAGGCATATAATGTAGTGCTTAACTTCCTCATATCTGAGTTACTGCAAAAACCCTTCTTTATAGTTGTTTAAAGAGAATTATTCTGGGAAGAACTAGTTGATTTTTCTCTCCATCTCTCTGTCTCTAGACAGACCGACAGACAGACAGACACACACACACACACACACACACACACACACACACACACAGCCTAGTTGTCCTTTTGGTTAGGCAGCTGAAGAGTTACTATGTAAATTCTGGCAGCCTTCTCCCCATCAGACAAGTAAGGGCACAGTCAATTCCTGTTTTCTTGGAACATATACCAAATAATCAGAAACTCTGATTATTCTGCTGGAAGGCAACAGCTTGATGGAAAGATGTACCAGTTGAAAACAATTCTGATCATATTTTTGTCAGGAGAATGAGATGCCTCCAGCTGTCTGTCACTAATCATATTAGAGGTGGAAAGCAGGAATGCTTTGGCCTGCAACAGATTACTCTAATCGCATGTTGGAACACTACTTTTACTGGCTGCTTATCCCAGAACGGTGACATTAGACGTTCCTGCTGTAACTGGTCTTGCCAGTTGGTAGTAGTCTAAAACATATGCCACATGAGCACACTTAAGGAATTTTCTAATTACAGCTCAAAGGCTTTGCTTTTATCTTTTTATGCTTATACTGCAGACATCACTGATTGAAATGATTTCTCCCTCAGCATAATCCTATTGCCAGTAGTTACAACAGACTAGGAAGATGGTAAATGAAACCCACAATAACTGAAGAGGTGTCCGAATTCAATTAGGAGGAAGCCTGTCCCATGTGGACACAGAAGCCATATAAATCCATTTTAATTGTGAGCTGTGGTACTTATCTGGTCATGTTTATTTTGGATGCAAGTGCCAAAGCTGGATTTAGACCAGAACTCCAGATCTTCGAGCTCTAATGACTAATTTGGGTTCCCGTTGAATCCCTTTATTCATTTCTTAATTCATTCTCCTAGAATTAGAGTTGCTTGGTTGCAATCATCTCATAAATTTCTTGTAAATCAAAACAAATATACATAGATTTTTTTCCCCTGATGGTACACACATATTGCCCTGATCTTAAAGAACTGTTCTTGGTATCAAAATAATAATAACAGTTTCAACAACAAAAATCAAACAACCTTTTGCAAGGTACTATAGTGGAAAACAGAGTGAGGCCCCAGGAGACAGAATTTTGAATCTCAGCTCAACTTCTCATAGTTGTGGGACCTTGGTCAAGATTCTTTTCTTCTCTCTGCCCCAGTTTCTTCATGTAAAATGGGATGAATGGTAGTACCTACTTCACTGAGTTGTTTTGAGGACTAAATAAGCTAATATATGTAAAATATGAAATGTGCATTGATATGTGGAAGATGCCTGGTGCAGTATTAAATGCTAGTCATTAGGTTTGTTATCAATAAAACAGTGGTAGACCAATAAGCAGATTTTGCTGGTGCCACAGTATTCTTATCTAAATATGTCCTGTTTCTGCATTCCATTTGGAGAACATTAATGATGATAATGAAAACACTGGAGACTCTGAATTTGGGATTAATCTCTATTATTTGTATTGTACCCTTAATTTGGCTACAGAATCAGCATTTTTTGGCTTTCCAGCCTTGATCAGTGGTAACCTGAAACCCTTTTGATGCAAAATTGCTTTAAAATTGGAAAGAACATTTTATTCTCTCAGCATACACAATATTGGCCGTTGGTAAAAAGAAAAGTGTGATTATAATATGTAAAACAATGTGTGTGTGTGTGTGTGTGTGTGTGTGAGAGAGAGAGAGAGAGAGAGAGAGAGAGAGAGAGAGAGAGAGAGAGAGGAAAAAGAATAGGGGAGATATTTGGGGGAAGAATCAGCTCTGATAAATGCATTGGAATTTTTCAAGCTATTTTAACAGAAAAATGTGTTTATTGTCATGTATGAGCTAAAGTCTACAAAAAGATAAGTCTGGTAATTTGATGATCTTTCTCCATGGCTACATAAGAAAGACTATTGAGTAAATTGATTGCCAAAAGATGCATTGCAGTTATTTTCCCTTAGTTTTTTTTTTTTTTTTGAAACTACAGGAGCTGTTCAGGTATACATGTGTGTACCTGTCTATCTGTTCTAGAGAAATGTATATCCATGTGCATCCAGTGATGGATGAAGTGTAATTATATGTTGAAATATTATACAACAATGAAAAGATTAACTAGAGTATATACAATAACATGGGCATGTTACTACAGATGTAATGTTGAAAAAAGACACCAAAGAACAATACATAGCAAACTTATTACACATTAAAAAATATGAAAATAGACAAAACTAAATTTGTTGCTGAGGTACATATACAAAGTGGCTAAAACTATAAAGAAAAGCAAGAAACTTATTACTGAAAGAATCAGGTATGAGGATAGTGGTTACCTCTCAGGGAGGGAAGAGAAAGGACCTGAAGGTTAACTGGATATGCAAATTCTACATTTTTATTTTAACAAATTTTTACAAACTAGCAGAGTCTTTTCTGCAAAGAATTTTCAGAAACTAAAGATAATTTTAACATTATAAGCAACAAGACAATGTCAAAGCTTTGGATTGTCAAACTCTGTCATTCACTTTATGAGGTAGTGATGGTGACTTCTAGATCACATCTGGAAAGAACTGATCACCAAAATTCTGAATTATCTGGGAGACATACAGATTTATATCTACCGTGGTTAATCATAAACCTCATCCTGCACATATGTGCCTTGATATATCATGACTACAAACTTGTCAATATTGTCATTCTGCTTACCTTTTTTTGTTCATGGTTTATAAAATACAATGTGTTAATACAACAGTACATGTATATGAATTGTAAACAAGCAACCAAATACATATTGGGGATACATGTTCAAAACGTGATAAAATATCTTGGATACCACTACTACATAGCTCAAATGTATATCATAGTTGTGGGATATACTGTCACTCCAGTCGTTAAAATGTATAGAAGATGGAAACTTGCCATCTATGTTAAAGGGAGACACATCTCAGCCCTAATTTTTTTTGTTGTTGGCAAACATCAATACTAAGGCATTACTTTATATATTTTATTGCATTAAAGCTTTTGCAGAGCCATTAGGTTTGGGTTGCAGTAGAAAAGACAGAAGGAGAATCTCAATCTCCTCTTCTCTTCTCTTCTCTTCTCTTCTCTTCTCTTCTCTTCTCTTCTCTCTCTCTCTCTCTCTCTCTCTCTCTCTCTCTCTCTCTCTCTCTCTCTCTCTCTCTCTCTCTCTCTCACACACACACACACACACACACACACACACACACACACACATAGAATAGCTTTTTTGTTTGTTTGTTTGTTTCTGTTTTGCTTATATTCCCTGTAAGATTCTTTTTAACTGTTGGGAAAACAAAATATTGAATACCCTCAGATAGGTTTTCATGAGGCAAGAATACTGGAAAGTATCCGGTGGCACATGTATCATGGCTTGTGCCATCCGCCAGCATCCAGACTGCAGTACATAGGTCTCTCTGAGCCTCGATTGCCTTCTGTCTATCCTGCAGGTGATATCAGCAACCTTTCCCCGACTCTTTTTTTCTTTTTTCTTTTTTTGGTACCAGAATTGAACCCAGGCTACTCGACCACTGAGCCTCATCCTCAGCCCTATTTTGTATTTTATTTAGAGACAGGGTGTCACTGAGTTGCTTAGTGCCTCACTTTTGCCGAGCCTGGTTGAACTCACCATCTTCCTGCCTCAGCCTCCCGGGCCACTGGGATTACTGGCATGTGCCACCATGCCCCACTTTCCCCAACTCTTATGGGACCATCTATGTGAAAGTATCTGTAAAACGTTGCATTTCCTACAAATATAAAATATCATGATGATCCTGTTCCTTCTATTTCTTGTTTAACACAATATAACTTTTTATGAAGTCCTGATGTCTTTAACCTGCAAAGTTCTTTTGATTTGAAGATACAGAAAATGACTGGCTGGTTTAAAATTTTAAAAGTAGTTATTTAAATTTTTTTACTCGAAAGATCCTGGGGTGTCTCAGAAATGATGAATAGTTGAATCAAACCAAATCACATGTAGGACATGGGAAACTCAAGGGACCTCAGCATTGGACTTTATGATTCTTTTCTCTTAAGATATTGCTATTGTTGTGATTGAGCAGTAATGACTGCTCAAGAGAGAATTTCATTGGTCCATCCCAGGTCAATTGATCACTTTTTGAGGAGATAATGTCATGTATGACAGACACGATTCCAGGGAGCTCCAGCCCTGCATATCTGGGACAATTCAGAGAATAAGGGATGCCTCTGAGTATCTGCTTACAACTGGTATAAATGTTTCAGTAGCTGTTACGAACCCAACTTTCTTTAAGGAACTGTTCTAATAAAAAATTAATCAAAGAAATATAAATACAAAGGTGAGGGTTTTCTTCAGTAAATGGCAGCATCACCTGCTTATGTTCATCTTGCCGGGTGGGGGACCAGTGGGGAAGGGGACACCGGACTTGATGTCACTTTCATTAATTGCTGAAAAATTCTCTGAAGGTCCCATGAAGCATCCTGTGTTTTGGCTCTTTTTCTGAAGTTTGGCTTTACTTTCACCTATAATGACTGTTTTACCTCTTTTAGAAAGAAGGCATTAAATCAGTTTTAGCATTACTAATGTTGATACTCTCTCCACTAACAACTTAACTTGCCCTAAAATTTTATGCCAATAGAGAAGATAAGAGAGTTACACAGAGTCTGCATACCACAGGCAAGTTGTCATTACCATTAAAAGTCCTCGAGTTTTTTTCTTATAAATCTATTATATTTGAATATATCATAACCATTCCTAAAAAAATGCATATAGCATTTCTCATGTGAAATGGGTATCTGATAAGTAGCATTTGTTCTACCAGGGTCTGAACAATTATTTGTAATATTCCAGAATGGAAATAATGAAAATGTTCATATGTCTGACAAATGACAAACTTCCAAAACAAGTTGAACAAGTCAAATATGTCCTAAATATTGAGTATCCTAAACTCCTTTGGAGTGTTCATTGTAAGCTATAAAAAGTGATGCAGTTTTTTTTGTTTTTCAAGCACAAATATGTCTGAAATAAACAAACTTCATATTGTTCACATTTGCTTTCTGTATAAAGAAAAATTTTTTTTCTTAGAGAAGCCATGCCATTGAAGAGACAGATATAGTGATAACAATCATTATTTACTTACCTTTCATTTTCCAAAACGTGGAGTTATAATATAATGTATAGTGCATACTTTTTAACTTTTTTTTAAACTTTTTTCCAATACATTGTCAACCCAATTCTCACACTGGTTATAAGAATAAATTATTACTTGTCAGATTTTAAGTTACTGACTCATGAACTTCTATTGGTGGCTATTGTCCAAAGGTTTGCGGGTGTCCTGACTAATGCTTTGAAAGACCAGCATTAACAATAAATCATACTTTTTCTGTAGTGGAATGGAAAGGATTTTGCATTCTGGGTCCTCTAAGCTTTGATATTTGGAAGTTACTTAAAGTAAAGGGGTAAAGCATTCTCATGCTTTAACCCTTGAACTTTAGGTCAGCCATAGTCAATAGCAAAAGCATCTTGATAGCTTTGTTCTCCTAACCCTGAGATTTCTTGACTATAGGAACTGACAGAGTGCCAAGTAAAGGCCTAATTGCATTCCTTGTTACTGAGAAAAAAAGCTCAAAGGAATTTTCCTTTTTTCAAAGGGATACCTGAGCATTAACATTTTTGGAGGATAGCAAAATTGTTTATAAGACTTGCAAACCTTTCTGAATAGCTTGAAGAGAGGTCTGGAAGCCAGATAAGAGGCATGTGTGGCTTACTTAGAGCAGTAAAGGGTTGGGGAGTGAGTTAAAAGTGGGAATTGACTCTGATCAACAGGCTGATGATCTTCTTCCTTCTCTGTGGTCTGTTCATACTCAGCTAACTGACTGTGCATCAGTTCTGTTCACCAGTATTCCCAGTGTCGTGCCAAGTGTGTGATACTGGTATGTGGGAGATGTTCACTTAGTATTTGTTGACTGCATGAAAATATTCAGGTCAATATTTCTGTGATCTGTGTGTTGGAGACTCATGTTTTGGGCTGGATCTCCTCTGAACCAGATTAACTCTAGTTAACTCTAGTGGATTGAGATCTTTAAATACATAGAGTTTATATTCTAGTGAGGGAGCCAGACAGTGAGAAATCAAGTAACCAAGTGAACAAATGAAAAATTACAGCTAGAGCTAAGAGTGGTAAAAGACCTGAATGAAGAGAGCGCTATGATAGATACTAAGGGCTTAGAGAAACCAGACTCTTGGATCAACCTGAAAACCCCGGTGTTAGAGAAGGACTTGATACAACCTTTCAGATGGCTCAGTTTACTTTAGAAGTTAGGTGGTCCAGTGAAAAGTCTTACCTTGTCACACTTTTTCTTAATGCCGTAGTTTGCAGAGTTCTTACCATGCCAATAACATCAGTTTCTACCGTATAAAATTTTGCTTCCAATACCTCAGTTGCCTAGTGCCTTGTGCCCAGGCCAGGGATCGTTCTTTGCCTCACTTCACTTTTCCAAGCTGCAACTTGTCTCCCAAAGCTAGTCAGCTGCCTCCCAAATGCACACCAGAGAAAGCCAGATGACCAGAAGAGGGTAGATCAGCACAAATTTATCATCAAAGCTAAAAGAAAGAGAGCCTCAAAGTGAATGTCCTGCTGACTGTGGGTCAGGGTGTTATCTTTGTATCTCAAGGACAGAACATTTAATAAAGATTTGGGTACAAAGTACACTTCACCCTCCAAGCATGCTGAACTATGTCAACCAGAAAACTGTTCCTTAGGGTTTACAATTTCCTCTCTTTCCTAAATTAAAAAATGCTAATGTGAACTGTTGACTCTCAACAATACGTTATTATCGTATATAGGGCAAAGAGTAAATAAGACACTTGCCTAATGAAATAACCATTCATTTTAACTCAGCAAGCTGGAAGTAATTTTAGCTTCCCCCACCCCCATTTTCCGTGCTTCTTTGTGGAAATAGGCCAGAATCATTTTTATTCCACCATTCTTCATAACCTTATAGTATGCTTCCTGTTTATGCTTTAAGAGCTGTTTTTAAAGAGCCTTAAGGGATATCCTTTAATACTTTCCCTTTTAAAAGGATTATTCATCTACAGTACCCCCTTAGAATGTTTGAGGGTTTGTAAATATAGAAGCTTCTTAATGAGATATGGTTAATGGTCTATGCAGGGTATCACAGTGTTTACACCTGGTTTAGTTAACATAAATTGTATTTAATTAGTCATTCTCGAAAAGAAGTAGATATTTTAGAATAGATTTAAGTACCTAAAAACACAGTTTGCATTTTATGTATAACAGCCATAGATTCTGTGAGTAGTATTTATAGATTAAAACAACATGTTTGCAGTAACATAAAGTCAATTCTTAGGAACTTAAGAAGTTACATGAAGTGTCTTATTGGTACATGCAAAACATTCACAGAGAATAGAAGATCACTTTTATAAAAATTCTTCATGAACTTCAAAATGCTGAACAAATGTAAAGCAATCATGTTATTTTTGCTATTTTTACATTTGTGGCATGCAGAATTTCCTGACTGAATGACAGACCATAGCTTTTTGTTTTAATGCTGAATGTGTTCCTGTTTAGAGTGAAATTTCCCTTTTCCCATATGACCCTGTATCAGAGGTGCCCTTCAGTTCCTTAGCTGGGTTCTTTCATGCTGCACTTGACTTTTGAACCCTTCAGACCATACTTTTGCCTCCACATGATGTTTCACATGACACTTTAGAAGCAGGTATTATTGCCAGGAAGGAACCATGTCACATCTGCAGTCTATAATGACTTAAAGAGTCCACTGTAGCTGTCTCCCCCAGTCCCTTGCATGCACTAGAACAGAAGAGAGCAGTACCAGTCACTGGTCTTATGTGGCACTCTGCTGTGGTCCTTTCTGACAAGTCAATATTTCCAGAGCTCCCCAGTGACACTCTTTATTCTTGCTGTTGTACTATTGTCTTGAGACTGGTACTTTTTTTTAGCTAATTGTTATTATTATTTTAATTATTCTAGCTACCTGAGGTTTTTTCCTGCCCAGGCTATGTCTTGGTGGATCTCTTTATTCTTCCTGATCCCCCAACACCAGATTCCCTGTGTGTTACTCTTTTTGTCCTCACTACTACAAGGTACAAGAAAGCATGTGCTGGTGATATTCCCTGCCCAGGTTCGTCTCCCTGGGGTGAGGCTGCTCTTTCCCGCAGCACTCCAGAGGTGCCAGCTTATGCCTTTGTTCCACATTCATCTCAGAAGGCTCCCCTGGAGTGAGTGCAGTGGGAGGCACGGCCCTTTCTCCTTGGAGTGCTCCTCCAGAGAAGTGCTGCATTGTCCCCCTCAAAGGACCCAGCCATGGGAAACAGACTCCCTGACAGTCACCCTGGGTTACACAAATATTACTTCCATTTGGCTTGACCTTTCACTGTGCTAAAAAATGACTGAACATACTTAAATCTTGTACAGAATTTTTCTGGAAACAAAAATAAATGGGGTTCTTTCAAGATGCCACACTCGAACTTTTGCCCTTGCTCTTCCCTTTTTGAGTCATTATGTTCAGTTCAAGGTTTCCTTTTATCGTGTATTTTCTTGTTGTAAGAAATAGATAATTTCTCTACTGATAAAATTATGAATCACAGAAGCGACATGATTACTAGAGATAAGGACACTTCATGTGGCCCTAAAGTGTTTAGCTCTGGGAATAGAGTCTTGCTGACATTTCTTAAGTGCTCACATGTGCACTTATGTGTCACTGGAAGACTGACTTCTCAATTCTGTGTCTGCTCTAATGCAATGGCCCAGCTTATCTCACAGCAGCCCTGCAAAGAGGTGGTGTCATCACCCACCCATGTATTTTAGAGACACAGATGCAAAGGGAGAGTGAAGTTAAGCAACTGGCCCAAACTCACACGAACTGTGGGCAGGACCAGGCCTCAGAACCATAGAACAACTAAACTGCCCAAATGACTTAGTTTCCTAAATATAGCGCCTGGAAGCCTTGGTTTTCTCATCTCTGAAATGGAATAGTAATACCTACTTTGCTAAACTGTGAGGATCAAATAAAAATAATTATTTGAAAGGGCTCAGTAATTTGTAAACTGCCAAAATATGAGGTTTATGTCTGGGCTCAATGTTTAAGATATGTTCTATTAGTCAGGTGAGTCTCATTGAATCTGACCCTTGCTGTTTGGATGTACTGGTAGTTCAGGTGAAAACCTGTTTGTTTGTTTGTTTGTTTTTCTTCAAGCTGTCCAGAAATCATGGAAAACATACAGTTTCACAATGAAAATGGTCTTTTTCTTTCACAATGAGAATGATCATTTTCTTCCAAAATGGTGGCATTTGGAAGCAGTTAGAGCACAAGCAACAATTACCAGAAAATTTTTAACATACCTAATAAGTTCAGTGTCATTGTTTCCCTGTAACCCCAACCCCCATCAGTGTAGCACTTAACACCTCTCTTTTTCTTCTAAGTTGTGCTCCATCAATTTTCTTCCAAGTATCTGTTTCCCACATACTGTGGGCTTGTCAGTAACTGTCCTCAGTGTGGAACTGTGTCCCCTGCCAGCATGGGGCCCTGAAACAGAAGATATATTGATTGGACCGGGGCTAGGCCAATCAATGGAAAAGAGCTGGAAAACAAACTCAAAGATAAGGATTTGGAAAGGCCACAGACTAAAAAAAACCCATGCTTCAAAATGTGGGACAGGAGAACAGAGCCAGCACCACAGAGAGGTCTGCTGGGTGGTGTCAGAAGAGTTCCAGGAGCTGGGAGGAAAAATGAGGAAAGCTCTCCTTCCCCTCTGATGCTGGGCCTGCCTTCCCTACAGGGACTCCTCCATGTTTCCTTTTCCTTCCCGCCTCCCACAATGCTCTTCCCCGTCACGATGGGGCATCAGATCTCTCACAGTCCCTTGGGGGAAGTGAATAGCCTGGAGGAGAGCTTTTATGAATCCTAGAAATTGAGTTTTTCTGTTTTTTTTATGGGACTCATATTGCATACCCAGGGTCACCCTGTTTGGCAGGTCTTCCAAGCAGGATTTGTGATCATAATGAATGATTTTTTTCCCCTCTTCTATTTTCTGGATAAGAACAATATCCTTGCCATCCAGTCTCCAAATATAGCAAGCAGTTATGATAGAAGAATGTCCTTATGTTAGGAAAAATGTTGGCAGTCTCAATGATGTGAAAATGTCCAATTTAGAAAACATGTTTAAAAGGAAAAGCTGCTGTTCAGTCCTTTTTTTGAATCAGGTGGACTATAAAGGAATAAATAAAAAATTCAGAAAAATGTGTGGTCTGACAGCACATTCCACTGTTTCTCTTTAGTCTTATAGGTACTTGTTGATTTTGCCTAAACTTCAGATGTCATTTCTATCATTTCATTAACATGCCAGGCTGCAAACTGGTCCTGGCATCTAATTGGGAGCATAACTTGCATGAAGATTTTCCAGCTGATGCATGTAATCAGAGCACTGCAATAATGTTGCTAAGGACTTACTGCTTAGAATGTCCTAAAGAATAGTGGTGAATGTCAAAGAAGTGTACTTAGCATAGAGGAAGGAGAAATGACAGCAGGTACTCAAGAAAGAGCCCAAATGGAATATACTAGTAGTTGTCCACTCCCAGTAGATGCCTGGAGATAGATAGATAGATAGATAGATATATTATGTCTTTTTCTGTTTACACATGCCTTTGATAAAGTTTAATTTATAAATTGAGCACTGTAAGAGATGAATAATAGCTAAAAATAAAATTTAAAAATTGACAATATGCTACAATAAAAGTGATGTGAATGTGTTCTTGCCCTCAGAATGTTTTATTGTACTGTACTCAGCCTTCTTCTTGTGATGATGTAAGTTGATAAAATGTCTACATGATGAGATGAAGGGGTGAGTGATGTAGCACGGTGATCTAGCAATAGGCTCCTTCGTAAGTGTCACTTGAACTCAAGCACAGCAGTACTGCAACAGTTGATCTGATAAGTGAGTGACCAGTGGTAGGGTAGCGTTTATAGCATGGATACATTGGATAAAGGGATGATTCAATCCCAGGCTAGCTGGAGCAGGACAGTGGGAAATAATGATCACACTTCTTAGAATAGCGTGCAATTTAAAACTTAGGAATGGTTTATTTCTGAGGATTTCCATTTAGTACTTTTGTATCTCAGATATCCACAGATAACTGAAACTCAGGGTAAGCGGAGGCCACTCCATGAACTGGTCATGGCGAAAGTGTATAAATAGGGAGTATCTGGTATGACATCATCTAATTGATGAAGGCATCTGTAGTTATTATTTATCAAAATTATAAGCGCATCACTTAAACTTGACCAACTCAGGTGTGCCTATGCAGCTTTTATTCATGCAGTACTGAACTTCTCATAGCACTTAATAGGGAAGCAACTCAAGTAAATGAAACTGTGTGACTCCCCATCTAGAGAGCAGTTTGGCATTTTTGAAATTATTATTTCTTTTAAATAGGTTTACTGTTTTGTCACAGAAATTTTATTTGTAGGAATTCATGTTAAGGAAATAAGTACAGATATGTGTAAAGGCTTTAACCACAAAGATGTTCATTACAGCATTGTTTATAATATGGCAAGTAGGAAATTGCTTAATCAGCAATAATAGATTAAATATTTTATGTGTATTGTGTTACAGTCATACATAGAAATAATTAATTGATTACTGTGGATGTTATAGATAAATATTAATAGTGAAAAGATTTTTATGTTATATTGTGATAAAATGTAGCAAAAACCCAAATAGGTACAATGTGATCACTTGTACATTAATGTATTAATATATTCTCAGAAAATGACCTGGAATTATAATTAAGATTTTAAAAGTGGTTCTCTGGGTGGTAAGATTATAAGAATTTAAAATGTTCTTTCCTGTTATCTGTTTTAATGTTCTTGTTCTAAGCATATATTGCTTTCTAGGAAAAAAGGAAGGAGGGAACGAGGAGGAGGAAGAAGAAAATAATTTTTCATTGAAAAGGAGAATACGGAGCCAAACTGTATGAAAGAGACAGACTCTGGATAACAGAGCCTTCACATGATGATTTCTATCAGAATTTACTTGTAAACACATTTTGACATGTCCATACTTATGTATGGACATGTCAGTTTTGAGAATAGTAACTGCTCTTTAGTACTCTTGATATAGTTAAGATCATTACTCTTTATCCAAATCTTCCCTGCGGAATAAAGGAGCTCAATGTATTAGGGCAGCTCTAGGGTATCTTCCTATTTTCAAATCCCAGGTCTACACTTCCCACTTCCTGGGCCTACATTTTCTTGTGTGTACACTTCCTAGGTCTATACTTTCCAGATCTACATTTCCTGGACCTACACTTCTCAAGTCTACATTTCTTGGGTCTACACTTCCAAAATCTACACTTCCCAGGTCTACACTTCACAAGTCTAACCAGAGAGACTGCTAATTGGGAGACTCTCTGCATTTCTTCTATTTACAAGCTGCCAAGCAATGAAAATGTATGATGAAAAATTCACTGAATTATTTGTAGTATATTAACCCACTCTGAAATATTTTCCTTGATCATCTGCTTCTTTGAAGAGAGGTGTTCGCAAAGCCTAGCTTTCCATCACTTGTTGGTTACCCTAGTTTTTACCTTTGCAATGCACTTGCAAGGTCAGGGTTACACAATTGAGAACTGCACAGTGTTTGAGGGGAACTTCAGCTGTAGGTGGGAAGCAGTTGAAGCAACCTGTAAAAAGGATTTCCTCCCATCAGAAAATAAAAATTCACCCCAATTGATAAACTCTAGCAGCCTCTCAGCCTCTTTCTTTTGGATCAAGAATGCCTCTGTCCTGTCTACACCCTGGACCTGGTTTCATTCTGTAAGACAGGATATCACATATTTTTCCTCATTAAATCACCTTTGGCATATGTCATGGTTGGAGAACTCATTTGTCCTACCTTTAAGAATATAATTTCAGAATGAATTCAAAATTAAATGTATAGGTAGGTAAATTATAGTATACAGCTGGCAGACTGACACCCTCATTCTATAGCTTCTGAATGAACATTGGTGGAAAGAATATTACTCCACAAGTTAGAGTCCATATTTTGGTCCACTTGCTGTGGAACATTAGAGAGATGTCTTAGCCTTTTTGGGTCTAAGTTTTCTCCCCAGTAACAGAGGGTTAAATTTGGTCATTTGCAGGCTTCCTTCCAGTTCTGAAATGGTATGACTGTCATCTACAAAGGCATTTATTGTTGCCTAATGACTCAAGACCAAAGGCAGAGGGTCATCAAACAGTCCATTCCTGTGATTCCCCTGCCACTTGACTCTCTTTGTCCAATAAACCATTCTTCCCTTGTTTATCTTTCTTTTCTTATGCCATGCTGCACAATTTCAGAGGCAATATCCTTTTGGCATTCTCTATATCCTCTAATATATGATGTATCTTTGTGAACTAGTGAAAAAAATTCTTTAAAGCAGCTACTTTCATTATTCTCCAATTTTTAAAACTATCCCCTGGGCACTAAATGTCAATTTAAAGATTCCTACATTTGTTACCATTTCTAACCTAACCAATAGAAGTCTGAGGCATAATTTGAAACAGAACGATTCCTGCCTGGAGACAGTAGGCTCATAAATATGTAGTTTGACTTATTCCTATCATTCAAGAAGAAATTAGGATTTTTAAAAACATTTTTAGCAATATTTTATTCAGTATCTAAATTGAATATGCAAAATTGGGCTGCTGTACATGCTTGAAGATCCTGCATTTTTAATTGTAGATACATTAGCTTTTAATTGAGTAATAATTCCAAGTGAAGCTACTGTAAAATGGAAGTCAGGTTATTGACTAAAGAAAGATTTTACAAAATCAAATTCGTTTGTGTTTTAACTTGCTTTTTAATTTTATAGACTTAAAATAAGTTGTTCCTCTTTTGCATATATCAAATATCTGCCCTTTTTTTTTTTGTAGTAAGCACAGAAAACCCAACCTAAGCAGGCCACAGAAGAGACTACCGATTTCCCAACCATTACCCATTCTTTCCCTCTTCCCTAGTAACACACCTTGATTTTAGTCAAAGGATTGATGTGCCTAGCTAAAAGACAGCACTTCCTTGCTTTCCTTACAGTTAGGAGACAACAGAAAAATTATTTGATGAAACTTGTAGAAAATCTCTTCAGTGGGAAGTGACTGGGTTGCATACTTCTTGATTTGCTCCTTATTGGCTCCTTTCTGAGCTCCACATGGTCACAAGAAGGCAACCTGAGCTGCAGGTCTGCTTCATTCAATCCCGAAAAGAAAAAGTCCACTTTCCTAATAACTTAAGCAGAGCCCTAAATGTGGTTGTCCTTGGCCTGATTGTCCATTTGGGGTTGCAGTGAACTCACAGTTGATTCACATGGAATGATGTGCTGATGCATCATTTTGCATCAGATAAACCACCCCAGGCCCCTGAGTGGAAGTAGCTTCAGTGGGTCTCCCAAACAAAGTAGAACTTCTCTGGCTAAGAGAAGTGGGAGTGGGTGGATTTGGGATGATCAAGCCACAAATATCCACCCCACCAAGTTTCCAGTTTCTTTTGAGTTATTATAGTGCCTAGCAATCTAGTAAACTGAATGCTTTGCAAAATTATGTCAACAGTGGTTTTGCCATTGTATTCATTTATGGTAAAAGAAATTGAAGGCAAAGCCACACCATTAATCCAGATAAGATATCAAAATGTATTTTAGTTTTCCAGAGTAATGTCTTACAATAAGCCATGTAATTTCCCTTTCTCATCAACACTCTGTATATGGCCCTCTAAAAGGGTTGAATAAAGAGCTAGCAAAAAAAAAAAAATTTTTTTTAAACCCACAACAACCGTTTTCCAATATAGCTTGCTGATGTAGCAGAGGACATTGTTTCTGAACATAAAGTTGTATAACAAGTTAGAGCTAAATGAAATTTAAAACAACTTGTGACAAACCCTGAAAAAGTACTGCTTTAAAATAGTAATGTCAGCAGGCTATTATGCAACCAACATACTAGTAGTGTTTTGAGTTTAGATGGAGGAGTAATAGGGCAATGACTATTGTGTTTTCTTTGATATGAATTATCATGTAAAAGTGACTTGGAAGTGACTGGCTGCAGATCCACATTGGGACATGGTAACCAACAACACAGATGATCATGGCCACAATTCTGAAAGTATTCACATGGCCCTCAATTAGCTCTGGGCAAGGCAGCTTCCTGCAGAAGCCTGCATTGATTTTTCAGAATGCTTCCTAGCGTTTCAGCAGACCAATTGTGTCGATCCTTTGAAGCCACGGGAAACATCCTTGCAGGATGAACTGTGAGACATATTCCTGCACTGGCCAGAGACTGGCTCTCTGGGCTGAAGAACTGGGTGGAGTGAGACAGAAGTGTAGTGACAGAGCGTGGGCTCTATAGGGAGAATGGCCTCAGTTGGACGCTGGTACCTCCATATGCACCAGAATATCATTTAAGCTCTCTGAGCCTCACCTTTCTCATTTGTAAAATGGAGGCCTGTGATAATCTAATGCAGGCATGTGAAGCATCTCACCCAGTGCTTCTGACCTGTTCTGAGTGTTCAGTGCCCGTCAACCATATTGTCTCATGGCCGACCCTAGAAAAGGAATATTGACTCTTCCACTCTTTCCCCCTGAGTTTCATTAAGGGAAAAAGGAAGAAACTGTGGGTGTGGAGAAGTTGAGTTTGGGTTGGCCTCAGCTCTAACAGTGCTATTACTTTTCTATGTGGAAAAATGGAGTCAATATTGGCATGTCATAGGTGCTTTCAGCTACATTGGGTCTTGTCCTTACTTTGAGTACAAGTCTGCTTAATGTAGCTTCCTTCTGGAAGAATGCCATTCACTTGCTACTGGAGAAGAATACCAAGAAGTTAGCAAAGCCCCAGGCCTGCAGAAGGCACCATGTGAAAGACTGGTGGACACTCTGTTCTTTTAGGCCTGTGAGAAAGAGTATCACCACATCTCAGAACATCCATACCCAAGGACCCATAACCCTTTAGTTTACAAAGGAGGAAACTGAGCCCTAAAAAAGGAAAGGTGACACAAAGACCACATCAGGAGTCAATGTCAGGGCTGGGGTTGTGGCTCAGTGGTAGAGCACTTGCCTAGCATGTGTAGGCACTGGGTTCAATTCTCAGCACCACATAAACATAAATGAAGGCCCAACAACAACTAATAAAATTTTTTTTAAAATGACAGAAACTAAACCCAAGTTTCCCGATGCCCAAGTCTGGGGAAATAAGGATTCTAGCCACCAGCTGACAATGCTTATCTTCCAAATCTCTTTTTTCTGGTCTTCTATGAATTGCCAGTCTCATTCAACCACTGAAGGACAGGAATTCCCTCCTTCCAGCAAACTGATTTCTTAAAGCCACCTCCCACTCCCCCAACTGTCAATATCTCTCAGTCTTCCTGCTGGGGCCACTCAGTTTCTCAGGAATGAAGTCCGTATCTCCTGCCTTGGGGTCTAAAAGGGGTCCCTGCCTTTGGCTGTGAATGGAGAAGGGCTGAAGGCCTCAGTGTTCATATCTAGATTTGCTCCTAAGCACTTGTATTGAAGATGGCTCAGTGTGCCCTGTCTGGTGCCTGGAGTCCTTCACTTCAGGTTTGATTTTTCCAGAGAATAAACTACCTGTGTCCCACAGTGGTGGGGACAGATTGTTGCCAGGCCATTCTGTCATCCTCCTGAGCTTTACCAGGGCTCTTTGGGGTCTACATGACTGCCTGCTCTTTTGTACTCTTGTCCTTGGGCTCTTAAGTCTCAGTGTGCCCTGTTGAATCAAGTTACCACTCCTCTGTCTGCTTTCCAGCTTCTAGAATGGTTATGTCAGGTCTCGGCCATATTTGTCTCCTCTCCTAGTTTTTCTTCTTGGGGCTTATTATACCTTTTATATTTTCACCATCCTAGTGGGATTTGGAAGGAAGCAGAGATTAGCTCATTAGTGTTAATTCCCCTTCCTTCCTCCATAGAGATGGTAATAGCCATTTTTAGAGTATATTGTCTAAAAATCCATCTCCCTTAATACAGGTTTTAATGTGATTGACCAGAGCTGAGTGCAGTTAATTTTTTTTTTTCTTTTTTTTAAATGTTGAGGATCTTGGCCTTCAGCAGTACAGAGAATGGGTAAAGGAAATCGCAGTTCTCATGTGTGAGGAGTTACCATCCGTGAAGATCACACCATATGTTCAGTCACTGCCAAGAACCTTCTGAAAAACAAATCTTCTCAGGTTTTGTGTTATCACCAAAAATTAACCTCACAGCATGGTTCACAATCATGTTTATGAAAGTGTTTTAAAAATGAAGTGCAGCATTCTGCAAACCATGGGTGGGAATCGGTGAGAGCTCTGGGGGAGAGTCAGAGCTGAGGATTCCTTCTGGAGCTGAGCACTTGCCGGGAGGGAGTGCCAAACATCTCTGTCAGTGTTTATGTTTTTAGATGCATTCCAGCGACACAAAGCTTCCCTCCAAGTGTGTACACACGGGGAATGCAGAGGAATAAATGTTTGTTAAGTGAATAAACTTAATGTATGGTAGATTTTGTGCCTACACCAACATGTTTGCAGCAAAAACATCTGAAGTCAAGACACTTTTCAAAACCCTAGGAAATTAGAATTAAATGAACAGCACATATTTTATTTCACCAAAGACTAAAATTTTCCAGGAAAATATAAATATACTACCTTGTCAGTAACTTTTCTCTAACACCTGATATATTTTAGTTAATATCACATTATTCTTGGTGTTCTGACACACATAATTGTAGCCAAAGGGATTCATCTAATATAGTACTCGGAATTGATGGCTGATTTACGTAGCCTTAAACTGTGAAGGATGGGGCAATAAAATCTTCGTATTCACTCCTCCCTCCCAATAGCAAGGGTTTATTGATTGAGTTTTTCTTTTTGATACAACTATAGTTCAGCCTTGTGAAAACAGAAGGAACAATCATGTAGAGTTTAGTATAAGGTGGTTTTGTGTGGACTGCTTTATTCAGGAAGTGTTGGATTCTAGAACTATCTGAAGGCTTTGGTTATGAATCCCCTGCCCCTTGATATCGTTCTTTGAGGATAGAAGCCCCATGTTCCATTTCATTCTCTCATATTGATCTGGTTCACCGTTGTTCAGGCCTATAGATGATTGCCTTCTATTCCCTTTAGTGGGTCATGAGCGTGTCCTTATATCTCTTCTACAGTTTCTGTGGACAACTTTCTAGCTTGGGTAATTCCCCTTTTCAAGGCACATCGTAGTTTCACATTAATGTGCATGAAGAAATAACGAGAGTCTGATTTTTTTCTTTTTCTTTTTTTTGCATTTCACCTCTTGCTTTTGCTAACACAGGGCAGGACCAGATGACAGTGCCTCTAGTTTTACCAACAAAGATGTTGTGTCCGCCGAGAACTTAAAAAAATAAATAAATAAATATTTAAAAAAAAAAAAAGAAGAAGAGGTGCTTGCTGCATTTGTGCTCTGTTTGTTTTCTTATGTGAGTGAAACTGACAATTTAAGGACCATAGAAAAAAGGCATACACTTAAAGACATAAAATGAATTTTTGCAAGCTCTATATAAAACATAAAGCATTTTGATTTTGAGGCCACTGTATAACCAGCAAAAGTTTAAAAAAAAAATTTAAAATCCAACAGCATTATTTTTCTTTCTCTTTTAAACATTATCCCAGATAACTGGCTTAACTAGTTTTCCTCCCACTCTATATCGATCAGTCGCTCTGGCTTTGTGCAGAGGCAGCTCAGAATGCTCTTGTAAATCTGATGCTTTTTTTTTTTTTTTAAACCCCTGATTTTAAAATAGCTGGATTTAATGGCAGGGGGCCTTCAGACTCTGTTCCTGAAGGCTCTTTTCCTCCCACTCCCTTGGAGAGGGAAGCATTCATAATTTCTCCCCTTCTCTTTTGACTATAGGAAAAATCAGGTTCTGGGTAACTGAGTGCCCGGCACACCTCAGTTTAGGGTTTGGTTCCCCAGACAATTGCTGACTTGTTCCTCAGCTTCCAAGGCCAGGGGAACAGAGAGGGTGAAAGGGTAATGAATTCTTCTAGGTGGTGATAAGAGCTACATTCCAAGAGGATTAACAGCACAAAAACCTTCATGTGCAGGGGGGAAAAAAATGAGAAAATGGGGGAGGGGAACACCCACATGGACACAAATAGCCACAAAGGGGAACTTTTTCAGGTGTCCTCAAAGCCACATCTAGTTTCAACTACTCTGGCAAGAGCATCTACATGCTGTGCATGACAGGAACGTCCTTTAAAGGCTTGGAGCACTTTTGCTGCTGTTCCAAGGAGGGTGCCCTGTGTGGTTTCCTTTGCTCTGCCACAGGATTACAGCTGGCCCCTGTCAACTACCTCCTTGATCAAAGCACAGAAAAATTTCCAAATACCTTGATTTTAGACTTTCCAACCTAAAAAGCAAAGAAAAGGGAATGACAAAGTGTCCATGTAATCTGTTAACCACATCTGAGAACTGTTCTGGAAATGGAAATTTGGCCCCGTTTAAACTTTCCTAAAACAGCATGATCACGGCATTGAAATTGGGGATCTTGATTGTGCAACTCAAGAGGAGGTCCCTTGTCTGTGTTTTGACGGAAGTATTTGGTGAAATTTAAAGGCAGTATCATTGCCATCTGCTAATCAAGGTCCAGACCCAACCCACACACATCTGGTCCCTATCCTCACTGTCTGTTAGGAAAATAAGCCTCTCGTTTCTTGTTTTATTTTTTCCCCAAGTCACTAACCCTAAAGCGGAAAACAAGAGCAAGTAGATGTGGCCCCAGGATGTTCTCATCCCCTTGTAGTGTCTTCTACCCACAATAGCTGTAATACCTCAAGTTTTCAGACTTTGTCTAACTGCCCTTGTCTTCCTACCTTCTACTTTTCAGAAAGAGTCTTATTTTAGCTTACCCCCTCCCCAAAGGAAAAATCTAAAGGTATTTGCTATTCAGACCCATTGTCCTTTAGAAATAAATACATAATCAACTCTTATTGAACAGTGAATTTTACAAGTAATGTGCTATGGCCTAAAATAGAAATGTGTCCCACTATTGTAGGAAACTACAGCTTTTTACATTTTCTTGGCAGAACTCAAGTCCTCTCTTTAGGGAGAAGAGAACATTCCACAAATATCAAACTGTGCCTTTGGTAAAGATGCCCGATCCATATTTTGCATGTGGTGTCCCTTGGAAATGTACCCTCTTGATGTTTAAATAAGTTAAACATTTGCCGGTGAGTTTTGTTTGTGAGAGGATTCAGTTCAGGAAGGCATGTTGGAGCAAACCTTGAGCTTAGCTAACCATGTGTAATTATCTGCCTATGTCCATAATTTTAACAATGTGAATCATTAGCTCAGACTCTGCCTGTCTTTTATCCCAAAGAGGAAAATTCTTGGCTAAGACCAAGAATTTTAGAGAAAGCTCTTTGTTCTTGGTAGAAAAGGATCATGTTTCTTACCTTTTCACAATGATGTGACGAACAATCCCGGAAGTGAGGCCTTAGGTCTTAGGTCATGTGACTTACACCTTGTAAAGAATCCCAAGATCTGCTGGACCATCTTGCCTACCTGCTTAATTCTCATGCATTTGAGGCCCTCAACATCAGAGGAGGCTGGTTATGGCCAAGGATTCTTGTTGCTGACCATTTTCCCATTTGGGGGGACAATTTATAGAAAATACAAGTAACTTTTAACTGCCTATAGATGCATTTTAAAGTGCTTTCTGAGGTTCACAAGAAAGAACTTTTCAGTTGAAGAGAAAACAGCCATTAGTGTGTTAGTTATTGGCTGTGACTGAACAAACCAGATTTTAGCAACAAAGGCAATACCTTTGACGCCTTGCCAGGGTTGTGTTTTGTAGCTAAACATGACATTTAGGAAATGTCAACTATGAATGACTTTAAAAAAAAAAATCTGTGGTAAGGTACAGTTGGATATACGTACAATCTCCGACTTACAAGAACTTGACAAACAAGTTTCCCGTGGACCTTAAAGGCCACCCTTCCTCCATCTCTCCCTCTGAGGCATCCTTTTCACTTTCCTCCTTCACCTTTCACCCCTCAATGCCAGAGCTCCTTCAGCACTGATGTGGAAACTCCCCATGGAAAAACTTGTCTCTTCTAGGAAAACTGGTTTCTAAATCAAAGAAGAAGTTTTGCAAAGTAGACATAGCTTGCGGGTCTGACCCCAGACATAGTTCCTGGGCAGGACCAGATGGGTTTCCCAATTTTTTTTCTAGCATGGTGTGATTACATTTTAACTTCATTTACTTGGACTCATTTGGACTTCTGAGAATCCTTTTTAAAAATCCAGATGTCCATGAAAGGACTAAGGAAACTCCCTCCATTCATTGATATGTTCACATGAATGAGGTAAAGCTAGTGACACCACACACACACACACACACACACACAAAAAAAAAAAAAAAAAACCTCATGTGTGCTCTGTGATTTATATTTCATTATTTACAAAAGGTTTCCACCACACATGTGGTCTTGACAGCTTCTTTACAAAAGGTAAAGTTGCGACTCAGATAACTTGAAATATTTGAGCTGCTGAAAGCAGGACTACAGGTTACAAACTTTAAATTCTGAATTCAGTTCTCTTTTCATTCCATGTTTTATTGTGTGTTCCACTGTGCCTTTTTAAACAGTGAAGCAAGCACATTTTCAGGTGATTGGAAAATAGGATATAATTCAAAGACTCTCAAAACCATCTGTGACCTTAATATTTGGCTAATGTGGAAGATCCTTATACTTGGAAGGTGAAAATTAGATGACTGAGTGTTGTAAGGAAATAAAGAAGGTTGTTTCTTTACTTTCAATTCTTTAAGGAATGAGGTTATTGTATGAACCTATAAAATACAGTTAAAACCAGAACGTTGAGATTTTACAACTTGACTGAGAAATATCTATGTACTGATAAATTAAGTAATTAATAAAAATTAGAAATTATATTCCTATTTATGGGCCTAAGCTGAACTTACATTTGTGAATTTGAATTACTTACTCAGTCCACGCTTGGTCAGTGGGTGTTTGTATCCACAAAGTTTGCTGGAATTTCATACCAGAAAGCCAGGCTCTTTAAATATTTTCATGCGATAACCTTTCTGATCAAGGCCTAGATAACACATTCTAAAACTGATAAACATGCATAAAAGCACAATATCAGACCTATTTATAGTAATAAATGGCTCTAAACAGATTGGCTCACTGGCAGTGAACATACAATGGGAACATCATAAGAGATGAACTTGTGCCTTTTTCCAAGATAGAAAATTCTCACATTTTACATAAAGCCAGAAGTATAAAAATGGTTCCAAGAAAAAACATGTGTTAAGAATTATAAGTGTTTAGCTTAGAAGGAGGGGAAAAATGGGTTATCACAAACATTGCTTTTTTTTTCCTACCAAAGTATAGAAACAGTTTCCATTCTCTGACTCCATGATGTCATGCTCCGAATACGACAGTGAAAGAAATGGAATTATGCAAATGAATACAAATTCAACTGCTTTAATAGGAAGTGAAAATCTGAAGATGGCTTGGCAAATAACTTAGAAAGCTTTAAGCATCAAGGAATTATTATTTTTCTAGGATCTAGGTGAAGTATGTTGCTGATGAAAACTATAACATTACCATCTGATTCACAGGTATTGAAATCTGTTCATTTCTCCTTTATTTCTGCACCATGTGTTTTTGGACATGTGTTTACCCTTCCAATCTGCCTCTCTCAGAGAGGCCACTGCATTCCTGATGGTCCTTTCACTGGCTTGTCGATAGGATTATGCTTTGGATTTTGCTGTAGTCTTTAGCATATCTGGCTAAGTGAGCTACTGAGAAATAAAGCCAAACCCAAAATGTCATTAAAAGGCTTCCCAGCTATCTGAACATTGGCAGGAATTTGGAGGCTCTGACTCTCAGCTCACCTGTCACTTTCTTTGGAGAGAGGTAGTCATTACAAAGACCATTGATTTCTGCCTTTTGAAAAACCTGGAGAGGAAAAAGCAACTGTATAACTTATGTGATTTCTTTTATTATTAAATGCCTCTTTTCATAGTTTAAACAGGATTTGAAAAGCCAACCCAGACCAATTACTATTTCCATACTTTAATACATCTTGGCTAACTTTTAAAGCACAGGCTGCGTTTTATATAATGAGAACAGAGAAATTTTATTCTTATTTCACATGAAATGGCAAGTACCGTGACTTGGTTTAGATCAAATTACATTCAAGTAGCCCATCTGAATGTTACCTGTGAAATAGCACCGGATTTTGAAATCTCTGCAGTTAATTTTAGAGCATCAGTATGTACATGTACAGGACCAGTACCTGTCTCGGAGTGCATTGGAGAAGTTACCTTTGAGAGATGACAAGGATAATCGGTTTGACTTCATAGCAGAAGGCACCCAAGCACACACAGTTGCTTAACCACCGAGACAAGGAAACTGCCCTGATGTCAAGCAGCTCGTGTTCTGTCACTTGCCAAACACTCCTGCTACAAAGTCATGTTCTGAAATTTTCATCAACCAACTAGATGAATAAACTATGTGGTTTGGATTAAATAATATCTGCCTAAAAGGAAAGAAGTGAAGATAGCCAGAAGGCCAGATGGCAGATGTATTTTCTGCAGAACTCTATTTGGAAAGTGAGCTTTATGCAATTTGGAGGCGTTTCTTATCATCTTCGGAGACCATTTTCAGAATAAGTCATTGAGGAATCTAGCACACAGCTTTCAAAAAATGAATGGCACAGATGTAGGCACATCATATAACCTGTGCACAGAATTATAGCTACCTGGTGAAAATGCTTGAATGTCTGTTTCTCCCAGCATTGTTATGACCTCTTCCTCTATCCCATCTCTTTCATCATTCATTTGATTGAATTTATGTGACTGCATTATCCTAGAGCTAAACTTCATAGCCAAGAATACTGTGGAGTTCACACGTAGGAAAGATCTGGCTGAAAAGTTACATGAACTAATTATCGCTCTTTATCTCGTGGTTGATTAGATTGTTCACTCATATGCAGAAAACTAGCAACTGTCCATTACATACACACAAAGATAATTTCCTTTGTTTTCAAAGCAAAGCATCATTCTAAAATGAGTCTTGCAGCAAACTTAATGATAGTTTGGGCTCTTAAAGATTTAGCCTGTCTTCCATATTGATGACATTCTTTGAGGTTAAAGGGTGAGCCCTAAGCTTTTAAATAGAAGCAAAGAAACATCAACTCACACTACTTATACAGCAAATCAAGACAGAGGTGAGACTTCAAGAAATCAATTAGGGCTGCCAATTTTCCAAGTGGTTGGATCATCTCTACAGTATTTGATTTTATCTTTTTCTTTATATCTTAACTGGTCATTAAGGCTTGATCATATCCCTTCTACCTGACTTTATTCTCCATGATCACCTTTGTTATGCTAGTCAGACCCTAAGAGTCTCCTTCCAGACTCTTCTGAGTCATTCTAACCTAAACCAAATATTTTTCCCACCCAGTATGCATCTTAATGTTGTCCTAATCTTCATAAAACATTGATGGAATGATTTTGTTTATGTATAACATTTTCTGTGGTTCTATATTTTGTTCTACGGCAAATCAAATCCAGATTTCTCAGCTTCAGTTTCATGGTCCAGGGTAACCTGCCACTTCCTCTCTTCATTCTCTCCTCTGATGACCAGCTGTATTCCCTACTCTTCTATAGTTCGTTGATGCTCTCATCAGTGTGATGAAAGCCAGTCTCTTTCCCAGTTCTGTGATGAGTCTGCTCCCTTTTTCCTTCTAAGTCCCATTTATTCAGCAACCATTGGCTTAGTCCTCACCTTCTCCTTCCAGTTCAGCTCAACACATAACACACTGAGCACCTGTTGTGAAATCAAAAGTCACTTCACAGTGCATAGAGGGGACTCAAGGCTGTGGAGCAGGGCCTCTTTTGTATCTCTTGAGTCTTCTGGATTCTCCAGACTCCCAGATCCTTCTCTCCTGAACTCATGTAGCACTTCATGTCTAGAACAGTGGTTTCCAGAGTGGAGTGCTTAAAATAAGTTATGGATTGCAGGAAGAATGTACTGGAACTTATGCTGATATTTCTTTCATATCTTTACAAATTCCTATTTCAGTGTTTCTATACAGCATATGATATATTAATACAGAAGTACCTTTGACATTTATAGGTAAATAGCATATATACAGTCAGTCTTCTGCATCTGTGCTGTATCCATAGATTTAACCATCTGTAGATAAAAAAAAAATCCAGAAAAAAATCTTGTACTGAGCATGTACAGACTTTTTTCTCTGGTAATTATTCCCAAAACAATACAGTATAGCAATTGTTTACATAGTATTTACATTGTATTGTAAATAATCTAGACGTGATTCAAGGCATCAGGAGGACATATGTGCATTACACACAAATACTGTATCATTTTATATGAGGGACTTGAGTATCCATGGATTTTGGTATACAAGGAGGTGTACCAGAACCAGTAATCCACTGATACTGAGAGACATCTTTGTGAGTGCATAATCCATGTGCAAGCTATCCACTATAATTATGAATAATCTACTATAATTAATGGAGTAAATGATCAAAAAATATACAGACCCTTAAATTCAGAACAATTTCACTGGACTTTCAGGAGGTCAGCAAACTGAACTGTCAAAATCCATTGATTGTCTCATTCAAAAATTGCTTACTGATTCCCTACAGTGTGCCAACTAGTGGTTAGAGAGAGAGAAGTTTGGCAAAAAGAGATCAAAATGTCAGCCTTATTTCTGAAAGAAGCTTGCTGGAAGATATGGCTTTATATCTGGGCAAGGATGGTTTGTAATACCTTGCGCCAGCATTTGGCAGACCCAGTCACAAGCAAAGGGGACATTTCATCCCCTTTTCTACCTCTTTCTTCCTCAGCCAAGTGCAGAGCCTACACCTAAAGCTACTGCAAGTCCAAGAGCAGGTGAGGAGGTAGCCTCTTGGCTGGCAGGTGGAAGGATTCGAACAGTGAGGACTGAGATTTAGTAGAGCCCACCTGTTACCCTTTCAAATGCACCCATGAAACAAGCCACTCCTTTTTTGGGGAGGGGAAACAGGTGGCAGGGGCTCAGCAATGTCCAAGTAATATGGGTTCCCTTCTAATAAATAAGCCACTAGTATTTTTTGACTTTTATCATCTCCTAGTAAGTTCTGTTATTTCAAATGTATCTTCCTAGAAAGAGCATTCTTTCTTTTTCCCCAAAAGAACTAGCAAAACACATAAAACAAGTTGACAGGATTAGAATTGGCTACAGTGAAGATGTATCTGTACTGAGACCTGAGGCTTGCTGCCATTAGATGACCCTTCTCTGAGTTCATCATCCAACTTCTCAGTGCTGTGATAGAACTGATCAGGGGGGTGTGTATGTGCATGCACACTCCTGCCTGCCTGTCCATTGAAGTGTCTTCAATATTTAAAAAATGGCATAGCTGTTAATCACATCTGGATTCCTTATGAAACTCCTTCCCTGGTTCTACCCCTATTCCCCACACACACACACTGAGACACACACACACACACACACACAAACACTGTTACCACCATCACACTTTGCAGAGTGTGCCACATGTACGATGAAAGATGTGATCATGTGAAACAAAACTTCTAAGTGCAAACAGAGAGAAAGAAAGAGGAAGGAGGAGGAGAGAAAAAGCAATAGTAGGGCATCATGGGATAGAAAGTGCTGGTCCCTGGATGAAGGACTTCCTTGAGGCTATCTTCCTTCCTGCCTGCTTTCAGAGGGTAGAACTCTCTAACATTCTGGAAAATTAAACTCTTTTCACATTTTATCTCTTTATAAAGAGAGACTCAGTAACTAAGATGACTAAACTCAGGCTCAGGGAACAGTTTTCTCCAAACTCTGAAAGCTTTCATGCTATACTTTAAATGCTTCCCATTCTGTTCTGGAGGGGATTGTTCAGCACCATCCTTTGTCTGAACAGTGATATTAAGTTGACTAGTAGATTCATGATGCATCAAGCCAGTCCTATGCCATCACACACCTATTGTGTATACACGTTTTTAAATCCCCTCCAATTTTACACATCCTACTTTAGTTGTGGAAACTAAATCTAAAAATCACTTGATACTTTCTAGTTGCTTCTCTGGGTTTATCCCATATATTCAGTTGTTTATAGGACTAATGTTAATTCAAAATCACTTCTTTGCCTGTCCATCCTAATTTCTTCAAGGTATTAGGGCATTTATACATAGATCTTGAGGATATAGAAATCTTAATCCAATGATATAAATGTTGGAAATTTCACGGAAGTTAGTGTGGGAATTTTGGGGATTAAATATTAGGGTGCTGATTTGGCTGCTCTTATAGAAGGTAAACAGCAGCAGCTTAGAACTGTAAAATCGATTTCTCTGTCATGTAGGCATGGAAGCACACAGCCTGATGTAGACCAGACACCTGCTCTGTCATTCTTCCACCCCCATTTTATGGCCTCCATTTCAAGATCTTGTCTCACATCACCACAAGAAGGAAACTAAAGGAGATAGGAAGCACACACCTTCCTTTCAGAGGTACCCAAAAGTCATGGAGATCATTCCCATTTACATCCATTGGCCACAATTTAGCTGTGTGGATATTCCAAATTACAGAGAGCCTGGAAACCAGGGCCTTGAGCTTGGTGATCATGTGTCTGGGTGGAAGGAAAGAGGGGATATTGGAGACAACAGTTCACACTGCCTCTGGCTTTGTACAGCCAGCCCAAGAAGCATGTTTCAACCCTGAGTTCATCCAGGGGACTAGGAAGCAGAGTAGAAAATGCCTCAGGTTATAGAGGAGAAGAAATGCTGCTCTGCAGTGGAAGCTTGGCATTGCAACCTCGTGCATCTCAGGCCTCCAGTTCTGTGATAAGACGTACGCCTCTCTACTAAAGAAGTTGAAGTGTATCTCCCAGGGATACCATTTGCTATTGCATAATTGAATTAGAATAGTTTTCTAGTGATTTTCAGGCTTCATAGATGCCAGAGAACAAATGTCATTGTCATTGTCATTTTGGGTCACAGAAGCCTTGCTGCAACCTCCAACCACACTCTCCTTTCAGTCTAAGTTATTGCTACACTTCTATGAAAGGAGCAGTAATATAGATTAGAGGCCTGCAATGATAAATATTAAACTTTTAACATGCAAGTGAATGAATCTTTTTAATTTTTTTTAAATGGTACTTCTGCCATCCTTTTGTAAAAATCTGCATTCCTTTAACAATGTCTGCTCTAGAAAAATAGCCATAAAAATATGTCCTGCTGATTACAGTGCTACACATACCCCATTTGGGACTTGCATTTGTTTACTTGATTAGCCAAGCGCTTTTTCCTGTTAGTGTCCACATTCATCTTTTTCAATTATAACTCTGGTTTTCATCTCAACCTGACAATTCCAACCTGGATTTTGACAGTCACACTGATTTTTATCTATTTAAACTGCTAGAAGCAAAATCTGATTTTGCCCCTCGCTTTTATTATTGGGAAAAGTAATAAAAACCAAGGTGGAATTAGATCATAGACATCCATTATTTTAGCCAGGAACAAAGAATAAATATATAATTTTTTCTAAGTTTGGATTAATTTATGAGTATGGAGGCTGTTAAAAAATTACATTGGAAATATGCTGGTCATTTATTTGATATACAATGTTAACAATTTGCCTGTTATGGAAAAACTATAACACTGATAATTCTGCATTAATCTCTGTGGTCAAAGCTCTGGTCAATCCCACTGAAACTATATGACTGGCACCCAGCAGAGGAAGAGGGATGGTGGGGAAGCTTAGTGTAAGACAAACAATAGGTGCTCCCTTCAGTATCATTATTCCCATTCAGGTAGATCATGCATGCTGAATAGGAGGGAAATTGCATCCACTTCACAAGGAGTAAAGAAATCAGATACTAAGATTGAGGTCAGAGCAGAGTCATTGCTGTATTAAGTAGGAAAGAATAGTAGGGGAGGTGGGGCATTGCTGGCTTTGGAGATGAAAGAAAGAGAGGAATGAAGCTAAAGACTGGGGTCACGTCTAGAACCTGAGAAGCAAGGAAGCAGAGCCTCCTCCAAGGCTTTCAGGAAGGATCCGTGATGAGCCTCTGACCTGTAGAACTGGAAGATAATAAATTTGTGTCATTTTTCATTAAATTTGTGCTAATTTGCTACAGCAACACTAGGAAAATAACGTGTTCAGTTTCCTCTCCTATTCAATGAGAAGACTAGAGTGATCCATTTCACCAGTTTGTTGTGGGGGCTGAACAGAAGGTCCTGTGAGAAGTCTTGACGCAGGGTGGTGGTGATGCACCGTGGCCTGATCAGCATTGGGTAGGGACTGCTCACTGAGTGCTTTCCCATCTCAGGCTGCTGGTGGACTTATTTATTTGATATCACTGACCACAGTCCAGTCCTATGTTGGCCTTGTGACTTTAAAGGGACTTCTTACTGGTATCCCTGAGATTCATCATGCATTGATTTTATATTCCCAATCCCAGAAGACATTTTTATCCCACTCATTGACAAGTCATGGGAAGTTCCTTCTAGTGTCTTCCATGTACCTTCCCCCGAAAAAATTTCCCCTCTAGTCTCTTTCACCCTGGTAGGAGAAATGTCTGGTAGGGTATGTGGAGAGGTTAGAGGGGAAATCCCTAGCAGAGAGAAGAGAAGGGCAGTCTGTCAAACTCCCAGGTAAGGGTAGGAGAGATATCCCTGTGGGCTGCCCTTCCAGAACCATATATTCCAAGTCAGGGCCTTACTAGGCTGGGAGGAATAAATCTGGTTACTGTTTTCTTTTTTAACTTATGGAAAGTTTTGTTCGTTTGCTTGAATGTTTGTTCTTGTCTAATGACTCAGAAAAGGAGAATCTTTACAGTCT
This sequence comes from Urocitellus parryii, assembly GCF_045843805.1. Lineage (NCBI taxonomy): Eukaryota > Metazoa > Chordata > Mammalia > Rodentia > Sciuridae > Urocitellus > Urocitellus parryii. The sequence continues at coordinate 249,359,134 of NC_135531.1, forward strand.
AACATTCATTGACTTGCTGCGGCCAATTAGGTCATTTGGGTTGAATGGTGTCAATGAAGTGAAGGTCACAGGTTCTTCTGTATCTTAGTTGAGTTAGATTCATTATCCTAGGAAAAGAAACCATCAGAATTGCATTCCTACTACTCTGGTGCTAATCCCACGTGGGTTTGCAAATCACAACTGATGCCGTCAATTACCAGTGAGGAGTCTTCTTCATGTGTTGAAGTATAATATTAGAGAAGCACGCCAAGGCAAGCATATAAATCAGGGTTTATTTAAAAAGAGGTAACATGGACTTCTCCCAAGAGGGAGAAGGGGGCATAGCTGGTATCCCGGTATCCCATGAAGTGAGGTGTTCCTCCTTTTTTTTTATGTCTTAGGCTTCCTTTGTTCTCCTGCTCTCTTCCCCTTATCTTTCTCCTTTCTGTGCATGTGACTAGGCCCAGGAAATGCTTGGTGGGATGGCCAAAAGGTGGGAATCAGGTGGGCTGAAGGGGGATGGGAAGGATGGAGAAGCCCAGGACACATTAATTAATAACTTTATAACTCCCTGAAGGGAGGGGCAATTCCTGGGACACGTTACTTTAGTATCAGGTTGTGGGGGCAGGGTGGGCAGTTTATCTTGATAGGGTGAAGGAAGGGCTCTGAAGGAATTAACATGTCAATTCCTCCATTCTCTGGATCTGACCCTTGTCTATCTGCCTGTCTAATTCTGGCTTCATTATGAAGTAGATATTATTACTTGCATTCTCTGTTGAGGAGGGGAAAGTATCCTCACAACATCACTATGAAGTAGAGAGAGAGAAGTTGTTATCCCCATCTACAGCCGTGGGCCCAGGAGCTCATGGAAGGTGGCAGCTGTAGGGTCTGGCTACGTGACTACAGCGCAACTCCTCCCTGGGGATGGTGTTGGGGCCTCTCAGCTGAGACCGTGTTTCCAAGCCTGATTTCCAGTCTTCAAAGTCTACATTGGGCTCCGTGAACTCAGAGATGATTGGGCTCTACGATGGAAATCTCAGGCTAACAAAGTTTCCATATGATGAGAGATCAACCAAAAATCTTTTATTTTCTTAGGGTGTTTCCTTCTTTCTAAGAATTATGTGCTTCCCCTTTGGTTGGTATCCCCATTCACGTGGCTAATTTAAGACCCAGCTTACATCTAACCTCCACCTGGAAACTTTCCTTGGCCCTCCTAATCATGATGATTCCTCACTCCCACCTCCAACTCCAGGTGTTCTAATAAATCATTGCGCTTTCCCTGTAGTAACCGACATTGAATTATGCTCCGTGCATTTGCCTGATAACCCTCACCAGAATCAAAGTTCCTTAAGGCCAGTGTCCATATTTCTTTTCTTTTTTTTTTTTTTTCTTTTTGGTACCAGGGATTGAACTCCTTGGGGCACTGGACCACTGAGCTACATCCCCAGCCCTATTTTGTATTTTATTTAGAGACAGGGTCTCACTGAGTTGCTTAGTGCCTTACTTTTGCTGAGGCAGGCTTTGAACTTACAATCCTCCTACCTCAGCCTCCTAAGCCTCTGGGATTAAACTCGTGGCTTCAGGGTCCATATTTCATTCACAAATTTTCAACTAGTGCTTGACACAAGTCTACCTGTATAGGAAATGCTCAACAAAATATTCTCAAATGAATAAAGAGTGGAAAACCTATGTTCAATTACCAGCCTTGTCACTTTTTTTCCCCCACTTTCTTATTGTGTGACTTTTAACAAGTTCCTTATAACAAAGGCTCTTATATCCTTAGGGCCTCAGTTTTCTCATTTGCAAAAAGGAAAAACTTTGTTGAGATAATAGGACATTTTTTTCAAATATGAAAGTACCAGGATTCTAATGTAACTATTAGCCATCCAGGAGCCATAAATCAGCAATCACATCTTGCAAATGATAAGTCGGGAACATTGCCATGGACTTCATTTCTTCAACATGAATTGATTCTTTCACTCCATCCACTTGCATACCTTAATGGTCAACAGACTCATACCTATTTTTGTGTTGGTAATTCTGTCTTTGACCTAAGGGTTTATTTCCTACAGGATGCTGTCTTCATTGAGACTGATTGGTGTATCTAAAAAGAACTCTTTCAGCCTGAGAATAATAAATTATGCTTACATTCACTTTTTTTGTTCTATGTCCATCTATTTTTACCAGAGGCAGTTAAATAAAATCTTTTGCTGTACTGAGAATTTCAAGTGAAGATAAATAAATTATTGTAAGAGAAGCATCAGTATCAAACAAGAAAATAAGTCAGTAAATATTGTTGGTTTTCCATCAACTCGAGTTGGTAATAGACCTAATACCATATTTTAACTGTGTAGAATATTTGATGAGAAAATAAAGGAAGAAAACTTACTATTAGAATGCCAGCAGTAAAAGTGTGAATGTCAATTGTAAATAGTTGCAGTAGCTCATACATGGTGTCTGCCGAGTTAACCCCAGGGTAGAGGAATTCATGTCAAACTAGATTGGATTTGAGACTTATACATTTTAGAGGTTGCTGCATTCTGTGTTCCCAAACTTATTACTATAGGAATCAGAATCTTACCAGGACTCAGGCACTTCTTACTAGTAAGGTAAACACAGTTAGACATTTCATTAATATATCTTATGTAATCAACTGAAATGGTAATTCACTTAAAATTTGTATAGGTACACGTACTTTTTCCTAAAATTTGCTGTACATTTTCTGGTGATTATGACTAATTGAAGCTCAAAAGCAGACTCAACATTTTTTAGAAATTTTTTCTTAGCCCTTCTGCAAAGTCTTTGTTGTTGGTCGCCCAGGCTGACCTTGAACTCCTAGACACAGTTGACCCTCCTGCCTCAACCTTTTTGAGTAGCTGGGACTACAGACCTATGCTACCACATCAGGGTACCTCACCGCAAAGTCTTAATATTTTTGAAATATAATACCTGACAAGATAAAACATTAGTATTCTAAATAAACTCACTACAAATAATTTTTAGCCTTGATTTAATTGAATGTTTTTTTCCAGTGCAGAATTTTCTTTTATCTTTGGACAAAAATTGTATTCAGCCTAGCTAGTAGACTAATTAGCATTAAGTTGGGTTCCCTCCCCTCCCTCTCTTCCCATTACTTTCATGGCTTGTTGCTTAGTTAGCAATCCATGCTGATCTCTGACCTGCTGACTCAGCAGAGTCCACTTCCAGGTCAGGTGGCCATGACCTCTGTGGACAGAGCACCGACTGTTAGCAACACACCAGGAAAACAACAGAGACAAATGGATTTGTTGTTTATCTGCACACAAGTTGTTCTGAGCTCCAATCCCAGCCAATAAAAATGATTTGATGACTCAAATACTTGATACACAAACCTTGATGAAAATCTATACATTTCAAGAAAATAAGAGTGTATATTTATTTCATACTGAGAACAACACCTTTTGCATTTAATCATAGGTTACTTAAATTACTTCGCAAAAAGTAGATTAATGAAATTAAGAAAGTAGTGATTGTATTTACATGTCCCAGGATTGAAAGTAAATTCCAACTTTTAAGCTTCATGTATGGCATAAAGCTATGTAAATGAAAGTCCTAACTTTAAAAGTTACTAGTCATGTTGATGATCAACTGAATAACTAAATAATATTATAAATTGGTCTATATTCTTTTAAAACGTTACTTATTCCCATCATTTAGATCAATGATTCTTAACTGGTGGGTGATAAGGGATGTAGTTTATAATGTAGTACTTTATTAACTCTGATATTTAAATTACAATACTTAATTTGATATTAAAATAGCATTATACAAAACTCTAACGAAGTTTCCTTTATCAAAACATTGAGAAAGCCGGTTTTAACTCATCTACCCTAAAAAAATAGGTTGGTAAGTGGCAGAATTTGTAACAGATCAGAAATAGAAGGAAAGGGATTTTCCACTGGAATAGTGAAGTGGGTGGTTCCTAGAGCAGGAATCCAAAGCAGGAATCTTGCTTTGTAGAGGAGGCAGAGGTGTGAGGATCCAAAAACCCCAGAGAGGACACATACTTGTTGACGTGAAATGGAAGAAGAAAGAAAAGCAAAGCCTGGAAATGGTTCTTTGGCACTTCGTAAACATTCCATAAATAGTTTTGAGTGAATAAATGAACTTCAGACCACTTGGCCATAGCAAGCATTGGTATAATTTACTTCTGGATGCAGCATACAAAAATGACACAGGGGTAATAAGTCAGAGTGATGAGAGACTTAAGCTGTTTGGACATCTGTTAGAAGTCTTGTTCATGTTTAAGTGAAAACAAGGTCTCGGATACCAATTTGCCTTACTGTCATTTTCATCTCTAGGAAAGTAAAGGAAATGAAGGGAAACGCTCTTTTGGATCTAATTTTAACCAAGAAGAGATTGGCTGGAGAAACAGAAGAAGAGGGAAACTTTATCCATTTACTCAATAAATACGTATCGAGACCAGCAGTCATTTTAACTAACTTTTGTGACAGCCGAGGAGCAAACAGTGGATACAGCCACATATCCTATGCATTTTAGGAGAGAAATTTCAAGTATTTCAGAGAAGTAGTGTACAAGACCTATTATATTTTATGTATATATATTAAATATAAATAGGATTATAATATACATTAACATAATCAATATTATGTTGCAAATAGTACACATAGTATGCATTGTATGTACCAATTATTATAATCAATAAATAAAATTCTGGAAGCATAATTATGAATATTTTTCCAAATAATTAAAGCTCATGTTTGCAGGCGCACACACACACATACACACACACACACATACACACACTACAAGTCTAACATGCCATGATTCTTTGAATGATTAGAATTAGAGGTGTGATAATTCTCAAAGGTGAGGAAGGGAGATGGCTGTGGCTGCAAAGGGCACACTCACATTAACTCAAAATATAAACCTTCATTTAAAGAAGAATGCAAGGGGAAGCAAATAAATAAGAACAAATATTAAAGCGAGAGAGAACCCCGTTAGAAAAATGTCAGGGAGCCTAGAGCCCAGGGTGAACTGAAGTATGTAAAAAATTCTAAAAACAACAAAAGAGACTTAAAAAGCTGGCAAGGAACAACCCTTCAGAAAATGAAGTTGACAAAATAAGCCAGATGTAGACAACTGGAATGCTTGGGATGTCCAGTGAGTTGTGCACGTTTTGGAAACACAATGTTATAATTTCCTGTCAAGTGGAATAGTATTTCTATTATATTTTTCATTATGCAGTTTTGTTTTACATTTGTCGAGAAAAAAATAAGAAAGAGACAAGACCTCTGATGAGAAAAACAAAGGACTATTCATAAATTCTTATTCTTGCCTATTAATCCAGGATACCAATTTATTACCTGGTGAGGAGAGAACTGAGACCAGCAGTGTCATGTGGGACCCTTGACCCTTTATCATGGATGGGGTCTCCTGGGCCAGGTTGCTTCCTCAGGCCTAACACACCTCTGATTGATCCACTCTAGTCAGTTATTTTAGGGAATTTCAGAGAGAGCTCTCCCAAAGCCTAAAGATTGACAAAAAGAGGAAAATAAAACCCCAGTAAGATTTGAGAATTTATTCTGAAAACAGAACACTCAGAAAAATAAAGTGATAATCATTTGGAGCCAACAATAAGTTAAGCAGGACTAAGTGATTTTCCTGTTCAGTGGCATAACTATAATGCAAAATGAAGGAAATGTGGTAGATACGGTGCATATGAACCTCATCAAGGTGGTTTTTACCACATCTCAGGATTTCATTATGGATTTAATGGAGATATAACAACAGAAGAGTTAAATGGATTCTCAACTAGGTTTGTGTATCTAAACCCAAAATGTGTGAAAGAATAGGTTGATGTGATTACAGAGGATGATCTGTGTAGACATCTACTTCTGCTTTCTTCTAGATCTCTCTATAAATGGTGTGAATTATGATGTTTGATGAGACCAATAGAAATAACTGATTATTGAACTCTTATTGTCACTTTCTATTATTTTCTATGTGTTAACTTATTTAGTCCCCACCACAATCGCATGCAGTTGATACTTTTTTATCCTCACTTTATAAAAAAGGAAATAGCACAGAGAGTTTAAGTAATTTCCTCAAGTTTCTGCAGTGTCTAAGTGGCAGAACTGATTTAAACCCAGACTGTTTACATAATGGCCCAAGTGACATAAATAATATCCTTCAATTTGTGAATGACCAATGCAAAATGAATATCTAACATAGAAAGTTATAGATTTGGTACCCAAAAGAACCCTAATAGACTTGGAAAATAAGCCATATTAATGAAACAAAATTAATTTGAGCTAAATACAGACTCATACATTTAAGTTCCTAAAAATCATTTGCAAAAGATTGGGAAAATGGGATTCTGTGATATATTACATGAAGAAGTTTTGGAGAGTTTAATTGACTATAGTGCTGTTATCGCCAATGTAGAGAGTGATGTGATTATCAATAAAATCAATGTTTGGCTCCAGTGAAAAAAGAATAAAGCTATAGAAAGAATGAATGATGAATGAGTATACTCTCAAAAACAGAGTTCTGCAGGTTCAAGAAGATGAAATGCCTTAGCCACAAAATAATGTTGGGATTTACAGAGTCCTTTTCAATTCTGTCATCTTTTTATCTTATGAATAATTCTGTACTGGAATAGAGAAAGCATACTTAAAATGAAACTGGGAGTTTGAGGAGAGTCGTCAGACTTAAAGATGTCTGAAGGCAGGACTATAGTATTATGTGGGAAGTTACAGGAAGGAGTTGACTCATTGTAGCCAAGAATGTAGGTGTGTAAGTGGCTATCTCAGGACTGGAGTTGTATTTGTTTGAGTAAGAGTTGGATGGTCACTTGATGAGAATGTTGGTGAGGGGACTCACTTACAGTACAGAAAGAAGGGAGGCTTCTTCGTCCCTGATAACCCCAGGATTCCACTAGAATAGAATTCCCAGCCCACTCTCTGGAAACCAGCGGTGAGGGATGGATATTATTCAGTGAAGGGTTGAAGCTGTACCAACTTGTAGGTTTGTAGCTAAGTTGAGACCAGAAAGATGCTTCTCATGGGAGATGGATTGAGTTACAAGCCAAATCTAACACAAAACTGTTTGACAGAGGTATTTTTGTCTCCTGGTGGCAGTTTCTTTAGATTTTGCTTCAAATAATAAATCACAAGTTGTCTTCTGAGAAATCCATATTTTCCAGGCATTCTGGCCCTGTCGGTGCCAGGCTTTTTCCATTACCATCTCAGACTTCTAGGCACGAAGAGTCCAGAGGAAATAATTGACTTCTGGGTGTATGCCTTGTAGTATCAGTGGGACTTGGTTTCAGTTTTCATTTCAAGCTTTCACATGATACCGGTCTACAACTGAATGAAAGTACTCTGGATTCTTCCTGGGAACCAAAAGTAAAGATGGAGAATATACTACAATACAGGCATTGTTTCTCCTTTTTGAATTCTGGAGTTACAAGGCACTCAGAGGTCACCCAGCTTCCTGAACTGAGTGTATCTCCTCTCCGACATCTTCACGGAGTGGCCACCCAACCTCTGCCCAAACACATTCTGTGACAAGAGACTCACTAGCACTCAGGATAGCTTCTGCCTTTAAAAATACCAGAGGTGTCAGACATGGTGGCACCCACCTGTAATCTCAGCGACTCAGGAACCTGAGGCAGGAGGATTGCAAGTTTGAGACCAGCTTTAACTTAGTTAAACTTAGTGAGACCCTGTCTCAAAATAAAAAAAATAAAATAAAATAAATAAATAAATAAATAAATAAACAAACAGGACTGGGGATTTATGTAGCTCAATGGTAAAGCACCCTTAGGATTCAATCCCCAGTACCCAAAACAAACCAACCAACCCAGATGTAACAGGAAGAACTCAGGTCAGAAAGAGAACTGGGGTGAGGTGAGAATGAGAAGGAGTTCTCTTATTTGCTAAAAGCCAAGCAAAGCAAGGATGTTACAAGTGTGTAACTGAAATCATACCATGTAACACCTTCTCCCATCTTCTGCCTTCTGAGATCATCTAATTGCTTACTTCCTGAAAATCCTATCTCCCTACAGGAGCCAATCTTAAAATTTTACTGCATTACAATTTGCATTAAATAAAAACACATAGTGGATCCTCAATAAATATTTATTTATTGACGTCTGGCCACCAAGTGAGTAGGTTTTCTTTCTGGCTTCACTCATGACTTACTTGTTTCTGCCACAGGTTTCACTCTATGCTTTTTCCCTGAAATGCTGTTCCTGTCAACGCTAGTGGTATTGCCTCCAAGTGGTGAAAAATGGCACCTCCTCTCTGAAGCCCTCTCTGATTAATGCCACCTCAAATAAAGCCTTCTCAGCCCTCCAGAAGTTATAGTCATTTCAGAATGATTAGTTTCATACTGTTACATTCCTGTTTCTCTGGGCTCTGACACCTCATGCCCTACAATATACATACTCCTGCAATAATAGTCTCAATTCTCAGAGACACATGGACACTCTCTACCTACAACTATCAGGCTCATAGGGAGCACACTCAAAGGGCATGTTCCACAATTGGATAATGAAATTGTTAGCATGGGTTAAAGAAAAGAAAGAAAGAAAACTTTGATTACCTGTCTCTACAAATCTGCCAAGAATGGTATAAATGGAATCAAGACTGTAAGGGATGGATCTGTTTCATCAAACAGGTGATCAAAACCTAATGCAGTTACACTTCAAAATTGCTTTAAGGTAGATTGGATGACTAACAGAAAGTCTTCCAATGGGAAATAATATACGGTATTATATTTAGTCAAGAGGCCTGTACAATATTTGAGCTATTGTACAAAAAGAGTTTTGATTCATTCAATCTTCAGAAAAATGATTTGGAAGAGATTAAGCTACATACTGCTGTGGCTTATAGACCATCATAAGTATCTGGTACTTTCTGAATTTCCCGCATTGTGAGTTGAGCCATCAGACAGGCCAGAGCTCAGTGCAAAGTAGAAAAGATATGGTGTGTGCTCTCAGGCCTTTTAGGCTATAAATTATGGGGTAGACAAGATAGTTCATGAGAAAAAAAGGTTTCCAAAGAGCCCATAAAAGGGCATATAGATGTCGGCACAACAAAAATCCGTATCCTGCTGGAGTTTACGTGAGTATATAATGGTGAGGTTATTGGTCAAACCTGTTTGCACTGCGTGGAAATGAATAATTTTTATTTTCTTATATTCCATAGAAAGATAAATTTCAGTTATTTATTTATTTATTTAATTTGGATGGAAATGTGAACTTTGACGGAAATGGACTGGAGGACCTATTGTCACTTGGTTATGTAGTGTACCATGGCTGTGTTGACAAGAAATGAACTAAGTGGTGGATGCTGGCAAAGTTACCTGGTTAAAGAGGTGGGATATGTGGGGTCCAATAATGATGTGGAGGAAAAGGTGTTGGTGTTTGGACCTCTGCTAATGACCAAAAGGCATTGCAGGGTTAATAGGGCAGTGGGGAGGAGCACAGGGTTATCCCCCTGTTAATGGAAGGGTGTGTGAAGGGATGCAGGCTGGAACAACATTTGACAATGCAGATTCTAATGGTGCCATTTAAACAGATAACTTAGTACAAGGTGTTAAAAAAACTGGGAGATAAATTATTAAAAACTCATTGGAACCAACAAAGGGAGAATAAATGACAGGACATGCGTTCTCCTTCCAGCTGTCTCTGCCAAACACTTAGCTTGTCACTAGCATTGTACTCAGTACCTGGGAAAAAGAAAGGCCAAATGGAACTGATCAGAAGCAGTCGTTTTAAGAGGAAGGAATTCTTTTTGTAATTTCATTAACTTTATGCATGTCTTATATATTTGAAGTATTTTAAAATTATTTACTGATTCTTTTCCCAGTACAGCATATTTCCAGTGACAAATTTCTGTTTTTTATTATAGTTAGACATCGAAAGAAAATTTGCTAAGATAGTCAATACAACCTCTAGAATTTGAGCATATTTAAAAAAATGATCAAAATGAGCAACTGTATACATCCATATACAATAACCTGAAATCAGAATGTGTGGAAGGAAATTTAGTAGTCTTTAGATTTCCCTAATTAGCTCTAAGACTTTACTTGAACTTTGCTCTTTTTGTGTAATAACTGCTTATTGTCTTCTAAGGATAACCACTTCAGCTGGGAACTTGGTCTTAAAGCACCGATCACATCCAGTAGCCACCTAGCGTGGTCTATGGGGAAGAGGTATTGTAGTAGTAGAAGATTTGCTTCTGCTTGGGTTTAAGTTTTAAGAGCATAGAAAATTAGTAACGTCTGGATACAGATACAGCTCTGAGCATTCCTGTCTCCTGAGTATGCTGCTGCCAGGCCCTGCCTAGGACTGCCCCACCCTTCTTTCTGAAGTTGCCCTGGCCCTCTATCAGATGGCAGTTCAGTGGGAGGAGGGAAGGGTGGAGCCACCGGAGGGCAATGTGTGGTCAGAAGGTCAGGTTTCAGGAGCCAGCTCTGTCACCTGCTGGATGCATAAACATGACCTCCTAAGCCTCAGCCTTTCACCTGTAAAATGAGGACAGAGAGAGATCTACCATGCAGACGATAGGGATTCTATTTATATTCCTTTACAGTACTTTTATAGTACTAGCTGTGTGCCAGGCACTCTTGTAATCACTTTACAGATATGAACACATTGCAGTAACACCCTCTGAGGTAGTTATTATTATTATCCCAACTGTACTGATGAGGAAATGGAGGTAGAGAGATCAAGTAACTTGCTCTAATCCCCAAACTAGTAAGAGGCAGAGCTGGGACTCAATCTTGGTAAAGTGTAAAGAATCTGTGCAGCAGAAAAAAAGGCAGTGTTTCCTCTGTGTGGCAGTGACAGAGGCCCTTCTTATGGACACCTCTGCCACTGGGTTGATGCTGGCGGCTGCCAAGGTGGCTGCCTCTGTGTGCATAGCTAGTGGCCTCTGATGGGTGGGACCAAGTGAGGCCTGTACAAAAGACATAGTCTAAGTGTGTGTAGAACACTTTAGTTTTCTAAAAACATCAAACCGGCCAACAAGTAACATGTAGAGGAGAGCTAACAGATGATTCTAGTTGGGCCGAGAACCAGGAACAACAGGTTTTAGGTCAGGGAAATTGCTTCAGGATACAGTACCGGGAATGTTTGCTGATTGATTAATATTCCAGCACTGGTGTCACCTGGAAGATGAGAATCCCTTCAAGGACAATCTTACCCAGAAACTGACCTTTGGAGTGAAGACTACAGTCCCACCCTGTACTGTCTTGCAGCCCTTAGAGCCCTCGGTATAAAGGTTACAAGTTCAGTCTTACACCTTCCCTGGGGTAAGAAGAATGAAGAACTGGACATTCACTAATATGGGCCTAAGGCAAAAATCAGTGGGAAGTTTACAAAAAGGAAACAGTCCGTCTCTGAGAAGGTGAGGCTCTCTGAGCTTCAGGTGTCTGAGGCCACTGGCCCACTGCTGATTACTCAGCCACACCCAAGATCCTGCCACTGCCCGGGTTTCTGGCTCTACCTACGTCACTATTGAGATGACTTACTGTAAAAGCAAGTTGATAAAGGTGGCCAGTTGGGGCACAGAGCTTATCGGCTTGCTGAGAAAGCCTGTGGCTGGAGACTGTGCATCGAGAGCCCTGATCTGAAACACCAGGAAGCCTTCAAAAGTGAGTGGGGTTTGCATTTGCCGGGAAGCCTCAGGAAGGACAGTGACGGGGACAGAGGCAAGAATGGGGCTGGCAGCCTGAGAGTTCTTTCCTGCCAGATGTGGATGTTCAGGGTCTGCCTTAGCTCCCTAGTATTTCTTTCCCACCAATCACCAGTGCTTCCATATGCTATTTTGTTCAGCGAGTGCCAGTGACATTTCAAGAAAGTAGGAGGGACACGACTTTCTGTGCTACTTTAAGAAAATCTTTCAATGTTTACTAAGAGAATTCTGACTTAACGAACAAGGACTACTGTTTAGAAATGGGAATATACTCAGAAGAGATAATGGATTCCTGTTCCGGGTGTTTATTCCATGACAACTGAGTCAGTGTCCCAGAGCTAAATGTGTAGGTTAGGTTTGCCAAGTCTAGTTCGAGGTTCTCTTCCTCAGCCCAGAATTATATTACAGAACCACAGTTCGGGTTTTCTTTGGAGATGACTATGCAGCGTTGTCCTGAAAAAGATGCAAAGTTTTCTAAAGCATGGAGCCACACCCCCCCCCCTGAATAGCAAGCTGCCCCTAACCTTCCTCATGCCAGGTCTCTTGGTCTAGACTCTCCAACTGTGCAGACCACAGTCCCAGCATGGCACAGAATCTGAGCTACATCAATTCCAACTCTCATTTCTTTAGTCCATACTCCGACTTCCCTTCTCTACCTCTATATATGGCTCTTTTCTTTGTTTATGCCATGATCTCTGTCTCCATTGTTGATCCATAAACTCCTTGGGGGCTAGGAGATCTGGAACGAAGAGACCTGAGTTCGAATCTCAGCTCAGCATTTTAATAGCTATATACCTTGAGTGAATACCTTACCTGTCTGTGCTTACATTTTTTTTCTATAAAATGGAGATGATAACACAAGTTCATACTCCACAGGGCTATTGTGAGACTAAAATAAGTTAATATGTGAAAGATATAAAAAGTGCTAGAGAAGTACTGGGTATGCAGTGAGAGTTCAGCAAGGTTCAGCTTTCACCATTACCAGCATTCCCCAGGGAACCTGGTGCATTGTCAGTGTTGAATGAATGTTTGTCAAATAATAAGGAAAAACATTGCCCTTTCTGTAGGAATTACTCATAGCTGGTTGGAGAGATGGGGGAAAGGAAAGGAAAAGATGTTATTTCTTTTTCAACATTTGGGGAGTTTGTGACAAGGTTCTTGGTGCTCTGGAGTGTGAAACACTGTAAAGATCTGTGGTCTAAATCCCTCTGGGATTTGAGATTTGGGATTTTCTCAGTGGTCGGTGGGATGGAATAGGGAAAGCAAATTCTCCTGTGATCTGCAGGGGGACTGTTTATAATGGCTTGCTTGCAGAGGGTGGGATTCTTCTGAACTTCCTCTCTGCTTCACATAACACTGGCCACTTTACCTTTCTTGAGGCTTCTCTGAGGATGGGCATATTTTAAAGACTTCAGCTTACATCATCACATCTTAAAAGAACAGAGCATAATTGAATTGCTGATACAAGTGGGTACTTGTACCAGGTCCAGGTCACCCGCATCTCTATGGAAACACATGTTTGCTTTAAAACCTAGCAATCAAAAGCAGATCTTTATAAGGAGCCAGTGTCGGGTCACTTTTAGAAAAAAAGCATCTATTTATATTCTCTAGCTGTCAGAGACCTATAAAATCAAATAATTTCAAATTAAATAGAAAAATCATGTCATAGATGAATGCTAACAAAACCTGCCATGCATCCTTTCCCCACGCTTGCACTGCCTGAGATCTGCTGCATTTATTTTAGCTGTCCTTTGCTCTTTTGCTCCCATTTGCATTCTGCTGCCATGGGGAGGTGGTTTGGCACGTTATGCAAAAATGGTTAATCTTCATTCATAAGCATTTGCCAGTACTAAAATGGAAAATTCAAAGCTGGGCCTGCCATAAAGTGTGCTTTGTACTCGTCCCCATCGTATCTCTGTCTGTGCAGCATACACAACGTTGCCCACAATGCGGCGGACTCTGCCGCCCACATAAGCACCGGGGCTGTGGAGTGAAGATATTCCCTCATAAAGGTCTAAAACTTGCATCAGCACATCTTGCCCTAGATCTGCTCAAGTGATATTCTAAGTGATTGGAAGCTTTTATCTGCCTCCGAAAGCAGGCCTTTTCAAATAAGTATTGACTGTTAATGACCTGTTTAAATAAAACATTCAATTTTCTTTCTTCCCCCTACAAAGAACTTAGTAGGCAGCGACATTTCTCAACCAAAGGCTAACCCTGCTTTTCAAAAGAGGCTGAGCTGAGCTTTTAAATGTGAAATTTTTTTCTGGCATTTGCCCTTAAAAGGCTTTTCAGTGAAGTTGTTCTAACAGTGGGTTGAGTACATTGAAGTGTCTTTGAATAAAAATGCAACCTTGAGATTTTTTTTTCTCCCATTTAAACAAAAAAGTCTAAGTATCTTCATATGAAATTCATATTTTAGTCACCACTCGGTTTCATTGTTTATGTGTTCTCAATGCTAATAATTAAAGCAACTCTTCTTTAAGGAACAAGACTCTACACAAGAACTTTTATTAAACTATGGAAGTTAAACCACAGATAAAAAGAGCTAAGGCCCTTGGAATCTAAGAGACCTCAGTAATTACAAGGCCAGATAAGGAACAGCAAAGTGTTGAGAGAAAAGGAAGAGGCACCCAACAGAAGACAGAAGATTAGGCCACTGAAACGTTAAGCAATGTTAAGAAACCTATCTAATAATAAATTTAGACAAAGTCTTAATAGAAAGGATACTTATTTCCCTCTCAAGCTGGCATGCAGGCACCCCAGATCATGCTTGGGAGATTGGATGGTTAGTTTCTTGACTAGTTTAAGAATAATATATACACAGAAATGGCCTAGTTCATCCAAGACATACCCATGCCGTTTTGTTGTTGTGTTGATGAATTTCAGCTTTCTGCCATCTTGGGGCAGTTTGGGTGTTGTTCCTAGCAATTCTCAGTGTCCCTACAGGCTTATAATAACTGAGAGCTATAAAGGATCATAGAGGTCATTTGCTCCCACCTCTTATTTCATAGCTGGAGACCTGAGGCTCACATGCCTGACTGTGGCCCGGTCGGGATGAAGGGTACCCCATATGGACAGGTGTGCAGCCTTCCTGTAAACTGAAAGCTCAGTTCTTGTCCTGGATGCCAATTAATGTCAATTTAATAAAGAGGACACCGTTTTGAGGAAAAGGGAAAAGTTGTTTTATTGCTTTGCTAGCTAAGGAGAAACACAGGGGACTTCTGTCCCTGAGGTTGTGCCCATCAGGGAAAACAAAGGAGCTATTCAAAGGCCACATTTCAGGTATGCTGTAGTTGGGGATCCTAGGGCTCCCTGATAGTGTGTTAGGATTTGGGAGATATTCACTTCCTAGATTCTCTGTCAGACATCTGCTTCCTGTGGAGCACAGATAACTCAAGGTAATCTTGTTTCTCCCCACCCCCCTCCAGGTTAGGGAGGGGAAGAGGGAGAAGAGGAAAAGGAAAACATGCCCCTTTTAAAAAATAAGCCTCAGAGCTATATTTGAAAGGTGAAGTGGACCACTGTTACATCTAGCCAGGTGCCATGGTGCACACCCATAATCCCAGTGATTTGGGAAGCTAAAAGGAGGATTGAAAGTTTTAGTCTAGCCTCAGCAATTTAGCGAGGCCCTGTCTCAAAGTAAAAAGTAAGAAAAGAATGGAGATGAAGCTTAGTGGCAAAGTTCAATCCCCAGTACAAAAACAAAAACAAAAAAGCCGTTCCCCTCCATTTTCCCCTAGCATCAGAGCACTACTCTCCACAGTAGGAGAATGAAATAAATCAACCTGTGATCTTGCACCTTCTTGCAGAGGCAATAGCATGCCCTAGACTAAGGCAAAATGCAGGCATCTCTTAAGAAGTTCACACTCTGGGAGGCAGCTGAATGCCATTTAGGCTGAGAGGCTTTCTGTTGCTTCTTAAATCATGTCACATTACACACACGGTTGGGCCTGATTCTTCCCCTCTGAACCAACCTTCAGAAAATGCCTCAGGATCTATGTGATCACAGTGTTGCCTGGGTATACCAAAGCCAGGTACATAGACATTTTAATTACTTTAATTTATATCAAAGAAGCAACTAAATGCTAGACCCCAGGAATGCCATGGAGCCCTTTGGTGGCATCCAGCATTCAGGAAACCATCCACTAAATGCATCCCTTTGCACTCTCCCCTGGGAGTAGCAAACTTTAAAAAACAGCGCCTTCGCTTTATAACAAGTACATGAAGAGTAGAAGGGTTTGCTCTGCAGTTTGTGCGCCCTTTATATGTACATCACATGCCTCCCTGGTGGGGTGGGCCCACAACAGCAGGAGCCTGCCTCCGGATGGTCTTATGCTCCTTGTGTTTTTCCTGCAGTTCACAGACAACAGGTTCCATGACTGGTTTAATCTGATGGTTTTGCTATTAGTACTTGGATTTGAGTTCTGGCTCTGCCACTGGCTGTAGGAACTTGAGTTCTTCTTTGTGCTTCAGTTTTCCCATGTGTGGAATTGGGGTCTTGTAATTTCTAGCTTATCACATTGTGAGGGTAGAGTGAAAACATGTACTTTGGCAGAGTACCTGGTGAATTTTAAGTGCTCCATAAGAATGCTAATTATTATTAATAATATGTTGGTGAAGGAACCATTCCTTAACAATGTTATTTGCAAGAAACTGACCCCCATTTATCCATCTAGGTTTCTGTAGGAATCTGTTTGTTGTGTGCAGAGATTGGGATCAAGGAAGACACCCTCTCTGTATATTCCCAGGAGCAGGCTAGACTCTGGCGGTTCTCTAAGTTTACCCACTGTGCATCCACTGAGCTATAAGGCTGGTTCAGCACCAACTGCTGCCCATCTCCAGAGCCCTGATTCACTCTCTGGTGAGGCACCCACTGTTTGCATTGCTAATAAATTCAAGGTGATATTGGGGCTGTTCCTCTAGGAACCATATTCGGCTCCAAGATCTCACTTTCCAGTAGAGATATAATGTGAGCCACACATGCAATTGTGTATGTTCTAGAAGTTACATGAAGAAAAGTAAAAAGAAAAGGATGAAATTAACTTTTAATATTCTATTTTGTTTGACCAAACCTATCAAATACCATACTTTAAACATTAAAATCAATATAAACACGTTAATAAGAATTTACATTCCTTTGTTGTACCAAGTCTATAAATTCCCTGGTGTTTTTTACACTTTCAACACATTTCAACTCAGACTTATTTTACGGGAAAATGACTTGGGTAGTGGCTGTTTTCAATCACTTCTCCACGCTGTTTGGAGCTGGGACTCAAAATTATTTTTTAAAACTCCTCAGTGGATCCTGATTAGTCAGAAAGTCAAGTGGATCCCCATCCTGTACCAACTTGGTCTTTTTTCTTTTCTAAGCCATAAATCATGATGTTTGGCATTTATCTATGCCCTTCAATAATGTTATAATAATTTATTGAATATATTAACAGCCCCAAATATGCTTTTCATGTATTTTATAATTTTTATGTTTATAAAAAATCATGTGGAAAATGTTGCATAAATGGTCTTGGAAAAAAAAATCAAAATCATTATTTTAAAGTTGTTCTTATGTCTTTCCTCTGGTTTCCTAAATCCAGTTTAAGTGGAGTGATATAATACCTAGAACAGGAAAGTGAATTTAAGAGCGGTAATTGGGTTTCAGAGAAACAAAAGCGAAACTTTATCGCTGTCTACACTATAAAACATGGGCAGAAACAGAGATAGGAAAGTCATAAAGCCATTTGGCATTTTAGTATGATGTTTTAACTTTTCATGTTTCATATGATTGCATGGGAAATATAAAATATATTTTAAAACTTTGATTTGGTAATTGATCAGGTTTCCATACATGCTAAACTTTATTGAATTGTTATCAATTAGAAATGCTAAAACAAATGTATATGCCAGAATTTCTACTCTTCAGGCTTATTTTTCATAAAATATGTTTATCTTTTAAAAATATTTTTTAGTTATACATGGATACAGTATCTTTATTTTGTTTATTTATTATTATGTAGTGCTGAGGATCGAACCCAGGGTCTCACATGTGTGAGGCAAGCGGTCTGCTGCTGAGCCACAACCCCATCCCAAAATATGTTTATTTTTACTTATAAACTAATAGATCTTCTGACTAGTATTAATGCATAGTATATAAGATCTTTGTGCTATGAGTAGTTCAGTTTGATAGAACTTTGTGTTTGAAGTGATTGGTGACAATCATATTTGTACTTATTAATTTTACTGTGGAGAATATTAGAGATGATAGATTAAAATGGTGAAATTCTTTCCTTTGTGATTGATGTCTTTTCCTAGTAAGTTTTAATGGTTTTCTTGATCTTCATTTTTCCCTAGGATACATACAGAAATTTGATATCTATGTTTATTTGTAACACTGTGTTGTGACTGAAATCTAAATTTTAATTTTAAAGAAAAATCTCTTGCAATTTATTCATTGCATAAATGTCAACACTTACATTTCTGGTATCTTAATTTTACAATGATTATTTGAAATGGTGCATGTGTTCACAGATTCAAATACAGTCTTGGGTTGCTTAACAGAAGGTACACAGCTGAGTAATGTGTCTTGAGATAGTATCACTGGTGTGGGGAACATTAGAGAGTGTGCTTACACAGACTTAACTGATATAGCCTACCACACACCTAGACCACGTGGTGTGCACCATTATATAGGTGGGCCTTCATTGACCAAAATGTATGTAGCATATAATTGTAGGTAGGCCTCAATAATTTGTTTCAAGAATAGCCTCAAGTGATAACAGGAACTAGAAACCGAGTTCTTTCCCAAGAAGTCAGAGATCCCAGTACCTGTCTTATAGACCTAAAGCTCTTGTGGTCCACCTCTGTTAGGGTATGAGCAGTGGTCATGTACAGCAGCATCACACTACTGAGTGTGATGACCAAGCATGATGTGAAGGAATTAGGCAAGTCTGTTGTCCCAGGACGTCTCCCACTCACTGTAGGACCAGAAAAATCACAGCATTAGGGGCTCTTGTAGCTACACTAGTTGCCTGCAACTTGGAGGGCTGGGGTTCCACATTACTGAACCCTGGGTTTGTCATGTGGAAAGAGGTGAAGATATGTTTGCTGGGAAAAAAAAAAAAATCTTTAACTATCTAGGTTAAACAGTGAAGATTCAAGTTCAGTTGAGCTGTCTGGCCAGATACAGTTCATAGTAGAAAACAGATTCCCAAAAGCTTATCAGCACAGCATAGTTTCCTTTTCACAGGGAAGAGCACAGGATGCCATGCAGATATAATGTGTGCTTCTGAACATTCTGGAGGGACCAGGGCCAATAGGAGGCTGCCGACACTCAAGGAAGACCTACAGGGCACACTGCAATTTGCCTTTGCCTGTCCCACAGTTTCCCTGGCATTTGTCTTTATCAGTAGAACCCATCTAGCCACTAAATCTGATAATTTTTTTAAGGCAAACCAAATTTCTGATCTTTTTAGAATAAAACCCTTCAGATGTTTTCCATAACTGGAATTGTGGCCAATTTCCCAACTCTCTGTTACACACCAGCCAGAAAAAAAAAAAAAAAAAAAAACGTGATTTGGAAAGGATGTTGGAATCCACCTGGAAGCAGAGTCTGGAGAGGCAACTTTCCACATGGAAAAAAAATTAAGAGCCTCAAACAGGCAGAGAACAGCTCCCTACTGTTACTTTTTTTTTTTTTAATACTTCAGCTTCAGAAAGTGCTGCATACTCAAGTCTAGACATCAAAAACCAAATGTAAAAACAAATCAAAACTTTTTCACACATGTGTAATTTCAAAATTAGATATGTCTAGAAAATTCAGCTGGTCTAGTCAAGTGAAAGGCTCTGTGGCTCATAGGCCCATCCTAACAAATGGCACCAAGGCCAGTTGTCAGCGTTCAATTCTTACAGCTCCATAGGAGTATCTCCATGCTCCCCCATACATCACACACTGCAAAGTCCATGCAAATACAGTGTATGTTTACATAATGCCAGAGCTTTCATTTGAATGAGAAAAATCAGCCATCTAAAAGTCATCAGGTACGATTGTAGACCATCTTACAGGCACTGAGATGACTGAGGTTTCACTCTTCATGACCTGTAATCAGAAACACTGAATTATTTGTTCTGGTACTTCACAGGCCATCTCTGTTTGCTGTTAGAGATAATAAGAAAGTTATCTTTTACTGGTAACTTTCAGAGGCAGGAACAAGTGAAAAGAAAATTCGGGTATTATTTATCAACTATATACTTACTTTCTCCCATATACCAATTAGAGGACATAGAAATTGCCAATTCGAAGACATGGGAGGTGTGTTAAAGGGAAGGGGCACACTGTTTGTAGAGCATGGAGGAAAGAGCTGCCGTACTGGAAATAAGTATGCAGGATCTCTCCTACTAGTGTGCTAAAATGCACCTGTCAGTGGCAGCACCATTTGGAAACTCCTTTGAATAAAGTCTTAGTATTTTTAATATTTGATAACATCTATGTTGATTACTACTGAGAAAAATTAGGGTGTTGCCTGACTTTCATCCTAAAATCAGCAAAAGGTAATGAGTCTAAGTTCATGCCTTACTTTAGAACTAGATTCAAAGGGAGAAGTCAGAAAACTGTTGGGGAGAAAATCAGAGGAAAAAAGCAGATAATTTTTGCAAGTTATTTAAAACATAATATCTCCGAAGATGGGGGCACTTTATAGCAAAAGTCAGCAAGAATACAAGAAAGAGTTTCAATGGTCCTTAACTGACAAAAAGTGTTCAATATGCAAATAGGTAGTATACATTAATACCTTGGCTTGATTAGCTATAGCTGCTAATTTCTGGAACAATCTGTTCATGCTTTTAAGTTATTTATTCTCTATCTCAAAAAGATTGAAACTGTATTAAAGATGTAAGATCTGTTTTCCATAATGATGGTGAAAGATTTTGACCATATGAGAGAAGCAAAAACACAACATCTTGATGTCGGAGATTCAGATCTCAGAGCAGGGCCACCACACAAAGAAGATTGGGCACCAAAGGCAGAAAACCTGAAGAGTTAGGGAAACACAAAGATTACAGACAATGTTAAGAGCTCATTTAGAAACCAGAGATCTTAAATTCGTGGTCCTCAGAAATTATGTTGCAGTTATATTTGTATTGCTCCAGAAACTCGTTCATGTTAGTTAAGGGAAATGCAAGTTTAAACACAGTCACGTACTAATGGAGAGACAGGCAGGACCTGGAGACTTTAGGTAGTCAGGGAAGCCCTCTTGGAGGAGGCGATATTCAAGCTGCAATGTCAGGAAAGAGATAGCACTACTAAGATCTAAAGTAACAGCATTCAAGATGGAGGAGAAAGGAAGTGTTTATGTTTTCACCTGGAGCCACTTCTATTTCTTTCTATAGTGCTTGGTCTAGTTATGTACGGAAATGCCCATTAAATGCCTGTGAGATTACCTACAGGCTGATAAAAGCTTTGGGACAAAGAGAATTGAGATGAAAATGCTTAGTTTAAATAGGTGCAATTTCCCTTCTCTTACTGTTTTTGACCACCTTTTTTTTTTTTTTTTTTTTAAACACAATAAGAAGAAACACAGTTTGGGTTGCATTCCCATCTGTCTTTGCCATTTTTAATGTCAATACAGAATGAATAAAAGATTTTACATTGTCTTCCAGAGTTCTCATATCATACTTATAGAACAATCTAAGTCAATGCTTAGCTTGAAAGTATTTTTACATTCTAAAATAGTATTTATGATTATGACTGAATGAAACTGTTTACTATGTCAGAAGGGAGCATAAAAATAACATGTTGAGAGATCAATTTTAAAATTTCAATCTTTTTTCCCCCTCTTCCTTATAGGGCTTATTCCACTAGAAGCAAGATGGCTGAACTCAATACTCATGTGAATGTCAAAGAAAAGGTAAGATCAAGTTATATTGGCTTGCAGAAACTCCAGACTGGATAACATAATCCCTAGCTGATAAAAAGTCATTTACAGGGCTTGGGGTATGGCTCAGTGGTAGAGCACTTGCCTGGCATGTGTGAGGCACTAGGTTCAGTTCTCAGAACCACATATAAATAAACAAATAAAGGTTCATCGACAACTAAATATATTTTTTAAAAGTCAATTACAATGGAAGAAGGGAAAAATGGTTTGGGGGGATATATAGTAAGTTTGTCACACTATTCAACTATTAACAGAAAGAATGATAAGTTTCATTTACTGAATGTATATTAAACACATTACATTCATTTTCTCATTTTGCTCTTGACTATAGCCTCATGAAGTTGATACTGTTGTAAATTTCTATTTTATAGGGGTAGATATCAAGAAATAGAGAGATAATTTGGCAAAGTTCACAGAGTGAGTAACTGACAGAACTAGGATTTGAAGCCTGGCAGTTGCCCTTTAATGCCAAGATTCTTGACCAACTTACTTGGTTGCATCTGAGAACGAGGGCATTACATTACCTTCCAGAACTGGCTTCATCTAGAGATGACCAATGCTTTTTACCAGATGGCCCCTGGGTAGCCTTTTCAAGTCTCTTTCAACCCTGAGAGTTCATGACACTGAAAATGTCCCTTCCTTGTTATTTGTTGGAGACCAGTTATACTTCAGAGTCCCTCTAAATCTGTGACATTCCTCCACCTAAGCAGTCCCTTATTTGCTATACACACTACCTTAGCTCTCAGCTCTTAATGACCCATGAACACAGATAATGTAGATAAACCTGTCCAACCCATTCATCTGGCCCCTAGAAATAGAAGCCCTAGAAGTAAGTTGCCTGTGGTCATCCAGGTAAGCAGAACAGCCTGGCCTCGAACCTAGGTCTCAACCATGTTCATGCCACCTTCCCTTGGGAACCCCTCCCCCCATTGCACCACCAGTCTCTTAAGGGTGGGAGTTGGTCTTTCATCTCCTTGTACCCCCACCATATGAACAATACAGAGTGAAGAAAGAAAGAAGTAACATTTCTGGAGTCCTTACTATTTCTTCTTTCACTTAGAAAAGCTGCCATGATCCCAAACACTGTTCATGCTGGGAATATGACTGGCACTGAACAAGTAGATGAGGTTCCTGCTCCCACAGAGCTCACATTCAGGGCAGGGAAGCAGAGAATGAACTCAAGAACATATAAGTGGGCACAGTCATTTCTGACAGGGATAATGACTATGAGGAAAACATGCTGGGTAATTTGATGGAAGGGAGGCAGGGGAGGTGGCTACTTTACCTGAGTAGCCAGGGCAGCTCTTAGAAGAGGTGATATTTGAGCCTCATGAGATATAGACAACGGGAAAGAAACACTCATGCAGATCTGAGGGCAGAGAATTACGAGTAGAGAAAAATTGAAAACAGTTGCCAAAAATGGACCAAGTTGAATGTGTTTGAAGAGCAAATGGCCAGTGTGGCTGGACTGTGAAGGGCAGAGCGGATGGGATGGGAGCTGAGTTCAGGGGGTACCACTTTGCCTGGGCCCACAGACCTCCAACGGACATGAAATCCAGAGTCCATGAGCTTGGATGGGAACAAATACATTTTTATCTTAAAATACAAAAGTACATTTTTGTCACCAGTAACATCTAAAGGAAATTTAGCATTTCCTTCAGTCATGAATGTTGGCAAAGAGTAAAAATAAACCCATAGTAACAGCAGCAGGACCTGTTACTTTCACAGCTAGAAACCATGAATATTTTCATATCAGATTACATTTGTTACAGATATCATGAAATGTTATTTGTTCATCACTGCTTAAAAATTACTGTAGTTCTAGAACCTGCTGCTGTATTATTCGATGTGTTAATGGAGAAGTGCATATTTTACTGTAGCATAAATTTGCTTTTTATTAATATTTTAACTATATTTCAATGTGAGTAGTTTCTTTTGTAATCATATGTATTTTATAGCATGAATTTTAACACAGTATCCTGAGAAGGACCCCAAAGGCTTCACCAGTCTCGTGGAGGAGGTCTGTGTACCAAAAGGCTCAAAAACAGTGATAGAGCCATTTAGGGCTCTATTCCAAGGGCGAAAGCAAGCTGTTTGAAAATTGTAAGCAGGAGCTCGGCTTAGTCTAACAAAGCTCATCCTGGTTTCATCAGTGACTATGTTACATGTTTTGTAAATCTCCTTATTAAATAGCCTTCTGTTTGATAAGGGCACTGAGGCTTGTGATCAGACTTGGTCAAAGTAAGATTTAGGAAATGTACAAGAGTAGGGATTCAGGCTCAGCTGTGTCTGGTTCTAAGGCCTGTGTCCTGTCTACTCCTTGACTGCTTCTCAGTGTTTCTACCAAGATATTCCCAAGAGCACAGAAGAACAGACTTGTTATGTCTCTGGAGATGTGGTCAAAACCAACTTCTACCAACATGGAATATTATTGGAATTTTATGTGTTATTGTAAAAATTGATTCCATTTTTTAATTTGTTCTAATTAGTTATATATGACAGTAGAACACATTTTGATATGTCATATATAAATGGAGTATAACTTCTCATTCTTCTAGTTGTACATGATGTAGAATTACACCGGTCATGTAATCATATATACACATAGGGTAATAATGTCCAATTCATTCTACTATCCTTCATACCCCCATACCCCATCTCCTGCCTTCACTCCCCTCTGGCTAATCCAAAGTACCTCTATTCTTCCCTAGCCCCTTTCCTTATTGTGAGTTAGCATTCACATATCAGAAGAAACATTCAGCCCTTGGTTCTTTGGGATTGGCTTATTTCACTTAGCATGATATTATCAAGCTCCATCCATTTACTGGCAAATGCCATAATTTCATTTTTTAAGGCTAAGTAACATTTCATGGTGTGTATATAACACATTTTCTTTATCCATTCATCTATTGAAGAGCACCTAGGTTGGTTCCATAGTTTAGCTATTGTTGAGTTGAGCTGCTATAAAAACATTGATGTGGCTGTGTCACTGGAGTATGCTGATTTTAAGTCCTTTGGGTATAAACTGAGGAGCTGGGTCAAATGGTGGTTCCCTTCCGAATTTTCTGAAGAATCTCCATACAGCTTTCCATAGTGGTTGCACCAATTTGCAGTCCCACCAGCATCGTATGAGTCTACTTTCTTTCCCACATCTTCACCTGCCGAGACACATGACTGAATCAGTCAGGGTCACTCCAATGAACTGGGCTGGCTACTAAATAACCACACAGAGATAGAAAGTACCTCTTTGGGGGTTCAATGATGGTTCCTTGACCTCAGCTTCCATAAGGGAGGCCAGAGAGGCAGGCGAGAGAGAAAGAGAGAGAGAGACAGAGAGAGAGAGAGAGAATGCCTAAAACCCCTCCTATTTATTGGGGAGAAGCCATTCAAGAATATTCCACCCAAACAAGGCAAGGGATTGTGTTGTCCCATTGGGTGATGCCCACTGCCAGAGCTGTACTTCCTCGCCGAACGAAAGTGAGGTCCACCTGCTTTCGTGCTGTGAGGGGAAGCCAGTTTCACACTTTCATTACTCAAGGCTTGAGGGTACGTGCTCAGCTCCTATGTGCTCAGCTCCTGTTCATGGCAGCCCCCAATACTCACCAACATTTATTGTTGCTTGTATTCTTGATTATTGCCATTCTGACTGGAATGAGATGGAATCTTAGTATAGTTTTGATTTGCATTTCTCCAATTGCTAGAGATGTTGAACATTTTTCCATATATTTGTTGCTCAGTTGTACTTCTTCTTTGAAGTGCCTGTTCATTTCCTTAGCCCATTTATTGACTGTTTTTTGTTTGTTTGTTTGTTTGGTGTTTTTTATAGTTCTTTATATGTCCTGGAGATTAATGCTCTATCTGAGGTGCTTGTGGTAAAGATTTTCTCCCATTCTGTAGGCTGAGTCTTTACATTGTTGTTTCCTTTTATACAATTTTTATCTATTATATTCCATGATGTAAACTACAGATCATTTTAATATAAACTATTTTAGCTTATTGATAATTGAGTAAACAATAGCAGAAAGTTGTGCACTTTTGATAGCATGGTTTCATATTCTCCCTGATTCACAGTCAGATATTCAAGTGAGAATCTGTGTTCCCCATTTTGAGACTCTGGGTAAGGTATAACAAAGATTGGCCCCTTTCCAGCTGTATTGATGGATGGATTGAATGGCTCTCAAGCTGGACTATGGGAAGGAAGAACACTTTAAAGAACCAAACTCCCTACAACACATCACTAGTAGACCAATATGGTAGAACGAGCAGTCAACACTTGAGTGTTGTGTTGTATTCATAACACAGTTAGCATCTGGCCAGTATAGGGAAACAGACTGATCTACATGCACACAGACTGCCATGGTTAGTGTTAAGGTTCCATGTATTGGCTCAGGTGCCACATCCATCCACCTGTCATGAGCATGGTTAGATACCCATGTGAAGCACCACAGTAGATGTTTGCCATTGCACTTCAGTAGCTTATCAAAATGTTGGCAATTATTTTGAAAAAGGGTGATGTTTAAGTTGTAAATATTATCAATCTGCATGACAATGAAAGTAGAGCCCCTCTAACTCAATTAGTGAATTCCATCTTCCCATGTCAACAGGTTAATAGAATTTTCAACTCAATAAAATAAATCATAATAAACAACTGAAAATTCTGATCTTCTATAATTTTACATTAATTTATTTTAACATACTTGCTTCCTTTAGTTATTAGCTTTTATGGCCTTTTTATGATTAGCTTGTTTCTCAATCTGTCACACAAAGCAATGACATTTCAATGCTTGAGAATAATAACAACTGTTACATCTTACATTACAAGCTTTTGGGGATTAGAGAACAGAGCCTATGTAGTATTTTTAATGTAATATCTAGTCAAGCACTGTGGGAAATGAAATAGACATGTTGAAGTGAGTTCTTTGTTTATCTCTAGTGGCTTTGTGATTGGATGGATTAATTAGGAGTAGGTGCTTTGGTGAAGAAATAATTTTTGTCCTCATGAAGCTTTTAGTCCAAAGGAGGAGCTAAAAAAGTTTAATATTCGAGTCAAGTGAAACTTACAGTAGACACTCTGTGACAGTTTTATTTGAAAATATCCTCACATATTTGGATTATAACTTTAAGGATTTAAAGTGGAAACATCATTGGAGTCCAAGTTCATTCTCCTTCATGTGACACAATGCTTTGATCAGACCCCAGTCTTCTTTGACACTTTCATCTCCTGCCACTTCTCCACATACCCCTTCAGTCCAGCCAGACTGACCTTGAATACTTCTTCCTCTGTGCCATTACAAAGGCAGTTCCCGAATGTGAGATGTCCTCCTCAGGGACCTGACCTGCACTCACCTTCCTTTGAGGAACTCTTTCTAAACATCTCACTTTCCTCTTGCCCTGCCTGAATTTCCTGCACTTCCTCTGTTGTCTGTCTTATATTTTTGTGGGATTCTCTGCATTTTTCCCTGAAGCTGTTATTCCACATAGCATAATTGTTAGTTGAATCTCTGTCTCCCTGTGTGGACCTGCGTGTTCCCTGGAAGGCAGGACTGGATCTTAGTATGCTCCGGATTGACACATAGTTGACTCCCCAGTTAGAGTTAGATAAAATGAACGGATAACAAATGAATGAACACACCTGCTTGAATAGTTAAGTTCTTTAGAGACTACATTTCCCATTCATGATATTTTGCAAAATCTCGAGCCTTCTTGAAAAATGAAATGTAGGTTAATGGAAATGTCATCTCATTTTAGTACTCTTTTTGCTATTAAAGTGTGTTTTAAATTACTTCTAAAAACAGAAACTTAGGTTGCTTAGGTTGACTACCTCTGGTTCTGCGGAAAAGTGGCATCTTTATGAGATGATTATCAAATACAAAGTGGTTTCAGGTAAGACTCACAATAACAACTGAGGTTATTAGGTGAGTAACCAGCCATATTCTGCCACACCAAAGTAAAATAAAATACATTGATTTATTTTAACATACTTTCATTCCACTAAAGAGAGATACCAGAACAAAATCTTTGGAGTAATCAGGGATCTTATATTTAGGACATAATTCATTTTTCACAGCTCAAATGATTTTTAAAAGAAATTCAATCCTAGAAACTCAGATAAATTAGTCAATAGTGACTATTGGATTATTTTTTTGCTTGAGACGCTTGGGTACTAAAATGATTTACAGTTTTTTAAATATAATTCTCAAGTGAATAAGAAAAGGATCATTAGAACTGATATAGACAAAATAGAATTTTTAGTCACATGTTATTCATGCATTATTATGAATGAGTTTAAATCAGATTCAATTCAGCAATAGAACTTGGAGGTGGAAAGTAAAGCAGATCCTTGTTTGTAAAATGGGGTTAATATTTGCTGAGTGTTCAGTTTCAGAGTGAGAACTCATTATGATGATGAGAGACTCTTAAGCCACCCTGGGGGACCCAGTATCTTTAGGAAGTAATGTCCAGCGAGGTAGAGGTATGGAAGGTGTACAGAGTTTGGAGATAGGTGTTATTAGTTCCCCAGTTTTTAGTTGAACAACCTGGAGCAAGTCACTTATCTTTTCTTGGCCTCAGTTTCCTGATTAGTAGATTGGATGTGATTATAAAACTTACCTCACAGAGCCATCAAATACAATAGTAAGTGCATAGCTGCTTTATGAATTCTTAGTAATATGAATTATAAACAATCTGCTTATTTTACAATCAGAAAATTCAAAAAAGAGTCCTGATTAAACATTTTGTTTGGAACTCAAAAGTATAAATTTCCATAGAACTGAAATTAGGGGAAAAAAATTAAAAGTTCAAATGAGAGAAAGAATATCAAAGTGGACTTGACTTCTTCAAACTTTGATAGCTATTGCTGAGCTTCACAAAAAATAATTGAGACTAGACAATATGATGATATTGAAATGGGGAATAGCTCCATCTATAATATCATTGCTGAGCTGTGCCGCTTATTGCGAATAGCTTTTAGAGCTGTTAAAGTTATAGAGGTAAATTGGATTGTAAACAATAATCGTATAGTGTCATTAAAATGAAGGGGAAGGAATAAAGAAGGGGAGAAGAGTCTCTTGTCCACAATGGGTGCAGAGAGGTGTCATTGTCAGCATTTCTTCAGATGACTGAAATAGAGGGTGTCCATGCCTCTATGTCCTGGAGTCCACAACAGGTGGAGAGATTTTTTTTGATAAATATATCCTATTTTATTTTTTTTCCTGTAACTGTTTTGATCTATGTTTTACCAAGTACTAAAATGTAGTTCAGATCTTTTCATGGGACATATATAGTTATAAAAAAAATAAAATATTTGATTAAAGAGATGTTAACGGGATGATCATATAGAAGAAACCCTCATTATACATCTTAAAAATATTAATCACATTTGATACAGAATTCATTTCATGGGGTTGGAAATGAGTTTTAATGATATGCAGTTGTTTTGAAAGAACAAACCATGCAAGCTTTGGGGCAAATCTTAATTTCATAATTTTGCAGGAGCGTTTAAGTTAATATAGCCCAGCCCCTGGATTCAAACAGCAAAACTTCAGCTGCACAGCTTTCAGATTTCACCATGAATCGGTTCTTGTCATCATTTTCTCATAGGAAAGGGTCATTAAATTTCCCTTTCAAAGGAAGGAGAAACATTGACAATAGTTATTGCCTAATGCTTATATACAGAACTGCTGTTATTGTTGCTTGGCAACTAGAAGAGATTTGACAAGGAGTCTAAAGGAACTGAATGAATAAATGGAAATGTCAGCATCAGTTTCAGGGGATAAGAAGAAATTTACTATTGCAGGATTAGCATCACATTGCTTTTTCCAAGTTGCATGATTGGAATGCACAGCGTTTCTGTTCTGCTTCGCCTGCCCACCTCTCCTTCCAGCCTTTCATCACAGCCCCTTTTTGCACTGTGGCTGAGAGGTATATAGAAGATAGATGGTTAATGCTAAAGAACACAAGAGCATGTCAAAAATGAAATTCTTTGCTGGCAGGAAAAAGTAACCTCCGTTGGCAGTCCCTTGGAATTTATAGGTACTTTACCAACATTCTAGTTATTTCTCACAATGATCCTTCATATTAAATTATCCAGTTTTTACAGATAAAAAAATGACAGGGCTGCAATAAGAGTTTCTTCTCTTCTGACCTTGCATTCTGAAAATCTGTTCGGATAGATTACATAGACAGACAGATGGATAGATTCAGCATTTAAGAATAAACTGCTTGTATTAGTAATAAAGCCTCTTTTTTTCTCTATAAGCCGTTTCTCCACAATTTGATTGCAAATTCCTTATAAGCAGATAGGGAATTTTAATTTATGTACGTACTTAATAGCTCCCACAGTAGTAATATCATAAACCTTCTGTCCCCAAAACATTTGCTAATTAATCAACATTTAGTTTAATGATTAGTCAAGAGTCTACAATGGCAATTCTCAATTCATAGAGCGGAAGAAGGAGCTGGTACATGCTCCCTGAGTTGGGGCAAGTATTAGAATGTCAGCTATAATTAGAAAAAGGAAAAAAGGCATAATTATGTTCATTTGAGTCTTCCAAGAAGCAGATGCCAGGATGAGAAGCGATTAGAAGAGATGTATTGGGACAGGAAGAGAGGGTAGTGCTTATCAGAGATAAAGAAGAGAGAGCAGGCAGGAACAGTTATGGAGTACCCTCAGACTTCCATGCAGGTCTGACATCTTTGAAAGGAATAGAAGAAAGGGAAATCGAGTGGAAAGAATCTCAAACTTGCAATACAGTGCTAAGAAAGTTTTGGCAGGTTAATGGGGTGTGTTCAGGGCATGTTGACCACTGGAGGATTCCCCCATTCTTCAGAAATCAGCATCCACTAGTACACGCCACCTCAGTTATGGACAGGGGCATCCTGGAAGGAGTATGGCTGGGGTGCAGATGTACTGCCCCCAGGGGTGCAGCTGAGCTGTCAGTCAGCTACTTCCTACAGCATATTCATATCCTCCACCATACTCAAGAGTACCACAAAATCATACATTGAAAAAGGATATTGAATCAATCATATGAGAAAAACATGAGATTTGATGTTCTTTGAAAAGAATGAATAAAAAGTTTGAGATCAGCTGTTCTAAATTAATTAGTAAATTAAAATGCAATCTCTAGAATTTCTCTTCCCTTAGTAAGCTGAGCCCTACTGCCACTGGTGTGGGGCACCTCCTCAACTTGTAGAGTAAACATTGATTTAGTAATTTTATCTTGTTTTCTATTAAGAATATACTGTTTCCTTTCTTCTTTCTTTTCTACTTTTTTTTTATTGCAATACTAGATGGAATTCTAGGGATCTCTGAAACTAGGCTATATCCTCAGCCCTCTTAAATTTTTTTTTTTTTAAATTTTAAGACAGGGTCTCATAGAGTTGCCCAGCCTGTTTTCAAACTTGTGATCCTCTTGCCTCCGCCTCTTGAGTAGCTGGGATTACAGGTCTGTGCTTGCTTGCTTGCTTGCTTGCTTGCTTTTTTTTTTTTTTTTTTTTTTTTTTTTTTTTTTTTTTCAGTTCTTGGAATGAACTCAGAGCCTGTGCATGGTAGGCAAGCAGCTCTACCACTGAGCTACATCCCCAGACCTAAAAGTGTACTTGTTAGTAACCACATTAAAAATAACAAAGGAACATGCTAATTCTACTGAAAAACTATGTCCTTTGGTATACGGTGTTAAATCTCTTGTCTTTATCTACCAACTGAGGGAATTCATGTGGCCTTCAGGATCCTCTCCAACTGTAATGTTAGGTGAATCCAAAGTCTTTCCCACTCATGAGCACTGTGAAAGACCAAAACAGGGCACTGTGCCACAGATAAGAGAACCTCAGCCCTAACCTTAGCCTCTCTGCATGTCAGTTTCTTATAAAATGAATGAATTTGATTAAAACTATCTCTAGAGTCCATTTATGGTTCACTGTTACAGCATTCCTCTTGCCTTTCTGTCTTTGGGACCCTTTAGAACTTTGCTCCTTAATCTTCAAAGATAATTATCAATAAATATGTGCTAAAATGATGATTGAGGATCAATTACATAACAGTATTTTTTTAAAAAAAAATCGTGGTAAGAACACTCAACATGAGATTGGCCTTCTTATTGATATTTTAAGTGTCCAATATAGTATTGTTACTACAGGCACAATGCTTCTGGAACTTTTTCATCTTGCATGAAAGAACTTTAAATGCATTAAACAGCAACTCCCTATTTTCTTCCATTTCCAAGCCTTGGACGCCACCACATTTTACTCTCTGCTTTTATGAGTTTTATTGTTTTAAAATCTTATAGGAATCCTGCAGTGTTTGTCCTGTGACTGGCTTATTTCCCTTTCCATAATATCCTTTAAGGTTCATCCATGTTGCCAAGTTGTTGTGTACTGCAAGATTTCTTTCTTAAGGCTGAATAATATTCATCTCTATGTGTCTATCTCATTTTCTTTATGCATTCATCCACTTATGGACAATCATTAGTATTTTTCTTTGCTTATTGTTCAAATTGTAATTTTAGTTGTTAGACTCATGCATAAACTAATTTTAATTCTTTTTACTCTCCTTAGAAGAAAAGCAAACAAATAAAAAATCATTGGGAAAACTAGATCTGGTTATTGGATGATTGCTTTTATTGATGTTTATTATTGGTCAAACTCGTTAAATAAAAAAAATGCTATGAAAGTGAACAAACACCATCATCATTAGCAATTAAAGAAATGCAGATCAGAATTACTGTAAATATCATCTCACTAGAATGGCAGCCTATGGGGAGGTATCCAGTGCCTTGTTAGGGGGTACTTTTTCCTGCTCAGGAGGATGTAAGCCACCTATGAAATTGAAGATAGAATGATTAGTGAGGAACAAAAGACAGAGTCAGAAAATAGTTTCAAAGGATGGAGTTCCTGATAGGTCCAGTCCACACAGAAGCTGGAGCCAAACAACTAGAAAATGGCTCCTGTGGTTCATTTAAAGGGGTACATCAAAAGCAGGGATGTGATGTCAGGGGTGGAGTCTTGCTTCCTGATGTCTTGCAGTCAGCAGGTTGATTGGCATTTTGGAAGGTCACACTCATCTCTGAGGGGCTGTGTCACTGCAGCAGGTCACCCCATCTCCAGGGCTGTGTGGGACCTGAGGTAGAGCTTAAATAGGGTCACATGTGTCTGGGCAGTCTTAGCCAGAGGAAATTTCCCCTGGAAGTTCCCAGATACCAGATTCTCCTCTTCACTAGACTGTGATGATGATGTAGTTCACACACAGCCCAGGGTTGGCTCTCAACAGCAACCATCAAAAATATAAACAATAATAGATGCAGGAGAGGATATGAAGAAAAAGGAATACTTTTGCACTGTTGGTGGGACTGTAAACTAGTACAATCACTATAGAAGCAGTATGGAGGTTCCTGTAAAGACTATACATGGAATCACCATATGACCCAACTATACCACTCCTTGGTGTTTAGTCTAAAGAAGTAAAGTTATCATACTAAAATGATACATGCATACCCATGTTTATAGCAACACAATTCACAATAGCCAAATTATGAAAGCCAGCATAGGTAGCATAGGTGTCCATTAGTGGAAGGATGGATGAAGGATGTGTGTGTGTGTGTGTGTGTGTATTCAATGGAGTTTTATTTAGCCATAAAGAAAAATGAAATTATGTCATTTGCAAGAAGATGGATGGAACTTGAGAGTATTATGTTAAGCTAAATAATTCAAACTTAGAAGACCAGGGTCATATGTTTTCTCTCATATGTGGAAGTTAGAGAGGAAAAAAGCACAGGAGTGGGGGGAGTAGGGGTGATTTCATGAAAATCAAAGGGAAATTAGTAGAGAGGAAAGGGATCAGGGGTAGGAGGAGAGGAAAAGGGAAAATACTAGGGAATGATATTGGCCAAATTATATTATAGTGTATACATGTATGAATATATAACAATAAATCTCACCATTATGTACAGCTATAGTACACCAATAAGAAAAATAGGAACCAAAAAAAAAATAAAAGAAAGTGAATAAGCACCTCTTAAAGAAGAAGTATATCCCTGGTTTTCAAGGTTTTCAAGGGTATTCAAAGGGTATTCAAGTGGTCTGCTTCTTCCACACCTTAGTGAAGAAATATCCAAAGTTAACATAATATGTTGATTAAGTTAACTTTCTGATTCTAGCATTGACTATAGGGTAATTAACTTTTTTATTCCAGTATTGATTAAAAGGTAATAGTGACTTATACCTTTATAGTACTCTTTATCTGGAAATTCTGTGAATCAGCAGGGGGAAAAAACACACACAGTAAGAATGAGTGTCAATAATTACCATCCCCTCCTCCCCCAGTGAACACTAAATTCCAAAGAAAATGAGCAAAGATTTGACTGAATATTCTGATAGAAGCAGAAGATAAATTTCTACTGTGATTAAAATACCAAAAGCAAAATGTCTCACTTTTTTGTCTGCAGTAATAAGTCTAAATATGGAATTCATTCAAGATAGTGGTCAGACAGAATATTTGCCTAATCCTAAGACTATGTAGGTATGAACAGCTGAAAACAGACTTCTAATGGACTCAGGGGCTCACCCAGCCCTAAAATTATTTGCAAGTCTAACTGGTAATTCTGGGAAAATAGAAAGAATCAAGCACAATTATAGAAAACATGCAGGTCTACACAGAATAATGCTAGCTAGATGGGTGAAATGAAATGTGTATTAAACCGTTGCTTGTCTCAGTGTAAATTAAAGGGGCTGTTACCAATAGCAACCATTTCATATAATTTCAAGTGTCAGATTGAAGATCAAAATTCTGATGTGAAAAATTGCTCACTGACTAAATTAAAAGATTTAAGACATTTTGTTTATTTAATTTAATTTTACTAATTCTTTAGATAGGAGTAAAGTCCATATGAGTATGTCTTATTCTGCAAATCATCAGACTTATTTCTAGGAATTAAAGAAGTAATATCTAACATAAACTATCGATTTCCATTTTGTGTTTTAACAACTGTTAAATTAATTTGCTTTTTTCCAAACGTTCGGTGTCTTCACCAAGTATAGACACAAAATAGATTGAAAGAACTCTGGGTTGTTGCTTTCATTATCTTTAATCCTTTGAAGCAGATTGTATTCTCCAAAGTGGCAACAACAAACAGTATCTCCCTCATTAAGAGATGGAGTCTCTGACCCTCCCCTTATAACTGGGTGGGTTTTTGGAGCTGACTGAACAGTATAATAGGATGGAAGTGACTTCAAAGCTAGGTGATTTTGCTCTTCCTCATGAATTGGATACTTCATGGAACGCTGGACTGCCATGTAAGCAACCTGACTGTTCTAAAGCCACCATGCTATGAGGAAGGACAGACTAGCCCATCAAGAGAAACCATGTAGAATAACCTTGAGACTACATGAAGAGAGAGATGCCCAGCCAGCCCTCAGTACACCAGCCTCTCTCTCGTCCATCATCTGCCTGCATGAGAGACCCCAAAGAGACTCACTCAACTGAACTCTCAAATTCCTGACTCACATGAACAGGGAAAAGTAATAGACTAAGCCACAAGGTTTGGGGTGCTTGTTCTGCAGCAGTAGGTTAACTGAAGGGAGAGGGAAAAAATCTCTCTCCTACAGTTTTGATTGACAAAAAAGGAATACCAATATTTTTTATATTATGATATTGCATAAATAATGGGAGTATAATAGTACACTCAGGTAAATGAGCTGGGAGATGAACAGTAAACCTAAAAAGAGATTTGTCCTATAATACCTGTTTTTCTTTTCCTTGCCCACTCTTCCTTAACAATCCATGACTTCCATTATATGGCTCACTCATAGTTTGAGAACCATGAATCCAATTCTGATTGGACATTAAACCCATGATAAAAACTTTTTTAAAAATGAATGCTAAATGTATGATTGTCTGGGGAGCTCAGGGGTATGTAAATTTTTTAAAGTTACCAGGTGATTTCAGTTTGCAGCCTGAGTTGATACCCACTATTTGATGCCAACAATTCTGGAATCTTTATCACTATCTCAGTTCTTCCCCTGTTTTCCAAAATCATAGATTCAGCTGCCTTCTAGATCTGGACATGGATGTCTCACAGGCCCCTCAAAAAGCAAAGCTAGTTTTCCCCTCAAGCATAGCACCCCATCTCTACCACAGCTCCTTTCTCAGGAAATTACCCCACTGGCCACATAGGCACTCGAGCCCCAAATCTGGAAGTCATCCATCCACATTGCTTTATCTTCCTCATTCCTTCCACCTAATTAAACACAAATCAATGGCTTCCTTCCAAGCAATGTGTGAATCCTTCTCTACCATGTCCCATCTTGGTCCATTTTCTCTCCCCTGGAGATTGCAATAGAATTCTAACCAGCCTTCTTTTGTTCTCCTCCCACTCATCCAAAAAGAGGCCAGAATAACCTTCTTAAATAGCCAATATGCATCCTCCTCTCCTAAGTAAAACTATTCAATGGCTTACTCTTAGTGTAAGGCTTAAAAATCATCCTATGACTTGCAGGACCTTAGCATCCTTCACCCAATTCCTTGGTCTCCAGCTTCTTCTGCAGTCCCCTCCATTTGAACACTGTTCCTTCTTTCCCCTCAAGGCATGCCCCACTCATCTGACATCCAACCTTTTTATTTTTTCATATGTTCAGTTTCTTGACTGAGTACAGATTGACAGAAATCTGAGTGTATGTTCCTCCTGAAATACTCTATGTCTTCTCCCTTTCCCCTCCCTTGACTTAGTGCTTCTCACCCTGCATTTTGTGTAAATTAACTTCATTCTTTAGGGCTTCCAAGACTTTCTACGTTAAAATTAGTTTCCCCTGACAGATAACAAAGCATCTTTACTTCTGTTGTCACACATCTGTTATCAAACATCTGTCTTCCTAGACTATAAATTCCAACTCGGGTCAGGGGATGTATGTGTCACAGCTTATGGTCCACCTTTGGAGTCTGTAGGTTGTGACTGATTGACTGAATGAATAAGTAAATGAATGTGAATTTTAAAATAGAACTGGGGCTGTAGCTTAGTGGCAGAGCGATTGTCTACATGTCTGAGGCACTGGGTTTGATTCTTAGCACCACATAAAAATGAACAAATAAAATAAAGGCATTCTGTCTATCTACAACTACAAATAATATTTTTAAAAAATCAATATCAACTCTGGGAGTGTGGTAAATACCCTGGCCTCTGTACTTATCTCTGACCTATAAAAATTCACATGAACAATTTGGCTCTGGCCTATATGAAATTCAGACCAACAAATCTACTAAGATATAGGAGATGTCAACTAATTTTTTAAATGATACAAAATTGGAAAGAATAACTAGTTCTCTGCCTGTTTGTGGGAGCAAAATGTGAGGTTCCAAAAGATACCAGCAGGCTAGAGTAATGAGTCAGAACTGATACATTAAAGTTTAACAAAAATCGTGTCAAAATACTAGTCTTATATTCTAGTCATTGTACAAGTATAGGATTAAGGATGCTTATCACAGAAACAACCTGGGGAGAATTAATAGTAAGTAAGTTCCATTTGATCCAGTAATTGGTGTGGCTCCTAAAAGTGCTAATGTCATATTAGACATTTTCATAGATAAGTGGGTTACCACCATGGCAGGTACTGGTCTCCCAGTCCTACTCTAATCCAGCCTGTTCTGGAACAATGTAAATCATTTATGGAACCACATTTTAACAGTAAACACTCGGAAGAGCTCTGCCAGATGGTGGAAGCTTGGGAATCACAGCTTATGAAAAATTGCTATAAAGCATATGTTTACCCCATAAATATGGAATTCTGGGGAGCACTTCTTGGTTCTTATACATCAGAAGGCTAGAACTGGTAATATCTAACATCTCCTTTCTGGTCATGTCCTTATCATTGACCTCTCTCATCTCTTTTTTCTCAATTGGATCTCTCATCCCTCCTCCTCTCCCTTGTCTCCCAATCCATCAATCCCCTCAGAGACCCCGATGCTTTCATCGACTACCCTTATGGTACCCAGCACCCAAATCCTTGAGTCCTAAGACCCACCACTGTGTTTCTTGCAGTTTGTAACCTTCCGGCTCATGAAGAATTGCTGGAGAAATCCACGCCAGCTGGCTCTGTGACAGATCTCTGCTGTCCAGCATTAGTGGGCCTTCAGGCCTGTTTAGCCCTCTTTCATTGTCCAAGGCCATTTCCTATCTCATTCCCAGTGGAGGCAACTCTAAATCTTTCTTCACTTTTTAAACCAGAGGAATGGCTTCCAGAGATTTTCCTTTCTACAGTCTCAGATTTTTATCATTTCTTTGCTTTCTCTTTCTCTCCTAATCCTCCTTTCTCAGAATTCTGAGAAAGAGAGAAAAGACTGTCCCCTCCTATCCAAAGCTTGCTTTCCCACATGAACTTTGGTGCCATTTTCTCTCATTTCCTGTGGGACCTGGTTTCATAATTCATCTCCTCTGTCTCCTCTCTTCAAATGCTTTCTCACTGCTGGCTCCTTCTTTCCATCAGTGAACGTGCTCCAGCACAGGGGAGGTCCTTGTGCAGGGATTGTTTTAAGATGGATTGGAGAGAGGAGAAACTAAGCCACAGGACCCACTGAGGTTTTTAATCCCAGAATCTAGGTGAAAGACAAAAGGAATCTGAAAGAAAGAACAGGCAGGGAGTAGATGAGATCCAGAGAGAGTTTTATTATGAGAATGACTTTTGTTCATGTTTTTTTGTTTGTTTGTTTGTTTTGTTTTGTTTTTCGGTGTGCCTTTGCCTTATTTTCCTTACCATTTAGTCAGCTCCTTGGGGCAAAGATTGTGTCAGATTCATCTTACTTTTTCTCACAAAATCTGACTTGCAATAATTCTCCCAAAACCTTTGGTGGGGAAGGCTGCCAACTGGAAGGCATGTGTGTGTGTGTGTGTGTTTTAAAGAGGATAATTGGGGAGATGGAGGTGTAGTTCAGTGGCAGATCATTTATTTGCCCAGCACATGTGAGCTGTGGTTCGATCCCCAGCACCACATACAAAAAGAGCGCAAGAGGGCTGGGGTTGTGGCTCTGTGGAAGTACACTTGCCTAGCATGTGTGAGTGTGAGGCACTAGTTTCAATTCTCAGCACCACATAAAAAATAAATAAATAAAGGTTCACCCACAAGTAAAAATATATATATTTCTAAAAAAGCACAAGAACTTAAAATACTTAACAAAAATAAATAAATAAGAGGATAATTTGTGGATTTGGAAACAGTTTATCTTTATAAGAAGGAAGAAAGTGTCAGAATTGTTTCTCAAAAGAGGTCCTTTGTATTAGCTGCCTGTTGCCACTTTCAAAATTTGTCAAGGGTAGTGGCTTAAAACAGCACATACTGATTATCTTAGCGTTCGGGAGGTCAGAAGTCTGAATGTGTCTCACTGGGCTTGATCGAGGTGTAAGCAAAACTGCATTCCTTCCTGGGGGTTTGGTGGAGAATTCACTGTCTTGCCTTTTCAGCTTTGGAAGCTGCCTGCATTCCTTAGCTCATCACCCCTTCTTCCTTCAAACCCTCAGTGGCTTGGCCAGTCTTTCTCACATTGCATCACTGACTATATTCCACCTTCTTTCACTTAACAGGGGTCCTTGTTATTATGTTGGGTTCACTGAGATTATCAAGGACAATCTCTCCATCTCTGGAGATAGGCTAACAACCTTGATTCCATCTGCAAGTTCAGTTTGCCACATAACCTGATGTATCCATAGATTCTGGGGGATCAGGACATAGCGGTCCTTGGGGAGCCATTATTCTGCTGCCACAGCCCTGAACCAGTAGCATCTACCTCACCTGGGAGTTTATTAGAAATGCAGAGTCTCAAGAATCTCACCCCAAGCCTCTGAATCAGAATCTGCATTCTAATTAGATCCCCAGGTGATAGGGATGTATTTTAAAGTTTGGGAAGCCACAAGTAGGCTACTGCTAAGATTCTCTTCACTTCAAGCTTCCTGTGATTCTTGAAAACTGTTGTTGTTGTTTTGTTTGTTTGGTTTGCATCTTCAAGTCTTCATCGTTCTTTCTAATTCTTGTTTCCTTAATTTTTATTTGTGACCCTGGTGTTAATTCTGCAAAAGTCAGCCAAGTATAACATGATAATACCCCCTGCACAATTTTTTGCTGGCAGGAAATCGATGTTAGAAAAGACAGTTAAATTATGGAACTATACATGATGTAAAGGTACTAGTCTGCAAGGAGTATTTTCTTCCCCAAGAAGATTCATAGGAGAACTGCCTTATTTTCTCCTTAGTGTGTAGATAATATTAGTGGCCCAGAAAGTGAAGCAAAAAGTACAACAGATGAACTATTTTTAAGGCATCTCTGAATGGCTTAGCACTTGAGAAATGTGACCAAAGCTGATTATAAAATTTCCTTCAAAGTTGCAGGAATGGCAAACCCATAAATAACTTTGGTTCTCATTGGTATGAAATGGAGTTGCTGCTGTTTGCTGTCTTTATTGTAGAGTTTAGGATTAAGCTCACCTCTAAGATTGCAAACTCTTCAAGGCTTGGAAACAGCTATGTGCTGTGCTTGGGATCTAAGAGGCACACCATGCATTTTGAGTTTGAATCCATTAAGCCTTTAAAATATATATATTTGTTTTGTTTTGTTTTAGTTGTAGATGGACACAATACATTTATTTTATTTATTTATTTTTATGTGTTGCCCAGGATTGAACCCAGTGCCTCACACATGCTAGGTAAGCACTCTACCTCTGAGCCACAATTCCAGCCCCCCATTAAGCTTTTTAATTCTGTGTAATGATTTATGATGAATTTTAGAGATACACTTAAAAAGGAGGGGGTAAAAAACCTGGAATATTTCAATGACCATTTTACTAGATCTCCTGTGTTATTTATTCAATCATTTATTCAGTTATTTGACAAACATTTTTAAATCCATCTACTAAATATTGCCTACTGAGGTTTTTTTGGGGGGTACCAGGGATTGAACTCAGGGGCACTCAACCACTGAACCACATCCCCAGCCCAATTTGTATTTAATTA